>NC_133016.1:17847500-18527500 GCF_048564905.1 Vicugna pacos
GGGAAATATTTCAGGATGCACAATCTTTTTTTTTAAATTCTCAGAATCAGATAAGTTTATTACATATGCAATGAAAACGTGAGTTTAATTAGTTTTTGGAAAAGAAACAGAACTTTATTTGTACCCAAACTAGTCTGGCAGACTCTGCTAGTTATGCTTGCATGTTCCAGGATCAGACAGAGCCAATCGGTACCTGCAAATCAGGCAACAATCTTCGTAAAGGCATCCATCTCGTCCAGAGGTCAATTCAATATAGGTGTCTTGGAAGATGCCCAGCGGAAAATTTTTTATGGAAAGCAATAAATAATTTTATTGCTTCAGACAGAAAATTGTTTAATACAAAACAGAAAGGGCATCATGATGATGTGGTAGGTAGAAACACGGAATCTATAAACTAGACTGCCTGGTTTGAATTCCAGCTTTTAACGTCCATGTGAATATTAGCTACCATAGTTATTGGAGCTCCAGGGAAACTGCACGGACACAGAGTCAGGGAAGATTTATCTGAAAAAGCTAAATGAAAATACTGAAAAGACAAGCTATCATTTAAGAAAGATGTTTCATGTTGACAAAAAAAGAAATATTTTAGAGGCAAATGTCTCAGAAATAATGCCTGTCAAAGGAAAAAAAACAGCAAGACTATAAAGTTGCAAATGATTAGTCATTTAGTTGAAAAAATTTTTAATGGAAAGAAAAAGAGACAGGAGGAGGAGAAAGAGAAACAAAAGGATGAAAAGAATATGTTGCCAGAGAAAAGATCCTTCTGCTAGTCACTATCTGAGGCAATCATGAACATCAAAATCAGAAATGGGAAATGCTGGGAGAGGGAACTCGAATTTTGAACACTGTTCAAAGGCACTTAGAGAACAAAGAAGTCCCGTGTTGCTGGAAAGAGGTTTCCAAGAAGGAGCTATCTTTTGTTCAAACTTCACTGTATACTTATTTGAACACTTCACTGGACACACTATATGAGATCTTTGCGGAAAAATATGTAAGATCTGGTACATATGTGACACATACATAAAGGAGAAAACATAATAAAATAGACACATACATGGATCTATAATCTACTTAATGGTTGGAGTATTACCAAAATCATTGTATCTACACGTGATCTTACCCCTGCTCATTCACTCCCCAGCTTCCTTCTCAACATACTGTTTAAGTTGTTCTTGGTTTTAAGCATTTTAAAAATGGCTTCACTCTTATGTATTATCCTATGACTTATTTTTTCTCATTCAAATATTCATCCATAATTATGCATGATTTATATATATATATACACATATATATATATATAAAATACATGAATGAGACGCCTATTTTTCACTGATATATAACATTCCATGTAAAGATATTCCAGAATTGATTGTATTCCTGTCAAGAGGCATTTTTGATTGTTTTAGGATTTTGGCTCTTACAAACAATATTGCTATAAGCAGTCTTGAATGTATCTCCCCCCACCCAGGTTTATTAAAGTATAATTGACAAATTAAAATTGTATGCATTTACAATCTACACCACAACGTTTTGATGTACATGCACATTGTGAAATGATGACCACAGTAAAGCTAATTAACATACCCATCACCTCACAGAGATATCATTTTGTGTGTGAAGGTCATGAGAACATTTAAGATTTACTATCTTAGCAAACTTCAAGTATTAAACATAGTATTAAGTATAATCACCACGCTGTGCTTTAGCTCTGCAGAACTTATTCATCTTGTGTAAATAAAAGTTCAGACTCACTTACCAACACCTCCCTTGACAACCAGAATTCTACTCTCTGCTTCTGTGAGTTCATTTTTTTTTTAGATTCCACATATAAGTGAGATCATGCATTATCTGTCCACCTGTGCCTGGCTTATTTCACTTAGCATAACGTATGCCAGGTTCATCCATGTTGTCATATATGACAGGCTGAATATTCCATATTCATGTATGTGTATATCTATCTATCTATCTATCTATCTATCTATCTATCTATCTATCTATCTATATATAGACAGAGAGAAAGAGAAGGGAGTCACATTTCTTAATCCATTCATCTGTCGATGGAGACAGGTTGACTCCATATCTTGACCACTGTGAATAATTCTGCAATGAACATGGAGTAGAGATGTCTCTTTGAGATCTCGAGTTCATTTCCTTTGGATATATGCCCACAAGAGGAATTGCTGGATCGCATGGGAATTCTATTTTTAATTTTGGTGGGGGAACTTCCATTCTGTTTTCCCTAATGGCTATACCATTGCATGTGTCTTATTAATACATTTTTAGAGCATTTCCGCATGACATTTATGAGCAAAATTGCTCATCTGCAGAGAAATGAAATGCTCAGCTTGACAAGAGAATGAAAAATTGTTTTCCAAAGTAGTTGTATTAACCTGCCCTCCCATAGGAAGTGCATGGGAATCCCTATCGCTCCACATCCTCACCTGCACTTGGTCCTAGCAGAGGTCTTAACTTCTGAGTGTTTATATGCACTTGATCTTCATTCTCCTGATAACTAATGATGTGAATGTCTTTTCTTCTTCTATTTGCCGTTTGTGTTTCCTCTTCTGTGAAATGGCTAAAAGCTTTTTCCTGTGAACTGAATTGTTACAGTTACCTTTTTCTTTATGATACGTAATCCTCTGCAAATTACATTCATTTGCTGTGGTGGCTCCTCTTTTCATATTTTTTGATGAAGGCTTTTGATTTCTTAACATTAATGTAATCTAATTTATCAGTCTTTTTATCTCTTTTAAAAATTATTTCCCTACTCAAAGCTTCATAAGAAGTTTTAAAATTTTACTTTTCACACTTAACTAATTCATTGACTTGGGAACTGATTTTTGCGTACAAGACAGGGAGTTGAATTCCTTTTTTTTTTTTTTCCATATGGAACTCCAACTTTACCAGCACCATTTCTTGCTTCTTCTGTTTTTCCTTAGTGATTTGCAAAACTACTGCATCAAATATAGAATTCCCCAATATGCTTGAGGCTGTCCTGAACTCTCATTTTTCTATCATTGCCATTTTATTTATCATATTAACAACACTTGTATTGGCTTAATCCCTACAGCTTTATAATAATATACTTTATTTCAATACGAAAGGAGAATCTCCCCATCCCCTCACTTCACTGGGCTTCAGGACTTGGTGGGTTTCGGGCTTAGCTACTCCATACAATGCTCTAACAGAGAACAGAGAACACTGGCCCCATAATAGGCTACCTTATGTTCTGGTAACAAACAACCCCCATAAGCCCCATGGTTTAAAAAAAAAAAGTTGATTTCTTACTCACGGTATATATCCCTTGTGTTAGCATTTTCCCATGAAGCCTCCATTCTAGGGCTCAGGGTAACACAACAGCGATAGAAGGCTCACTGCTGGTCTGCGTCAGAGAGAAACAGAGACCCAGAGGAAGGTGCCCTGCCAAGTGGATGCCAGCAAGAAATGACACACACACACTTCCAGACATAACTCAGCGGCCAGAACTGGCCATGGGAGCCTCTCCCCAAACTCCAAGGAAGCCAGGAAATGCTATCGACCACGGCTCTGGAAAGCAGCCAGAAACATTTGTGGAGCTAATCACCCCCACATGCACCGTTACCTTGAAGGCCTCAGCACCCTTCCGACAGGTTTATAGACGGAACAGATGGAAACGGCATGGAGGGTGAAGAGCCCGAATTCAGAATTTAAAGAATCCCACTTCATCATTTTGCTCTGGGTCTAGTTGGTCATTTAACTGTGGAATGTTAGATTCAAATGAAGACATGGGTTCAAAAAACCTCTGGCAAATGCTGCGGAAATGGAATGATATGTCACCACCTCTCTGAGAGTGGAAACTTACTAAATCAGAGAATGGATTCCCTTTGCTTATATTAAAGGAAAGTGATGAGGCTGGTCATTTGGATCACAAATTCCTTTGTTCCAGATATTATGTTATAAACCCTTTCTTCTTTGTTAGTGAAACAGAAAACCTATCTGCTTGCTAGTCACACAGAAGAAGATATTTCAAGTAAGACTGCAATTGACTCTTTCTCCTACCGTTAAAATCTTTTAGCACAGGTCTAGTGGAACCAGCCTGAAATACGGAACATCATAGATAACTGAAAAGTCATAGAAAGGAACCTCCAATTGTTCACGAATTAAACCTAATGTTAATAAGTTCATCATTTCAGGTAAAACGTAACTGACAACGATCTCACTCCACCGGCTGTATTTTTCTTTTTCCACCTAGAGCTCAGTCCATTGTTACACGAAGTCTAAAAAACAGTCAGTGCAACTTGACAGGGTTTGAAATAGAGAGAGTTGCAATCTCCCTGCCACAGTTTACAACAAATGCAAATTGTGAAAAGTGCCTCTGGCTATTTCTACATCTCAATACAATGTCTCACTCTCCCATAAATGCGTATAACTAATCTACCGTAATCCACAATTACTAACCACAGGCTGTGGGTTCCCCTGACCTCCACTTGTCCCCACGAAGAGGAAGAGCTACTACTCACTGAAAAGGAGTGAGGCCTCTGAGTCAGGCTGCCTGGGGTTGAACCTCCGTGCCCTCTCTTTGTAGCTGTATGAACTGGGGCAATTATAACACAAGAGACTGAGAGCCAGGGCCACTCCTGTCCCAGGTGTCTGCAGATCATCCCAGAAAACAAGTTGTTCCCCACGAACACTGCCTGAATTCCAAGAGACTAGAGTTCTTGATGGCTTTGTTCAGAGATGTGTGGTTACAGCACAGCGAGGACAAGTTTGGGTCGTCCCGGCAGCCCTCCCAAGTTCAAAGGGAAGGTTTCACAGTGGGCTGAGGAAAGAATCTTCCCCAAGTTCCCATATCAAGTGGACCGCAGCCCTGAGTCCAAGCTATAAACACTCTCATGGTCAACAGAGATTCCAGACTTCCTATTTCAGCAGCACTTGGGTGTCTGGAGATAGAAGCTAACAGCATCTAGGAATTTTATTATTTTATGGGGCATTTGTAGAACCTCCATATTGGCTCTACCTCCCAGTGCTAAGAAATAATGGAGGATGCTAGTGATGGTGCTGATGAGAATGAGAGAGTAACAAAATTAGTCTCTTCGAGGCCAAGGGTCAGAGTCGGGTCGCATCCACGGAGGCCACAGCGATGCGGAAGATACAGGATGCTCATGACCCGCAGCCAGCCCAGCTCTGCCTGTGGCTTTGCCTGGAGAACCGTGCTTATTGGTAACAGGTCACAGCTCTCCAGTGCCTTCTCACTCACCTCCCATGGGCACCTTTGGGCTTCTCCCTCACCTTGCTGATGCTTATTTGCTCTGATGACAGATTTCCACTCAGGGACCAGCCAGCTCAGCTAGCCATAACCCTCCCCGCCCCCATTTCCTGCCCAGATGCCCTTTTATGAATAACCATATTCATCCCACGCAGGGGCGAAATTGGCTGATTTCTAAATGCTGATGAATGCAACGTCCAACGCGAGCTCTCTTCCAACAAAGTAACCTGTTTACCTCACAACAGACCAGCTCATGAACTCTGAGGGGCATGTGTATGATCTAATACAGCAACAAAAAGCCAGGAGTTTCTCACTTATATCACCCATTTGGTAATCATTTATGCAACTTCTTCCCTTTCTCCCTTTTATTTGGTTGATTGGTTGGACATTTTTCCCCTTACAGGGGGAAATTCAGCTATCATCAATTAAGATTTTATCTGAATTCTATATCAAAAGAGATGATAAAACGTATGGTCCAGATGGGCCTGTGGGTGTAGTTAGTTCCTGAAAGGATCTCAGATCCTAAAAATGGGGAAAATCCTCTCCTTCTCACTTTATAAGAAACTGAAGGGCCACAGTGATGGTCACAAACTTAGGAAGATGACAGTCTGCGAGCAGAAAGCATTAAGTCGTCGTGTACTGAAAACCTCCATTATTAGAACCAAGGCCAATCTCCTATTTATTTCCAGGCACCATGTTAGTTGCTGTTGAGAAGCAAAAAGTTGCCACATTGCCCTCGTTGTTGGGGGCTCACCAACCACAGAGGGGAAACAAAACATTCACAAAGAACTCCAGTTCAAAGTGCAATGACATAAATGCCTTAAAAGCACAAAATAAAAGGAGCTGTGAGTTGACATGGAGGGAAAGAGACAAAGACAAAATGGGAAGACCAAGGACAACCTCGTGAAGGAAACGGGGCTTGAGCAAGACTTTAGAGGAGGGGTAGGAATTAAGCAGGCTATTATAAAGGGCTAGACAGTAAGTATTACTGGCTTGGAGGGCCACACAGTCCCTGTTACAACTACTCAGCCCTGCTTTTGGAGCCTGAAAGCAGCCAGAGACAATACGTGAAAGAATGAGCATTGCTGTGTTCCAATAAAACTTTATTTACAAAAACAGGCAGGGGGCCAAATTTGAACTGCAGGCTATAATTTGCCAATGTCTGGCCTTTATAAATCAAAGGCAAGGAAATCACTGCACTGTATGTTATCAATCAGTTTGTGTAAATGTGTGAGAAAAAGATATATGATTGATATCTGCATCATGAATTGATTACTCGAATACAGAGTTTAGACCCTGGGTTCTTCTAAGGAACAAAGTTTGTGTTCACTCACATTAACTTTCCTAGGCCTGAGTTGAAACTTGGCTTCATTCCCTCCATGGCATTTTGAACAGTTACCAAATACGCTGAGCAAACACCCAAACATGTGTCAGAAACACTGGAGCAGATGTCCCCGGGAGAACTTCCTTTCATGATTCAAATTTAAATTTCTCTGTTTGAAGTGTCTGGATGACTCGGCACTCTTCTCATCAAGTACAAATGCACACGGGATGAAATATTAATCTCTTTTGTGGGCATGTCACGTAGAAATCCCAACTGTCAGTGTGCCAGAGTCACAATGAGATGAAGACAGCAAGAAAATAATATTCCCCAGATAGTCCACTAGTCAGAACTAGGGGCTTAGGAGGGAGCTGATCATGGCCTCAAACACATTGGAAGGAAAGTCTATGCAAGCATGGCGAGAGCCGAAGCAATTAGGCAGAGAAATTCGGGCTGTCAAGAAGTGGAGTCCAGGAAATCAGCTAAGGTGTAAAGGGCCAGACAAGTCCCTGTGGGCAGGTCAGGGTAAAAAAATCTATAAAATTTAATCAAGACTGGAAGATTCAGGCATCTAGATATTTATTGGCTCAGAGAAGTCAGTAAAGGCAGCTGAACTGGCTGCACTTCAATAAAAATATATTTTAAAAAATTAATAAAACTAAAAAATAAAATTAATCTGGGTTAATAGAAAAGAAATCAAGTAAATTTTTAAAATTAAAAAAAAAAAAAGGCAGCTGAAAGAGGAGTGCCCGTTGGCCACATACCAGATTGTTTTTCGGGTAATGGTTTGCTAGCCCTCCCTCTTCCCACCATTGTCCTATTTATGTGGATTTCTTTGTTGTATGATCGATGAATGTTGGTGAAGAAGACTTTAAAAAGGCATAACCGGGTTCTTTATCCAACCTCTGATTAAATAAATCAAATATATTAAGTTAAGTCAAAGGTCTGTTTCCTATTTATCATTTCCCATTCCTACACCTCTTATGACTAAGAGAGTGATGTAAATTAATCTATAAATAGGAGTTATGTGGCCAATTCATCTCCTCATGAACTTGAGCATATAGGTAAATTACCTTCACAGCCTTCCTGTCAGCCATATGTCTGACCTCCAGCCAATGGGATGGAAATAAGAAGTAATGCTTCTTTCAGTATTGGTCCATCAAAATTTTCCAAACATAGTCTTCCATCTTCTTTCCTCTCTCAGCTGGTTGGAAAGGAAAAGGCCCCGAGGGAAAACTGAGAGTCATATATATAACATGGTGAAGATTAAAGATTGAAGGAAATTGGGTTCCTGAATCACCGCGTGGAGGAGAGGCACTGCGTCAGGCAGGAGTCCGGGAGAACCATCATCATACTGTGATATGAATTTTAAGTTTTAAGCCTCTGACACTGGAGGCTGATCTACTATAGCAGTTAGCATTACCTTAACAGAAGAACACAATTTAATATTGGAAATTTTTCTCATATATTGCCTGACCTTACAGAGTCTGAGCACTGAAAAAAATCAGTGTGAAAAAAAAGGAATAAGAAGAAATAAACTAGGTTAAAATAACATTTTTCTTACATAAGCACAGTTCAACCATATTTCCTATGCATATGGGAAAGGAAAAAGCAAACAAAATAGTCTTTGGGAACTGGGATAGACCTGGAGGATCTATACTGGTGTTAATTCCTGTAGACCATTGAGAAAATGGTGAAAATAAGGGACTTCCAAAGATGGTCACCCAGGGGAATGCATCTGAGGACCACTAGCAGACACCAAAGAACATTTGCTTTTGCTTTTCCTTTTGCCTTAAAATTTTCTGTAATTTTTTCTTCCTTTTTTTAATCTTCCTATTCTCTGAGCTATCATAGTATTGACTGGTACCACCTATCTAACTCTTGATCATATATTTTACTTATTTTACTTATTCCAACTAAACTGCAATTCCATAAGTACAGGGACCAAGTCTTAAACATTTTTCCTTTTATCCTTCAGAGACCCAAAATTGAGTCCATAATACTGCTCAACTCAAGGTCCACCATCATCATTGATCTGTGGCAAGTTCTTACTTTGATTTGATTTAGTTTATTGATTTTTCCCCTTTACCCTCTATCTTCAATCTCAGTTTCCCTTTCTCCAACATAAGCACTCAGTTTAGTCTATTTAATGCATATATATCTATTCCTTCCATCATTCCTAGTGTTAGTTAGATATGTACTCAGGCTGGAAAAACATGTAGCATTGTTTTTGTGCATACGTGTTGTGCACATAAACGGTATTTCTCCATCAGTCTCCACCAGGTGCAGTCTAAGACCGTACCTTACTTTTTTCAGCCTTTTGTTTCTGAGATCCACCCATGTTGCTACATGTAAATTAAGCTTATGTCTTCTGACTCATGCGTAGTATTCTCTAGCATCATAGTTGACTCTGAATCCATCATCATGTTATAAAATATAAATATAATGCAAGAATTTGATGAGAAAGTTTCTAGTTGGCCACCAATTGTCTGGATTAGTCTGGGAGTTTATTAAATTTAACTACTTGGTTAATGATCGAGAATCAGAATTGCCAGTGTGTTCATTTCACTCATAAATGGTAATAGTTTGGGAAGTAAAGAGAATGGCAGGATGACACCGCCACTCCCCCTCCTCTCCCTGCCTGCTGTCTCTGTCATAATGACCTCGGTCTTAATCCGATTGTAAATTTGTAAGAAATTAACTGCAGAAGCTTCTCATTTCATACAGCTTCTAGCAAACTGTGGCATGTTTGGGCAGTTCTTGGGAAGATAGAAGCTACTTACTGAAGCTTTCACTTCCTGATTTAGATGTCAACAGTTCCATCTTTACCTTCCCTCCACCCTGCACCCTTCATCAACTCCCTCCTTCATTCAAAAGATCTGCAATTACAATCTCCTGAAACAAAGAGTCTTAGGTCAGTGTTTCTTAAGGTATAGTACACAGAGTCACATGGGCAGCAGCATGCCTTAGGCGTTTGCTAAAAATGAGAGTTCCAGAGCCTTTCCCAGCTGAATCTGAGTCTCCTGGGTGAGACCTAAGATCTGTACTTTTAACAACCTCCTTTGGTGATCACTGTGAGTTTTAAGGATTGAATCTGTCTATCTTGAACCAAGATAATCCTGGGTTATCTTAGTTACATATTTAGCGTGCCCAGGTGATAACAGACTTCATGGTTATAGAATGCTGAAATGGGAGCTGCTTACCTGTTTCACCTGATCTTGACATTTATAGTAACAAGGGTCTACCTAATCCATGTATTTATATTAAACAATATCCAAAGAGGATTATTTTACTTGGCATTTTATAAAGATGACAGATTAGTTCAAGCTATTCTAACAGCAAACTGCATTCCATTTTCTATACACACTTACAGGTAACTGAGTTTTGAACATAGTCTCCTAATTGAAAAAAAAATGTTGAGCATCTCTAAAAGAGGCCGAAGCTTATCTAGTCTTCATTCTCTTCTCTTCTGTTGGGACACAGATGCCCTCTCTACTGCTAGGACTGTCCACATTCACCACTGGACACACTTTTGCCAGCACTTGACTTAAGAAAATAGAGGTTTTACTGTGCCCGCATCCTCTCTTACTACAACTGGAAGACTTTTTGTTTAACTCATTGTTACAGGCACAGATCCTTCCTTTTGGAATCAAGACAGAAGGGGAGCCCTCGTTCCTTGCTCAGAAAGTAAAAGCCTTGCCCCAGTCACTTCTTGTGCAACATCATTAAGCACAACCCTCATGGTCATGAGGCTCATATTGGTTGGCGCACACGAGGGAGCAGGGGTGTACGCATCTCTGCCTCCGGCTCCGAGGGCCACCTTTGGAGGGCAATAGGGAGAGGAGAGAGGCAACACAGGATCTCCAGACCCAGGCTCCATGGAAAGCCCTCACACCCAGGTGTGTACCAAGCCACAAAGCACAAGCTGAGCACCCATTCGCCTCTGGCCACCACAAAGCACCTGGTCACCAAAGACCTAAAGGTTCTCAATTCAATGAAGTAGTCTTGGAACAGTTTGATGCAGCTTCCTTCATCATCAAATAAAGGTGCAGACCAGGCCACTATTTTTTGGATGACAGTCACTTCAAACAAATGTTACCATCACCATCTCTGGTAATCAACAACTGATTTGGAAATTAATGGAATGATTTGATGAACAATTGCCACCTCATTTTAAATGGCTCTATAAGCAATGTTGTAATACATACACTTTATACATGTATTATATGTAACATATATGTATTATATTACTTTCCAAATGTTAAATATTTTGCGTATCACCTTGGAGTGCACACGTGTGCATGTTTGTGCACACACAAGTGTGTCTGGATGGAGGAGCATGGTGAAGATTAGGGTTCAATTTCTTTTTGCCCAGTTTTACATAAGAGAAACCTGACTTTAGATTATAGAACCAAGTTCATATTTTGATGGAGATGTTCTCAACCTGATCCTAATTAATGGACTAGCTGGGCTTCTGATCACTTTTTTCAGTCCAAAGGTGGGAAGAGTGGTGCATCTTATTTCAGCTTATAACCCTTCAGAAAGTATCTGTCCATTTATCAAGACCCCATATGGTCCTCAGTCTTTGGGGCAACCTAATAAATGTTTGAAGACATCCAAAGATTTATACAAGACCCCAATTACCAGCAGAATATAGATCAAACTCCTTAACTACCAAAAGCCTCCACGGTCAATTTCAAATACAGCTCATCACTCAACAATCCATCACCATCCACCTTCACTCTATTCTAATTAAACTCTTCAACGCTGTCTACAAAATGTGCTTCATGTCACATGTAGTCATGCCTCTTTCCTTTGTCACCCCATGTACCAATTTCCCTCTATCTTGTTCCAAACTGAATTACCTCCCTCATCCCTTTCAGCTTCTCCAAATCCTGTTCATTCTTTAGGATCCAAAAGTTGTCCCAGCTGTGTAATGTGTATGACCTTCCCTGAGGCCCAGCCCTTCAACAATCTCTGCTCCATCTAAGATCTTGCAGCAAAAACCATACACTCTTGTTGCTCATGCACTATTGGAGTCTCAATCTTGCTCATGCACTATTGGGGTCTCAATCTGTTCTGTGCTTTATTTGTCTGTTGCATTGCTCTGAACCTTTCGGATGCATTATGTCTTCCATGTCTAGGGAGGTTGTTAAGTTCCCGAGGATGGACGGGCTATGTCTCATTATTTTTGGAGTCATAGCAGCTCTGGGTTCAGGGTCTTGCCCAGAGAAGCAGCTCGTCAGAATCTTCTCATTGGATTTCTCTGCTGCTTCAAGCACATCTTTGTCAGCAGGCTCCCAGGTTTGAATAAATTGCCTGTCTTATCCATTCAACCCCTCATACAGTGCTCAGCCTTCTCTCCTAGCAAATGTCTTTCTTCCCATTCATGACTTTTTTTTTTTTAGTAGAAAAGATGTGAACAACATCGCTTTAAAATAAACTAACATAGCCTTTCAGGGACAGGAGAAAAACAGTTATTCTTGGCTAAAATATATTTTGAAAATGATTACCTAGGGTCAAAGATTCTGGATTGTAAACTCTACTAGATACAGTAGCATTCTAAAGATGAAAGGCACCCCTCAAAGTGATACCTTTTAATTCATGATTCCTGTTTAGACTGCCTCTCACAGGCAAGAGTAACCTGTAGCAAAGGCACCTTCACCTTAAAAACAGCGGTTTAGCAAGTCATTGTCAATGATGCTCAGACTCTTTCATGCAGTGCAGGAAGTCACAATACCCTTACTCTGCTTCAGGACACATACAGAGCTCTATCTGGAATGCAAGTTTCTCATTCAAACTTCTCTGAATGCAAAAAAGACACAGAACAGAATGGTTGGGACACAGTGGTTCTCTGTCTGACCCACTGAGGATGGATATGAGGAAAGGGAAGGTTTGCTTCATTAAAATCTAGGTCCTCGGAGTAACCTTGCAGAACATTACACCTCTCCCAACTGTGATGGAAAGAAACCAGCACGAGTCAGACAGCTTTTTCAGACAATCTTATTTTCATCACCTCTGGAGCAAACATCGAATATCATCCCTGCCTCACAGAGCTCTTGGGTTAATCCCAGAAGAGGTCAATATCATCCACAGCATCAGGGGAGTAAGTTAATGCTTCAGTGCCTAAAGTCTGCCGCTTTTGAAATCACACGAGTTTGAAACTCACGCCTTCCCTTGAATTACAATATGTGCTTCCTTGAATGTTTATCTCTCAGGAAAACTCCCTCAATGCCAATGTAAACTCTGTTCCAAGCCCAAAATTAAATCCCATCCTTGTGCAATTCACACGTCATAAAAGCAGATAAAGCTAAAGCTGAGTGAATAAAGGACATCAGTTCCCCCTTGGAAGGAAATAGAGTTTGATATATATATTTAGCTCTGAGACTTCTGAGACTCATTCTTATTATCTCTAAGATATGCAGCATAGAGATTTTCAAGAATTGAGAGAGAAGAAAGAAAGAAAGAAAGAAAGAAAGAAAGAAAGAAAGAAAGAAAAGAAAAGAAAAGAAAAGAAAGAAAAGGAAGGAAGGAAGGAAGGAAGGAAGGAAGGAAGGAAGAAAGGAAGAAAGGAAGAAAGGAAGAAAGGAAGAAAGAAAGAAAGAAAGAAAGAAAGAAAGAAAGAAAGAAAGAAAGAAAGAAAGAAGAAAAAGAAAAGAAAAAAACTTTCAAAAAAGAAAAAACACATTTTAAAATCTTAACCATTGCCTTGAGGGCCTGTGGGTATAACACTATCTTATCTGATCGGTTGTCCATTGCTGTATGACAAACCATTCCAAAACTTAGTGGCTTAAAAATAACAATCATTTTATTTGCTCACGACTCTATGGGTCAACAATTTGAGCTGGGCTCAGAGGGGTGGTTCTTAGCTGGTACCACTTAGGGTTGCTGACTGACAGGTGTCTGAAGGCACAGCTGCAGCTCATTTGGTGTATGTGGCCTCACATGCCAAGTGGCTGGTGTGGCTGTCGGCTGGGTCACATGCCCCCAACAAGCTAGCGTGGGCTTCTCCCCAGGGCAGCTGGTTAGTAGGGGGTGAGAACAGAAGCCTGGACCTCGGCTTAGAATTCCCACTGTCCTTGCTGCTGCTTTCTATCAGCCAAAGGAGCCACAAGGCCAGTGCAAATCCAAGGGTAGGAAAACAGAGCCCACTCTCAATGGCAGGAGCTGCAAAGGCACTGTGGCCCCTTTAAATCAACCACACCATTCGATTTCCAAAACACGGAGATGGAGAGGACTGAATATTTTGATCTCAGCAGAGTTTTATTGATTTTTTTTTTCATTTCATTTTGTGACAATATCAAGACTATCTATCAGTTTTAAAAAGACTCCAGGTTAAGGAATATTCAACATGGAATCAGAACATAAATAATGCAAATCAATTATTCACGAACTGAAAAGTCTAACAGCTATAAATATATATATATATATACACACACACACAAATGTATACATATATATTTATATCTTGACCATTAGAATAAACTGGAAAAAATCTGCAAACTCTTCATGTCAAGTCCCATCTCAGATGTACAAAATAAGGGGCCCCTGGATCAGTGTTTCTTTCATTTTTAAAAAATTTTTATAATAAAGATTTTCAAAGATACCTAAAAGTAGAAAAATATCATAAATTCTCATGTATTCATCCCTCACCTTCAACCGTTAACAACCTTTGGCCAATTTTCATTCATCTTTCAGTCCTCCCCCACTTTTTTTATTTTATAGTAATGTCAAAGCAAGTTTCAGAAAATACAGTATTTTCCTTGATGTGTGTTGACTAAAGATTTCCCAGATGGCTGATATGTAGGTGGCTGTGAAAGAAACAGGGGTCACCATATCCTCCAGGGGCTCCCGTACGATTTCCAGTCTTGTTTCTACCTGGGTCAGGGCCACGTGACCCGTCCCAGCCAAGAGCTACGGGCAGTGGTAACTGGCATCCTTCTGGGCTGAGGCATTAAGAGCCAGGGGCCTCCTGCATTGCTCTGCCCTCCTGCTTCAGTGACCTTGGGATTCTGATGCTCCAAGCGACATCAGCTCAAGATGGAGGGAGGCTGCTATCTTACAGCAGATTTTACAAGTCTTATTCTCTTAAGCTACTAAAATTGGGGACTTTATCTTTCATCTCAGCATAGCCTGGTTAAAAAGAAAACACAATGTTAGGAGCCCTATTTGCTACTAGCTTACCATGTGACCAGACACAACTTGGCAAAACTCTTTAAGCCTCAGTTTCTTCATCCACAGAATGGGCAACAATAACACCTGTAGTCTCTACCTCAAGGTTATCACGAGAGTGAGACAGTGGGAGCAAAATTGCTTGAAAAGTTACAAATTAAGCAAAATTTAGTGGTTTGTTAGACTATTGTTCAGGCTAGCAAAACCCGCTTCCATCAAGAATTGAAAACTATGTTAAGGACCACGCACAACATGTCACACAGGAAAGTTTTTACTAGTTTGTCCACAATAGTAAGATCCGCAAGGTTATTATATTTTAGATGATTATCACTGGGATTGCAGGGACTTCTAGTCGCAATTTTAAAACCTCAGCAGTAGGGCATGGGGAGAAAGGATCATTCTGAACCGATTCATCCATTCTCTGTAACTCTGCGGGAGGCAGTCCTGGGTGCTTGGAGGGGGTGCGGGTCACTGCCTGCAGAGTGTCCTGCCTGTGTGCTTGAGCTCATCCACGTTCCTAACCCCAACGACATATTCAGTCGGAACAACAAGTTCACATGACAGGAGGGCTGTGCTGTAACTCGCCATCCAAACCCAGACATTTCTGAGAGTGAAAGGAGTGGTATCAGTAATTATGCAACCTGGGAACCTGGGAACCTGGGAAGTATGATAACCCTACACTTCCATGCAAACAGAGGGTAGGGAAAAAGAGTGGTAGGAAGACTTTCATAACTGACCAGCAGAGAAATATTTATGCCTGTTTTTTGCAAAGAGGAGGAGGGGAAGGAAGAGGGAGAGAGGAAGCAAGAGAAGAGAGAATGGAAAAGAGGAAGCTGGCAAAGGAAGTGGAAAAGGGAAGGAGAGGGGAGGGGAGGAGAGAAGAGGGGGTGGGAAAGGAAGGAAAAAAGCACTGGTCCCCTAACCTCTGTGGGTAATGGGATTTAACTGTGGGAAAACTGCTTTACTTGCTCAAATTGACAAGCCTTTGAGGGTAGCAAACCACGCCCTTGAAGGTCAAGGGACGGCCCTCCTCAGGGCATGTGACTTGACCACTATGACTGGGCATTTCTGAGATGGGTTTGGAGAAAATAATTGAATAGCCAGGGGGGTAGCTTTCTGGAGGCCCTGACAGCTAGGCTAAGAATTTTGGTTTCAATTCTTTAAGTTCAGTTTCTCAGAGTTCCCATGTCCCCGGGAATACCCAGTGGGGAGTCAGAGGGTGTGAGAAGACACAGAACAGATGCATATTTTGAATGGGTCAGATTTTTTAGACAAGTGGTGGAGTATGTGCAGGGATTGAAATTTGCCACCAAAGATTACTTCAAGACGCTTACACTACAACATTCAGAAGTATGTTATGAAGTGCAAAAGCTTTATGTCTTTATGGACAAAACACAAGGATTCATTTTTTAAACGTTTGCTTTGCAATTTTGCAAACTTCATCTATGTGAGCTCTATCCCCAGGCCATGGAATTTTGCATTTATTCTTTTCTTCAGAGAGGAGCACTTGGGTTTGAAATGACCTTTTTTTAGCAGCAGGACATCAGCAAAGAAAGAAGACAGCAGGGGGCTGTGACATAAATGTTGTCTTGGAAAGGTTACTCCGGCACTTGGGGGGTCAATGGAGTACAGAGCAGTGTAAGCAGATAGGAATAGACAGTCAGGCTCACAAAAGACCAAGCAAGGAAGGCTGGGGCCTGGCTGATGAGTGTAACTGGGGCTGAGAAGAGTGGGATGCCCCAGGCGTCCCTTCTGTTGTCTCTGAAACCAGTCCTTTGTCACCATTCTCAGCAACTTTATGATGTCTCAATACAAAGATACCAAAAAAAAGCACTAGACACAGGAGTTTCCTCTTGTACCTCAGCAGCCCATACAACGCCTGGAATTTAAGAGGTACCCAATAAATGTTTGTAAGCAGGGATGGGATGGGATGGGATGCAATGTTGGGATAAGATGGGATGATGGGATAGGATGGGAAGGAATGGAAGTGGTAAGATTTATTGACCAAATGAATAATTATGTGAGAAAGAAAATCAACAGAAAATTCCTCGCCTGTCTTATGAGGAACAGCACGTAAGTTAATTTGAAATGCAATGTAATGTGTGCACTATTATTACAACACAGATTCAGTGCTGTGCAAACTAAGAGCTCCCTACATGTATGAAGCATTCTGCCCAGAAATGCAGTAATGCTAGTGGTTCGTTATATCCTGGATGAAGGAGCAGTAACACCAGAGGAACTGGCTCTGGGTACAGACCCCAGGACACCACCGTCAGCCCACCAGCCTCGGAAAGCTGCCAGAGGACCACCTTGTGAAAGGGCAGGCAAAGTGTGAAGCAAGGTGAAGAACCTCCCTAAGACCTCTGCAGCACCCTCAGCTCTGGGCTCCTGGGTCAGATTCAGCTGCTTCGGTCACCGCGGTCCCTGGCTCCTTCACTGTCAGCGGGCTGGGAAGGGCATCTGCGGCCCTGGCTCTGAGTCTGGCACTCAGAGGTGTGTGTGAGGCTGCAGAGCCTGGAAAATGCCTGCCCTGAGGTAAATTTCAGACATTTGGTCTCTCTGGAAGAACGCATATAGTATATTCATGTATGACTGAAGCACTGCGCTCTACACCAGAAATTGTACATTGTAAACTGACTATACTTCAATAAAAATATGTATACCAAAAAAAAAAAAAAGAAAAAGAACGTATATAATCTCTCTTGATAGAAAATGATATGATATCATATTTCTTTATTTCATATTAGCAACTATAGATTTGAATGCTTTGTCTACCTACACCAATTTGATTGCTAAAAGTACTTCCTCATTTTATTCCCATTTCACAAATCTGTTTACATGTTTTAATCTACCTTGATTCCACATGTGAAACTAGCAAACAGATGAGGATTTTCTTCCCAGCACATACTCACTCAGTGCTGGTGCTCACACCCTACACGTCTCCTGGGAAACCACAATCCCCTCCTCTCCGGGATGGGGCATGAGACTCAGGTCTAGCCAATCAGAGCACCACAACCTCCTGGCCACATGACACCGTCAGAGCCAATGAGATGTAAGGACACTTTTGCCACGACTGTCTGAAGTGAGCACGCTCAGTTTTTTTGCTGGAGCTACTAGCATGTAACACACATACTTCAGAATTAAAACCAACAGAGAAGGGCCAAGAGGTGGAGAAAGTAAGGTTCATTCTTAGTGACATCCTGTGAGCCCCTGAATCCACCTGTGCTTGAAGATAGAATCATTCCTGGATTTTTCCAGAATGGGAACTAACAAATTCCAGTTTTGTTTGAGCCAAATTGGGATGTTTCTGTCCCTTGCAGCTGGAAGAGCCCTAATTGGCAGTGAGTCATTAGGACTAGACAGGGCATAGACTCTCGCTTTCAAGTAGGAAGCTTTGGAGGTTTTGAACGCATTAGATGGATATACAGTCCCCACTGCAGTGGCAGGTAGAGTTAGACACTGCTCAGGTGTTTTGAAGGGAGTATAGTTTACATTGCATCTCTCACCATGCACCAGTCATGGAAGATACCAGAAAAGTCCTGCAGAGGTGGAGAACATATCCAACTACATTGAAAAAGTTGGGAGAAAGCTGGGGAAAATGTGATGACTTCTGAAGCCAGTGGACCTCGTGTAGGACATAGAGGAAGCCTGGAGTGCGAGGGAATCAGGGAGAGGACCAGAATGCCACAGACTCAGAAGGGTAGGTCGAGGTTTCTGGATGCTCTGCACTGGCTGGACAGGGAGCTCCAATACAGACCCCCAGGCCAGAGAGAGCTGAACTGAGCCTCTCCACCACTGCCAGGGACAGGACTGTGCCTCGAGGTCCTGCAACAGAGGGCCCTACAAAGCAACTTGTCTGCCTCAAGCTTCAATCCCCTAAATAGCGCTGCCTCTGCGGGGGTTGGAGGAGAGTAAGTAGGGCAGCCATAATAGAGCCAGCTAGAGGCAGAGTGGCTCAAAAACCCAAACCAGTCTCACACAAGACATCAGGAGAGGCCTTCAGCTGGGCGACCCTCAAATGCAAGGCAGAGCCTGACGAACCTCCAGCCTTACTGAGAAAACCACAAGCTTGGATCACAGCTTTTACTAATACACACACAAATCCACACATCCAGACACACTCTTCACATGAAACTCAGAGGCAGCCAAGTCTCAAGTTTCTGTGGATGAGCTCCCAGCGAAACACTTTATGTTAAAAGCCTGAGCACTACGTGAGAAAGACAGTAAGTCAAATGCCCTATATCATAGTAATTCATTCTAACTAAAGAGATGGAAAAGAAAGCTAAAACCCAGCCATTGTAATAACCCCAGAGAGGTAAGAATAGATATTGAAAACACAAAGCAAGACCAGATGATTGTACTAAGATGAATGATGATCCCTCCAAGATGGCCACATTCCAATCCCCAGTATCTGTGTATATGTGACATTGCCAGGCAAAAGGGACTTTGCAGATGTGATTAAGGTTACAGATCTTGAGGAGGGTGGGTATGACTCAGTGGTAGAGTACCTGCTTAGCATGCACTAGGTCCTGGATTCAATCCCCAGTACCTCCATTAAAAAAAGAGGAGAAAAAGATTACAGATCTTGAGATGGGGAGATTATCCTGGATTATACAAGTGGGTCCAGTCTAATTAAATGAGCTCTTAAAAATCCACTAAATTCTGTGAGCGAGAGAGAGAGGGGAGTCATGACAAGGATTCAATGGATGTTGCCAGTTTTACAGACAAAGGTACTCATGAGCCAAGGCATGTGAGCTGCTGCTGGAACCTGAGAACTATGCCCCGATGACAGCTAGCAAGGAAAGAGGAACCGCAGTCCAACAACCACATGGACCCGAGTTCTGCCAAGAGCATAATGCGAGCCTAGGGGAGCCCTATCTCACTGTGGTTTTGATTAGTGTTTTTCTGATGATTCGTGATGCTACGCATCTCTTTGTGTATTTGTGAGCCATTTGGATGTCTTGTTGGAAAAATTTCTATTCAGTTCTTCTGCCTATTTTTAAATTGAATTGTTTGCTTTTTCACTATTAAGTTGTATGAGTTCTTTATATATATTTTGGATCTCAACCCTAGATTCTCCCCAAAAGACTCCAGTCAGGAACACAGTCCTGCTCACACCTTGGTTCTAACCCAGTGAGACCTGAGTCAGACTTCTGACCTACAGAACTGCAAGATGATGAACCCATGCCACTAAGATTGTGGTAAATTGTCGCAGCAATAACAGAAAGTCAATACAGTGGCCATTAAAATTTGTTTGTCAGAATAAAAAACCGGATATACATAATGAAAGATAGACTTGGAAAAGCCAAAGGGTAAATTTGTAAGATTAGAGACAAAAGAAAAAAAAAAACCAGAAAAACAGAATGAATGAAGAGATGGAAGGTAGGTATACAAACAGTGTTAAGAAATACTAGGTCAGAAGCAGAAGTGCCAATAGCAACTTAATAAAAATCCAAAAAAGGACAAGAAAAGGAGGCTGTAGAAGAGGCAATATTTGAAGACCTAATAACCGAGAAATTCCCTAATAGTTAAAAATAATTATAATACAAATTGAAAAAGATTATAGAATGCCTACCAAGGATACATAATAATATTTTTAATAAATAGAAATAAATAAACAAACCCACACCCAGATATATCCGAATTTATATCAAAAACAGAAAAATCTAAAAGTTTACAGAGGGGAAAAAAGCAAAATAAGAATCAGGTAAGCATCTACCTTCACAAAAGATTTAGTGGAAAATAAAAAAATAACTTTTATGTTTTCATGATGACTGTGGGGGATAAAATAAAGATATTTTCAGTCAAAACAAGACTTAAAAGTATTCCAGCAAAAACAAAAATTAACCCAAAGGGAAGCAATGGGATAAATAAAGAAATATGTTAAAAGAAAAGAAATATCTAACTACAAAAATATATATTGATTAGCTACCTGGAAATAAAATCTTAAATAATACTTAAAATTGTGAGACCTGGAGCAGGAGAGGAGACCAAAAGAGCTGAAAGTCCAGTGAGGTTCTTATTCTGTCTGAGGTGAAGACATTGTTAGCGATAAGCCTTAGACATTGATAGGGGGAAATGAGCATATGGATGGCTCTGAGTAAGTAAGAATATAACTGGCAGAAAATACAGAAATAGAATGTACGCTTCTCACCAGTAGAAAACAGAAAAAACTAACAAAAATTCTTGTTCTTTCAAATAAATTATAGCAAAATAGAAAAGTCAGAATAGGAAAAATAAATAAGGAAGCATAGAAAATAGAAAACACACACTCATGCTCACAAATGTCATAAATAAGTCTTAATATATTAGTAATTATAATAAGTAGAATAAATTAAACTTAGTGACTAAACTGAGGAAATGATCAGATTGTATCCTCCAAAAAGATGCAGCATCGTTGTCTGTAGAAGACCAAAAGGGGGAGGTGGCACAGAGAAGTTGAAAACAAAAAGATTTGATACCAGTTCAGAACTTTATCGAGTTTAATTTAGTTCAGAACTTGATCATTTAATTTAGTTCAGAACTTGAGCTCAGAGCTTTACCATGAGATGGTCAACATTTTACAAAATAATGTTATCAACAGCAACACTTCTCAGAGCATCTGAATCACCTTTCCACATACCTAATCCACCTGCGTTTATACCTGTTATGTTCACAGTAATTCTCCAAATGGGTGAAGACATCTGATTACTTTAATTCTCTTTTGATATAGCTGATGACTAGTTGTTTACATATTGAAAACCACATCATTCTTTGATTAATTACTTCCTTTTTTGTTTCTCTTCCATAACACACTTAGGATATTATATAGATGTTTTAAGATTGTACGTATTGGCGGCTTATGCTATATATGAATTTTATCTCAGGACCACAAAGATAACGTTGAAGTTCAGCTGTATCAAGGAGAACTTCAAAATATTTACCACTTACAGGTGTTGTTCCATCTGTTAGAACTGGAAACCACTGGCATAGACCAACTTCCATAAGTCACGGTTAAGGTTCCTGAGGCCTGGAGCCCTATCTGAAGTCACACAACCAAGTTCATACTCATGGTGATCATATCTACTGGATTTTTTTCAGAACAGTAGGTCTCATTGTCCCTACGAATCACTGAAATATCTTTATGAAAACTCCTAGATTACCTGTTAGAACCCAAAGGACTGAAGATCAGGGCACATGGTCATCAGTTCTTTAAAAACTCCACAGATATAAGCCAGAAAGAGAAAGAAAAATACCATATGAGATCGCTCATATGTGGAATCTAAAAAACAAAAACAAAGCATAAACAGGACAGAAATGGACTCATGGACAGAGAATACAGACTTGTGGTTACCGGGGGGGGGGGTAGAGGGTGGGAAGGGATAGACTGGGATTTCAAAATTGTAGAACAGATAAACAAGATTACACTGTATAGCACAGGGAAATATACACAAAATGTTATGATAAATCACAGAGAAAAAAATGTGACAATGAGTGTGTATATGTCCATGTATGACTGAAAAATTGTACTGAACACTGGAATTTGACACAACACTGTAAAATGATTATGAATCAATAAAAATGTAAAAAAAAAAAAAAAAAAAAAAAACAAAAAAAAAAAACTCCACAGATAAGGTCCTGAGCAGTAGCTAAAGCCAACAAAACTAAACACAGTAGGAGGACACACAAACTTTCCTCTGTGGGCATTAAAAAATCTTGGGAGGGAAATTGATCGATACTATTTTCTATTTAAAAATGAACTTGCTTTGAAACTACAAAGTTTCACAAAAATATTCTGGCTAGTGAAGATAGAGAATAAAAAAAAAAAATTCAATCATTCTCAACCAAAAATATGCCCTGCTAGGATGAATATATCCAAAAATAAATACTGGATAATTTTTATCTTTATCATAAAGTTTTTTTAGAAGTTACAGAAACCCTAATGCAAATTCTCTCCAGAGGTTGAACAGTTGAGTGCCCCGTTTGCCAACAGCAGGCCCCAACCCTGTGCCCCCAGTATAGTACTATGTCCCCAATGGCCAAGACTGCCATCTAGTGGCGGTTTTAGCACATTGACCTTCTGCCGCCAAGAAGGGGAATTCTCAGGACAAGGATGTGTGCTTAGCATGAGTGAGGTCCTGGGTTCTAATCCCAGTACTCAACTAAAATAAATAAACCTAATTACCACTACCACCCCCCAAAAAAGGGAAATTGTCACTAGAAAAGACATTTATTCTGGACTTATATATGCTTTGCCGTTCACCATGCTTTTGCCAACATCATCATCTTTGACCTTACTGAATGCCTGTTCACCATGAATGTACCCTATGACATTGCTTCTGACCAAGGAACTAATTTATAGTAGATGTGAGGATTTACTGGTTTTCATGTATCATAAATCTCATCTCCAGAAGCAACCAATCTTATAAAACAGTAGATTAAGCCAGCTGAAGATACAGTTAGAACCCCATCTTGGAGACAATTCCTTGCAAGAATGAGGTGCTGTCCTAAAGCATGTGGAATATTCTTTGCCCAGAAATAAATAAAGGATCTTCTTTTTCTAGGTTTAGAAACCAAAAAGGGAACTTAGGAGTGGCATCTTTCTGTATTCTTCTGTATCTCTGATCTGTGCTGGCTTAGTAGTAATAACCCCATGGTCCCCTTCCAGTCACACCCTCTACTCTCAAATTTCTCATCACAACAGCCAGAGTGATCTATCAAGAAGGCAAATCCAACTGCTACCCAACACAGCGCCCTGCATTGGCTCACCTGCACATACAGAAGGCAATCCAAGCTCCCCGTTACGTACTATGCCTCCGTGATCTGGTCTCTGTCCCACCCCCAGCCCCATCGCTTACCACGACCCACCCCCACCTGCGCACTACACTCCACCCTTGCGGTTGGAGTTTCTCAAGCCATCCTGCTCTCTCCCCTTTCCAGGCTTTTGTCTGACTAACTGTTCTGAGCTCAGCTCCCTCAGGTGTTCCTTCTCCAAGGAACCTTCCACAACTGTCACCAGTGCCTCCCAGTGCCCAGACTACCCTGCCTTCAGCCACCTCTCCTCTCTTCCAGAGTCCACTCTGCACTCTTCCATTTCAGCATGAATCACACGTAAATTATGTCCAGCATTTGCAACCGTGGCCCCGGTGAGCAACTGGCAGACAGGAAACATATCGTATTCATCTTGGTGTATAATAGGGAGCATTTGTACGAGTGAGTGACAAGCAAAGAACTTTGGATATTCTTTTTCTTTCTTTTCTTTTTTCACTGTCTCTGTAGGGAGTTTTCCCTCCCATCCCCCACAACGATTATTTTGCCCCTTCTTCACACCTCTCGTAATTCTGACAGATTTACCCAGCTCTTCACTTCCAAAGACTCTCATTACTCCCTCCATAAGGAAACCACCAGAAGCTGAATGCCTGCCTCTGCTCACCACTGCGTCCCCTCGTCCGTCTGCGTCTCCACCCGTCTCCTGGCCTCCTCCTCTTACAGTCGCTCGAGCCTTAAAGAGCCCAACTCAGCACCATGGATTCTGAATCCCTCCGCTTCTCACCTTGTTGGGAACTGATCACAACCAAACTGCCTCCCACTCCTCCAGGTATCTTCAGCCTGCTTTCCATCAGCACCCAGACAGGCTCTATTGTCTCCAGTCTTAAAATAAAAGCAAAGAAGCCATCATTAAAACTGGAAAACTTTCCTTGACCCAGAGATTACCCTACTCCCTGACTTTCCCTTGACAGCCCAGCTACTCAAAGAACTGCCTGCCCATCCTACCTCCAGTTCCTCATTTTGCCTTTATTCTGCAGCTTCCTCATCTAGTTCCTACCTCCCACACTCTGAGAAACCCACTATTAACAGGCACATCCCAAAATTCACTTTACTACCAAAGTCTTAACTAGCCCTCCCAGCAGCTGTGTCCTCCTTTTTGGAACACTGTCGTCTCGTGGCTTCTGTGACTTCACACCCCACCTTCCCGGCTCCCCTTCCACCTCTCTGGCTGTTCTTCCCCAGCCCGGTTTGGTGGCGCTCCTCTATCTGAACATGATCGGAGTTCATCAGGGCTGGGACCCGGGCCCCCTTCACTCCTCACTCATCATTTTCTCCCTTGGCAATCTCGAACATCCCACAGCCCTTTATGTGCCAAAGGCTCTCAAATAAGCATCTCCAGCCAAGGCCTCTCTTCTGGGCTTCAAAAGGACTATCGATGAGACGCTATGTCTCACGAGCATCTGAAACTTATTATGCCCAGAGCTGAACTCTTGATACTCCCGGCCCCGAACCCTCAAACGGCTCCTCCTCCAGCTTCATCCATCTCAGTAAATGGCTCTTTCATCCAGGCAGTGGCTCACGCCAGAGAAAGGGGGAGTCATCCCCAGCCTTCTCCTTTTCCTCGTCACTCAAATCCAACCAATGACCAAATCCCGTAGGTTCTGCTTCCAATGTAAACCTCCGGCCCATTCATCGGTCCCACCACTGCCCTCGTCTGGCCACCGTCAGCCTTCCTCTGGGCTTGCTTTACTGAAAACTCTCCTGTAATTGGTCTCCCTTCCCTGCGGTCTCCAGGACGTCGTTGTTGTTGTCATTGAATCTTAACACTTCCCTGCTTAAAGTATCACTTTCTATTGCCCTTGAGATTAAATTAAAAAACCCTTTTCAAGCCCCATAAGATGTTCTACGGCCTGGCGCCTGCCTAATTCACCAATCACCAGTCAAAATGTGTCATTCTCAACCTTGTTCACGATGCCCCAGCCACAATGGTCTTTTTTCCTTTCCTGAAAATTACCGTGCATGTTTCTATTCCTGCCACTGGCATGTCTTAACACGCTAATCCTATGTCCCTCTGTCCCTCCCCCGGCTAGTGGCTACGCATCCTTCAGGACGAGTCCTGAGTGCTCCCTCACCAAAGAAGACGTCCTTCCTCTCGCAGGTTAAATATAATCTTACTTTCCCTTCATGTTAAGTTCTGTAATTTACCATTATTTATTTATTCATGTGATTACTTGTCAGATGACTGTTGAGCTTCATGAAAACAGGAATGGATGCTATGACGTGCAAAAAGCCACAAACTGTATGTTTCCATTGGTCTGAAATGTCCAGAACAGGAAAATCCCCAGAGACAGGAAGCAGACGAGTGATTGTCAGGGGCTGGAGAAAAGGGTAGTGGGGAGTGACTGCTAATAGGGTTTCTCTGGGGATGGTACAAGTGTTCTGAAATTAACCAGCAGTGATGGTTGCACAACTCTAGGAACAGAGCAAATATCACTGAAATGTATGTATTAAATGACTGAATTGTATGGTATACAAATTATATCTCAATAAAGGTTCTTTAAAACATAAAAAGAACACACTGCCCTTGCCTTGTCCTCGGAAGTTGCAGTGAAGATATTACACAAGCATAAAGCCAAATGTAGTAAGTGCTCGGAGAGGGGCAACCCTAAGTGTGCCCGCATGCTCTGACCCAGCGCTTGAGCAGGGTCATCTGGATTGCTGATGGCAGGAGGGGTTTCTGGCTTGATTTGATTGGCACTCTGGGCCTGACCCCGAGATAAACCTCTCTTGTGGGCAGAAAGAAAAAGGTATGCAAGACGGTCAGGAATTTTCTTTCCATTCCCTCCATCCCTGCCCTGGCCACTCCACAAATCTAGGAACAGCCTTCCCCTGACCAGACAGATGTTCCCCTGCACACGCACATTCCAACGAAACATCAGCTCGTGAAAAAGACACACAGCCCGGTGCACTGCCTCCAACCCCTGTGTCCCTCCCCAAAGAGAAGACCGGCGTGTACATATCAGCAGAGGCCTGGAGACCAACATCAAACCGCCAGTGACTGGAAAAGCTTCGCCTCACATCAGTCTCTGACTGCTCAGCATAACATTGTATAGGATCTTTTCCCTTCATTATAAAAGTATATGTCATTCCAGCCTTTCTCCATGCAAAAATTTATTCTCATATAATCATAATGTGTATAATTTAAAATTCGTAACATTATAGTAAGAGTACTTAACGTGTTATTGCCTACTTTCTTAAGCAATTGTACAAGTTTACGATGTTCCATCAAGAAGATATTTGACAGTTATCTTAACTAATCCCTCACGGTAAGACATTTAAGTGGCTCCCAGTCTTTTGCTGTTATGAAAATGTAGCAATAAACACATTTGTACATAAAGCTGTTTCCACACTTAGCTTTATTTCACTAAGATGAATTCCCCAATGTGATATTCTATTCTAATTTCTTTTTTTTTTATTCCCTTGGCAAAGACATTATTTTGCGTATGTTGGATTGAGTCCTTTGATCAGACCTTACAACTGCCTGTTTCTCAAAGTGCAAAGGAAGAAATTAAAACAATGGAAGCAATATTCACACAAAATTTCTTGGTATATTTAATATAACTAAGGGATGTAGAGGGAAAACATCCCCTTGACACTGACGTTGGACCTACCATGTGCCAAGTACAGAACTAACTGTTTTGGAAATATTAACTCATTTAACTCTTTCAACAAGTCTAAGAAGTAGTCACTATCATTATCCCTGTTTTGGCAATGAGGCCACCATGTCACAGGTGCGCAGGCAGTAAGTCATGGAGCCATGATCATGGACACTGTGGCCTGGCTCCAGAATCTGGGTTCTCAAGCACTATGCGGAACCCCGATCTGGAGTCAGAAGATCTGGGTTGGGGTTCCAGCTCCACCATTCACTGATGTATGGACAGGTCAGGAAACTGCTCCAACTGGTTTTATCATTTCTCTTATGTGCACATGTGATTTCACGTAAATGCATACACGTCATAGCGTGCATTCTTAATGCAGTCTTTTTTCCTTCTTTTTAGGTTAGTTTCACCCTTATTCTCTTCCAACCCCTCCGCCCTCACAGGCACTCACTCCCATCCCCAGAGTCCACATTAAATACCCAGAACTTGTCCTTTCATGGTGTTCTCCATACTCACATAATCACACGCATGCACATGTACCACGCACAGACTCGGTATTGATTGCCATTGTTTACACAGATTATATTTATTTCATTCAGGACACAATCAAGAAAACAGAAACAGCTCTAAGATAGTTCAGACAGAGAGGCTTGAATGCAGGAGACCAGTCACACTGGTGACAGGAAAGCTAAGAAGCCTGACAGGGGCTGGTGAGGCAGCCCAGAGGTCAGTGAGAGCAGTGGGCTACCACCAGCCCTTAGCTGTGGGTGCAAAGGAATGAAGCAATGTCATCTCATCCCAGCAGCATGGTCACCTAGTGGAAACTGTCCAGTGAGGCCAGAGCCATGGAGGGGAGACATGGCTGCCACCAAAGATCTGCCCAAGGTGGATGTCCTGACTCTGCTCTTGCCTGCATCCTGCAAAACTCCACCGTGACCCCCATTGGCTGAATTCAACACTGGAAGCCAACTGACAGGAACCTGGATACAATCCTCCAGGGTCTGCCACTTCACACGGCAAAGGAGAACAGGGGAAGAGTGAGGAATGGGTCAGGAAGCAAACATCTAAATAACCACTATAATGTTAGGCACACTTTCCCAGACCTGCTGTTTGGATCAAAGTTACCTTGGGGAAATCCCTCCAAATCAACAGGTATTGCTCTAGTACGTTCTTTTTATGGCTGCTTAATTATTCATGTAACTCTTCCGTTATGAATGAGCAGTCATTTTCTCATGTTCTTAAATGGGACTCATGTTGCCCTCCTTATACTTATCATGAGCAGCCCGCAAGTGAAAGGGAGGGAAGCTACCTTATAAACTAGAAACCTGCGTAGCAGAATGTTCTATTAGAAACAGTATGTCACTGTAAGGTGGCATTTATGCTAATTGCTGAAAAAGAATAACCTGATGGAAACACAGCCAGGCTGGAAGTTACAGTCTAACCAGAGGGAACTGATGTTCTTGGGCACCGGGGAAATACTGACCAGGCTTTGCCCCTCATGGACGATAGGTCCTAAGATCTCCTTCTGACTTTTCATCCTACTTGGCTTCCCAACACACCGTTTCTCCACTTAGAATAAACAACAAACAATACTGAATTCATGCTTTTTAGCAACACTGTCCTCCAGAACTTTCCACGATGATGGACATGTTCTATATCTGCACTGCTGAATACAGTAGCCGCGGACCACACGTGGCAATGAGCACTTGAAATGCAACTAGTATGACGGAGGAATTGTATCTTTCAATGGGATCCAACTTTAATTCATTTAAATTTAAACTGTCACATGTGACAAGTGGCTACTGCATTCGGCAGTGCAGCTTTGGAACCTCTCAATCATTCTCCCACAAGAGCAGTATTTGTTATGTGTGAGAGTCAACGGAAGCTTTTTCAAGATATGTGTACTTAACTCCACCGCAGATTTACTGATTCAGACATGCTGGTGCTTGGACCAGAAGGGTCTGTTAAGTTCCTCGAGTTCTAAATTCTCTGCGGGAGAAAGAGATGAAGAGGAGGTGCTTGTGTTGCATGACCTTGAAAATGTAATACATTAGCTCTCCTGCTCGTTAGCGGAGATGTAAATTTTTCAGACAAATTTTTTGGCTCTTCTGGTTACCTAGCTGATAATAACACCCTGCAGCAATAGGAAAAAATGGGGGAAAAAGGGAGGGGTAGGTTTTAATAGAGCAGAAAGCAGCCAAGAAAGTCCCACTCATTTGGCAATGCCCATGCCTCTAGGAACTTGGTGGCAGTTCTGGGCAGCCCAGGGTCAGCATGATGGGACTGGAGAGAGAAGCACACTGTTAAATGACTTTTACCAACTTCAAATGTTCTCCAGGGTCACCCTGGCAGTTCAGGGGGCAGTGCCAGGAGATCTGGAACTCAACTAGTCCACTATATGAAAAGGCAAGGCAGACCACGCCAAGATGGATTCGTGGCTAATGAGGCAGTCAGTTACTCTGATTGCTCAGAGGGGTGGATAACAGGGCTGCTGAAAGACAAATGATGAGGTAAAGCACTTATTAAATATAAACACCAGGGTGAAGGTGAGGTGTTAATTTTCAAGGCAACAGGCAGCCATTGAGTCCTGTCATGTAATTCCATCTCATATCAACCTTATTATGGGCAATAATGTAATCACGTTAGTGACTCACCTCTATTCCTCAACTGCAAGGAAACTGATGGCGAGCCAAAAAATTCCTAGCCCTGGAGTTAGTACATGACTTGAGGTGATGAAACTGGAATAGGGAAGATGTGAAAAATGCAGAATGAGTGCTTATAATGCTATCTTGGGCACAATTGTTCCACGTTGCTAAGAAAACATTAGCCTGCTCTTCTCTGCTCTGGATCCCGCCAACAGTGAGTGGGAACACTTCCTGCCCTTCATTACAACATCTTTAACAAGTGCAAGTGTGGATCGGTGGAGCCTTAGACACGCCCCCTTTCTCCATTCCCCTTGGAATAAACAAGGGAGGATTGACAGGAACTAAAGTGAAAAGCTCACATTTCAAAGATAAGCCGAGGAATTTACAGCTGTTGGGTTCAAGCTCCCTAACTCCCCTCTTTGATTGTGTCATCAGCCTCATTTCCTCAAGTCCCAAAGTGAAAACTTTGAATGTCTCGCCATTGTCTCTGAGATGAGCCTCCTCCCCTTTAGCCTGACATCAAAGCCTTTGTAAAGTAGCCTCAACCTCACTTCCTGTCTAATGTCACTGAATTGTGCCCCTTTGTGAGCCTTCACAGAATAATTAACAGGGAAACGCACTGGCTACACAGCAGTGACAAGTTAACTTTTATGAACAGCTTCCTTATCTGTAAAACGGACTAAGAGCATCACGGGCATAATGGAACTACTGTGAACAGTAACTAAAGCCCCTGGCACGGTGCCCGGCTTGTGAAATGCAGGTCCCCATGCCCACAAGTCAGCCTTGTCTTCTCATTATTTCTAAAACACACCTAGTAAGTTCCTACTTCCCTTTATCTCATCCCCATACTCTCACCCCACCATCGCCTCCAGGCTCCTGCTAGCATGTACACCATCACCATCCCCCGGTTCTCCCTTTAATCAATTCTCGTCATCTCCCTTTAAGGTCCAGATCCATCAGCCCCCTTCCACGAAATCAGATTCAGTTTCTGCATCAGGAGAAGGGCTTCAGACAATCTTAAATAGTCTCCCCAACTCTAACATCCAACAATGCAAAGGACACATAAATTTTACTCTGAAGGTAGGGCAAATTGAAACCTTAAACCCTAAAAAATAATAATAATAATAATTTCTCCAATTGGTGGGCAATGGGGAGAAAACAAAAATACTTCCTAATTATGTGAAAATCCTTATTACCGTAAATGGTCATTATTTTAAAGTCTTGTGTAACTTGGGGCTTATGTCATACCAGATAACAGGCTCTGTCATGAATGGAATTTTAGTTTTCCTACAAAGTCAGTGATAGAACCCAGTTTCAGGATGATCAGAAAACTGAGGCTCAAGGTCATTCACCTAGGAAGGGGATGACATGAGCTGCAGACCATGGACTACGACTGTGGTCTTAGAGAATTCTGGAATCACTCTTTCCACTATGCTTAACTTCCACAAGCCCATTTATCAGGCACTGTAGCTGCATACAAAACCCTTGGCTAGCTATTGGAAAAGATGGGCGTGTGTGTGTGTGTGTGTGTGTGTGTGTGTGTGTGTGTGTGTGATATGCTTCCTTCTCTTAAAGAGTTTAAAATCTAAAAAGAAAAATAAAGCTTGGGTATAAATAGAATATAGGAAGAAGTCACAGGATGTGTCAGACTCACACAGTATTTGAAAGAATTCAAGAATGTAGGGTTCCCTTTCAACTAACATGATCAAAGAGCAGTGTCCAGTGATCTAACTTTCCAAAACCGCATCTATCCTGCTCTAGAGAAAAGAATGAAACTCAAAAAATTCTACAACTCTTTAAAACAAAACTCCCAGAAACTCATTTTTTAATAAATCCTTCACATTCACCCTACAAAAATCTTGAAATCTCCTCCCCAGCAATAATTCTTCTGTGATTTCTCATTGGAAACGTGCTTAAGATAGAATATTAAATCAAAGCAATAAAATTGGAATATGTGACATCAGATTGAGATGTAAAACCTAACAGTTCATCTTAAAATGACTACTTTATGCAGGAGAAGATAAAATCTTTTCCTCAAATGGACTATGAAATTTCCTATTCGCATTGAAAATTATTTTTAATCCTCTTTCTTGGCAGCCAGAAACTAAGATAGTAATAATTTCCCACAAAATCCAATCCCTGAATTAATAATCCTTCTTTTGTAAGTTTGAAGTCCATCTTTCAGAATCCAGTGTGACTTGTCAGAGTTCTCTATATGAACCACATCTACACAACAGCCTTGTCCCTATATAGTCACAGCCTCTGTGCAAAAGTTCCCCCCAAAACTCTAATTTAAAAAGATAAATGCCCCCCAAAGACCACAGCAGCACTATTTACAATGGCCAAGACATGGAAGCAAACTAAATGTCCATCGTAGATGACTATATAAAGAAGTTGTGGTATATTTATACAATGGAATACTGCTCAGCCATAAAAAAGAATGAAATAATACCATTTGCAGCAACATGGATGGACTTGGAGATTGTCATTCTAAATGAAATAAACCAGAAAGAAAAAGAAAAACACCATATGTTATCACTTACATATGGAAATCTTTTAAAAAAAATGGCACAAATGAACTTATTTACAAAACAGAGAGAGACTCACAGACACAGAAAACCAAATTTTGGTTACCAATGCGGGAAAGGTGTCAGGGATGAAGAAATAAATTGAGAGTTTGAGATTTGCAGATATTAACTACTAAATATAAAATATATAAACAACAAGGTCCTACTGTATAGCACAGGGAATTATTTTGAATGTCTAATAATAGCCTATAATGAAAAGAATATGAAAAAATATGTATAACTGAATCATTATCCTGTACATCACAAATTAATGCAATATATACTTCAATTTAAAAAAAAGAAAAGAAAGAAAAAAGTTTCCTCCATAGATCAGAATTGTCCCTTATAGTTAACAGAAAATTTAAATTTATTCTTCACTTTGTCATGAAATATATCCTTAGAGCTGGTCAACAGCAAAACATTTGGGGAGCTGGGCCCACGGGACAGTTTCATTTATTTTGGAAAGGAATAATAAAAATGTATAACAATCAAAATAAGAATAGGTTACACTTATTGGGCACTCACTGGGTCCCACATGTGTTATAAGAACTTCACATGTTTTATATTATTTCATAATATTTTACACTATTGAATGATGTTTTACACTACTTAATCCTCATAAGTAACTCTGTGATGTCAGTAATATTATTTTACTCCTTGTTAAAACAATGAGACTGAGGCCCAAGCTGACCGGGATTAAGGGCAGAGACAGGACTTGACCCTGGAGCCCAGCTCTCAGTGTCAGAGCAGGAACGCAGAAGCCCCGTCTGCTCAAATGTATCAAACCAGGGAGGCATTCCTTCTCCTGCCTCCCACCCTCACCACCTGAGCCACAGAAACAATTTCATTAACCTTCCCATCCCCTGGGAGGAAGGAAAATGGTGGGCAGCAAGTGCCGATCCGGGTCAGGGAAGTAGCGACAGAGAAAAGCTGTGGATGAGGCAGGCACAGGAGAGACAGAGAGGCAGAAAGGGGGAGAGGGAGAGGACAAAGGATGTACGTTAACTGGGCCCACAGCAGGTCCGATCACCCGATCCCTGGTGGAGCCCCCCTCATCTGGTCTGAATTGGTGCTAAAAACAACAGGAAACTAATCCATGCACCCAGCCAGCTCTGGAGAGAAAAAATAAAAAAGGGAATGCCACAAAGGCTACACGTTTTCTGAGGAGCTGGGAGAAACTCCAGCATAACTAGGCCTACAGCCACCATGGTGACTCCAACTCCTGTCACTGGGGGCGGGGTGGGGAGGCTCCCTGACCTGATCTAAACTGGCTCAAGAAGAGAAGTTCCAGAACGGCAGGAGCTAACAGTCTGTGTTGGTGCCTGGAGATTTCAGCCAGGTGTCCGATGCCGTTAGTCAAATCAGGAGTTGGCAAACTCTAGGCCACATTCGGCCCGCTGTCTACATCCCCAGAGCTAAGTCTGGGTTTTACATTTTTAACTAGTTTTTTTAAGCAAAAGATGAATATTTTATAACACATGAAAAATACATGAAATTCAGATTTCTGTGCCCATAAATAAAGTTTTATAGGAACACAGATTCAATCATTTACGGATTCTCTAGGACTGCCTCCGTGGGACGCCGGCGGAGTTGAATAGTTGCGACAGAGACTGTTTGGCTGGCAATAATTAAAGTGTTTATTATCTGGGCCTTTAAGGAAAAAGTTTGCCAACCCCTACACTAGATAATAGTAAAATTTAAATAGCCCTGAGAACCTTAACACACCTGATTCATTTTGATTACTCGCATGGGAGGAGGTAAAGGGTTCGGGAATGTCCAGTTCCCAAGCAAGGTGACGGCTCTGAGGAATACGGGGCGGGTGGCCAAGGTCTGATTCCCTTGACTCCAGAGTTGTGTCCAGGGTGGACCCAGAGAGTGACTCACATGAAGAGCTGTTCCCTCAGCCCCTGCCAGAAATCCCCTTTCAGTTGGACAGGTGGGTACTTCAGATTTTTGCCACATTATCCCCCCGTCGATCTAAGTGAGGATTGCCGAGGCAGGCGGGCTCTGCAGGGCTCAGGTGGGACCAGATATGCTCTATAAGCAGAGAGGCAAGAAGAGCACCGTTTAGAGCAACCAGAGCGAAAGGTAGAAATGCAGGGCTCAAGACCAAGGGCTGAGATGACAGAGACATACTCCCTCCCTGTCACCACCCGGAAGTAAGAGCTGGACTCCTCAGTGGAAGCTCTGACTGTCTGTCATTCTGACATGACGAACGTTTTCCCAGGCTTATGACTTTTCTTCCTGGAGCTGTGGTCTAGTCGGCCAGCTCCTGAGTGTGCAAGGCATTAACCCTCCAATTAAGAATTCTGCCCTATTGAAAAAGACACCTTTATCTGGGAAGGGGCCTCTGGTATCTTTCAAACGGTAGTCAGGACTGATATAAGGCAGGCTTCAAAGAGACGACTTGCCAGGTAGAGCCTATTAGCTATTCCCTGGGTTTCCATGGGGTCAGATTGTCTAAATGTGGCTTCACTTTTTACAGATTTCTCTTCCAACTTCTCAGCCTTTCTTTTCATCTCTCCCATAACTAGACTGGGGACTAGTTCCTTGCCAGTCATTGAAAGAAAGGATTTGGTTTTAAAGCTTTTAAAGAGAATAGACGGTTTGTCCAATTCACCAACAGTCCCCAAGCAGAACTATAGACACTCCCAGCTCACCCAGCCTCTTAATAAATATCAACATGAGAACCACCTGCTCTGCACCACTGATCAGCTTGTGCTACAACTGGTGTAAACAGAATAATTTGACTACTATTCAGGAAGTCACCTGGGGGACAGGAAACACTTCAGAGAAAATGGTGTTATTGAAAAATAGCTCCCAGGTCAAAGAAAGTCCCACTGTACCCTCTCCACCATGCCAAACCCTGTCTGCAGGGTCTGATCAGTTCTGGTCCTTGAAAGCTGAGGATCTGGGTCTAGAAAGAGTATCACATGAGAATGTTTAACCAATTAGAACACTAGGGGAGAAGTGGATGCTGACTCCAGATTTTTTTATTGAAGTATAGTCAGTTTACAATGTTGTGTTGATTTCTGGTGTACAGCATAGTGATTCAGTTTTATACATATATATATATATATATTCCTCTTCATATTCTTTTTCATTATAGGCTATCACAAGGTATTGAATATAGTTCCCTGTGCTCTACAGTAGGACCTTGTTGTTTGTCTGTTCTGTATGTAGTAGCTAGTATCTGCAAATCCCCAACTCCCAATTTATCCCTCCCCACCCCCTCTCCCCGCTGGTAACTCTAAGCTTGTTTTCCGTGTCTGTGAGTCTATTTCTGTTTTGTAAATAAGTTCACTTGTGTCATTTTTTAGATTCCACATATAAGTGATAGCATATGGTATTTTTCTTTCTCTGTCTGACTGACTTGACTTAGTATGACGATTTCCGCGTCCATCTATGTTGCTGCCAACAGCATTATTTTACTCTTTTTTTTTAATCTGTCATAAGAAAGATAGAACAGAGTTATAGAAACCCAGACATGTGAGAGATGGAAAGACCCTATAGTCTAACTGGGGCCCAGAAGGGGACATTTCCAATGGTCTGGAAGAATCCAGGTCTCTGGATTCCCAGTCTGTGATCTCCACCACACACTCCCCACGCTCTCTCCTATTGAACTTCTGAGCCTGCGCTGGGGCCTTGTCCCTGGAGAGGGAGGCAGGGCTGTGCTCTTGGCTGACTCCCATCAGCCCAAGCCATCCGTGTCAGGCTGACCCAGCAACTTGCCTTTCCAGGGCAAACCTGGGTAGGTATTCCCCTCAGCCGCCCTCTGCGCCATAAACAAGAACAATGCCGCACATTCATGGAACAGTTTTCCTAATTAACCCACAGATCCCCCTTCCTGACACTGCAGGGAAGTCAGGCCAGATGATGATGATTACATAACTCAGCAGGAATGCAGTTTAGTGCAGCCATCATGGAAAACAGCATGCAGAGTCCTCAAAGGACTGAAAATAGACTTACCCTAGGATCCAGCAACCCTACTCCTGGGCACATATCCAGAGGGAATCTTAATTCAAAAAGACATGCACCCCAATGTTCATAGCACTATTTACAATAGCCAAGACATGGAAACAACCTAAATGCCCATCGACAGATGACTGGATAAAGAAGCTGTGGTATATTTATATAATGGAATACTATTCAGCCATAAAAAGTAATAAAATAATGCCATTTACAGCAACATGGATGGACCTGGAGATTGTCATTCTAAGTGAAGTAAGCCAGAAAGAGAAAGAAAAATATCATATGACATCACTTATATGTGGAATCTAAAAAAAAATGACAAATGAACTTATTTACAAAATGGAAATAGACTCACAGACAGAAAACAAACTTATAGTTACCAGGGAGGAAAGGGGGTAGGAAGGGATAAGTTGGGAATTTGAGATTTCCAGATACTAATTAATACATATAAAATGGATAAACAAGTTCATACTGCATAGCACAGCAAACTATATTCAATATCTTGTAGTAACTTACAGTGAAAAAGAATATGAAAATGAATATATGTATGTTATGTATGTTCATGTATGACTGAAGCATTATGCTGTAAACCAGAAATTGACACAACATTGTAAACTGACTATAATTCAATTAAAAAGAAAAATAAATAAATTTAAAATATATATACATATATATATATAAACACTGCACCAACACTGAAATCAGATGGTTTCTCCCCTTGCTCAAGTTTTTTAATTAGAATAAGAAAGATTCTGTCATTTCATCCTTAGAAAGTCAATGTCACAGCTAGTGATTTTGTAAAGTAGAATTTATTGTGAGAATCAAGGAAGAAACAGGGGTAAAAAAAAGCACTAGATTTGGGGAGGCAAAGTCTTAGGAAGCATGGAGGACTGTAAAGCAGAGAGACCGCAGTTAAAATCCTGGCTCCTCTTACTAACAGCGTGCTTTATCCTTCCTCTAAGCCTCGGTCCTTGTCAGCAAGACAGGGGAGAATGCCTGTGTCCCAGGCTGAGAGAACCGAACGAGGCGATGTGTCTACAGCACTGAGCACACTGCTCAGTGAAGGACTGTTAGCTGTATATAAACTCAAGGCAGGTGGGCATCGCCGGGGAACACGCGCGGCTCAGCAAGTGTTAGAGGCATCTAGCACTGCTTGCTCTGCGACTCCGACGTCAAGATCCACCACATCAGGAGTTGATCACTCTTGCCAGGTTGCTGTCTTCTCCCTCTCGACTCTTCTGACCTAAGAGTGGGTCTGCTTAGAAAGGGGACATCAGCAAAGCAGACAGAAAGTGAGTCTGCGGGGTTAACAGATTTAACTTGGGTAGGGTGAAGCACAAATCGTTCATGCCACCCAGTGAACTACCCCAGTCACAGAATCCACCCAACTGGGTAGCGGAGAGCTGCCCAGCTGGGGAGAAATAAAAGTTCTGACCCAGGACCCAAGTTTCAGAGGAAGAAATGGTGTTTTAGCATCTGAACACTTCAAGGAAGGAAGGCTGGCCAGGTGGACACAGCCACTGGGTATTCAGTCACCATGGACGGTAGGAGGAGAGCGAGAGAGGAAAACAGGTAACAGGAAATGAAAGAGGGCTTGGAAAAAGCAAGTGAAAGAGCCCAAAGGAAACCACAGCCCGATTTGTTCCTCTGAGAAGAGCCCTGGTGATCATCTTTTGTAGCCCAGCATTGGTGTTAGTGAGGGTTTAGATTGACTTTGAACCCCAAAATGCACTACAGAAATCACAGTGAGGTCACACTGGATAGGAAAGCTTATGCAACTTCAAACAGGAAGACTCAGGTTTGACTTCTCCTTCTTGATGGTTTTGTGACCCTGAGTAAGTCATGTTCCTTCCTTTGCCCCTCGATGTCTTTGTTCGTAAAAATGAAGGTTAGACCCGGTGAACTCAGAGCTTTCTTCAGGCTCTGATTCTAAGGATCCCTGGGGAGGGGAAATGACTAGCGAAAAGCGTCCCTCCTGCAGAGTCTGGGTGTCCTTTGTTTATATTTATTGGGGGAGAGGGGACAGTGGTTTTCTCTGAAATTCTCACTGAGTCAGGAAAACGATGTCTTGATGGCTAAGGAACTCAGGCTATTAATTTGGTCCAGAGACCCTGGACTGTGACAGGCTCTTCAGACTCCCAGGAGAAGGGGACGTTTGCTGCTCTGAGCTGCATGTGTAGGGCTGGGGAGTCAGGAGCGCGGGAGACGACCGACCCCACACACACCGTCTGGCAGCTCGGTGCACCTGTGTCTCTTACGCGTGCCCGCTCCGCGCTCGCCAACTTCCATGCCTTTCAGCCACGTTCTCAGTCCCTGGACTGTTTCATGTCCCAGCTGGTGTTCTTTTCTCCCACAAGCTGCCTCAGAACACACAGCCCGGCTGTCTGTCCACCCACCTCCCCCAAAGCTGCATTCTTTCCCCACCAGTGCTGTGCCACCCGCCCCAGGGGGGAGGGGAGAGGGAGGAAGGGAGAGGGCAAGGGGAGAGGGTGAGCCAACTGTCCCTGAGGGCCAAAGAGCACGCAGCCAATTCTAATTCCTTCCCTCTCCTTCTCACTGCACACACACCGGGAGATGGTTCACATGGCCTCTATTTCAGCCTTCCCTCTTCCCGTGACACACTTCTTGTTATCTGGATTCTTCCCAATGAATTCAGCTAGAGAGACTGGATGCCTCCCTTCTATGTAAAGGGTGAGTCAGTGCCTCTCCTCCACACAAATCGGTGACAAGCCTACTATGTGCCAGGCATTGGGCTGGTTGGAATGAACCCAACGATGATGAATCAGACGAAGTCCAGAGGGTGTTAAGGACCAAACCACTGATGACTGAGTCACCCAGAAACTGTTCCTTTAACAGTCAACCAGTGCATTCAAGTTCACGATCTTCTCAAGAGTCTTGTCAGTTACTGGGTTCTGCCGCTGTCTGAATTGCAAACACGCTCTTCACAGCATTTCTGACAAGCTTCCGGGTTTCGCTCATCACGCTGATGTAGCAGGTGGTGTGTAATGAGTGTCAGCCTGCAGGATTGTGAAAAGGGCACTGGTGGGGGTTAGGAGCCCTTCAGCCTAGCCCCAGCAATGCCACTTATGTGACCTGGGTACAGCTACATGTCGCTATGTGACCCGGGGAGATGGGAGCCCCGTGTTTCCAGGGTCCCTACTATCTGCTGCGTGTGATTTATTACAAAGAGAGAAGGGCATAGGCTGAAATCACCAAGCAGGAGAAATGACGGAGGAAGTGACTCTCCTAGGGGAAGAGAGCCAAAGAGAGGTCTGCGGTATCAAAGAGGTCACTGAGGCTCCCCAGGGGGAGGGACTGGGATGCAGACAGGAGCAATTACACCAGCAGAGACACCCTGCCTGGATGTTGGACTGACATCAAGAATGACTTCATCTTGCCCCAGGAAAAGCCTAATGAGAATATAGCTTTTTGAAGATATCAGACTTGATCATTAAAGGTGTTTGTTTGTGTGTGTGTGTGTGTGTTTGTGTGTCACCTTCTCCCTGATTACAACCAAGTACAGACTGTTACCCATCCTATCCAAGATAATCCTTTAAGGACCATGTCTTTGCTTTATAATTGTCCTTCAGTCTGAACTAGCTTTTTCTTCTTCCCCTGCTTCCTTCCTTCCCCTTCCCTCCCTCCTTCCTCCCTTGCTTTCTCTCTCTTTGATAAGCACACATGATTTTCTTTTAAACTTAGCATAAAATAATATAAAGTGGAAGGTCTCCCTTTCTTCCCGCCCCCTGACTCCTACTTCTGTAGTTCTTCCCCTTTCCAGAGACAGTCACTATTACCATTTTCTTAAATAAACTTCAAAAGGTGTTCTCCGCAAAGACCTGCACTTGCGTATTTTCAGCATCCCTTTCATAGGAAGGTTCTTCCTCCTTGTTTTTCCAAGTTTTGTTCAGCCTCAGTATAACTAGTTTATACAGTGTACATATCCCCAGAAAGCTGTATAAATCAAATTTTATTGTGATGGGGTAAATCAGAAAAAAAGTATATAAGTTGAAAAGAAAAAAATGTTCTAAGCCTTATTCGGTGATTTAAAATTGAAAAAAAGAAAAACTTGGTGTTAATTAAAAATTCTTTCTTCCCCTCGCCATCATTTAATCAGCTGTGTGTATACTTTGGTTACGGGGGTTTCCTTAAGTTGATTATTCTCATATTTGAATTGTTCTCATGTTAAAAAAAAAATATGATGACTTTTTGGATGATGTGCATTTTATAGTTTTCCATAATGAGTCAAGAGAGCCCATCAGTATTCAAACCCCAGCAGGATCTCAGTGTCCCAGAAATGCACGCTGCAAGCGACCTAAATGAGGATCAAGTTTAGACACTATTCTCTAACTGCCAGCGAGAGATACACAAAGAGAGGGCGAGTGCCTACCAGGTGCCCAGCACTGCCCGTGTCAGAAACTCGGGAAGGTAAGATGCTTACATCTTAGGTAAAGACAAGTCTTGAATCAATTTGAAGGAAATCATAAAACATATTGGAATTCCATGCTGAAATTATGCCAGCCTCCCAGTGTAGCTGAAAGTCACAGAAGGGAGGCAGGAGATGTCAGTGTGACCAGTGGAGTCAGAAGGGCTGGCTGGAGGCGCTGGACATTAAGTGGGACCTTAAAGCAACGTCGGAGGGAGAGAAGGGCATATGAGCATCCTAGGGCTGCCGTTACAAAGCACCACAAACTAGGTGGATTAAAACAACGAGAATGTATTCTTTCACAGTGCTGGAGGCTGACATCTGAAATCAGGGTGCTGGCAGGGCCATGCTCCCTCTGAAACCTGAAGGGGAGCCCCCTCCCCTGCCTCTTTCAGCTCCCGGCGCTGGCCGGCCATCTTGGTGATCATTGGCTTGTAAGTGCATCACTCCGGCCTCAGCCTCTGTCAACACGTGGCTGTCTTCTCTCTCCCCACGTTTGTTTTCACGTGGTGCTTTCCTCTCTTCTAAGGACACCAGCCATGTTGGATCGAGGGCCCACCCCGCTCCAGTATGACCTCATCTTAACATCTGCAGTGACCCTATTTCCTAAAGTGCTTGGGGTTAGGACTTCAACATATCTCTTTTAAGGGACACAATTCAAACCATAACAAATGGCAAGGATTTTCTGCATGGCTCCATTTCCAGTCCGCCTCACCTCCCGCCATCACCCAAAGTCTGTGCACAGAATTCAGCCTCTTCTTCTCCGAGGACCTTCACCTCTCCTAGTAACCCATCCACACAGCCTCACTGTGGCATTTCTCATTACCCAGAATCCCTGCCCCTTCAAAACGGCAAACTCAGGTGCTCTCGTCTGAGCCCAGCTTCCTGCCCTTCTGCTGTGCCTTCTCCCTCCTTCTTTCCGCAGAGCCCCAGTCCCTGGTTCCTCTTCCTAGTCTGCCCCAGCTCCTGGATTTGCATCCCTTTTTGCCACCCCTTGGACTCCGCTGACACACCTGTGCTCTCATCCGTATCATCAACGTCCCTGCCCTCCTGACAGACCATGCGCCCAACTTGCGGAAGGGCTGCCTCTTCCAGCCAGGGACCCACAGCGCAGGAGAAAACCAGAGAAAAGCACGTGCCTTGCCTATTTACTTCTCTTTTAAAAAGTGGTCATTTCAGTCCTATCTGTGTCTTAGCTTGTCATCCCCACGTGATACATTTTCCTGTTTCCCACATCAACTTCCGAACCCTTCCCACCCTCTCAAGCCCAAACCTTGTCCTCATTTCCTTCTCTCCCTCTGGAAATGACCTGTTTCTCTAGTGTATGCAGTAAATAGAGGCCATCAGATATAAGCTTGTTTAACCTCCTCCTAGGGCTCAAAGCGTACCCCCAGCTATACCCTCTTGTCCATCCCTCTCCCGAAGTCCCACGGCATTTTTCACAAGGAGAACAAAAGTCACGTCTACTGAACCCCTCCGAAGTGCCAGGCATCGTGCTTGGAGTTTGCACAGATTATCTCCTGTATATGTCCACTGTGTCAATCACGCTGTTCTATTTTTGCTTGTTTACCCTTCTATTGGACCCTCCAACTGCAAGCTTCTTGGGAAAGTCTCCTGGCCATCTCTACTCATCGTGCAGTATTTCCTGTAACCCTCTAACACTTTATGAACTAGGTAGAGAACCGCTATTACCTCTAAGTTACAGATGAGGAAACAAGCTCACCAAGGTCGAGTTGTCTGACCAGCCTGGCACCCCCTGGAAATGGCAGAGCCAGGATGCAGGCGCGAGTCCACCTGGCTGCAAAGCCCGTGCACGCACCACCACATCACGCCTAACAACGGGGAGGGGCCCGGTGCCCACGGAGGCTCAGACAGGAGAGGAAATGAGGGCCGGCTCCTGTTGGCTCCATCAGCTGCCTCCCTCCTCTTCTACTAGGACCTACCCTCGGAGTCTGGACGAAACACCTGAGAATTATTCAAACTCAGTAGGGCACGTGTTCAACAGACATTTAATGAGCACCTCGTATGTGTCAAACCCTGTGCTAGAAGCTGTGGACACAAAGCAGAGCTGGCCCCTGACCCCCCTCCACTCCCCACAGACCTTGCAGGCTAGGGATCCACTCCAGGAAAGGCTCTGCCCGCCAGAGGGTGGCCGTCCCCAGCCCCACGCACAGCCTGTCCACAGCCTGTCCATTTAGTTTGGGACATCTGGGTCCCACGGCAAGGATACATCTCTCCCTCGGTGGGGCGGGGCTGGGGAGCCTGGGGAAAATGAGAAAACGGTGGGTTAGACACCACTTTCCCCTTCCTTCTTCGGAGGGAAAATGCTGGGCCAAGCCACTGCCGTCTCTGAATTTACGGGTCACAGCGAGGGTTCAGAACCACTCCTGAGGTCCCTAACTGCAGGGGCGGAATCCCACACCAGCCCTAAGCATTCCCACTGCCCCATATGAAATATGTGCTCATCTCCCAGTAGGCTTCCCCTGGTACCAGGCTTCTCAGCTTTTGCTGTTGGCCTTTAGGTTGGATAATTCTTGGCCATGTGGGGCTGTCCTGTACATTGTTGGATGTTTAGCAGTATCCACGGCCTCTCCCCTCTGCATCCCAGTAGCAGCAGCACCACCACCTGACTTACAGCAACCAAAAACGTCTTTCAGACATGGGCGAAACGTTCCCCGGGGGCAAAACCAGCCCCTGTTGAAAACCACTGCTCTAGTGCAGCAAAAATTGCTGAGATGACCTCCAAGGTACCAAGTGGGGACCCGCCTCACCCGAGGGCCACACAGAAGCCGCTCTGAGGAGGAGAGCCCAGTGCAGCCAGGAAGACAACCACAGAGGTGACGGCTGCAGCCACCATCCACAGACTCGGCTCAGTGCACACATGCCCACGCTCACCTGGAGACTCGGGAGACACTCAGCCATCAGAATGTGCCCAGGGTCACAGAACATTCTAGCAAGGCCTACAGAGAATCCTCCCCAAGGTCTCAGATCTGAACAGCTCAAAGATAGGCTTCCCCCCTTTTCCCCATCACTTCCTGCCAGCTACCTGGTCACCATCATTTCTGGAAATGCTTTTGTTAGCCAGTTGTCTCATTTTCTCATGCCCTCCCCTCTAAAATGTGAGTTCAGTGAACCCCAGAACATCTTAACTAGCATATGGGTGCTGCATGAGAGAGGCCCCTCTCCTCAGGAGGGTCCTTTGTGAGCAGAAGGACCCGAGCATTGAGGTAGAAAGTAAAATCCAGGGCAATAAAGCAGAGGAGGACCGAGGAAGGGAAGACAGAGATACTTGCCAATGTGGCTTCCTCCCTGCTTGTGACCAAGGCTGGTGGGGACTATGACCTGCTAAAATGGTTTCTTTAGGAGAAACCATTGAATATGTTTTGGTTGACTATGTACTTTGTGCCAGACCTGGTAGGATTAATGGGAACAGATTTCCTTCGTAGGTCTCGTTCTAAAACTGAACCGATCTCAATGACTTCCCAGTAAGATTGGAGCATATGCCATGCAGAGTGTGTTGCCAAGAAATGGGATCATGAATGTTGCCCCAAATCAGTTCAGTTCTAAACAATTATAATACATGGATTTGGAGCTGAGGCAAATGGGATTCTGGCAGGACGGCCAAAGAGACCTTGACCCCACTGACTGACCCGTAGGATCCGTGACCATAGGTGGACAATGGGAAAGGTCTAGGAAATACCTGGGCCTTCAAGCTCTTCTTCAGCAGACCCAGAGGCCCAGGTGGATGGCATGCAATTGTGCAGACCTCACCCTGGAACCCAAACCACTGGGCAAGCTGAAGTCCATCCCTCATGGTTCTCCATGACAAGGAAATTAACTCATTCAAATTAATGTTCCACTCTCTGTGGTAGATCCTCCCCTTCCCGCATGGCTGCAGATGTGCAGAAAGTGGCCTGGCCATTGGTAGAGCTACATTTCAGTGTTTCTCAAAGTATGGCACCCTACCCACCTGGGTCAAAGTTGCACATGGAGTGTGTTTAAAATGTGTGTTTAAAAAAAGCATCCCCACCCTGTTCTAAATAAGCCAATCCCAAGGTGGAGGGGACCAAGGATCTGACTTGTCAATCACACTGCAGGTGATTCTCACCCACACTAATTTGGGAATTGTTGGAAGATGAAAAGAGCCCAGACATTGAACTCAGACTGACCTCGGTGCGAACCCAGCCCTGCGACTTCTGGACTGTGGCCTCGTCCTCATTTCTAAAATGGGGAAAACAGAGCCTAGCTGGTGAGGTTTGGGATGAGAATCAATATAATAAACTGTCCACCATATGAGCTGACACAGCACATGTCCAATAATTGTCGCCTGCTGTTGTGGTCACGCTAGTTTTGTGGAATTTAGACAAACGATCAAGCCCGCTGCTGGTCCTCGGAGCAGCTGAATCTTTCTGGAAACTTCAAGCAAGAATCTAAACTGGGAGATCTGGGTTGTCCAGGGTCATTGTTACCCTCCACTGGAAACTCTGAGGCCCTGAGGACCTAAAAGAACGTTTAACCCATCAGAACTCTGGGAAGAAAAAGAAGACAGATGCTAAGGAGAGAGATTCTGCTAACCTGTCCACTCCTTTTTAAACCCTCAAGCCCCACGACTTCTAAGGGCCCTGGTCTCAGCAACACACACATCACACCGAGCCGGCCTTGCCCACAGCCCCACTGTGCCGGGCGGGTACCCACAAGGCAACTGACAGGCGCAGTGTGATTAGCAAGCTATTTTCTGAGTCTGCACAAGGAATGCTTAATATTCCAGAGCTCACACAAACGGAAAAGGCTGCTGAACAGCAGTGTCAGCGAGTTCTGCATAAGAGCATTCTGCATTTTGCAAGGAAATTATTTTTAACAGCTTTTCCACTGACAGGCTCTTCAGAGAGAGACAATCATTCCTTTCAAAAGTTCTGTGTTCTAACACAGATGAGCAGCTTAGGCCTGCTTATGGGGGGACTAAGTGTCCCTTTACACTCTCATTTCTGCCCTGGGTTATTCCAAGCCCTCAGTCTCAGACAGAAGTCAGGACCCAAGCCCGGGTGTTCGGCAGGCGGTCTCCTGGTCTCCAAGTTCAGAGCCGAAAGAACGAGACTCCGTTTCAAAGGGAGGTCTCTCCAGGTGGGGATTCTGGGAACGAGTCCTCATCTCATAGCCTTCTCCCGCATCACCACCCTGATTCATCCCAGGGGCCTGCAAGAGGTAAGGTCCTGAAACAGACTGAATGTCTGTGTTCCCCCAAAACCCATACATTGAAACAATCTCTAAGGAGATGGTGTTTGGAGGTGGGGCCTTTGGAGGTGATTAGGTCATGAAGGTGAAGCCCTCAAGAATGAGATTCGTTCCCTTATGAAAGAAACCCCACTGTTTACAACAGCCAAGACAGAAACAACCTAAACGTTCATCAACAGATGAATGGATAAAGAAGACATGGTCTATTTTAACAAGGGAATACTACTCAGCCATAAAAAATACAATGCCATTTGCAACAACATGGATGGACCTAGAGATTATCATTCTAAGTGAAGTAAGTCAGAAAGAGAAAGAAAAATACCATATGTTATTGCTTATATGTAGAATCTAAAAAAAAGACACAAATGAACTTATTTACAAAATAGAAACAGATTCACAGACATAGAAAACAAACTTATGGTTACCAGGTGGGTAAGGGAGGTGGGAAGGAATAAACTGGGTATTCAAGATTTACAGATACTGAGTACTATATATAAAATAGATAAACAGCACGTTTATACTGTACAGCACAGGGAACTGTATGCAATATCTTGTAGTAACCTATAATGAAAATGAATATGACAACAAATATATGTATGTATATGTAAAACTGAAACATTATACTGTACACCAGAAACTGACACATTGTAAACTGACTATACTTCAATAAAAAATAATGCAAAAAAATAAAGAAAGAAAGAAACCCCAAAGAGCTCCCTCAACCCTTCCACCCTGTGAGGACACAAGGAGAAGAGGGGAAGTCACCTGCGATCCTGGAAGAAGACCCTCACTAGACACTGAATCTACGAGCACCTTGACCTTGAATTTGCCCACCTCCAGAACTGTGAGAAATAAGTTTCTGTTGTTTACAAGCCACCCAGTCTATGGCATTGTGTGCTAGCAGCCCAGACCCAGACAGGTCCTCTAAGAAGTCTGCCCAGCTAGGATTTTAAAGACTTACTGAAATATCTCAGGAATTTCAAACATAAGGGGCTTCGTCTGTGTTTCTGAGTTTCTTAATTTGGGTGGTAGGAACATGGATATTCATTCTTTAATCCTTTATAAATTTTTATATGTCTGAAATATTTCGCTAAAAATAATGTTTCCAGATATGCAGCGAACACGCTCAGGAAGATGCCTTGTGAATCGTCCCTGATCAATCTGAGTATCACCCAGTCTGGGATGTGTATTTCTGTTCCCTCTCCTTTGATCATCCTAGCACGTGAGTGCTATGACCCTCTACCAGAATACATCTTTTGAGAGCAGAGACCTTTGAATTTCCAACATATTGCACAGGAATGGACACCTGGTAAGTACTATTTACTGAATTTTTGTTCATTAAGTTGAGGTCTCTAGAACCTCTTAGAACCACAGCTTTTCCCCTCTCTCTTCGCCCCAAACAGAACCAGTGCATGATGGCTAAGGCCACTCCAATGCACATGTATTTTATGACAGTCCGATGGAATCGCTAGTTTTACAGTACAGATTTTATAAATTACATGCACACATGCTCATATTAACTAAGCCAGTTTGGCGTAAGTTAAAAGCATAACTAGTTTTCCAAAGCTTATTCTGTTCTCATGCTCCCTTCAGTCTTCCCTCTGGTTTTTTTTTTTTCTCTAGCCTAGATCCCAGAAATATTTTTCTTCTTTTGAGGTCACCCCACTTCCATCTTCCATTTCACAAAGCACTCGAAATCTGATCAGAGAAATGTCCTGCCGGAACTTCCTGCTGTTCATGGCTCATGGCGCCCCCTCCCAGCATCCCTGAGAGGACAGTGTCACCCAGCAACTCCTGAATTCCCGTCTCTCCTTTTCTCTCCTCCCCAATTCTCAGCCCATGGATTCTTAGAAAGTCTAGGTTCCCTCACAGTGTCATTCCCCAGAGTCACCGTCCCAGCTTTCCCACCCCAAGGCCTTCCTACTCATGTGCTTTCCCTCGTTCAGAGCCAGAGGCCACCTCTGGGATCACATCTCCAGGTGACTGTTCCTCCCTGTACTCTGCTTCCTCCACCTGTGAGTGTCAATGAGCTAAGCCAGGACCTTGTGAGCAAGAGGCTCTCCTGTCCTTCAGAGACATCTCTGCACATGGAGCCACCATGCTCCCACTGGTCTTCTCAAGTCCTTGTGCAGACCACGATGCTCTTGGCTAGGTAAGGTCAGTGTGCTTTCCTCTCACCTACATGTACTTAAAATGGAAGGTGAGGTACATATGCAGCAGCCTTGCTGGAACCCCACAGTGCTGTCAGCTTCCTCCATTCAGCTTGTACACAGGGAGGGTCCCTGGGCCCACATGAGGGCAGTTGGGTAGGGATAGCTTGAGTAACAGCCCACCATAAACAACCACTCTTCATCTCTGACCCACAGGCCTATTGCAGGCTCTGACTTATGCTCCAGAATAATTTCTTCCTTTACAGTAAACTTTCTCTGGGAGACACCTTATGTCCTTCCTGCCATCTTGTTTGCCCAGTGCCCCTTCCCCTTCCACACCACCATTCTTCTTTCACACCCAACAGATGGGTCTGTGTGTATCTTCAGCCCAAAGAGTTTATGCTGTCATTGTTTATCCAAAAGGCTACTCTGAATGTAAACAGACACTTGGAACTAGGAAAAGTCTCCTCGCTCTGCACCCCTGTGCACCTGGGCCCAGCTGAGACATCCTATTATGCCAACACTGGCCCTGTTGAGAGGTGAGTGCACAACACTTCTCAATTTCCTGTCACTCCCAGGACTTCAGCCAAGTAGCTGTGTCCTCCAAATCAAAAGTCACCGAAGTAAATAGGTTTTCTGCTACAGGGTGGATTAGAATCAACTTTAGAAAATAATACCCTTAATCATCTAACTCTTGCTTGACCCTGGCTTGCCTAGTGTTCTTCAAGGACTAGGAATCAGAGCAAACAACTTTTCTGGAGATAAATTCGCTGGTATCTTTTCCACATTTTGAGCTGGAGTAGCTCCTGTGTGATCATTTTTCATCCCAAGGAGAGAAAGCAATCTCGGTAAGGACTTAAGTCAATAGCTTTGTGTCCTCCTCCTCCAAGGTGCTTGGGAAGAGCCAATGTTCTTCTCAAGGCCAGGTGCCCATTGCTAACACTGATTTTACATGAGAAGACGTCCACCTCTGTGAACAATGATCATTGCTTCCCTTCCTAAGAGCTTTGTCATCATCAGGCTGAACTTTCATTGATGGCCACCTAGACTTAAGCACCAGGGTCAAAACCCTGACAGAAAAGCTTTAGTATCTGAACAGACAACAACTCTATAACTAACACATTCACAATTAAAACAAATTTATTTATCATGCATAAGGGAGAAGGAAGAAACAATAGACTTATTTCCTTATTTCTAAATTCATTTATAGAACACTGAATATTAAGTGGTGAACACAGTAGTCATTGACTAAAGATATGAATTCACAAAAAGTTTTATTGGAAGAAATTGGGAATTAGAGTTGTTTACAGTGTGAGATGGAACAAAGACTAATACCACCAGTGACTTTAAGTAATTACTATTTGGGTGACAAGGAAGGTGGGGGGCTGATGTCTTCAGTTCAGTACCTAGATGCTGATGAAGATTTACTAAGAAAGTGCTCCCAGGAAATATCAGCAAGAAGGTAGATGGAAAATTTATCTGTTAAACATAGATGGCTCTAAATGAAAGAAGAAGAAGAAGGAAGAAGGAAGAAGGAAGAAGGAAGAAGGAAGAAGAAGAAGAAGAAGAAGAAGAAGAAGAAGAAGAAGAAGAAGAAGAAGAAGAAGAAGAAGAAGAAGAAGAAGAAGAAGAAGAAGAAGAAGAAGAAGAAGAAGAAGAAGAAGAAGAAGAAGAAGAAGAAGAAGGAGAAGAAGGAGAAGAAGGAGAAGAAGAAGGAGGAGGAGGAGGAGGAGGAGGAGGAGGAGGAGGAGGAGAAGGAGAAGGAGAAGGAGGGGAAGGAGAAGGAGGAGAAGGAGAAGGAGAAGGGGAAGGAGATGGAGATGGAGATGGGGAAGGAGATGGAGATGGAGATGGGGAAGGGGAAGGGGAATGGGAAGAAAGGAGAAAAGAAATTATGTCAGAGCCTTGCTATTCTAAGTGTAGTCTTTGACCAACAGCACCAGCATAACCTACGAGACTACTAGAAATGCAGAACGTCAGGTCCCACTCTAGACCGACTGATTCAGAATCTGAATGTAGAAAACATGTCCAGGCAGGGGGAGGGTGTAGCTCAAGTGGTAGAGTGCAAGCTGAGCATACACAAGGTCCTGGGTTCAATCCCCAGGACCTCCTCTCAAAATAAATAAAGTAAACCTAATTACCTATCCCCCAAAAATTTTTTAAAAGAAAGAAGAAAGAAAATATGTCCAAGCACTTAGAATGCACATTAAATGTTGAGAAGCATTTTCCCATGTAAAGCTGGGTTGCAGCTATTATCAATCTAAAAAGAACAAAAGATTCTAATGTGTACAGTGTAAATATCCATTTGCCAATTCATACGTCCAAATTTTGTTTTCATTTCTGTTGTAAATAAGGAATAATTATCTGTTAAAATTGTTTTCCTGCCATTAAACAATGAACTCTAAGTGGTCAGGGGTTGTAATATATGATATACATTTATTACATATAAAATTTACATATATATGTGCAAAACCTCCAAGTGCCTGGTTAAAGCTCAGTAAATGTACTCGAGCCTCACCTCTTGGTAGCAATATAAAATCAACAAAAATGAATATTTCAAAAATTTTAGCAATGACACGAGTGGCTAATTCTGTAACAAACACTTATGGAATAGCTATCATGTTCCAAGCATGTGCCAAACACTAGAGTGCAGAGATGAAATGATGAAGATAAAATTAAGGATCAATCCAGGAGATCCAAAAATTGAATCACAGAAATTGTATAAGGAAATAATAGAGAAAATAGGATAAAATTATCAATAAAATAATTGAAGAAAAATTTCCAGAACTGAAAAGACATTGAATTACCTGATCAAACAGGCCCACTGAATTTCTAACACAATAGATGAAGCTAGACTATGGCACTGGGATTGAAGGAAAGATTCTACAAGTCTCCAGAGAGAAAAGCAAGTTACATACAAAGTCCAAGAGATGAGGTGGCTTCAGACTTTTCAATAGCAACACTAGAAGCAAGAACATACTGTAGAAAGCCTTCAAAATTCTGAAGGAAATTTATCCAACTTAGAATTGTCTACCCAGCTAAGTTAGCGATCAGATATAAATTATCAGTCATACATGAAGGTAAAAATAAAGATATTTAAATATATGAGATGTTTTAAGCAAAACTACAATGAGGTATCACCTCACATCAGTCAGAATGGCCAGCATTCAAAAATCCACAAATGACAAATGCTGGAGAGGCTGGAGAAAAGGGAACCCTCCTACACTGCTGGTGGGAATGCAGTTTGGTGCAGCCACTGTGGAAAACGGTATGGAGATTCCTCAAAAGACTAGGAATAGACTTACCATATGACCCAGGAATCCCGCTCCTGGGCACATATCCAGAAGGAACCCTACTCCAAAATGACACCTGCACCCCAATGTTCATAGCAGCACTATTTACAATAGCCAAGACATGGAAACAGCCTAAATGTCCATCAACAGATGACTGGATAAAGAAGAAGTGGTATATTTATACAATGGAATACTATTCAGCCATAAAAACGACAACATCATGCCATTTGCAGCAACATGGATGCTCCTGGAGAATGTCATTCTAAGTGAAGTAAGCCAGAAAGAGAAAGAAAAATACCACATGAGATCATTCATATGTGGAATCTAAAAAACAAACAAACAAACAAACCATAAATACAAAACAGAAACAGACTCATAGACATAGAATACAAACTTGTGGTTGCCAAGGGGGCGGGGAGTGGGAAGGGATAGACTAGGATTTCAAAATGTAGAACAGATAAACAAGATTATACTGTATAGCACAGGGAAATATATACAAGATCTTATGGTAGCTCACAGTGAAAAAAATATGACAATGAATATATATATGTTCATGTATGACTGAAAAATTGTGCTCTACACTGGAATTTGATACAACATTGTAAAATTACTATATATCAATAAAAAATGTAAAAAAAAAGAAATATCTTAAGAACTTTACCTCCCACGTGCGCTTTTTCAAGAGGTTACTAGATGGTACCAGTGGAGTAGCACAGAATAAGTTAAGAGACCAGTAAAGGCAACAAAGCAGTAAGTGAAGGGAGTTCCCAGGAAGACAATGAAGAGGCACCCCAGAATGCCCTTTGTGTGCTGGACAGAAAGAGTGGGGGTTCGGACTGAAATTTCCAAGCTTCTAATCATGGCTTGGTCTTTTTTGTGATCAGCCACCCTCTTGAAGCCATCCAGGAACCCACCAGGAGTTCCCTCACTGGAACCAAAGATACTTCTATCACCTAGGAAATTCCAAGGGATTTAGGAGTTCTGTGTAAGATACTCCTATCACTCAGGAAATTACAAGACTTTTAGGAGCTCTGTGTCAGGAACTAGGGTCAAAGACCAAAAATTTGAGCAAAAGATGCTCCCCCCACCCCTATCACTCAGGAAATTACAAGAGTTTTAGGAGCTCTGTATCAAGAACGGAGGGCAGAGTTGCGGCCGTGTGGCTGCGTCTGGCTCCTGCCACAGAGTGCCTGTGCCCCAACCTGGCCTCTGTCACTGTGCCCCTCGCATTCTTGGCTACCTTTGCCCTTGGCTGCCTTAGTTGCCGCCACGTCTGCGCATCTGCAACAGATGGTCCTGCGGGACTGCCCCAGTTTCTTGATCAAGAGGAATAAGCAGACATACAGCACCAAACCCAACAACCTGAAGGACCACAGCTCCTTCCGCTATGACAAGCTGATTCCCTGCAAGACTGTGGGTGTGGAGCCCAGGGCAAAAGTATACTGGTGGTGATGAAGCAGAGGTCTAGCCAGTGAAATCCGGCCAGTTTGCACTTCCTATGTGCAGCCCACCATCAATAAGAACACCTGGAGCCACCCTCAGCAGCATCTGTCACATGATCTGAAAGAACAGGTACCACCTCGATCTGCACATACAAATCATAGAGCCAGTGCCACCCTGTGCAGTGGCCAGAAGCCTGTGATGGTGACGAGGAAGAGGACCCACCCCACCAAGAGCTCAGGAGCACCTCCCTGCCCAAGGCAATAAAGATGTCAGCCGACTTGTCTCAAACAAAACAAAATAAAACAAAACAAAACAAGAACCAAGGGCAGAGACCTGATAGATATTATAATGTTACAAATGGTGATGTGACACTCAAAAATCAAGGGAATTTACATCAAGAAACTAAAGCATGTGGCAAAATTCAACATTCATTCATGATGAAAGAAAGAAAGAAAGGAATGAAGGAAGGAAGAAAGAGAGGGAGGGAGGAAGGAAAGAAGGAAGGAAGGAAGGAAGGAAGGAAGGAAGGAAGGAAGGAAGGAAGGAAAGAAAGAAAGAAAGAAAGAAAGAAAGAAAGAAAGAAAGAAAGAAAGAAAGAAAGAAAGAAGGAAAGGAAGAAAAGATAGAAAGAAAGAAGGAAGGAAGAAAGAAAGAAAGAAGGAAGGAAAGAACGAAAGAAAAGATAGAAAGAAAGGAAGAAAGGAAGAAAGGAAGAAAGGAAGAAAGAAAGAAAGAAAGAAAGAAAGAAAGAAAGAAAGAAAGAAAGAAAGAAAGAAAGAAAGAAAGAAAGAAAGAAAGAAAAGAAAGAAAGAAAGAAAGAAAGAAAGAAAGAAAGAAAGGAAGGAAGGAAGGAAAGAAAGAGGAAGGAGGGAGGGAGGAAAGAACCTCTCAGCAAATTAGCAACCTGACAAATGGCATCTTAAAAAAAGATACAGCTAATATATTTAGTGTCAGTGCTCAGTGCTTTCCCCCAAGATAGCAAGAAAGGTAACGATATTCACTCTCACCACTTCTGTCCAACACTGTACTGGAGACTTTAGATGGTACAATAAGAAAAGAAGGGGAAAAAAGATACAAGCAGAAATTAAAGTAGAAATTAAAAGCATCTACTTAGAAACAGCATGCTCACATACACAGAAATTCATAGGGAACCCGTCCCCCCAAAAAAGCCAAAACAAGTGCTAAAAGGTGAATTTAGCAAGGTCTCAGGACACATGGTCAATATACAAAATTCAATGTATTCTATACACTAGCAATTGAAAATTGAAATTTAGAAACAATATATCATATCATCCCAAAACACAAAATATTTATGAATAAATTTAACAAAATATGTGTAAGACCTATAACTAAAACTGACAAAGCATTGCTGAAAGGAACTAAAATGATTTAAATAACTGGAGAGAGATGCTATACTTAGGGAATGGGAAATTCAATATTGTTAAGATGCCAATTCTCCACAAATTAATATACAGATTTAATGTTATACCAATCAAATGCTAGCAGGCATTTTGTAGAAATTGACCAAGAGTATTCTAAAATGCAAAGAACCATAAATATTAAAACAATCTTTTTAAAGGAGGAATTTTTTTAAAGACTGGAGGACTTGCATTATTACCTGATACCAGGATTTACTATAATCTGTGGTACTGAAGACTGTGATATTTTCATAAAGTCAGATATGTGTATCAACAGATCAGAATAAAGAATCCAAAGTAGACACACACATATATGGTTATTTGATTTTTCACAAAGACACCAAGGAAATTCAGTGAAGGAAAGGATAGACTTTTCAACAACTGGTCCTGAAACAACTGGATAGTTATATGGATAAAAATTAACCATAACCCTTACCATACACTATACACAAAAGTTAACTACAAATATGTCATACACCTAAACATAAAAGGTAAAACTTCTAGAAGAAAACATAAGAGAGATCTTTGTGACCTTGAGGGAAGCCAAGATTTCCCACATAAGATATAAAAAGCATAAATGATAAAAGGAAAAAAATCTGATAAGCTAGACTTTATTAAAATTAAGCACTTTTGGTTGCTGAGAGACACCATTGATAATGTGAAAAGGTAAGCCACAGACTGGAAGAAAATATTCACAATTTATGCTTACGGCAAAGGACTTGTATTCAGAATATATTTCAAAACTCTCAAATTGACAGAATTTAGAATACGCAGATGACACTTTACAAAATTAGTTATTTGAATAGCCAGTGCCCACACGAGAGGATGCTCAGTATCAGTAGTCATCTGGAAATGAAAACTAAAACCACAATGAAATGTCTCTGCACACCCACTAGCACTAGAATGGCTAAAATTAAAAACACTAAAAACGCCAAGTGTTGGCAACAATTTGGAGCAACTAGAATTCCCATACATTGAAGATGGGAGTGTAAAAGGAGACGACCACTTTGGAAAAGTTTGAGAGTTTCTTATAAATTTCAGCTATGCGTATCATGTGATCTGTCAACTCCATTCCAAGGTATTCGCTCATGAGAAATGAAAATACACAGTACCGTCCACATAAAGACTTGTACGCATATGTTCTTAACGGCTTTAGTCATAGTAACCAAAAAAATGACGAATAGTGGACAACTGACCATTTCAAATCTGAATTTATTATTTTTACGAACGAAGAAATGCAATCAACATTTCCTCCTTACAATTCAACGTCGTCAGAAAACTTCAGTTCTCCCCAGTTTCTGTCTGGCTGAAGAAACTCTTTGACGACAGGGACTGTCCCTCATTTAGTTTTGTTATTCTTAGGACCTAGTTCATGCCCGGCGCATCGTAAATACTGAACAAATGTTTGCTGGTCATAATATAATTTAACACGACTTTAGGTCCCTCAAAGGAAATGATATTAAAAATCTTTAAATCACAATGTCGGACAGTTTATAACAGATGTTTTTCCCCTCCATCCTTTCCTGGGGGCTCTTCTGGAAGCTCTCGGCAACCACATCCTTCACGGTGGTTGACGCTGCCGTGCTCCGCAGTACCTCTGGGAAGAAGTCCGGGGTCAGGATGGTAAAGATGGCTGTTCTTCTTTTTATTGCTTTGAACTAAGACTGTGCAGCAATAAATGAGGAAAACATTAAACACAATAGTTCTAAAGTCAGAAGGGTTCTAGATCAAGTCTCAAAGGGAGCTGACGAGTCATTCTTCCCTCTGATTTAAGGGAATTTTTACTGCCAGGTGTGAGAGCGTCATAAAATAAGGGGAAAATGACTTAGGTTCCTAGGTTCTCCCAATCGTATCACTAATGTCAGATTCAGTGGGATCCAATAACTAGTTTAACTTGGGCATGATTCCAAGATTAATTCCTACCCACTATCGGGTAAATAGACAATATAAAACTGAAGTGGCAATAAGAATTGTATTTCACTCTGAATTTACATTCTTATTTTCAAGCTCAGACAAACTGAAGGAAATCAAAAGTGCAACACTCAAAGCAGCTTCCAGGAAAATAATATTTTTTTACAAATCCTTACTCATAAGCACCAGAGTTGGTTCACCCCTTTGCTGCTAAGCAAGAAGTGGTTTGGAACATCAGCAGGTAAGCACAACTAATTATTCCACTCCTGGCAGCTGAGAGTCTTCCCTTCATTACGGCTACCCTTGTAAAGCCAACGAAAATGCCAAAGTTCGAAAAGTCTCTTAAGATAACATGCATGCTCCAAAGTCCCCGGAAAGCTTAGGGGGTCATTATAAAATGGAAATAGAAGCTGGACTGTGTTTTTTTCAGAGCAATCACTACACTGTTTATTCCTTTTATTTTCTAGTCTCTTTTATCATGATTGCTGTTTCTTGTCTTTGAGGAGATGTTGGTTCTTGGCAAAAATCTCCAAAGGGCCCAGAAGTTCTTTCCTACAGACTATGCAAGTTTTAGCCCCTGGTTTCTCAAATAATTGTGTCTGTTATAAAAGAAGACACAGTCATCTTAACTTTTCAGAGGTCATCTGAAAAGCCTCAGGCACACTTAATTGACGAAAGAAAGCTGCTCTGCACAGAAGCTGTACGGGCTGGATTTGGACACATCACACTGACCTAGGATCCTCTTGGAGCTCTGCTCCTTATTCTGTGACCTTGGCCAAATGACTTAGCATTACTGGGCCTCGGTTTCCTTCTCCATCAAAATATGTTGTTAGCATCAAATAATGATCTAGATAAAATAATGATCTATGCCGGACAGAGTTAACCCTCAATGAAGTTAATAGGATGATGGAAGTAAATTGGTCACAGAGTAGGGAAAGGTAGGGAAGGAGAAAAAAATAGACAAAAATCAGAGAACCCAGAGGAGGCCGAAGGGAAAAAAGTAAAACACAGCCACTTTACCCTGAAGTCTTAGAAATCAGCTAAATGTGCCAATAATCTAAGGCCAGCTCATCAAGAAGGCATGGGTACCAGGATTTCTCAAATCATCCTTCACTTTGTGGGTGTTCAATAAATTGACAGTGATTTGTATGGACTTTGCCCTTCTCCCACCTTATATTCCTTCAAAGATATTGGAGACTTGATATTTAATGGTATAGTGGGGGGAACTGGTAAATGTTTAGAGCATCAGGTTTGAAAAACTATTAAACGTCCATTCCATCAACTGATACATTGCCGAGTATTTATTTCATCTGCATGGATGCCCTACCAAGTGGACAGTGCTCCTTAAGGGACATTTTTGTCTCTGTGTCCTCAGGACGTGGCACCCAGAAAGTCTCATTAAGATTTCCTGAAATGAATGTCCAGCATTCCAGGGGGCTCAGTGCTGAAAAAGAAAAGCTTAAAAATAGGTCTCCATCCTCCAGGAATCAACGCTCTAGAGTTGGAAAGGGCAAGGTCAGTGCAGACTGGATCAGTCTGGAAAGACTGCAGATTTTCTCAGCATGGACAACCTGCACAGAAACTCTTGGGGGAAATGGGGGAACAGAAGAGTCTTGGTAGAAAGTGCAATTACCTCCTAATACTGACTCCCAGGAGTGAGGCTCCCAAATGAAGCAGATGTGAGGGGAAGCTTGAACAACACTGGCCTGGAGAATCATAGAATGAGGCAAATATATCTTCAAGGCTCTCTTCTCCACCCCTTTTATTTTTCAGATAAGGATGTTAAGACCTAGAAAGAGGAAATGATTTCCCCAGGGTCACACAGCAAGTTCAGACCTCAGGACCCCTGACTTGGAGTTTTTGCAACATCTGCTAGTCCAAGGAGACCTTTCTGTCTATTAAGGAAAAAATCCAATGATTAACTGAGTATGTGCAACCCAGACTCTCCCAGTCCATCAAGGTGCCATCGCCAGTGAGTCACCGCTGTATTTCCAAAACTCTTTCTCTTGGCGTTGGCATCGGCACTTTCAGTCCGTCCATAGGAACAATGATAATTATATTGCCGCATTAATCATTTCAGCAGCAAGAAATAAAATAGAGGGATGAGCATTATTTACTTACTTTGGAAAAGAGTGTCCTAATCTTTGTTTTGTTATCCCTCATATACCGTCAGCCCTCTCCAGGCTGCAGCTCTCCTCTCCCTCAGATATTCGTGCACTCTCATCCATCGGTCTTTGTTCCGGCTCCTTCCTTGGCCTACAGTAGTCTTTCCCACCTCCCACCCCATCCCTTTCTTCATTTACTCAACCATCAAGATTTAACTTAAGAGCTTCCTCTTGTGAAAGGCTTTTCAGATTACTCAAAGTGATAATAAATGGTTCTTTTCTCTGAGACCTCAGACCCCAGAAATGCAGCCTTTGTCTCTACTTCAGGTCTTAGCTCCTCAACACAAATGTCATTTCCATCACCTTCTAGATTTCAAACCTCCAGAAAGCAGAGATAAGCTGCATCCTTTTTTTAGTTTTTCACAAAACATCCCAGGAGTAGACATTGAGAATATGTCTGCTCAATGAAGGCATAAACGAAATATCTTTTCCTATTTGGATATTTCAAAATACTTGGTATGTCTGAGGAAATATGTAAATTTATAATATTTTAATAATTTCATTAATGAAGGGAGGTTTAGGGTGATAACAGAACCCAACTTAAAAATAAATTTATTACTTTAGGAACTAATACTGATGAGGTTTTTTTAAGTAAGAAAATTAATTTTTTAATTCGTTTATTTTTTTTTTCAGTAGAGATACTGGGGATTGAACCCAGGACCTCATGCATGTTAAGCATACGCTTTACCACTGAGCTATACCCACCCTCTGAAAATAAATTTTTAAGAAAGCTTAATGAGGCCAACAGAGCAGCTGGAATTTGAGGTTCTCAGACAAAATGTCCATGATCCCACGCGATAAAGAATAATGCAGGAAGGCCACCTTGCCAGCACTGGACAGCTAGACAGCCATGGATCTGCATCTTAGAGAAGAAGGAGCAGGGGTGGGGAGGTGGTTATGGGGATTTTTGTTTCAGGTTATACAGGTCAGTGTTTTGAGAATACTTTTCTTCAATATTTTTATCCCCACTTACTTCCAAAGAAGGTTTAAGGGCACTAAAAGTAACATCCCTAGGAAGCAGGGTGCATAGTAGGGCAATAATACTAATTTTTCAAATTCATGTCATTGTGTATGAAGGATGAAGGAAAAAATAGCACAATGGGCATCTTCCACAGGAACAATTTTTGCAATGACAGGGGTATTAGAGGAAAAGTAACAGCATCCAAAAGTAATCCCAAGCACCTATGATCACTACAGACAACTAGCATGAAGGTCTTCCACCAGAAGTGAAGTCATCAGTGTCTCCAACGGTGAGGAGCACCTGGAGATTTGGGGGGAAACTAAAGACAAATGGCCTCTCTGAAAATCTCAGGTGATGAAAAATTATCCATTTCACAAATACCTATTAAGCATCAAATTACTGTAAGGCACAAAAAGATGAATCACTAAAAGCTTTATCCTTAAAGAGTTTATAGCCTATAAGGGAAAGAAAACATCTTCATACATATGATATTAAAACTCAGCTATTGATTAAGTATTTATTATGTCTTACAATTCTCCTAAGTAGTAAGGTTGGATGCATAAAAGAAGATATCCCCATCCTCAAAGTACTTACAAACTAGGTAAGGAGACAGGCAATGTATATGAAACAATTTACAAACCATGTAAAATATTTATAAGTAAGTATTTGAATCTGGCAGTACAGCAGATAAATGCTCTCTGAATTTTCAGAATAGAAACTTACTTATAGTTGAAGATAATCAGGGCAGGCTTGGGGGAATAGAGGAAATCAAAAGACAGAATTAAGCCTTGAAAGATGGTTTAGAATCAAGATGCGTGGGAGGATGGAGTGAGGGAGTTCAGAGTCAAAACACAACATACAGAGAAGACAGTCATGTGACTATTCGATGCTCATGATTAAGTAATAAAATCTACATTTCAAGACAGGGTGATAGAAGATCCTACCACCTCAGAAATGACCACAAACTAGAACACACGCCAAGCCTCTCCCCTCTAAGCTAGGGTTTCAAATCCTTTATGTAACTCAGAAACCTAGGATGCCAAGGACACAGTGATCAAGACAGAACAGAGGAAAATGTGAAACGTAAACATTAGCAGGGTAGATAGATGCTGAAATCCTGAGCAGCCCCATCTGCGGCATGCTTAGAAGTCGGGAAAGCATTTTTTCCTCCCTGTTTCTTAGTGACTCTATACAGCTTTGAAAATGAGATCTTACTGCCTCGTTTTTCACAATACAGAGATGAGAAAGATTCAACTCTTTTGCAAACTGGAAAAGGAATATGCTTACATTTCTTCCCATTCAACAATAACTTAGAGGCAGCTAATGAGATTTTCTTTCCTTCCCTATGCTTCCATTGTCTACCAGGTAGGGTCCAGCCATAAAATTTTCCACCCATTTTATGGTTTATCAGACAGCTAAGGATGAAAATGGTTTAGTAATGGGGGTTGCCATAAAACTTATAATTAGACAATGTGCCACGGTGAATATCACAATGGAGTGTTTGTTTAATTCAAATATCCACTGAGTCTCTTTGAAGATAAATGATGTATTCTATATCCCATTTTCTCCAAATGTACTAGGATAGCATTCTTCTATCTTTCTTCTGCACAGCAGCTATGCTGGCTGCAGTCAGTAACCTCTGCCTCACTCAGGAACCACAGGCAGACGCTGAGTGTGGTCCATCATCATCTTAGCCCAGGACTAGCCAGTGACACAATCAATTAATACATTCTCCTAAGACCTTCAAGGTGACTGGACACCTTATGTAACAGAGAAGCCAAAGGCATGCCAAGGGAGAAAACCAGTCTTGCCCTGTGTGACCTTGAGATACTCTGAGCTTTCTCTGCCTTTGTAAAGTCAACTGGTTGAATTCCTGTATCCCCAAGGTCTGAATCCTCCAACATTCTGTAATTCTACATCAGAAGGAAAACTAGGATTAGATTTAAGCTTGCACTCAAGTCCTTAAACAAAGCTGGCTCCACAGAGTTTATCCCGTAAAGGACATGCACCAAGGTCCTTGATGGAGAATTTCATGAAAGTGGCAAAGGGATTTCCTCTCAACGTCTCTCCTCTCCTCTCTGTCCCCTATTCTGTAGTTTAGCAAATGGTGGGAAATGTGCCTCAAAGACACTCATGAAAAGTGAAGAGCCATGTTCCTTCTCCTTCCTGTCATTAGCCAACTATTAATGGTCCCCACAGGAGAAAGGGTGCTGAGTTGATTAATCTGTTCATCTTTGTGAAGTGCTCTGCAGAAGAGGAATGCCACACATAGTGTTAAGGAGCATTAATACTGATTTCACACCAAAGAAGAGAAGTCCCAGGATACAAACACATTTCAAGATTTAAAATGATGGAGAGCAGTAAACCAAAGGGGGCAGCGACAGAGTGCGGTGAGTCTATTTCGCTTAGTTTGGAAAGCAGGGAAACCCAACGAGGAAAGAGAGGACATTAATCAGAAAGATCCAAAACAAAGCCCTTGAACGTGCATGTGATTTGAAAAAGAAAACGGGAAAGGTGTCTGAAGCCAACAGATTAAAAACTCCATCCTAGGGAGGAGAGAGACCTGGGAGGCCAGCTCGTTCGGGTGGGGGGGCGCTGTGTGAAAGAACAGCTCTGTGTTCAATTCTCCAGACTTCCGTACATCTCTCTTTCAAAGAGCGATCTGCTCCCAGAGACCAGTCACGCTGTAACCCACAACAAGAAAGGATATTCCTACAACGGGCTCATTACTCAGGTCTTGCGAAAAAAGTTCTAGCCCATTTAGAAACCAGAAACTCAGCCTGCTCCCTTCTGCCGAGAGTGGACATCTTTTCCTTTTCGCACAGCAAAGAGTTAAAGCTTGGACACAGTACAGTAGAGAACTGAGGCGTTTATCCCACCAATTCAGACCAAAAGCAATAAAATACTGGCTTGCTTTCTGGAGATTTAGGAACAAGCCTGGGGCTAGCACTGTTCCTTGGGATGGGAGATGCAGCCCCCTCTCCTGCACTCCTACCACATAAGCTAAAATTTGGGTTAAAAATGCCGATCAAGCTGTAGAGGACCTGGAGTTGGCAGCACACTCAGACACTCAGAATCACCCTTCACAGCAGCCTCTGCTAGTCTGGAGCCTTCTTTCACAAAAGAGGTTGTAAATCTCTGCTTCCTCAATGCATTTCATCCGGTATGTATAGATGGTCCTCAGAGTTGTTCATTAGACACTTTGTGAATGGCTACTGCCTGTCACTCAACTCGGGTTCTTCCATGAAGAGACAAAAAGGAGTCCATGTAGACACATCAATGTGTAAGATGAATTAGACAGTTTTAATGACTGATTTGTCCCCTTTACAGGGCACACGTTGAAGGACTATTGGTATTTGGGGTTGGGGGGAACAGAGCATAAACCCAAATGCCCCTATCCTGACTTCTAGCTTTATAACCTTGGAGAAGTTATTTAATCATCCTAAAACATAAGGTTCTCATCTACGAAGTGGGAATTATAATAATATCCTTGTGAAGCTGTGATTAAATAGAATTAGGCATGAAAAAGCACTTAGCATAATACTTGCATTCAATAAATGCTCTTTTTATTAGTAATTGGACTTTTAAATTTTATTGTTAATTCTATCTATATTAAGGATAAAATATTATGAAAATTTAGTTGCAGTCTCCTTAATAACATCTGTTTTTATTTTCCCATATTCCTTTCCCATTTTTATCTCTGTATCGATGTTTAATACAGACATTACACATCTATAATTATACTAGGGGTGTAACATTTTGTTTTATTTTGTAACTTAAATGATGCCATATACGTTTTCTATCCTGTTTCACAGTCTCTGTAGTTATAGTGTGTAAAGCCTCCAGGATGTTCATTAAGTTGGCAAAGTACAGGTTAAGAAAAAGTCCCTCCCCTGGGGATGGTGACGGTGTGGCAGAAAGAACACTGTACTTGGAGCCAAGGACCTAGATTTCCCACTTCCTCTTCCAAAGCACATGCACATCCCAGTGCTTTATTATGGATTTTTTTTTTTTTTTACTAGTGTCCTATCTTTCCAGGTTAGGTCTCCCTGCTTTCCAAACTAAGCAAAACTTTCCCAGCTCCACCTCTCATTCTGACTCACTGTGCAACCTTAAAGAAACCAGGCCATCTCTCGAAGCCTGTTCCTTTGTTTCCAAAATAAGGAGGAAAGGTGGGAGAGGATAGCTCAAGTAGTAGAGCGCATGCTTAGCAAGCATGAGCTCCTGGGTTCAATCCCCAGTACCTCCTCTAAAAATAAAATAAAATAAATAAACCTAATTACTTACCCCCACATGAAAAAATTAAAATAAATAAATAAATAATGAAATAAAAAGTAAAGCACTCACACTCCAGGAAAAAAAAAAAAACCAACACTAAAATAAAGAGAAAAATAAAACCATCCATCCCAGAAGGGTGGTTGTGAAGATGACATGAGATCATATGTGTGAAAAGGACTTAGACACTGTAAGTGAATAAACCCCTGTATGTTAAAAACAAACAAGTGACAGCAATATATTTTATAACTTTGTTTCTTTTAAATGATTTCCTTAGTATCATTTTCCAAAGAGAAATTACTGTATCTGAGAGTTTATTTTTATGACTCATAATACCTATTGTTATAAGCTAAATTGATTAAATTGAAAGTAAATGGATAAAGGTATGCTCAATCCATTGCTCCAGAATCCAATTACATCCCAAATACAGAGGTCCGTGGTTGTATGCATAAAATGCATGAGCACACGTGTGTGGATATACACACATGTAAGTGTATATACATAGTATGTAACAATATGTTTTGAGGAGCATCATGTGTGAAAGTGAAGAGTTGGAGATGAAAACAGGAATGTAAATAAAAAACCTTTCTGTGCACTTTATTCTTATTTTATCAGTACTGTTAATATCCACTCAAAGTCATGGCATTAAAAAAATATGGGAGGGGGACGGTATAGCTCAGGGGTAGAGTGTGTGCTTAGCATGCATGAGGTCCTGGGTTCGATTCCCAGTTTCTCTATTAAAAAATAAATAAATAAAAAATAAACCTAATTACTACCCTCCAAAAAAACCCCAAAAAACAAACAAAAAACAAAAATGGGAAAACCAGCTTCGGCCATCCATAAAGAACAGCCTTTGAATGCGACGTGACTGCATGCACGCTTGCCCAGGTACGTGCTCCTGCAGCCCACCTGCAGAACCGCCACAGTTCTGAGGGGAGAGGCACCCACAAGGGCGGAGGGAGAGGAGACACTTCCAAGGACAGGCTTTGAAATAGCATCCTTGGACAGGGTCCGTCAGACAAGACGGAAAGGAAGAAAATGAGTCCAGCCAGCCAAGCCCATCTGTGGCCAGAAGTAGTCCTGCTAAATGCATCTCTCGTTCTATACATTTCCATCTTTTTTCAACCCCTCCCCCCTTAGTGAAAACTCTTTGGGAAATGTTCAGTCTCCTCTCAGAGGTTGGGCAGCTGAGAGGGAACAGGCCAGCTCAGCCGGTGAGCCCCCAGTGGTCGGGTGTGTCACAGTGACCTCAGGACAAGGGCTGGCCGAGACCAGGTGGACATTGGGCAGGACAGACGTGTGAGGCCAGGGTCGCCTTTGTGTTGAGAAGTAGTAACAGACAGGCAGCACCCACACTGACAGGAAAACTGAGCTCACAGATTCTCGCCTAACTCAGTCCACCACGCGTACCCTAAATCTCAAGGTAGAGCGCCGAACAGAGCCACGGTGACTGCAGGCCTCCGCAACAACTTTTCAGTCCGGGCCTCGGGGCTTTACCTGGACAGACCCTAGTTCACTCACTTTGTGGCGGCCAGCAGCAGCTTAGAGCATCCTCCTAATGAAAGGGAAGGCCCATGGATCAGACAAGACACACTTTGAACCTCTGCCCTAATTCCAGAAACTTCAAGCAAGTTCTTCGACTCCTCTGACCCTTGGTTTGTCTCATTTATAAATAGGGGTCGATTCAAACCTCCCTCATCAGATGCTCAAAGTCCCCTTAAACAGTCAGAGTTATGTCGCCAAACACATTTTCTAAAACCAGCACTTAGAGCCCGAGAACACAGTGCCTGTTTTATATTACCACTTGAAAGATCTGCATGCTCAGACACATTAAGAAAATAGCAGAGTAACAGAATTTGGGCTTTTATTGCTCTTTCCATGAAATCCCTAATTTAATTTAGTAGCATCATGGACCCAAAGAGTCAAGCTCTGGTCTCAATTAGTGAAATACAACTCTCAAATGGAGGTCAATCTCCTGAAACATACTTGGGCTCCAGATTGCAGCAGCCCAGAACATGTTTACAATAAAAAACAGAAAGACAATGAAGAAATTGCTCTAAAGTGATCATCTTCCAGAGAATGGCTGCAGCCAAATCACAAGAAGAGTTTCTAGGACCCATTTCATATCCCATGCTGCAGATGATTTTGGTTCAGGGGAGATTCATCAGAATCCTTATTCCCCTACGTCTTTCCTCTTAATCTCAGACATAAAAGATGATTTAAGGAGGACTCTACAAATAAACTTCGAGCTAAATCTCTGAGATCCACAGTCCACCTTCACAGGTTAATGTCTTTGAACCATTTACCCATTATAGAAAACTCTCTGTTCCCCTCTCTTGGTTCCTCTCATGTTATTATTATACAGCTTTATACAAATGGCTCACTCAAATTGCGTGATGAAAAATTGTGGGTAGGAGAGAAAATTCTGGCCTGTGAGATATGAGGGAAGTCATTGGGAAGACATTTGAATTTCCTGAAAAAGTTTGTGAGAACCCTTCCAGTTTCCCTTTCCTCCTTTCCCCTTCTCTCTTCTCCCTCCTTCTTCCTTCCTTGAATACTATCATGCTGACTGGAGCTGCAGCAGCTCTAATGAGGCCATGAGAAAAAAGGCAGGAAAACTGAAGATACTCAGCCCTAACATGACAGAGACACCGAACTGCAGCTGGAAATCACTACGCCTCAACTTCTTATTATGTGAAAAATAAATAAATCTCCATTTGCTTAAGTCCCTGTGTTTGAGTGTTCCATTTTATTGAACTGGATGAAGCCCAGACAGATATAACTGACAATGTTTCTCTCTCTGAAGATGCTTTTAGAGCAGATGGTCTCCTTTACAGCTCCGCGGGACAGGCTTCCACTCTTACACAGGCTCCTCATACAGCAGGTCTCAGAGAATGACAGCAGCCACCTCTCAGCACCTCCCAGACGCCTTGGATCCTTACTGCCGACAAACACGTGAGACATAAAAACTGTAAACTCATCAGCCAGTAACCTAGGTCTATTCAAGTTAGGTTAGAAACAACGCAGTCAGAACAAGAGCCTACTAGATCTGGCATTCTTTAGAGTAAAACACGTATCATCAACTAGAAAAGAAAGAGAGAAAAGTAGAGAGAATGATGAAGGAACAAAAATTCTATCATACCTCGATGTCTTCGTAATTAATAGACACCATAGCTGAATATGATCGTGCTCTTTATAAAGTTGATGGAAAGGCTCAACAGAGAAAGCACTGAAAGATACATCCTTGCAACTGCTTTTGGTTCTTTCTTTACTGCATGGGTGCCACTGGGACCTCAGCACTTCCTTCCACCTCTTCTCTCTCCCTTCCCTCCAGCTCCTCTTCCTTCCTCAGCCTAGGACATTGCCACGAAACCTAGCCTCTCAAATGTTCCAAGTCCTCTATGATATTCATCAATATAGATTCCTAGAGCCTGACTTGGGGAGAATTTTAGTGGCCTTTTAATCCAAACTTTAAGAATCTCCCCTAAGCCCCTCTAGAAATGTAGTCACTCTGCCTTTGTTTGAACAATGCCTGCCTACAGCTTTCATGGCAGCCACATTCCCCTGTTGTACAGCTCTCCTTGCTGGAAAAAAGTTTCTTGAGTCAAAGTCCCAAGGAGGCAGTTTCTTGTAACTGTCACCAACTTCTCTTAAAAGCCATCGTACGGACATGGAATAAAGCCTAACCCCTTTGTTGCATAACATGTCTCCACAGGGCCTTTGAAAACCATTCTTTAAAGTCCCCTTTCCCTTCAATTCTATAATTTGTCAATATACCGCTTAAATATAGCCCTAGGAATGCACATATAGCATGATCAAGGTACAACAGAACTTCGCGCACGTTCACCCCATGCACACTTTTATCTGGGGTATGTTGTTTATGTAAAATCCCAGGCTTGATCTGGGATCAAGAGGAGCAAACTTTTTTCTACAGATAAACCTAGTCTTACTTTATGTACTAATTAAAAATGCTTACAAATACATGAGTCTATACACGTGATAAAATTTCATAGAACTACACACATACACACACACAAATGATTGAATATAAAAATTGGTGAAATGTAAGGTGTGCAAAGCACACAAATGTCAATTTTCTGGTTTTAATATGTACTGTAGTTTTGTAGGATGTTACCATTGGAAAACTCTAGATGAAAAGGGACATAGGGCCTCATATTCTTTTTGCAAATTTCTTTAAGTCTATAATTATTTCAAAATTTAGAGTTTTTAAAAAATAGTCCAGAAAGAACCTAAGACCACCCTGACCCTCTTGGTGTTGCTGGCACACCATTAACTCACACCGAGCTGTGTCACTGTTGTTATGTTGTCTACATGCGTATCAGGATCTCAGTCTTTCCCATCTGTCCTTGTGTAGCTGAACTTTTAGAGAAATACAGATCTTTGATTTATCTTTTTTAAGTTTGTTGTGCTGGTTTTAAATTCATTGTTCTGACCTGTCAAGATCTTCTTGAATCTTGATTTTATTATCTATGAAATTAAATATCCCATCTTGACCTTTCTTCTGTCTCAAATATGAGAATTAATATCTTCATCAAGGCCAAGGGAATCCAGGTTGACATGGATTCATTCATCAGCACTCTTCACGCATACTCATTCAGGAAGCTATAAAGGCACTTTGATGTATGCATCATCCAACTCTCATTCTTCCATTTTGTAGATGAGGCGATCATGGCTAATTTTATAAAGCATATGGATAAAGTCCTTATTAATAGGGTTTTGAGGTATTTCCCTAATCTACTGGTATAAAACCCCTAATTACATTTTAAAGACCATGAGCTCAGAGACTGTAAGAGAAAAGGACAATAAACTTGACTACACATTTTTTTAATCAATGTGACAAAACAAAACGCCATTAAGCAAAGTTAGAGGACAAATCACCAACTGGAAAAATATTTGCAACATACGATGAACAAAGGATAATTTTCTCTAATTTACAAATATCACTCAAATCTGGAATAAAGAATTAAGCAACATATTAACAATGAACAAAGGATATGAGGAGGAGGTCATAAAAAGAAAACTACGAATGGCCAACAAAATTTTGAAACAGTGCTTAAGCTTACTAATTAATAAATGCAAGTCAAAACACAAGAATATGATGAGTTTTCCCCTCTATTAAATTGGCAATTTTTTTAATGATAAAACCTAATAGTGGCAATGATGTGGGGAAAAAAATTAACATTCTCTCATCCTGCTGAGTATAAAGTGAGGGCATTTTGCACTATTAAAATGCATATACATTTTTGATTGAGTAACTCTACTTATGGGAATTTATCTTACAGATATACTTGGAAATATATACAAAATATGTGTACATCATTTGTTGCATCATTGCTAGCAATAGCAAAACAAAAAAATAATATCAGTGTTTTTAAATATCTATAAATAGTAAAAGAGACGAAGGAAAGCTATATAACCATTAAAAATAATGAGGTAACACTATAGGTGTTACCATGGAAAGATCTCTAAGATACACAATGAATTTTTTCAAGGCAAAGTGCAGAACAGTGTGCTTGCAGAAACAGAGAGAGTGCAGTTCTTTTACATGTAAATTTCCTTTCCCAGCAGAATCCTAGAAGCCTTTCAGAAAGCCTTAATGGGTGAGAGAATTCAGTTGTCTTGCATTGGAATTATAGGCTTTGTTTTCTTTTTTACACTTTTCTGTATTTAAACACAAAGAATGTTCATTAATAGCAGAAATGAAACAGCACATTGGGCTCACCTGAATGATCAGCCTACTCTCCCCATCTCACAATCCTTAGATCAATCACATCTATAAAGCCTCTTTTGCCACCTCAGTTAACATATTCACAGGGCCAGGGACTGGTATATGGACATCTTTGGGGGGGGTGCATTATTCAGCCTGCTACAAGACCCCAAAGTGAAATGCTATGGCTCAGGAAATATCAGACCTGCCTTATAAGCAGAGTAAAGACCCAGGGCAAAGATAAAGCAGAAAAGAACTTTCTAGCTGGAAGAGATCATCAGGATTACACACACACACACACACACACACACCCTCAACTGTGGCTCAGAGAGGCTAAATGACTTTCCTAACATCACACAGCTAGGAATGCCAGACCTGAAAACCACAGATTTCCAGACTGAAACAAACGTGCATGTTACCATAGGCCACATGCTCTCATACTCCAGAACAGGGTACTGGAAGATCTAGGCAGGACTTACAAAGGAACTGCACAAAAACAAGGTCTGCCACAACCCAGCACTGAAGAATTCACTGGAGGTGTGATTTCTTTATATAGATAGTGTACTGTAGTTGGTATTCACACACACACACACACACACACTTATGGGAAGGGGGGTGGGGTTTCCCACCTGGGAAAGGGGGCCTTTAAAGAATAATCCAAGGGCTTGAGATGTGTTTCCTGCAGCTTGGGAGACACAGGGACTGGAATATAATTCACAGCCTACAAAGTCTGAAGGAGTGAGGTTGTGGAGCTGGGGCAAACAGGGCCCCACCAGGGACGACCTGCTCTTTGAGGGTTTGGCTGGGCTCTCATGGACCAGAAGTGGTCCCCTGGAGAGAAAAGTCAGACTAGCTCCTCAGGAGAGAGATTCCTCTAGAGGGGGGTGAAGGACCCCAGCGGAGTACCACACCACCAGAATCCATGGGGAGAAAGGACGCAAGCAGAGAAAGAACAGTCAAAATGTAGCAGCTTGAAACAGTGAAGTCTACAATCTCACACAGTTTCTGAGGGTCAGGAAACTGGGAGAAGCTTAACTGGGATGGTTCTGGCTCAGAGTCTGTCATGAAGTTGGAGTTAAGACGTCAGCTGGGCTGCAGTCTCATCTGATGGCTTGACAGGGTTGGAAGGTCTGCTTCCAAGCTCACTCATGCGGCTGTTGTGAAGAGGCCTCAGTTCCTCACTGGGTGCTGAACGAAAGCCCAACTTCCTCAGCATGTGGGTCTTTCCGCAGGGCTCCTCGCGACATGACAGCTCACTTCTTTCAGAGCTGATGAGATAGGGAGACAGAAGCTACAGTGTTTTTAATAACCTAATCTCAAAAGTGACACCATCATTTCTGCCATCTCCCATTGGTCACACAGACCAACCAGGGTACAAGGGAGGGAAGGAGGAGGTGCCACACAAGAATGAATGTCAGGAAGTGAAGGTCACTGGAGACCATCTTGGAGGCTGACTATGCACAAAATCTACATTTGGAATCCAACATGATCAGAGGACACCAGCATCTAGTGACCACCATACAACTTCTCCCTGCAGCCTTGGAGGAGCCCTGGATGACAACCAAGTGAGGAAAAAGAGAGGAGGAAAAAAAGAGAAGAAGGTGACCACATCCTGCTTCCATGGTTCATGTTTCCCAGGCTGAGACGGGCCCTGGCTGAGGAAGGAAAATGTTTAAATTGGATGAGAGTGTTTGTAGTTTTGATATTACATGGACTGGGGCTTGGTACAGAGACCAGCGCCCCAGGCAGAAGGGAGCAGTGAGCTGGTGGGCTCACCAGGAAATGGAGCTTTTGAGATCAAAGAGTAAATATGAGGCTGAATAGATGGGAGGGAAACATCTACAAAAGCTTAGAAACCCTGAGCTCTGAGCAGCCCAATGGGGAAGTGGTGAACAATTTCAAGAAAGGAGGTAACATGAATGAAACTGCCCATTTAGAAAGATTCCTCTGGAACTGGTGCTAGGAGTCCACAGAAAAGAGACATGGAAGAGAGGGAGGCAGAAACATCTTTACTGACAAAGAACTCATGACACCAAAAAACTAGGTGCCTGCTCAGGAGGAAACAAGCAGACAACACGATTCAGAGCAGCAGTCTCTGACCCCCATCAGAACAGGCTCCCCCGCCCCAAGACCATTTTCCCCCCCAGTCTCTTGCAAACATGAATTCAAACTGAATGAATCTTGGTTTCCCTAGAGTTATGAAATAATTACAAAATGTTACCTGAGAGATCCAAATTCTGCATAGTATCATTATTATTGTGGGTTTTTATTAAAAGAGAAAAACCATCTAAATCAGAAGGGAGAAACTCAAGGGTTAATATCTGCACCAACCCCCCACCCCGCCAAAATACAGAGAAACAAATGAATTATATTTTCTTGTGCCAAATACCCCCAGCACCACCATCCCAACCTCCTGTTGATGAGCAATCTCTGTTTAATTTAAATTGAGAGCCGACTGGGGGAAAAAAACAAAAAAGCCTTGGTCTAATTCTGTTCTCTGACAACACCCGCTGCTCTCAATGGCACACAATTGATGTTAAAAATAATGATGATTAATAGTAATTATTCCTACATGTCATGCTCAGTACATGCTCAGTACTGCCATCCAGAATGAAACAATAAGCAGACACGCAACCCCATACTGAAATATACAATCATCAGAAAAGCTGCTTGGAGCCAGGAGAACGGAAGAGAATGTGGCCTCGTGTTGGGCTGCTCAAACCTGCAGGGCCCTGATGAGCCCAGCCAAGAACTGCCTGCTGATGGCCTGGCAGGGAAGCGGGGTGAAAGGAGGCAGCTGTCAGGTCCCCGCCCTGTGCCCCTCACCGTCGGCACCCTGAACAGGCGTTAAGGAGTCACGTCACAGAAGCGCCCAGGACAATCCAGTCTCCCCACACAGTCTGAACAAGGCTGCCAGATGATGGTGAGACGCTCCACCCATCCTCTCCAGGACCACAGCTGCCTTCCAAGTGGCAGCGTTTAATTCAATAGCTCCCAGCGTGGCTTTGCAAAGTGATTCCTCTAAGAATGGACCGTGGTTGGAGGTGCATGGGGTGGCCTCTCCTTTGCATGCTAGCTCCTATCACAGAGCAAAGAGATAGCTGGAAGAAAGCGTGTATTCAGAGCAGAGGAGGTGTCAGTAACGTGACTGAATGGCCTCTGCCAAGAACCGCAGCAAGATCAGGGCTAGCACATTGGGCTTCCTGCCGGGGGAGCATCTAAAAACATCTCTGCAGCCCAAGTCGGAGGCAGTAGCCCTGCTGAGGACACTCTGCATCCATGCTCTCTTGGTATTCCCACAGCCCTCCAGGAAAGTAAGATGGCATCATGGTCAAGCACGTGCGCTCTCCAGCCAGATGGCCTGAGTTCAAATCTTTGCCCTTGGTGTATGAACTTGAGGGTGAGGCTCTGCATTTATCTCAGTGGTTTGAAACCTGAATCTGCCCTTCTAGGTTAGGTTGGCCGGCATCTTAAGCAGCCTATTGAATCTAGGCAGAGCACTTGATCTGTCTGGAAGTAGATGACGTTGCCCGTAGTTCTAAGCAAGATCATGTGTAACCACACTTAGCACCGGGGTGTGGTAAGCCCTCAACAGGCAATAGAAAATTTTAATTTCCATTGCCATTCTTATCAGCTCTTATTCTAATTTTATGACCGGTTTCTATTTGGCCCAGAGTGTTCTTTTAAACAAATATGTGAGTTCCTCCAGTTCCCAGGGCATTTTGATAGTGGATACATCCCTGTTCCTAACCCACAAAAGGCACTCAGCTGGCAAGAAAGATTATTTGGTGAATTAACAAGTGGTCAGAGTAATTGGGAATGATCAGACTGGAAAAGAGAAAACAGGGAGGAAATAATGATTTGTTTCACAAATACAGAGGAAAGGGCTCTTATCTGGAGGGGAGAGTCAGCTCATTCTGGGGTGTCCAGAGAGAAAAACAAATTGGAGGCAGAGAGTTACAAGGAAATTAACATGGGATCCAAATACAAAAGAATTTTCTTAGGACTGGACAGGTGGAGGGAGGGAGGGAGGGACCGCTGCCTTAGGAGGAGGGCAGACGTCTGACTTGAGCACCACTCATCAGGGCTGGGAGTCCTGCTTCCTGAGGCTAGGACGACGAAATAGAGGATTTAATGTCTACGATCAAGAAGCAGCAGGGGTACATGCGGGTTCACTGTGGAAAAGTGAAGCAAAACCAGATTGTGCCCTCTCCCTTTTCCCTCCAAACCTCCAAACTCACATACACACACAAAGGAATGCTCTGGAGAGGGTTTCCTCCACTATTTCACTGTAATGATTTTAAAAAGATGTCCCCACGTGAGAAACGAGCAGCAGAGCCAAAGACGGGCCTGCGCGGGGGAGAACAGCACGGCTGTGCCAAAGCATTAGGGAGACTCTCCAAGGAGACGAGGCCTTGGGAAAGCATCACCCTCCGCGTCTGCCAAGGCCAGTCGCCCCTTGTCTGCCAAGGCAGCGCCACTCCCACGGGCTGGGGCTGCCCCGGGAGCCAGGGAATGCCAGCCCTGAAGGACGTTTGCCCAGACAGAGAAATGATAGTCCAGGAATTCTGGACGCCTGCATCCTCAATTGGCCTTGCTGGCTCCAGAGCCCATGCCCGGTGCCACCAGCCTGTAGGGCTGCGCTCTCTGAGCCAAGGCACCTGAGACACTGGCTCATAGGCCAGCCCCCAGCAGGGCTTCCACGGGCGGTTTGCACCCCTATGTTTCCATGTGCTGGCTCTGAACCTGCAGACCTCAGAGCAGGCAGCTTTCTAGGCGACCACTGGGTGCTAATTATAGCCCGACCCGCTCCCAGCACTTCCTTTCTCACAGGCCAGGAGCAGGGTTGGGCTGTGTCACTGCACCTGTGCTGGTTACTGAGGTTTCCTGTGACTCGTGGAGTTTACTCAAAGGGCAAAGCCACAGGTGCCCAGGGCTCCCTCTGAGACAACCGCGCATCTCTCTCCCTGCCTCCTCCTCCTTTTCTCTTTCTCCCTATCTGCTTTCTTTCCCTGCCCCCACACTATCTTCCTCCTCCTTTTCTACTCTTGCCCTCCTAGAAGTTTCCACCTCCCTTCCCTACGCCTCAGGCCCAGATGCAGCAGATCTCCTGGTAATATTTCACATGGGAAGGCGCCTGACCTCTACTTGCGGGATCACATTTTGTTTAAAGAAAGCAATTGTGCACCTGGTGTATGCCCGGCCCTGTGCACTGTTACACAGGGGTTGTGTGTGTGTGTGTGTGTGGTCGTCCCCAAACTCTGCTATGGGGATATGGTGCATAGATTTCACTTCCCTCAAGTCACTTTTACTCTCATGCCCAGAAACTCTCAATGTGGACACGACCTATTTTTCTCCATCTTCCCAGAATAGCCTCTCAAAACACAACAGGATGCATGTGGGCTGCATCTCTCGCCCTCTCACCTTCACCTTCACTTTGCTCCTGCAGAGCCAGACTCTCCCTCCTGAATCATCAGTCTCTCCCTCTTCTTGATTCTGTCAACCGACAAACATGCTTTTTTTTTTCTTCACTGAAAAAAGCAAAATGCCCCGGACCCCATATCTGCCTAGAGCTTCCAGCCCAGGTCACTGCTAAACTTCACAGGAAACTTCTCGAGAGAGGGACCTATACTGTCTCCATTTCCTCTCCTCCCATCCGCCCATTCACCCATTCCCCTGGGGTTCCCACGCCCCTCACTGAGTTGCAACAGCCTTTACCAAATCACCAATGATCTCCATGCCGCCAGTTTCAGGGGGCCCTTCTCTGTCCTCATCTGACTCAGTTCTCACAGCAACAGTTGATGTAGATGTTCATGCCTTCTACAAAAGTCCTTTTCTCCCTTAAATTCCATGAGCCCCCCAGGTTGGGCTTCCCCTCTACCTGCTCTCTAAATACAGAAGCCTCTCACCGCTCAGTCCCTTATTTCTTTCTCTTCTCTTTTTCTTTTAGGGGGGGTCTCATCTATTCTCATGCTTTTAAGTAACTTTAATACCAACTTTTTTTTAAATTAAAGTACAGTCAGTTACAATGTATCAATTTCTGGTGTACAGCACAATGTCCCAGTCATGCGTGTACATACATATATTCCTTTTCATATTCTTTGTTATTAAATGTTGTTACAATGTATAAAAATAGATTTAAAAAATGAATTTTCTTCTGTATAGTACAGGGAACTATATACCAACGTTAAAATCGATGCACAGCTTCGGTCTCTCTACTGAACCCCACGTCTGTATCCAACAGGCATCTCAAAAGCATCACGTCTAAATGGTGAATGTCTAAGTCTCTTCTTCCCCCAGTGTAGACTCTATCCGGAAATTGCAGCTCCACTCACCCGATGACTTGAGGCACAAGCCTGTGCCTTCCTTTCCTTCACCCCCACCTATATTTAACCCATCATCAAGTCCTCCTTGTTCAGCCTCCAGTATATAGTCCAAATCTCCTCACCAGCTCCACTGCCTCCTTCTAGCCTAAGTTGCTTCCTCTCCATCAAGACAACATGTTCCCGTGTTCTCCATCATCCCATCTTGCCAGCCTCTAAGCTGTTCTTCACATAGCAAAGCAGAGGGATCCTTGTAACACATCTGTCTAAGGATGTTACTCCTCTTTTTACAACCCTCCAGTGGCTTCCCATTGCTCCCAGAACAGTACCTGACACATAGTGGGAGTTCAATAAATAGTTGTTGGGTGAATAAATAAACGAATGCTTAGCCAGGTTCACGTGATCAAAGCACAAGGATGGATGATTTTAAGTTGCCTAAGGGAGCTGCTTTTGTTGTCCTTTGCACACTGTTCAAGTTTAATCATTGTTTGATGGATAAATAACAGCTCCCACTTATGAAACATGTCCTGTCCAAACATGTGAACTTGGGTTTATCCATTTCCCTTATTTGTAAGACACAGCTAGTGAGTGTCAGAGATGGGGTTTAACCACAGGACCGTCAGACTGCAAAGCTCGCATTCTCTCCCTCTATTCAGTCAATCATTTGACAAATGTTTACGAAGGATGAATTATATGTGTACATATATCCACTGCCAATGTTGACAGAGGTCCTTGTCTTCAGGGGGCTTACATTTGGAGGACCATCCTCTCCCCAAAAGGGAACTGGATAAATGAATGAACAAAAGAACTAAGTCAACAGTTTTTTTTTTAAATTGAGGTATAGTTGATTTACAATATTATATAAGTTTCAGATGTACAACACAGTGATTCATCATTTTTAAAGGTTACATTCCATTTATAGTTACTGTAAAATATTGGCTATATTCCCTGTGCTGTGCAATATATCCTTGTAGCTTATTTATTTGATACATAGTAGTTTGTACCTCTTAATCCCCTATGGGTATCTTGCCCCACCCCCGTCTGTCTCCCACAGGTAACCACTAGTTTGTTCTCTATATCTGTGCATCCATTTCTTTTTTGTTATATTCACTAGTGTGTTTTATTTTTTAGATTCCTCATATAAGTGATATACAGTATTCATCCTTCTCTGTCTATTTCAGTAAGCATAATACCCTCCAAGTCCATCCATGTTATTGCAAATGGCAAATTTTCATTCTTTATGGCTGAGTAGTATTCCACTGTGTGATTGATATAAATATATATATTCTTTATCCATTCATCTATCGATGGATACAGGTTGCTTCCTTATCTTGGCTATTATAAATAACGCTACTATGAACATTGGGGTGCATGTATCTTTTCAAACTAGTGTTTTCATTTTCTTCAAATATATACCCAGGAGTGGAATTGCTGGATCATATAGTAGTTTTATTTTTAGTATTTTGAGGAACATCCATATTATTTTCCACAGTGGCTGCACCAATTTACATTCCCACCAACAATGTATAAGGGTTCATTTTTCTCCACATCCTTGCCAACATTTGTGATCTGTGGTTTTTTGATGATAGCCATTCTGACAGGTGTGAGGTGATGTCTCATTGTGGTCTGGATTTGCATTTCTCTGATGATTAGCTGGGCTGAGCATTTTTCATGTGCCTGTTGGCCATCTGTATGTCTTCTTTGGAAAAAAATGTCTATTCTGTTCCTCTGTTCACTTTTCAATTGAGTTGTTTGGTTTTTTGCTGCTGAGTTGTATGAACTGTTTCTATATTTTGGATATTAACCCCTTATAGGTCACATCATTTGCAAATATTTTCTCCCATTCAGTAGGTTTTCTTTTTGTTTTGCGGATAGTTTCCTTTGCTGTGCAAAAAGCTTTTAAGTTTAATTAGGTCCCATTTGTTTGTCTTTGCTTGTGTTGCCTTTGCCTTAGGAGACAGAATCAAAAAATATTGCTATGATTTATGTCATAGAGTGTTCTTTCTATGTTTTCTATTAGGAGTTTTGTGGTTTCTGGTCTTACATTTAGGTCATTAATCCATTTTGAGTTTACTTGTATATATGCTGTTAGAAAAGGTTCTAATTTCATTCTTTTACAGGTAGCTGTCCAGTCTTCCCAGCACCACTTATTGAAGACACTGTCCTTCTCCATTGTATATTCTTGCCTCCTTTGTGGCAGATTAATTGACCATAGGTGCGTGGGTTTATTTCTGGGCTCCCTGTTGTGTTCCATTGATCTCTGTCTGTTTTTGTGCCAGCACCACCTAAGTCAACAGTTTTAAATGGCCCACTATATGCTGAGTGCCACGAAAGGCACCAGATACGGTGACTATACCAGGAAGTTTCCACCCTAAAAAGGCTCTGCCAGCCACCCACTTAGCAGGTACCCCTTGACCTCCCCATTTCTGACTCATCACTTGATTTCTACCCCTCTCCCTCCAAATTACACCTTCAAATCACACCTTCAAACTAGAAATAATACTAATATTGTTCAATCAGTATGTTGTTCACAAAAAGCATCTATACATCAGATACCTACTGAAAATGTGTGTCATCTCTGCCCAAGACAGCACTGGTTACCTTGGCTTATAACCTGGGATGGTCTCAAACCCTAAGGAGAAGAATCAAGACCCTAAAGACTGAGGAAATCCCTCTGGTGTCACTTCATTTGGCTGAAGATTAGCCTTCTCATCATCACCCACCTGCTTTCCCAAAGGGCCTTGTAAGCATATCAGAGAGGGCAGCTAAGATGCTCAGAGCATCTCACAAACTGATGCTGGAAGTGAACACTGATAAAATTACAAATGCACACAACCTTTGATCCAGTGATTTTGTTTTAGGACCTGACCCTACAGGTGTGTGCTCACATGTATGAAATGTGTATGAAGCAATTCATCACAATAATGTTTGCAAAAGCAAAGAGAGAGAGAGAGAAATGCTCTATGTGTCCCTCATTAATGGACTGGTTTTGGGTTTAGACCATAAGCCAGCCAAGACATTGCCAACCAAAGTCCACATTCCTTAGTGCAGGGCCAGAGCTTCTCATAGCCCATCAACCCAACTTCCAACCTCACTCCTAACTCTCTCTGTAGCAATTTCACCCTCCATCTGAACTTTGAGCTCCTGGAAGACAGAGGCCCTGCCCGAGGCAGCTCCATACGTATCTGAGTGACACAGTGGTCAGCACAGAGCCAGCCACATGGATTGATCAATAATTAACTGTGGGTGAATAGATGCCTGAATGACCAGTCCTGATGCCCTAAATTCACCATCAAGTCCTTTCTCCATGCTGCTCCCGCTGTCTGGAATACCCACCTCTCCTCTGGTGAAACCCTGCTCCCTCCTTGAGCCCCAACTGAGTGACCCCTCCCCAAGCCAGCACACTCCTCTCTCATTCCTGTGCCCAGAGCCCTCTACCCAGTCCCCATCCCAGGGCTATTCCCTCCAGCCTCCCACCATGCGGATCTCAGCCACCTTCTCAAATGACAAAATCCCTGAAAGCAAAAGCTACTTCCTGTTCATATCCCCAAAGCCTGTCATGGTTCCTGACACATCTTAGGTACTTAATAAATATTTGTTGTGGAATAAATTGTGATGGAAAAAGAAGGAACTTGGAGGATCTTCCTTCGTTATCTCCTACTAACTCAGAAACATAAATCAGCATTCCAACTCTAACTGCTACCTTGTGTATCCGGAGGTCTCAGCACTTAGAACTAAGATAAAGAAGCAAAAATATTTCAGTGGGGAGGAGGATAAATGAAGTCACTTAATCGTTTCTAAAATTTACTGATTCTTTGAGATGGACCAGGATTGGGAGTTTTTCTTATGAGGAGAGCTTCCCACAGTTCTTTACTGAGATATGATTTTCGAGCTCCCTAGCCGCTAAGTCCTCCATAAGAAAACTTATCAAGTGAAGAAATCCAGGCCAAAGGAAAACTGCAGCCACGTGTAGGGAAGGCCTGAAGGTGGGGCAGCTGCCCCAGGTTGCCTTGACCACCGTGACTGAACAATGAGCTGTTGCCACCCTCTCCTCATTGGGGAAGCCTCTCAAAGAGGCAGACACTGATGACTAGAAACCCCAAGCTGGGCAGGGACACTGATGCTGGAACAATTTTCAGCAGCAATTTCCAGATCCTAGCCAGGTGAACACAAGACACCTGCTCTGTTGAGGGGAAGATCTGCTTGACTGGCTAGTGGCAGTAATTTCATTGATTTATTTCTGAAAAGCCCATATGAATGTACTTCCTAAAGCAGTGATTTACTAACTGCGATCTACTCCAAGGTTGCAGTTTTAATGTTATCACTACCCACTCAGCCAGAGAGGCAGAAAGACTCCCCCATAACTCACAAAGCTCTCAGTCCTCAGAGACCCACCACACTTTGATTTATGGCACCCTCATCTAGGAGGGAACAAAGGTGCTCATCCAATGGGATCATTGTTCATTCATTCATTCCCTCATTCACTTGGGCAGCATACCTTCTTGAGAACCCACCACTGCCAAACACTGTGCCAGCGTTATGAGACAGACAAAAATTAAGACACAACTGCTGCCTTAAAGTAGCTCCTGTAGTCCAGGAGGGAGGGTAACACATGTACCTAATTAACCTGAATTGATGGCAGTACTGTAGACTACAAATGCTTTTCCTGGTCTAAAAGATGCTCAGAGAGATTGGAGGATGCAGAGTTCTCTTATGACTGGGTCCATCTCTAAAAGCTTTGCGAAACAGGTGGCATTTGGACAAAGCTGTGAAGGAAACCTGGCTTTTCTTGCACAGCATCTTAGAAGTTTCCAGGATTAGGAAAGTTACTCAAGGAAGCATCATGACATCTGAAAAGAAAGCATCTGGAAAAGGCTGCCGGATTGGCATGGAAGTGCTCTGGGATCTTGACCCATAGCTGTCACTTGTAGACCCGGGATCCTGAGCAAGGCTCTTTGAGCATCAGTTTCCTCATCTGGTAAATGGTTCCGATCATCTCTAGAACCAGTCTGTTTGCATTCTGCATGGTCCCCCAGGCTCCCAGATTAGGAGGTGAGGGGTCAGGGAGAAAGGCAGGCAAGAATTAGCCAACTTTCAGCTGCACGCACCACCGCTTACGAGCAACATTTCAGGGGTTATATGTGTTGATGTCCACACATGGAGGCGTGCCAGTCAGATATCAGCTGAGAGGTGTCTATGGGGAGAGCAGGAAGGAGAAAGAACGGCTTAATTAAGCAGATCTCTAAGTAATGTTTCAGGCTGGGCTGGACACCTCTGGAAAGGGTGATGTCTTAACTCTACCACTGCAAACCATAGTTGTGCCCTGAGATCTCTAGGTGAGAGGAACGGTCAAGAAAGCACAGTCCGTAAATATGACTGCAGGAAAGGGCAGGAGAGTGAAAAGGGGGGAGAAGAAAATAAGGGCTGAGTGCCAGAGAAGAGGAAACAGTGAAATATGACCTTACTTCGAAGAAAGTAAACATCTCTAGTGATGACCCTCGTGCAGGGTGCTCAAAACCCAAGAAACTGGTGGCCATTTCTTCACCTCTCTTTTTAAACACCGGGATCTTACCTCTGGATCTTCACAATAACAGACCAGTGACTTTGTGGCAATCCACCACAAGTCCTCCACCATAAGCCCATCACCCACTCATCTACCTAAATTACCTTCCGTCCTCTGTGCATCAGCGAAAGCCGGGTGATCAGTCATTACTGCCGATTACACCCCCAGACACTCGGGGAAGGAGGCAGCCCCAAGTCCTGATGTGGACAAGTTCATCTATCAACACTGGTCACAGACAGAAACCATTCACAATTCTGAGATAGCTCTAGATCGTGCACAGCAGTGTACCTAACCAGGCAAGCCTGTGTTTTTTAAGAGATGTGCACACAACATTAATTTGATGGGAAAGATCATCCGTGCATCAATTTTAGAGGAAACAATCCAAACGGAAAGTATTCAGGAAGACAAGAAAATGGTGAAGGGAGTAGCTCGCTGTAAATTTGTTTTCTTGACCCCTGGACGCAGGTAAAAAACACTGCTTACCTAACATAGGTCTCTTTCAAAAACATATTTATTTATACTCAAGAATGTTTATCGCTCACTTAGCTTCAGATTTAGCCTGCAATCCTGTATCTGGTTGGCCCCTACTGGGAAACATCTTTGACTAGTCACTGGATCCAGCCTTCAGTCTCCAAGAGGCTGTCTGTACAACAGACCCACCTCATTTTTAAAGTGTTTAGACCTCTAGTGACACACAATTTCACATTCTGCTCTTCTCCTGTTAACATTACACCATTATATTTTATAACAGTCTTAATAATCACATTTTTAAAAATGACATAAGCATTCTCAAGTGGATGCGCTATATTTACTAAACTGGTCCCTTTGATTAATCAATTAGATGCTTTGCTCTTTTTAATTAAAAAGGACACAACACTGCACTGTGGACTGTTGGGACTGAGTGAGGAGTCCCAGCATGGGAGGAAAACCTTCCGGTGTCTCCCACCTAACCATGAACTCTTCTCTCTGAGCAGAACTAACAATTACGTGAGCACCTGCTAAGTGCCACAAGAATTCTCTGAAACTTCCATTAGTGAACTCACTAAGCAAAACTTAGAGGGATCAAGATCTTCCTTTTCATTTTCTTATCAGCTTTTTTTTTTAATTTTTATTGAAGTGTAGTTGATTTACAATGTTAGTTTCAGGTGTACAGCAAAGAGATTTCGTTATATATATATATATATATATATATATATATATATATATATATTCTTTTCAGATTATTTTCCATTATATGTTATCATAAGAAATTGAATCTAGTATCTGTCAGCTTTTATTTAAAGCGGTTTTAGGGTCAAAAGTCTTCCGAAGAGATGGGATGTTTGCTACGTTTCTTAATGTTTTCATTTCAGCTGTAACATAACAATATTCAGAATGCCATCTCTGGCGGATGACGTGTATATATTTTTTCCTTCCTACAGACAGCCGTGAACACAGGATAAAACTTATGAAAACTTAAAATTGGGAAAAATCTGATCCCGATCTCTCAAAAGCAGCAAAGAAAACGAAACGGCTGTGTGGAGCTAGTGCTGTCAGGGAGGCAGGCGGAGCCAAGCAAAACAGCGCGCCCTAGATAAGGAGGCGTCAGCCGAAAGCACAGGATTCCAGAATGACCTCGCAGCAGCCGCCAGAGGAGCTCCCGCTTTGCCCTCTTAGCAGATGAAACCGGGAAGCACAGATTTAACTGCAAACAGGCAGATAAATGAGAACGTTTTGGCAATGAAGTACAGGCAGCCCTCCTGAGGCTTTGAAGTGCTCGCAGGAGAAATTCCAAACTCCTAAGTAGACTTCCGCTCACTCCTTTCCTCCCCTCCCCTCCCCCCCATCGATGCTCACCTGGCTTCCTCCACTTGGAAGGCTCTGCCCCCTTCTCCCTAGCATCAGGTCAAAACCGTGTCTCATCCCTGAAACCCTGCAAGCCCAGTTCTAAAGTCACCCCCAGCGGGAACGGCCCCCAAGGCCCCGCAGCTGGAGGCAGGCGCACGGCCCTGCGCACGCGCCGGCCCCGCCTACCGGCCCGCGCGCTCTCCAGGCTCCGCCTCTTTTCCCGACCGCGTGAGGCGCAAGCCCAGCCCCGCCCGCTCATGGCGCTAGAGCCCGCGCCTCCCCGCTGAATGTTTGCCTCCCGTCCTTAAGTCAAATCAAGGAGCGAACAGCATAGCTATCTGCTTAACTGAAGTGGACGTTGCCGCCTAGATCCCGAAGAACTTTCCTTGGCTAAGAGAAAGGAGAGAGATGGGTGAAGGGTGATGCACGCAAAATATGGGACCGCAGCCTAAGGACACGGTGGCTCTGTGTGAAGATGATTCCATCGCAGTCATCACTTTATCAGGAAAGGGATTTGAAGTCAGACAAACCAACTTCGCTCTGAGCCCGGCATCCCCTGACATTCGCCCTTGCCAAGTCCCAGCCCTGCTTCTTAAGTCAGATGATGGAAGACACCTTAGGCGGACGTGGTGATAACTCTGAAATTTTCTGATAAGGAGTCCGCAGATGAAGATTTCTTTTTTCTTTCTTTTCTTTTTTCCTTCTATGTGTTGTTTGCAAGATCACAGAATAAATTCAGAGGGGAGAATATGTCAAGCCAGAATTATGTGAGCTGTGTCTCAAGCGGGTGCTTTTAACAGAATGAAGTGGCTGAGGGGACTCAGAGCCCAGGCTTGCTGACGGCTGCACCCTGCATGCGAGGGGGACCACCCTCACCCGCGTGTGTGCCTGGGGGTGTCTGAGGCAAATACCTGAGTGTGCTGAGTATGGGGGTGGGGGAGGGCGCCAGAGAGCCCCCTTCCCACCTCAGCCCTGCACTTTTTAAAGGTAAAAAAGCCCCGATGTTATTCTTCCACCCACACCTGTGACCTCAATGTCCCCACAACTCTTCTCCAGCACTTTTGGAGAAACAACTGAATTGTATTCACATGACTTTCCCCTGGTTCCCTGCTGCCCATCCACTGCACTCATGCAAACCTTGCTTCCTGGCTCAAACCCTCCAGTCTGACCTTTCCCCGCATCTCAGGAAAATCTAGCCTCCTCTTACATCCCTAAGATCACAGTCATCTAAAAGAACTCCCTGCATTCTCTCCTCCAGAGCTCCCAGTATCTATCCAGCTATCATGTCCATCTCTCCATCTTCAGAGGAAGGAATCTCAGGGTATATCCTTGCTCCGAACACTCCCTCATCCTACCTTCCCTTCCCTCCCTTGTCTCCTCCTCCCCTCCCCTGCCCCTGATCTAACACCGCAAACTGAGTGTTTCCTTTGTGTGTGTGTGTGTACCTGCTTTTTGTTTGTTTAACTGTATGATTCATTTAGATAAATAATTCATTTGGATTGATCTGTTTATAGTCTTTTCCAATTTTCACTTCCACTGGCCAAATATATTTCACATTAATGTTCAACGTGGACTTGAATGTATCACTAATTACAAATCAGCCAGGGCAGGGGGCTTTTGGTCTGCTCCACCCTCGTTTTAAAAATCACTTTAAAGACTATGATCTCATTGCTATTTTAACAGAAAAAAATAAGCTCTTTAAAGTTAAAGAATTTCACTCTTTCTGCATATCCACATGTAATATTTTACAGTGTTCACCGGCATCGTCTCCATCTTATGAATAAATCCATCAAAATTGATCTAATACTGTTAAATTATTAGTACATTTTCATTGTTTCTTTTTAAACTTACTATTTGCAGGGGGACCTATTTCACTGTTCCTCAGGCCTTTCTCCAACTTACTGTGCACCCCAAATTTACTTGTACTGTCTTCTTTCACATTTTAGTACAACCAGACTTTTTTACTTTAAAACAAAACTCCTATTTTCCCCTCTTTTTTAACTTACTGCCAATTTGCCTACTCTCTTGCCCTTCAGACAATGCTAAAACTTTCAATGAATTTTTTTAAGGCAGTTTCTTTCAGTCTAGACCCAGTAAGCCACGTCACCACATTCATCACTCTAAAATGTTACATTTTTAAAACTGCGGTTTTCTTAATTGGCTCAAAAACCGTATAGCTTAGTTTCATTTGGTAAAAGTTGATGTGATTAAACACATATTTTAAAAAACATGCCAATTTTAAAAGGCGCCAAAATTTTTTAAAAAGCGTATGCTAAAATCTACTTTACTATAAAATAAACAAATAATTGGTCAAGTTAAATGAACAAAAAAAATGAGAAATGTGCAGTGAAAAACAAACTAAGATAAAGTACTCCCACTGATCAAACGGAAAATCTATTATGCTTTACAGTCTGTTTTCCAAAGAATTTATGTCTCCCATATCAGTTATATGAATTTTGAAATACTACAAACATATATCTCGTGTCTAATTTAGGTGCCAATGTTAAAATCTTCAAATTTTGCATACTAAGTTTATTACAGAAAACTAGTACTTGAACAATTCTAAGTTTGGACAGATATTGTAAATATAATTAGTTGGTATTGTAAATACCATGATCATCATGATGATCATGATGAATCCAGAATTAGGAGAAAAATCCATTTCAAAAATATTTCATTTGATTAAAAATAACAGACTTACATGTTCAAAGTGAGCTGAAAAATTATATCTTAAAAAAAATTAATTTAACATAATCTGTACACATTTAGCTACTATTAAAAAAAAAAACAAAGAGTAATAACAAAACCACAGAAGATGCTAAGGCTCCCAGGCCCACATTTCAGAGACCAGGGGCTTCAGCTCTGGGGCTGGGCTCCTACTCTTGTTTTCCCATTTAAAAAAAAAAAAAAGAGATCTTCCAGACAGAAAATAAGTCAGGCAACAGAGAAATTAAATGATACAATAGAAAAATTAGATTTGGTGGATATTTTCAGAGCATTACACCCCCCCAAAAAATAGGATATACATTCTTTTCAAGTGCACATGGAACATTTTCTAAGATTGATCATGTACTTGGGCACAAAAGAAACCTCAACAATTTTAAGAAGATAGAAATTATCTCAAGCATCTTTACTGACCACAATGCCATGAAACTAGAAATCAACTACAGAGAAACAAAGGAGAAAAAAAGGAAAGCATGGAGAAAATCAACATGCTATTAAAAAAACCAATGGGTCAATGATGAAATCAAAGCTGAAATTAAAAAATACCTGGAGACAAATGAAAATGAAAACACAGCCACACAAAATTTATGGGATGTAGCAAAGACAATGCTAAGAGGGAAGTTTATAGCAATACAGGCCTTCCTCAAAAAAGAAGAACAATCTCAAATAAACAATCTAACCCACCAGCTAGAAGAATTAGAAAAAGAGTAAAAAAACCCAAAAGTCAGCAGAAGGAAGGAAATAATAAATATCAGGGAGGAAAAGAGATTAAAAAAAAAAACAGAAAAAATCAATCAAACCAAAAGCTGGTTTTTTGAAAGAGTAAATAAAATCAACAAACCTCTGGCCAAACTCACAAAGAAGAAAAAAGAGAGAGCACAAATAAGCAAAAAAACAAAGGAAAGTGGAGAAATTACAGCAAATAACATAGAAATACAGAATATCATATGAGAATATTATGAAAAACTATATGGAACCAAACTGGATAACCTAGAGGAGATGGACAACTTTCTGGAAACATACAGTCCACCAAGAATGAATCAAGAAGAAACTGACCACTTGAACAAACCGATCACTAGAAATGAAATCAAATTAGCAATAAAAAAAAAACCTCCCTACACATAAAAGTCTAGGACTGGACAGCTTCACTGGGGAATTCTACCAAACAAAGAAGAACTCATACCAGTCCTTCTTAAACTCTTCCAGAAGACTGAAGAGGAGGGAATACTCCCAAACTCATTCTATGAAGCCACCATCACCCTGATACCAAAACCAGGCAAAGACACCACCAAAAAAGAGACTTACAGACCAGTATCACTGATGAACATAGATGCAAAAATCCTACCAAAATATTAGCAAATAGAATCCAACAGCACATAAAAAAGATTATTCATCATGATCAAGTGGAGTTCATCCCAGGGACACAAGAGTGGTTCAACATACACAATCAATCAATGTAATACATCACATCAACAAGAGAAAGGACAAAAACCACATGATCATCTCAATAAATGCCAAAAAATCATTTGATAAAATTCAACACACATTTATGATAAAAACTCTCACCAAAGTGGGTATAGAGGGAACATATCTCAACATAATAAAAGCTGTATGTGACAAATCTACAGCCAGCATAGTACTCAATGGTGAAAAACTCAAAAGCTTCCCACTAAAATCTGGGACAAGACAAGGCTGCCCACTATCACCACTCCTATTCAACATAGTATTGGAAGTCCTAGCCACAGCAATCAAGCAAGAGAGAGAAACAAAAGGGATCCAAATTGGAAAACAAGAGGTAAAAGTGTCACTATATGCAGATGACATGATACTATATATAGAAAACCCTAAAAGGTCCACACAAAAACTACTAGAAATAATTGAAGAATTCAGCAGCATAGCAGGTTACAAGATTAATGATCATAAATCAGTTGTATTTCTTTACACTAATGATGAATCAACAGAAAAAGAAAGTAAAGAAACAATCCCCTTTAAAATAGCACCCAAAGTAATAAAATATCTGGGAATAAATCTAACCAAGGAGGTGAAAGACTAATACATGGAAAACTATAAAACACTGATCAAGGAAATTAAAGAAGACTTTAAAAAATGGAAGGATATCCCACGCTCCTGGATTGGAAGAATCAATGTTGTTAAAATGGTCACACTGCCCAAGGCAATCTACAGATTTAATGCAATCCCTATCAAATTACCCAGAACATATTTCACAGAACTAGAACAAATCATAATAAAATTTATACGGAACCACAAAAGACCTACAATTGCCAAAACATTACTGAAGAAGAAGAAAGAGGCTGGAGGAATAACTCTCTCAGACTTCAGCCAATACTATAGAGCTATAGTCATCAAAAGAGAATGGTATTGGTACAAAAACAGACATATGGACCAATGGAACAGAATAGAGAACCCAGAAACGAACCCACAAACTTTTGGTCAACTAATCTTTGACAAAGGAGGCAAGAATATGTAATGGAATAAAGACAGTCTCTTCAGCAAATCATGTTGAGAAAACTGGACAGCAGCATATAAAGCAATGAAGCTAGAACACTCCCTTACACTACACACAAAAATAAACTCAAAATGGATCAAAGACTTAAACATAAGACAAGATACAACAAACCTCCTAGAAGAAAATATAGGCAAAACATTATCTCACATACATCTCAAAAATGTTCTCCTAGGCAGTCTACCCAAGCAATAGAATTAAAAGCAAGAATAAACAAATGGGACCTAATGAAACTTACAAGCTTCTGCACAGCAAAGGAAATCATAAGTAAAACAAAAAGACAACCTATGGAATGGGAAAAAATTTTTGCAAATGAAACCGACAAAGGCTTGGTCTCCAGAATATATAAGCAGCTTATACGACTTAATAAGAGAAAAACAAACAACCCAATCCAAAAATGGGCAGAAGACCTAAACAAGCAATTCTCTAAGGAAGACATACAAATGATCAACAGGCACATGAAAAAATGCTCAATATCACTAATTATCAGAGAAATACAAATCAAAACTACAATGAGGTATCACCTCACACCAGTCAGAATGGCCAGCATTCAAAAATCCACAAATGACAAATGCTGGAGAGGCTGTGGAGAAAAGGGAACCCTCCTACACTGCTGGTGGGAATGCAGTTTGGTGCAGCCACTGTGGAAAACAGTATGGAGATTGCTCAAAAGACTAGGAATAGACTTACCATATGACCCAGGAATCCCGCTCCTGGGCCTACATCCAGAAGGAACCCTACTTCAAAATGACACCTGCACCCCAATGTTCATAGCAGCACTATTTACAATAGCCAAGACTTGGAAACAGTAAACGTCCATTGACAGATGAGTGGATAAAGAAGAAGTGGTATATTTATACAATGGACTACTATTCAGCCATAAAAACCAACAACATAAGGCCATTTGCGGCAACATGGATGTTTCTGGAGAATGTTATTCTAAGTGAAGTAAGCCAGAAAGAGAAAGGAAAATACTACATGAGATTGCTCATATGTGGAATCTAAAAAAAAAAAAAAAAACCCACAAATACAAAACAGAAACAGACTCATAGACATAGAATACAAACTTGTGGTTGCCAAGGAGCAGGGGGTGGGAAGGGACAGACTGGGATTTCAAAATGTATAATAGATAAACAAGATTATACTGTATAGCACAGGGAAATACATACAAGATCTTGTGGTAGCTGATAGCAAAAAAAAATGTGACAATGAATATATGTATGTTCATGTATAACTGAAAAATTGTGCACTACACTGGAATTTGACACAACATTGTAAAATGACTATAACTCAATAAAAAAAGTTAAAAAAAATAAACCTCCAGCTATTTTATCATCTCCCTGTCCTTTATTGCTAATCGTCTTTAAAGAAGAGCCTCCATTTATCATCCTCTCATTCTCTGCTCATTTCTCTGATATTTTATTCTGCCTTACCTCCTCCAGTGACTATAAACCATATTCTCAAAGCTTATGACTTGCTGAGTATGAACTGCCAAAATCCAAAATCGCCCTTCAAACACCTGACTCTCCACAACTTCAGAACAGCACTGATCACGTCCACTGGGAAATTCTCTCCCCTGTCCCTGGGCCATGAAGAGATCCCTGTCGCTCTCTTGTATTCTGAACACTCTTCCTGCTTTAAAAATACTCCCGCGTGATCTGCCCTCATCATCTTCCCTTTCAATACTCTCTTTTCTAGACACTCTCTTCAGCCACATTGTTTCCATGGTCATCTTGATAAAGACATCGCCCAAGTCTCCATCAGTACACCTGACTTTTCCCTTGAGTTAGCTAGCATCTCACACATCAGTCCCTTCCTAGGAAATAATACAGCAACACTTTATTGTCAGTGTTTCCAAAACTGACCTCAACATTTTCATCCCAAACTTGCGTCCACTCTAGGATGACACGTTTCTATTAGTAGGATACTTCCATCCTCCCAGCTCCCAAGGCTCAAAATTTCAGAATCTTCCTTTACCCTTTCATCCTTCTAGCCTTCTAATTATCGATTGACTCTTCCTTTACAGTATTACTCAAAACAGCCTCTAAATGTCCTGCCCCTGTCTTAGTCCACACCTTCACTCACACTCACTTTTTAAGCAGCCATCCCCCTGCCTTAAGGGCCTTCTTTCTCTCAACTGAACCATGGAGGGCACACAGAGGTGTCTTCTTTAATCACAACAGTAGGATTCTCTTAACAACTTTATTAAGTCCCGATTAATTACTATATGATTTCCAAACTCCTGACCATGGCATTCAAGGCTTTCTGAATCTAGCACCTCTCCTTTTTTAAAGAACATGTTCCCTTCTTGCATACCTCAGGACTCAGCCAAAAAAAGACATACATTATGTTCTCCTTTGTTGAAAGTTTCTTTCTGTCTCCCCCCTACAGTCTTATTCATTCTTCAATTCTACAATTTGTAGATTCTTTGTTACTCAGTCAAGAAGAACACCAGGGAGGGCAATGTGGAGCAACGTCACATGGTCCCAGATTTCTAGCTTCATATCTGAGCCATTCCAGGCCTTAAAGCAATAGTTCTCAAAGGTTAGAAGTCCTAGGAGTTATCCTGGGGCTTGGTGTCGATGCATTTTCCTGAGGCCCATCCCCAGAATGATTCAGTGGATTTTAGCTGAGGCCTATGAGCTTGCTTTTTTTTTTTTTTTTTTCCAACACACTCAAGCAACTCATGCAGGTGATGCTCTGACTTTCCCAGCTAGGGGTCTTCAGTCTCCAAAAGCTCATTGTGTAATCAGTGGTGCTAAGTTTCTTCGTTGTAGGTGACGCCCCATTCAAGCTGGTTGGGCCTGCAGGACTCCAAGCAAGAGGTGAAGGGGTCAGGGCTGGGGGCGTGGTCCTCTTCCCTCCCCATCCAGAGATCATGCATTCATCCACACAGCATGGAAACATAAGGTGACTCAAGCTACTGATTAAGCTTGATCCAGATACTGGGTCTGGCTTTTTGGCTGAGGTCAAAATAAATGTATTTCCCGGTCTCCAGGGCTGACTCAGTTTTGCATGGTAAGCCCTACTGACCAACAGCTAAGTGAAATAAAGAACGCCGTCCTGGACCAAAATATCTGTTAGATGATTATCAAGACTCAAACTTGGTTATCTGCTTATGTGACACTTGGCCTCTAACTGCTATTGAGCTAGTGGTCAAACGGCATAACTGTGGCCTCTCCCTGAAGAACACTTACCCGCCAGTGATCCCCCCTAATATCACTTCCTGTGACCTCACCCTTCTCCTCCCAGGAAGCATTTCATCCTTGTATCTCTTCCATGGCTCTCCGTGATCTCAGGGACCACTGTCTGCTGGAGCAAGGAGGCTTCCTTGAAAGATGGGGGAAACCCATCCATCCTCAGACACGAGGACATCCGCAGCTCCCATCCGAGCAGCTTTTGGCCTCCTTGTGACGGCGTCAGGCCGAGGCAATAACTTCTGAGGGAAGATTTCTAACTTTTTAATATTTTAGCAGCAGAACGCTTTTCCTCTCTCAAATCTTCTACACCCCCCACCACCACTGTACACTTGTACAAAGACCAGATAAATTAATTTTTCTGGTTGAAGCAGAGTTTGGAGCTCAGAGCCCATCCCCACTTCGGCAGCGCTCCAAGTAAAAGAGCTTGAGAAGTCCCTATCCCACGTGACACACGCAGCTCACAGGCTCACAGCCTGGATCTGGCCAGCCTCCTGTGTTATCCCAGCACAGTGAACCCACCCGGATCCCCATGCTCTACCTGAGTAAGAAACCTTGCACATCGATGAAGCCCCACACCTTCCAGCTGACTGCAGACTCCTAAAATTGGACCCAACCCCCGATGGAGACTCAGAACTCAACGAGAAGGCCGCTGCTCACCAACTAGATCCAGGACCTCTGCCTCTGGGGACCAGCACCACCTGCCTCTTACACTTGCCCCAGGGGATGTGCTCTCTGGCTTGTCAGAAATCTGGTTCAGATTCCACCCCATCTTTGTTTTTGTTTTCTTTTTTTAGGAGATTTTCTTCCCAGGCTTATTGGGAAGTAATTGATATAAATCACTGTAAAAATTTAAGGTGCATAATAGCACGACAGTTTGATCTACGTATATTGTGAAATGATGACCACAGTAGGTTTAACTAACAATCCATCTTCTCACATATATACAGTAAAAAGAAAAGAAAGAAAAAAGGAAACAACTTTTCTCCTTGTGGTGAGAATGCATAGTATTTACTCTCTTAACAACTGTCCTATATATCACACAGCAATGTTGGCCATAGTCCTCACGTGGTACTTTATAACTGGAGTACTCATTTATCTATAAATAGAATTGTAAGCCTTTTGAGCACCTTTCTCCAATTTCCCCTCTCCCTACCCTCTGCCTCTGGTAACTATGAGTCTCATTTCTTCTTCTATGAGCTTAGTTTTTTGTTTGTCTTTTTTTTTTTTTGGATTCCACATATAAGTGAGATCATAGAATATGTGTCATTCTGTCTGACTTATTTCACTTAGCATAATGCCTTCTAGGTCCATCCGTGTGTGCGGGTGTGTGTGTGTGTAAGTATCTCACAACTTTCTATTCATTCATCCACTGATGGATATTTAGGTCATTTCCATGTCTTGGCTATTGCAAATGCTGCTGCTATGAACATGGGGTGCAGATATCTTTTCGAGTTAGTGTTGTGTTTTCATTTCCTTTGGATATATTCCCAGGAATGGAATGGTTGCATCATATGGTAGTTCTATTTTTAATTTTTTGAGAACCCTCCATACTGTTTTCCATAGTGGCTGTGCCAATTTACAATTCCACCAACAATGCACAAGGGTTCCCTTTTCTCCAAATACTCACCAGCATTTGTTATTTTTTCTTTTTGATGATCCACCCCTTCATCTTGGCCCTTTATATCTTCCTCATCCCCATTCTCATTTCTTAGACTTGTATTTTTCTTTTTCTTATCTTGGTCCTTCAGAGCTTCGCCCAAGCAGCCATTTCATAAGTTAGTAAAAAGAATTGGTGTTAAGATTTGCCTGCAAATAGTGATAAAATAGGACACTGGAGAGGGGAAAAAAAAGGCCGCATAAAAAATATCCAGGAACCTTCACCAAACACACAGAATTATTATAAATGCCAAGATTTCTTTCCTATGACACACACCCACACAGAAAGAGAGAAGTAAAAGGGGTCGGGCTTTTTTTTTCCTTAGAGTTTGTCTTTTATATGCACCTGAATAAACAAGAATATTTATAATCTCATAAATTTTAAAGTGTAAAGACCCAAACCTTTTCTTTAAACAGCAAATAGATGTAGTGTTACAATAATAATCGATTAACTCTGCATTTTAGCGTTTTTTTTAAGTACTTGGTGCATGCATAAAATGCTAAAATGTACACTTAAAGTAGAAAAATGTTCTGCATGCCTGAGATTTCTTCCTGTCTTCTATTTCCAATTAAGTATTTCATGATACTAAGCAAGTCGAAATAAGAAAGAACATCTGTTTATTCAAACAAGTGAAATGTGGAGGGGAAAAGAATCTGTGCTTCATATAGGCATTTTGTATGTCTATGGAATGCATTTTTTTAATGAAAAAAAAAACCCACAAAACTTGGTGATATCGTTAATGTGAACTGAGAACTTGAATTTGCTAATAAAAGACATCTCCAATTAACATAAAATACCTAGGATGTTAAATATTAATATCAGTTAATCTAGGACATAATTATCCATTAATAAGATGCACCCAGAAACAGCTGACCCACACTTTTGAACTCTCCCAAGATACGTTAGATGCAGTGATCATTCCCGTGTCTAAATAGCTGCGGCAGAGTATGCCGAAATGTGTAACAGTACGTCCCACAGACAGCACACGAGGGCCAGGGATGCAGCTAGACCTCGGGTATAAATGAACTCAGAAATGTGGATGCCGCCAAGGGTCCCTCATGGCTCATCTGTTTGTATTGGCTTCTTCTACCATGTACCACCTTCTTCCTCGCAGCAGCATACATGACCCCTCATCCCCATCTCTAGAGAGGGCATGGGACCCCATGTCTCATCTGGGCTCTAAAATCCCAGGGAGGATCAGCTGAATCAGACTGAACACCTGAACACTGTGGGGGAGGGGCCCATATAAAGACCCTCCAGGAGCTCCTCCAGAACCAGGACTGGAAGGGGCCTTTCCCAAGCAGTCCTGTTCTGTGCACAGGTGTCAAACCAGTCCCTCAACATTTATGGTCTATTTGGTGAGCCAATAGGTAGAAGTACACATGGAATAATGAAGTACAGGAGCTGGCCAAAGACAATACATGATCTCTCATCCAAAAGATGTCACAGAAAACTTGAAAACATTATGCCAAGTGAAAGAAGTCGTTCACCAAAGAAGTCATTCATAATTTATATGAAATGTCCAGAATAGGGAAATCTGTAGAGACACAACATTGATTACTGGTTGTCTGGAGCTGGGTTGGGGTGCAGAAGACAGGGCTGGGGAAAGATGGGGAGCCATTGCCAAGGACAGAGGGTTCTTTGGGGGATGATGAAGATGTTCCAAAATGGGTTTTGGTGATGATTGCACAACTCTGTGAATATATTAAAAACTGTTGAGTTGTACACTTTAAATGGGTAAAGGGTATAATATGTGAATTTATCTCAATAAAGCTGTTCAAAAAAGAAAAGTTATCACAAAAAGAAAATGTTCAGCCTTCATAATAGACTCTTTGTTTTAAAAATTGTGAAACTTCAAGCAAAGTGGTAAGGTGTTAATAATGTGAACAAAGAAAATAATTTAAAAAACTAAAATATGTTTATAAACAAAATAAAGATCTATGCCATAGGAAAGAACGCCACTAAAATATTCATTTAAAATGAATAAATATTAACTGGACAGCAGCATTTAAAGCAATGAAGCTAGAACACTCCCTTACACTACACACAAAAATAAACTCAAAATGGATCAAAGACTTAAACATAAGACAAGATACAACAAACCTCCTAGAAGAAAATATAGGCAAAACATTATCTCACATACATCTCAAAAATGTTCTCCTAGTGCAGTCTACCCAAGCAATAGAATTAAAAGCAAGAATAAACAAATGGAACCTAATTAAACTTACAAGATTCTGCACAGCAGAGGAAACCATAAGTAAAACAAAACGACAACCTATGGAATGGGAAAAAATTTTTGCAAATGAAACTGACAAAGGCTTGATCTCCAGAATATATAAGTAGCTTATATGACTTAATAAGAAAAAAACAAACAACCCAATCCAAAAATGGGCAAAAGACCTAAACAAGCAATTCTCCAAGGAAAACAAACAAATGATCAATAGACACATGAAAAAAATGCTCAATATCACTAATTATCAGAGAAATACAAATCAAAACTACAATGAGGTATCGCCTCACACCAGTCAGAATGGCCAGCATTCAAAAATCCACAAATGACAAATGCTGGAGAGGCTGTGGAGAAAAGGGAACCCTCCTACACTGCTGGTAGGAATGCAGTTTGGTGCAGCCACTGTGGAAAACAATATGGAGATTGCTCAAAAGACTAGGAATAGACTTACCATATGACCCAGGAATCCTGCTCCTGGGCACATATCCAGAAGGAGCCCTACTTCAAAATGACACCTGCACCCCAATGTTCATAGCAGCACTATTTACAATAGCCAAGACTTGGAAACAGCCTAAATGTCCATCAACAGATGACTGGATAAAGAAGTGGTATATTTATATAATGGAATACTATTCAGCCATAAAAACCAACAACATAAGGCCATTTGCAGCAACATGGATGCTCCTGGAGAATGTTATTCTAAGTGAAGTAAGCCAGAAAGAGAAAGAAAAATACCATATGAGATCGCTCATATGTGGAATCTAAAAAAAAAACAAAGAAAACAAAAAACAAAAATACAAAACAGAAACAGACTCATAGACATAGAACACAAACTTGTGGTTGCCAAGGGGGTGGGGGTTGGGAAGGGACTGGGATTTCAAAATGTAGAATAGATAAACAAGATTGTATTGTGCAGCACAGGGAAAAAGATACAGGCTCTTGTGGTGGCTCACAGCGAAAGAGAATGTGACAATGAATATATGTATGTTCATGTATAACTGAAAAATTGTGCTCTACACTGGAATTTGACACAACATTGTAAAATGACTATAACAATAAAAAAGGGGGTAGGGGGTGGGAAGGGGTAGACCGGGATTTCAAAATTGTAGAATAGATAAACAAAATTATACTGTATAGCACAGGGAAATACATACAAGATCTTATGGTAGCTCACAAAGAAAAAAATGTGACAATGAATATATATATGTTCATGTGTAACTGAAAAATTGTGCTCTACACTGGAATTTGACAAAACATTGTAAAATGATTATAAATCAATAAAAAATGTTAAAAAAGGAAATAAAATGAATAAATATTAAAGTTGTAAGTTTGAGGGTGAAAAATAAATTTGAGATAAACTTTATATCTTATCTATTATTTTTACATGTTTCTCAAAGTAATAATTAGCGAACAGCATAAGTTTTTTAACCTTCAATGTCCTACCTTTGGGCTGTTAACTCCTGGCACATGCCCTGATTACACTTTCGAATGAATGAAAATGACAGTGTACCAAATGAACTTAACTTACAAAACAGAGACAGACTCACAGACACAGAAAACAAACTTATGGTTACCAGGAGGGGAAAGGGGTGAGGAAGGATAATTTGGGAGTTAGGGATTTGTAGATACTAACTACTGTATACAAAACAGATAAACAACAAAGTCATACTGTATCACACAGGGAACTATATTCAATAACTTGTAACAGCCTATAATGGAGAAGAATATAAAAATAATAAAAAATATATACATATATATATATATATTTTTTATATATGTATGACTGAATCACTATGCCGTACACCAGAAATTAACACATTGTAAATCGACTATATTTCAATTAAAAAATTAATAAATAAAAATTTTTAAAAGATGAGAGTGTAATTTGAAGAGAGGAGAAAGGAACTAAGAGTTTTTTAAAAAATCATACACTCCACAAGAACTTAAAATATAACAAGAATTAGTACACCTAGGCCTGCCCCTCCACCCTTCCAGGGAGGCAGCCCCCATGGCCCTGAGAGTCCAGGGGGTGCTGCTAGCCCCGCTGTGGGCCTGAAGGCAGATGCCTCCCCTTGGAGAGCCGTCTATTGGCCTGGGCTGCCCCTGTGGCCAAACTCAATAGTCACCAAGGACCTGACCTGTCGGGGGAAAGCAATAGAGACACTCTTTTCTCTTTCTTTTTTTAAAGATTTATTTCTGGAAATAATAAATATTTTATTGGGATGTGAGGTGCAGAGGAAAAAAAAAGCATTAGTAACTTTGTAAAAATATGTAACACCTAATTCTACTTATGAGAAAAGATTGCAGATTCCTAGCAGTTCCTTGAGGAACTAGGAGGACCCAGAGGTCATTTGCGGCTCACTGCGTAGCTGAGGATGGAACTCCTCCACATGTGACTTTCCCTGGCATCTGCATTTCTGATTTTTTGTAGAGCAAGTTTTCAAGCCATTTCCCTTCCCATGATTCTCCCCTCTGCCAACTGCCAAAGGCAGAGCAGATATTGTTTGTTCCACTGTATAGATGAATTAATGAAGGTCAGATGAATTAGTGAAGGTTGAGCAAGGAACACTGGCTGCAGGGCAGGAGCAGGGTCCAGGAAGCCCCCTGCTGGGCCAGACACTAACTCTTCAGTTGCTGGATGAGGTGAAGAGATGGTAATCTCAGGGGAGGATCTGAGGTGAAGGGGTGGGGAGGGGGTTGGGGCAATGACTATGGATCTATTGTATGTCATGATTTTAACAACCAGTGCAGCCAGCGTTCTGGTGGGTTCCTGTAGAATACTAGCCCCAATCCAGTGGAATAGGGATTGAAAACACCCAATAGCAACAGTCAATGTTATGACCTCTGAGGCTATGTACAGTTGGAAAAGAGAAGAAACCTAGCTTTGCAGGAGTCTGAAACGTATAGAAAAAGTTAAGAAAAGTTTGCATCCATGATCACGACTAACCAGCAGCATTTACTATATGGAGAAGGGAAAAGGTCTTAAAAAGTGGGGGAATGGGCAAGATACAGTAGAAGATCGAGAGATACAAAGTACTATGAATAAAATAAATAAGATACAGGGATGTTGTGGACAGCACAGGGAATATAGGCAATATTTTATAAAAACTTTAAATGGAGTATAAGCTATAAAAATATTGAATCACTATGTTGTAGCCCTGAAACTAATATAATATTGTAAACCAACTATACTTTAAAAAGATAGATAGATAGATAGATAGATAGATAGATAGATAGATAGATAGATAATAAAAGGTGGCCATCATCACCTACCTGACCCCATTACATCAGCCAAGACAAAGTTCTTGGAGATTCTTGACACAGTTAATCATCCTTGTACAGCAAAACACTAATCAATCTTGAGAATCCTCTGACTTTGCACACAGAATAGCAAAGAAGAGCCCAGCCTCTGGAGTCAGACTGTCTGGGTTAAAACCACGGCCCAGTCTCTTATCAACTGTGCTTCAGTTTCCTCATCTATAAAATGGGGATCCTATAATCCATCTAATAGGATTTTTCTGAGAATTAAATGGGCAACTATGGGTTAAATGCCTGAGACCCAGTAAGTGCTCGATAAACGTTAGCTATTGCTATTAACTATAAGGGAAAATGCACCAGAATTGAGGGACAGAGAGAGAAAGAAAGAGAATAATAATAATAATAACCCAGATGGTCTGGAGATTAAAATTCTAATGACTTCTTTGCCTGGGATGAAGCTGTTTTTATCTCCAAAACTGATCTCTTTTTCTCCTATATCCCTGGAGGGCCAAAGAGGCATTGGTGAGTATCCAGGAAACTAGATGACTATGCATTTTCTCTAACTCATAAAATGAGGTGATTTCCAAATGTTTACCCTCAGGTTTGTTGATGTAATGGATCCGTTCTACTGGTTACTAAATAGAGAAAAGCACCCAAGGAAGAGTTTAGAGGCAAAGAGCATTTCCAACATTAGAAGCAAAGCAGGGGGAATTAGATGATGGATGGGGTAGGATGGTACTATGTCTTGCAAATGCTTGGATGCTTCTTTGTGAGGCAAAATTCTTCCAAATGAAAAAAATTTTTAAAGCCTTTTCGTGACTGTTGAAGATGATATGCCCAAACAGATAATGTTTTTAAACTTAGGATGGCTTACATACAAAAACCAAACTCTAAAATAAAAGAGACATTCTAAATTCTAAATGGGAGCATACCTGGTGTTTCCTAGGAGGGGAGGATTCTTGATATGAGTTAGGACTTGGCCACAGGCACAGCCTGGCAGGACTCAGCTCATGTGACCAGAAGAAAACCACACACCCAACCCTTCCTGTTACAGTACTCTCCCTGCTCCATTCTCATTAAAGGAATCTAACGGAACCAAGAAGAGAATAATGCAGAGGGGAGGGAAATAGCTCCCTATTGGTGGTGGAGCACACGCTTAGTATGCACGAGGTCCTGTGTACAATCCCCAATATCTCTATTAAAAAAAAAAATAAACAAGAGAGAATAATGCAAAAAAAAAAAAAAAAAAGGCCTGACCCTGAGAAACATCTCCATTCCTGACTATTTGCAGAGACTTGTTTTGATCATTAAAGTGTTATTTCTGCTCAGTCCTGCCCTGGTTACCGGGGAGGAATATCTTTCCAAACTCAGGATAATCCAGGTATTTCCTCCCAGATTTATACAAATATGGGGAAGTTGACCCTGAAGAAATTGAAGTTAAATCTAACAAGAATTAGGGCAGTATGTCTCCAAGTGCTCTCAAGAACCTCTGGAGACACTGTGACATTACGGCCTTTCTCCATATACATCACATATATTATTTAAGGTCATTCCAGCCACGTTCACAAACAAAACTCGAAATGAGTAATGGCTTCAACACAGTAAGAGTTTATTTCTCTCTCACATAAAGTTCATAAGGGACACATCCTCCTTCATCTTGTGCTTCTGACTGTCTTTAATATGTGACTTTCACATTCTCCTAGCTTGTCTTCATCAAGCCAGAGAAATGGGAATTAATATAGAGGAGTCCTCATTAAACATTTTTTTGGGTCAAGTCATTTCTGCTCACATCCCATTGGCAAGAACTTGGTCATACAGCCAGATGTTGTTTCATGAGATGCAAGGAAATATGGTCTAGTTGTGGGCACCAGGAAGAAAAGGAAACAGTTTGGTGAATAACTAAGTGGTTTCTATGTATAGATTATATCATTGTCCCATCTTATTCATCCCTCCTTATATACATGACCTTTTCCATGAAACCCTGCTGTGCCCTCTCACTGTGGAGTGGGATAATTCCATTTCTCTTGCCTTTGGATATGGTCAGCAGACTTGCTTTGGCCAATAGAATGAGGCAGAAGTGACAGTGTGCCCATCCTGAACCTGAGCTGAACCACAGCCTTACCTGTGTTCACTTGTACCCTTTACCTTGATCATCATCATGAGAAGAATATCCCTTGGCTAGTCTGCTAGTCCCCAGAGGAGGATGAGAGACATGTAGAATGCAGCCAAGTCACTCTAATCTAGCCCAGCCCAGATCTACCCCTCCTTAGTCAACCCTCAGGCCCATGAGAATAATCATTGTTAACCAATGAGTTTTGGAATGGTTTGTTATACAGCAGATTTTGGCAATAGCTCTCTGTTACATCCTGTTACATCACCTCTCAACAAATTTCTTTCTTAGACTCTGAAACAGAAATCTAAAACACAGTTTCACTACAGAGATCACAAATAAGATGGTAACTCCTCCCTTCAAGTCCTATTTTAAAAGTATATATTATAGCCCAAAAGTAAATTTAAATAATTTGCACTTAATTTTAGATTACCTAACAAAACTTTGGTCTTTACCAAATTGGAATGCAAATGTTTGCTTTTAAATGCATTTATGCCTATATTGACAGTTCATAATTTGGTAAGAGGAATTAATGCATTGTTGCTGTTTATGATACTGAATAATATGGTTATATTTAACATCATTTTTAATACATAATCCTAATATACTTGATAAAGAAAAAAATGTATAATGGCCTGTGGTAATAGTAAAGATAAGAGCATTATTCTGAAAGCTCCAAAAATACACTTTTAATTTTGGTTTCTGTGAATTAAGTTGAGGGGTGATTGTTTATTCATCAACAGGCAGTGCTTCAATACAATTGCTGTTCCTCTAAATTCTCTAATGAGATCAAAAGACACACTCTGGTTGGTTAATGTTCAACCAATGATGTAGCAGAATGTAACAGTTAGTTTTGCCAAAATCTGCTGCATAACAAGTGTCCACCCTGGTTGCAAGCAAGTATAGAGATGACGCAGGGGAGAGGAGGAAAGAACAGAGGGAGAGAGAAAGGAAGAAAAGATAGCGGTCACACAAGCATGGTTATGGAACCAAAGGAAAGAACGAATCACACAGAAGAGTTTAAGTGAAGTTCAGGCCCCTCAAAACATGCCTGCCTCAGGAGGTTCCATGTAATGTGACTGCTACAACAAGCAGAAGACACAGTATAGGCAAGACCCTGAAGCAAAGAGAACACATCTCTGTTATCTGCCCTCAACGCTCTTTTGTCAGTTTCTTTACTAGTTCTTTACATCACTATCTACTCTTCCCAGGCACCCCAGAATGAATGAAGTTTCCCTCCTCTGAGCTTTCTGATCTCCCTGGATTTATCTCATCCTATTTTGGGGCACACCATATGGTAATTGCCTGTCCACATCAATAACCCTGCTAGAGCATAAGTTCCATGGGGAGCCGAGACTGTCTATTTTGTTTATCCATTGTATGCCCAGCACTAGAACAACGCCTGACATGTGGTAGGTATTCACTAAGCCTGCCAAAGTAATGAGCATCATTTATCTACGGGCCCTGGTGCTTGAGGAATCGTGAATGTCTACATAATATCTACACATTGCATTTACAAGTATTTGCAATATGCATGTGCTATATTTGCAAACATCTCATTCACCCTCAGATTATTTCAGGGGGATTTTATTTTACTTTAGTTCCTAAAGATTCTGAGCCCAAATAATAAAAAATACCTAGATAAGTAAAATTTTAAATATACAATAAATTCTTGTCAGACTCGAATTAAATGACTTGGAGAACATTTCCATTGACATGATGATCATAATTGCCGTTTCATTTTCATGCATTATTTATCCAAGCAGTTATGAAACGAATAAAACACAACATAAGAAATTAAGTTGCGATGTGTTGCCTCTGGAGAGTACATGAATTATGATAGCTGTGTCTCCTTCTGAAGTAACTAAAAGTTTATGCCCCTGAGGGATTGATAGTTTACAAGGAAAGTAACACAAGCTTTGGGGAAATCTAGCTTACTTTTTTTTTTTTGGATTATAAAAGTAAAACCTATTTATAGAAAATATGAGGGGAAATTATCATAAAGAAGTATAGAGAAAATTGGATTAAAATACTGAACTAAGAATATCTCAGCTCTAATGCCAAATCTCTTGAAATGGGAGAAATATACTATTTTAAAAGGATAAACACATACAGTCCTAGAAAACCAAAAGGCATGGCATTAAGAGATTAGGTAAGAAATCCTGCAAAGTAGGAAGTAAAAAGATCAGACTGGCCAGGAAGTCCAGATCCAAAAATGCAAGTCAGGAGAAAGCCACCATAGAAATCAGAACAACTCCGGGGTCAAACCAGCTCAACGTCCACGAATTCCAAGAGCGAGAAGAGACGTGGGGGAGGGATTAACTCTAAAACTGTTTTTAAAACAACAAGGCTGAGCAGTGGCCAGTCTGTCTGGGAAGGGCTCCTGGCGCCAGGGTTGGAGGTAAAGGAAGAGAAACAGATCAGCAAATATCCTTGAAAGACCACAAAGAATGCAGCAGGCATATCACTGCAGCATTGGTTCTCTTGCTCAATCCATGCAAATAGCTTTGTGAACTGGGTCTTCTGACTCCGAAGACACCCACACAGTGACCTGCAGTTAATGAAGCAGGGTGGTGCCTGCAGCAATTCAACTGTCCCTCTCCCTGGGGACAATAACTCCTACACACAGAAACAGGCTAGTCACATACCACTCCCACTCAAACATGAAAGATATATATTTATATTTTAAATCATGACCATTGTATCTGACAGAATCTGGTCAGGAAGCAGAAATCTTACCACTTATTTGAACAGAGAATTTTACATGAAGAATTATTAAATAAGTAGAAACAATTGTTAAAGGTAACTGAAAGGGTAAAAAGAGGGCACCCAAGCATCCATCCATCCGTGGATGAATGGATGAACAAACTTTAGTACAGACATACGATGGAGAAGTGTCTGTTCTTAAAAAAGGAAAGAAATTCTGGCACTTGCCACAACATGGATGAAACTTGAGGACATTATGCTTAGATGAACCAATTACAAAAGGAGAACCGTTGTATGATTCCTCTTATCTGAGGTCCCTAGAGTAGATTCCTGGAGGTGGAAAGTAGAATGGCGGTTGCCTAGGGCTGGGGGGAGGGAGGAGTAGGACATGTTATTTAATGGACACAAAGTTTCAGTTTTATAAAATGAAAAGAGCTCTGGAGATTGGTGGCACTGCATTGTGGGTGTAGTTAATGTCACTGACGTGCACATTTTTAAATAGTTAAGATGGTAAATTTTATGTGTACATGTTTTACTACAATTTTTAAAATTAATTTAATTAAATTTAAATTTAATTTTTAAAAATTTAATAAAAACATTTTTAATGTTCTCAGAGAACTCTAAGGTATCATGGAGGCAGCTAGTACAGGAAACATCTACTCCCTTTAGGGCCTGAGGGAACAGAAGAGAGAGGTGGGAATTATTAAAATTTAGGGACTTAAAGGAGGGCTCCAAGGGCCTGAGACCCAGATCCCAAAGGAAGGAGCACCAGATGGCTGGTACCAGCCAATCAGAGACAGGGCATCAGGAGGCTGGTTCTGTAAGTGGTGAAAACTGCCAACTGGCTTCAGCTGGAGGAAGGGCTGCCTGTAGGGTGAGGAAACCTGGAGTGCCTCTCAAAGGTGGAGGAAGCCAAAGGCAGGAGCGAGTCCTTTTTTTCTCCTCCAGCCTCCGCTTCTTTCTCTGACAACCCCAAAAGGCACAGACCAACATGGCACCAGCTGGAACAGCAGAAAAGTGATTTGAAGAGTTCCAGCTCCAGCATCACCAAGCCAAATACTAAGGGGTAGACTTGGAGCTGAGAGACAACAGCTTAACAACCGACACAAACATGAAAGAGTAGCAGTGGTGTATGGGAGGGAAATCTTCCCTCTACCCTCTTAGGTTCTGTGCCTGGGACCTTCAAGTTCAACTGAAAGAAGACAGATTAACAGGAGAAAAGGTGCACAGATTTTATTTGATATTTATATTTTAACGTTTACAGGCACAGAGGGCTTCAGAGAAAAGAATAGAAGACCCAAAGAAGCAGTTAAACTTAGGAGGGGAGAAGGGGGTGCTTATATTCCATTTTAACAAAGGGCGATAAATTATGGAGATGTGACAAGACAGACGACAAGGGCGTTGAGCTTCTAGGGGTGGGAAATTGCGGGAAAGTAAATATATGGGGGAAATGAATGGAAGCCAAGGGGTATTTTGGTAAAGTTTGTTTTTGCAGCTTCATCTCAGTGCTACTTTGTCTCCAGCGATAAGGGATGCTCTCCTCCTGGTACAGGATGGACAGGGGGATCATCTTCACAAAGAGAAATTTATGTCCTGCTTTTAGGCAGATAGGGGTGGGGGCAAAGAGCTGTTTCTGCATCGGCAGCTTCTTAATTGCCTTCAGCTGAAAATAATCCTTATGCCAAAGTGGCAAATTTTAGGGCAAGGGATCCTCATCCTCTTCATCAGCAAGAAAGGAAGGCACCACATTCACTTATAGTAAGATTTCCACCATCTTTTCAAGCAATAGGCTACAGCCATACTAAATTTCTTAAGTTCTACTAAAAGTTATCAGCACTCAGATTTTATTTTAAAAATTTTATTACATTGTAATAATATATATTACTCAATTTTTTTCACACAGATCTTCATTTGTGACTATGGCTTATCTATAATGCTCAGTAAATAGTCTGTCTAGAAGTTAGTTTCAAAATTATTTGATACATCTGTCCTTCATAGTCATTACATTTTTCTTCCCCTGTTTTAATTTCCTTATATTTATTGCAATGCCATGTTTATTGTATACTTCTCATGTCATTTTGATTTAGAAAAACTTTCTCTAAAAGTTTTTAGAAATATTTTTAATCCCTTTTAAAGTCAATAGCTAAACTTAGATCCCTTTGGGTTACTTTTGTAAACATCAGTTCATACAAAACAGCGATCAGAGTACAAAATCGATATTTATTTCTTTTTCTGCTGAAGTTTGTCAGTCACTCTATTTGAGAGTATTCTGCTGTTCTACCTAACTCTTTCAACACTTCTTGTATCATATCTAAATTAAATCTAATTGCTTTCACAACATTTCCCTACCATGCTATCTGAGAGCGGTTGCAAGATCAAGTTTGATACGAGTTTCCTCAAAAGATGCCATTTTTACACTGGTCGAGAGATGATCATATCCAGTCGTTGAACTGTTCCCCAGAAATGTGATTGCAGCTGGCACAGCTGAGGCCACATCTCCCAGTAACAAATTCTAGCTATTCAGTTAGAGTTTAGCTAGGCACAAAGAATGGCTCTAGATTTTTTCAGACAGAAGTCTAGCTTATGCATCTTTTTCTTTAGCAGCCATGTGAGTGCCATTGCCCTAGGCTGCCCTCCTCTGTCTTTCAAATGAATGTTGAAAGTCTGAAGACGATTTTTCAGTTTTCAATTTACTTTTCCAAAAGCATACTTTTGCAACAGGCGTAAAATCAATAAAATACTCATTTCAACCTCCTTGTTTTTGTCTTCTGCTTCAACAATACGTACAATAAATTTTCATTGTTTAACACAATGTTTATCCCTGCCACAATGTGATCAAACTGAGTTTGACAGTTATATGGTTTTAAAATTTTTTGCATGGTATTTTCTGCCACTTAATTACCTATTAACTCAATAATGATAGATTGAATTCTCCATTCCAGAAAGTTAGTTTGTTTCATAATTTATTTTTTCTCTCACATGTTTGGCCACTCCAGCATTCAGTTTTGAAATTATTTCTACTGAACTTAAATTTTTTTCTTCAGTAAATATTGCACCACAAAAATCCTGACTATGCTTTGTTTTTAAGAGTACCCCACCCATGTTCTGTCAACGCTCTGCATGCACTTGTCTTTGTGGAATACCATCGGCTCTTTGTGTAGTCAGCCTTTTGAGCCTGTCTAGTAATTGCACTTGAGCTTTTCTGTCTGCAAGTGACATTTCATGATCATAATTAAATCTTCACTCAAGAATAATGTGGAGTTGCAAGGATTTCCTCTGATCTGTTCAAGTTATGAATTTAATTAGAGCAATTTTCTGACTCATTTGCTTTCATTTTTTTGATTAATAAGTAAATCCTCATTAAATAAAAAATTCATAATGCTTGTTTGAAGACTTCACGTGAGTCAAGTCCAGTGGATATCTGCTCCCTTTTGTTGTTTTCAATCTATAAAAACTTAGGCACACTGTTTCTTTGAAAACTCTCTTTTTTCAGTTTTTGCCTTTTTCTGAGCTATACGTTTATACTGTCATTTTTAGCTTCTGTACAACCTCGGCTTGTACTCATTCTCAATGATCTAGGAACGTCGGCCTCTCAGATCTTCTCTGTGCTGTGAAACAGTGTGTGTCTCTGCTACACAGTCTCAGGGGCAACCTTCAACCACTGGAGGATGGGAGTTGGTGACAAATGTCCCAGGATCCCTTTCTTCAGACTGCATGATGATGGGGCACAGTCCCCCTGGTTTCTTTGCAGGCTCCTAACCAGTCACGTGGTGTTTCTACCATTCCCGTCTCACTTCCGCACTTTCTCACTTTTGTTTCCTGAGATCACGTCCCAAGTGCCTATACTGGACCCAAGGCTCTGCTGTCTCAGAATCCACTTCAACGAAAATTCAAATTAAAATACACAGCTGTGCCTAATTTCAGGGGAATGGGGAACAACCTCAACAGACACCAGAATAAGAACAAGTCTACTGTCTCCCACATTTTCTAAGCTTGGTTCTGGAGATTCATGGACCCCATAATAGAATTATTATGTTTTACCTACCATATTCTAGTGTAATCTCCTCAGTGACAAAGATATGTTTTCTCAGTCCATCTTTGTATTTCCCATTGCCTAACAGCACCAGAACATAATAAAGGCTGTTGGCCCCTAAATGACTGGGAAAGCCTGGTTTTTCCTCAATGAGACATGTATTCACCCCACACCCGCTGCATTAACTAGAACATGTTTTCCTATCAAAAACGAATGCAGGAGAAAATTGGTTTAGGTTTGTGTACCGAATCTGTGACAATTCATTATAACTTCCTCTTCCCTTGTAATAAATGACTGATTTCAAGACAAGTAAACCTAGTATTTTGGGGTATTTGCTATCTTCTAGAATACATGCATATTCTCATTTAGTGCATTTGTGTTGCATGTAAACTTTACTGAAAAGAGAAATGTATACAGTGTGGGCCTCCTGATACAAGAGACTTAAATAACAAGAAAATCTTGCCTTTTAACACTAACATCAAATAATCTCAACAAGACTCCAGAATGACAACGTTCAGGATGAATGTGAAACGTGATATAACTTCAAAGACATGAAGCCCCCCCTGAACTCCAAGGCAAATTTCTCCCAAGTTTGAGTAAGTTTTGTTCTTAATGTCGCCCCCAATTTTGTGCCACACCTTTTAAAATGAGGGAGAACTACCACAGTATAAAACCAGCCATGGAGCAGGCAGACGGCCTAAGGTCTTAGAAGACTTCCTGCTTTGTGCTGATGATCTGATGGCCCCAGACTCAGAGACAGGCATTCATGTAGCAAATGTTGATTGAGTTCCTGCTACGTGCCAGGCCCCACGGGAGGCCCTGCAGGCACAACGATGAGCAAAAAGCTCAGTTCTCTTCCTTGAAGAATGGACAGTCCAGCGTGTGCATTGTTGGGTATGGAGCTGCCTTGACCTTACCATTCATTACCCATTCCTGGGTGAGCCATGAGATCTAGCTTAGCCAAAATCTTTATTGTTGTTTGTAAAGAAGAGATAACATCCAAGGGCCTCCTCTTCTTGCTGAGGGACTCAAATGTGTTTGTCCAGATGAATCTAGACTTAGACATCACTGAGTGTGGCTGCCCTGGCAGGGAATAAGTAAGAAATGAAGGTCATGATGGGCCCCCAGGGGCTACTGGAATTATAGGCACACTTTTTCCAAGGTCCAGGGCAGGTAACTCCATGCTGGCCATGCCAGGGAGAAAGGCAGTTGTTTCCAGAAACTGTCTTGCCTGGAAGGAATCATATGAACGTTTTCAAAGGAGAAAAAAAAAAACCTAAGAAATTTACAGTTGGCCCAAATTATGGCTTTCAGAAGGCCTGGCCCTTACTAGCTACTTGGGGAAAGTTGCCACATGGGTGAGACGAAAGATTTGGGGGAGGTGATGGAGAACTGGGGCTAGAGGGTGTGGGGAGATTTGGGGCTGGTCCAGGATTTGGTTGTCTGTCCCCAGCATCTCTGGAAGATCATTTTCAATTCTTTTCCCAGGAGTTCATCTTAAGAAGAGCCACAGTGGGAAATATTTTTAAAGTGTTGGTTTTAACTGAAGGAGATAACAAAATAATATACATTTGCTTATCATGGGCAGTTGCCAAAGTCACAGAGAAGGTGTGTGTACTAGAACAGTGTTTCTCAGCCTTTTTTCCTATGTATTTCCCTAAGGAGAAAAAATAAATTTGATTTTAAGTTAATTTAAATTAATGAACAAATTTTAACTTTAAATTTCTCCCTATTGAGATATTAAACACTAAGGGCTATGATTTTGTCACTTTGGATGGAACTTTGGAGGGCCACAAATTACTGTAACATCTAAGGATGTTTTCATCCCCCAAGAACCAATTTTTCACCCCTTCTAGGATAGTATCACTTCTGTTGAAAACGCATACTTTAGAAGGAGAATTCTTCAACAGATTGAATAATGTCCCACAGGACCGTCCCACTCAATTTCCCCAGGTCCCATGGGTCCTGGTGTCCTGGTGTCCTGGTGATGAACATGAACACACCCCAGAACATGGTGAAACTGAGAATAGGGCCCTGTGGGTGCCAGGGACCACCAGGAGGCAGGTGATCACTAGCATGCAGGTGTCTGTGAGGCTCTGCCTCAAATACTCCCTGCTCTTAAGTCACATTATGAAAAGAATAAAACAGCAGTAAAGGCAGCACACACACAGAGCTTTCAAGAGCAATTCAAGGTTAAATGCCGGATTGATTATTTAATATTTATTTTATACCTATCCTGTGTAACACCCTGGGATAAGACATTCAGCTGGATTTGTTTACTTCGCAGTGCCAGGCTTTTGTTGGCCATCTGGAGCTAAAATGTTCGGAGGATCTATGAGCCTGAAGGTGGAGGTGGGGGAGACCACTGCAATCTTCTCAAAGGAAGCCTTTTCCATCCTTATATGCAGCCGGTCAGGATTGGAACCAGCAATTCATTTCTCCAAAACCTCTTACTTTTCAACCCTGAAGTGAAGAAAGTCCTCAGGGAGAGAAAGGTCGGGAGAAGCTACACTAAACTCATCTACATTCTAGAAAAGTCTAACAGGAAGTGACTCAGAAGGTGCAGATCTTATTAAATTCTTTTTGGAGCCTGGACATAGACTCTTATGTGGAGCGAGACTAATAACATTCTAGTTTAAAGGACCAAATGTCCTCACTGCTTACAGTGATTTGTCTCTTTATATAAATGATTTCTGATCTAAAATGCTGTTTTCTTTGTCCTTCTGTCTTAATGTCTCAGGGAAGTTTTATACTTTTGCCAAAGATCTGATACTCAGGAGAAATTAAAAATCAACAGAGAAATTAATGGGCCAGATTCTTATGTAACTACAGAACTCCATAGGAGAATTCTGCTGTGGAGAAAATTGAGCTCTTTGAGGATATTAATTAAGTGTAATTCAAATACAGATGTGAGACAGAGAGGACGATCGGAATGGATGCTCAAAGTGAAATTTCATGATGAGGGCAGGACGGAAGGGGAGAGGAGGAAACCGTAGGCAAAGCAAGTTATTAAGATAATAAACACTTAAGTGTATTATGTCACCAAATTCACCTGAACCATATCAAGTCTATTTCACACCACTGAGCAAAACAAATTTTTTTTCTTTTTATTGGATTATGGTCAGTTTGTAATATTGTGTCAATTTCCGGTGTCCAGCATAATGTTTCTGTCATACACACACACACACACACACATATATTCCTTTTCATATTCGTTTTCATTATAGGTTACTACAAGATATTGAATATAGCTCTGTGTGCAATACAGCAGAAACTTGCTCTTTATTTTATATCTAGTAGTTAGTATCTGCAAATCTCAAACTCCCAATTTATTCCTTTCTACCCCTTTTTCCCCCCTGGTAATCATAAGTTTGTTTTCTATGTCTGTGAGTCTGTTTCTTGGGCAAAACAAATTTTAATTCGTATGCAATAGAAACGTCGGGGGCAACCAGACTGGCAAAATTATTCCACATGGATCTCAACTTCATCATTTAGGGATGAATGGAGGCAGGCAGCATTTCATTATCACAGTCAAGTGCACGTCCGACAATTGGTAACATCTTCTGGTTGAGATTTCAGGCGTATTTTATTAGGAACTGGGCAGAAATATTAACTGGCACAGACTTGACAGTCATTTAGCTTCTTTAGCTAGTAGTTATACAAAATGCCAGCAGGGAAACCATCAGGCACCTTTTCGAAATGAGCAGAACAGCACATTGGGATGCTGTAGGTATTTGTATACGTGGGAAATCTCAAAAATGCAAATGAAGGAACAGATTTAAGCACATGTTTATATACTATGGGGAAAACGAGAAGATTAATTCACAGATTTTTTTGTCCCACTTATGATATCTAAGGAGAAGTAAATGTAATTTGATTGGCTTTTAACCACTACTGAGCAATCAAGACTTGTACCAAGCATTTAGTTCACTCCGCCTTGCCTTCCACAGGTATTTGCTGGTAATACCTTAGATTTTCTAAGCAAGAAACCTTGAGATTATTTAATATCACTGCTGGTATGGCTTCTATAGTTCCATCAACATTATCATTCACATGGGAAAGAGAAATGGAAACTGTCAGATCAAATTCTGTTCTGCAATACATACACTTAGAGTCATAAGCAACTAGAAAAGAATAATTTATCAGACACTGCTGTTTCGACACACTACCAAGTGAAATGAATACTTTAAACAATTTGATTAGTGTAGAAAGTCAGTCTGAATAATACTTGAATCAGGAAGTGTTTTTAAATTGAATGTTTTCTGGTCTACTTGTTTCAAATCGACTAGACATTTTGCCAAATCTCTGCTTGTCTTTGTGGTCTATGAACACACTGTTACTTAACATCACCTCTCCAGCTGGGTCCACCCAACATGAAGTTAAGTGAAAAGGTAACAACATTTGCCCACAAAAATGAGTTTGTCATATTATAGGTTTACGAGAAAAGTCCTATAAACTATACCTCCTAGACTTTCTAAAACCACTAGATTTTAAAGCATTCTTTTTATGAAAAGTCATCTGTATAATGTATGTAATGAAATGCAGTATTAATTTTATACATTTAAATTGTAACTTAAGACATGTTTTATAAATATGAATATACAAATTGGGGGGAAAGGTCTTCTATCAGCCCAATGCCCTAGTTTTTGGTTTGAAAGCAGTTCTTTCTTTTTTTAAATTGAAGTGCAGTTGATTTACAATGTTGTGTTAGTTTCATGTGTACAGCAAAGTGATTCAATTATACATATATATATACATATTCTTTTCAGATTCTTTTCCATTTTAGGTTATTACAAAATATTGAATATAGTTCCCTGTGCTCTACAGTGAGTCCTTGTTGTTTATCTATTTTTATATATAGTAGTGTGCATATGTTAATCCCAGACTCCTAATTTATCCCTCCCCCTGCCCCTTTCCCCTTTGGTAACCATAGTTCATTTTCTATGTCTGTGAGTCTTTTTCTAGTTTATAAAATAAGTTCATTTGTGTTATATTTTAGGTTCTCTATATAAGTGATATCATGATATTTGTCTGTGTCTGACTTACTTCACTTAATATGATAATCTCTAGGTCCATCCATGTTGCTGCAAATGGCATTATTTCACTCTTTTTTATGGCTGAGTAATATTCCATAGTCTGTGTGTGTGTGTGTGTGTGTGTGTGTGTGTGTGTGTGTGTGTACATATTTATATACCACATCTTTTTTATCCATTTATTTGTTGATGAAAGCAGTTCTTTCTTAAGCACTATGTAGACAGTTCAGGAAGTTGCAACCCAGTAAACTTAAGTAGCTCAGATTATGGTACTGAGTCTCAGTTGGAACCTGTGGCAGTGTCTGGAGACATTTTGGTTGTCACAACTGGGTGAGGATTGAGGGTGCAACAGGCATCTAGTGGGTAGAAGCCAGGAAGCTGTAAAACATTCTACAACACACAAGACAGCCCCCCAGGACAAAGAATTACCCAACCCAAAATATCAAGAGTGCCAAAGACAAGAAAGTCTGAATTATGGCAAAGAAAACCAACTGGCTGAAAATCTCTGCAGGCATAAATTTCTGCAGGCATTTATCCATATGACCAGGAGGTCCAGAGAAGGGAAGGCACAGAACTGGAAGTCAAGAGGTATTTCTAGTCCATGCTCTGTCAGAGTGGTAAACAAAGCCTTAATGACTTAAAATTTTAAATCAACAAACTTAAACAAGTTAGGTATTTACAGAGACTTGGCTCCCTCATAGTTAAATAAGGACCCCTAAGATTTACACTTCCTGGAACCCTCAATTTTGGCTTTCCATGAAGCTAGAACTCAATTTCTTATAGTATTGTGCTGTTTATAAAATTCTTCTATATCTCTCATTTCCTTTGTTAAAATAACATTAATATTAACTATTCAGTGATTAATAATATTTGCATAATAAGGTTAAGTTGGTTTCTCTGAATTAAATTACAATCCTATCGATTCTTGGGATTCTCCAGGAGACAAGTTGTCTCTCCACGCATTGAGAGATGGAGACCATATCCCGTCCCTTTGAATCTGGGTTCGTCTTGAGACTTGTTTTGGCCAACAGAAGGAGTGCCGGTGCTGTGCTAGTTCCAGGAATAGGCCTAACTAGGCCTGGCGGAGTCCACTTTGACACTCTTAGAGCCAGCTGTGACGTCAAAAGGAAGTCCAGACTAGACTACTGAGATGTTAGAAGCCACGTGAGAAATGTCCCAGAGGATGGGAAGCCATCTTGGATGCTCACCTCCCATCCAAGCTCCCACCTGAATGCAGCTGCATAGCGACCCAGTCAACACCCTGCAGAGCAGAAGAACCACTCAACCCAATCTTCAACCCACAGAATGTATAAATCATGTATCATTATTTTATGTTTGGGGATTTTGAGTTTCACAGCATTGATAGCTGAAACAAAGCTTTGCTGGCAACTCACAGGAATCTTCACTTCAGCCTCATCTACTAGTGATTTTATCTTCTCTTTCAGGGACAAGAAAATCAGAGGTAGGACTCTGCTCCCAGACTCTTCAGCACCCCATCACTGTCTTTTCTTTTTCCTAACCAGAAAATATTTCAATTGCAAACAAGTTATTAAATTCCCCCTCCGATTTATCTGCCTAGCACCACTGAGGAGGTTAGTGGACTGTTTCCAGAGAACTCAAGAAATAACAGGGTCTGGAACAATTCTCTATTTCCCCAACTCTGCCACAAGGTGAACAGAGTTTAACCTGCTTCTTCTAAGGTGTCCAAAATTCAGTCAACTCACAAAATTCAATCAACTCAGCACAATCAACTCACAGAATGGCTGAGCCAATCCTCTGAATCCTTGCTTGTTTCCATATAAAATACAGGTAGCTAATTGTTGGAACACTCAAATCTTCAGATTGTCTAATGCAGGGAAGGATCAACATGTGGTAAGAGTCCAGATATGATTTTGTCTTGAGTCAGGGGGGTTTATGTAACAGTATAAAACCCGGCAGGCCTTGAAGGTGACTCACCAGGCTGGCCATGTGTGCACTGTGGTCTGTCTTTTGTTTTCCTCCTTCTCTCAGAAGAAAACTTTGCTAGCCAGACCAGTGTCCAGCCACCCTGAGCACAGAGAGAATGGAAGAGCCCTCACCCCTGCTAGTCACACAGCTTTGTCTTTTCCTTCCTATTATTTTCCACTGGCACATTCTGGTGGGAAGATGTAATGACGAGAACATTGGTAAAGAAAGCCGTTAGTCCAATCAAAAACATCTCATCTAATTAAAAAAAAAAAAAAAACCTCAGAGTTAAATTAAAAGGCCCTAACTCTTCTCCTAAGGTCCACAAAGCCCTGCTCCTAAGCCCACAGAAACATCTAAACATCACATTTGAATTAGCCCAGGGTTACAACATCCCACACCCATCCCCCCATCTTTGCATCCAAACAGCTTTGTTTTCCTTTCCTGAACGTTGTAAGTACATTCAAACACAGGATGATACACCTTGAGTTTTTACTGTAAGAACACCCCTCTGATGTTGCCAAGTGGCTTTCTAAAAGAGGGGTTTTTGATTTACGCTGTTATGAGTTTTACCAAAATCCTATCAAGACAGAAAATAATTATTTTAATTCTTCAGGCTGGTTTAACCAGTAAGAAATGATATTTGATTGTTTTCAATTAGCCTTTTTGCTATAGGAATTTATGCAGTATTTACTTCAGAAGAATTATCTCAGGATCAAATTATCTAGACACTGAATACAGTCAGTAATTAAGACCAAAAGAAATCAAGATTCAAAAAAAAAAGAAAGAAATCAAGATCCCCCAAATTTCCATACCTTTCCATTCCATAATTCTTATACCTCATACCACAGGAAATTTATCCACATGAAATAATTAAAAGGAAAGTGGTATAAAGGCAAAGAAGGATAAAAAATCCAGAATATAGTAATTTAGTACATGCAGTCAAAATATGAGTAAGTCATTCCTCGCTAAGTGCTTTGACATATGACTAGAATTTTAAATTGACTACTTTAGCTAGTGGGCAACTGCAGTGATACCAGGCAGAGAGAAGGCAACTGTGCAAATACTGTATTTTTCGAATCCAAAATCATGAGAGCAGATGAGATTATGCAAAAGATTACACAGATGGAAACCAGCCCAGGATTAAGCCAGCACTGACATTAACACAGTGGGGACTGCCTTTTAAAAGATGCTAAAAGACCAGAGAGAGGCCTATAAAAACGGCCAGGAGAGGATAGGGCCTTCTGAGCCCCGTGGAAGCGGTCTGAGATAAGGTTTAGGGCCGGGAAGACTGTCAGCCTTGACACGCAGAGAAGTTAACGGGGCTTAAGGAGGAAGAGGAAGCTGCTGGACTTGGGTGTGAAGGAACTGTTACTGGCAGTGAGAAGTGGGAGGTGACAGTATTAAAAGGCAGGGGTGGTTTTGTTTTGTTTTTTTAATAACTTAGATGATTGATTTCTTGAATATGTGTAAGCACATTTGACTGTCCTTTATGATTGGATTACTGCATTCTGTTGATTCTTACTTTGTGGTTGGCTTTGAAAACTATAAGTTTAAAACTCTGAAGCTCTAAACTGTTCTTAGAAACAATGAACAGTACATATATATAAATTTTTTAAAATATGTGCAGTATATTGTATATATGTATTTACATGCAACATATTGTATTTGTGTAGTCAAACTGTATCGGTTTCACCTAATAAAACTAAAAAATGATTTTTAAAAGAAAAATAAAAAGACAGGGTTGGAAAATACAGAACAATGCATTGCCCTGACCTCAAATAATTTACAATGTTTAGAAAACAAATCAAGGCCATGCCAAGGTCCAGGATTCGTGGCAGTAAGTGCTCTAAAGAGGCAGAGGGGCAGGATTCAGTGGGCACATTGGTGTTCAAGGAAGCTGAAAAGTGGGAGTCAGATGCAAACGGGGAGGTGGGGGAGATAATGGGATAAGTCTCTAGACCAGAGACTGGTCCTGCCCTCCAGGTCACAGTTCCAGCAACATCAGCCATCTCAACCCTCCTGGAGGGGCGGGGAGGGGAGCAATCTCTAGGGTCACCTTAGCTCCAAAGAAATGTGTCCTGAGATCAAAAGAATTGTGTGGGAGGAAAGCTGGAAGGTGGGGATGCCCAGAGAAACAAAAACACAAGCTTGTGAATGAATCCCTTTCCTTTTTAAAAAGAGACGCTAAAGAATAGCTCAGACTACCCCTTAAATTGCCCCAGTGCCAGCCGCAGCAGTCATAGAAGCAGCCCCACCTTTCACATCTGCACATCTAGCCTGCCACATACATGGACGGTGCTGTTGATGAGAACTGCAAACTAACCAATCCTCTCAGTTAGAGGCTGCAGACTAGGGTCCAGGCCCAAATCCAGCCGCCTTCTGTTTTTGTAAATTAAGTTTCATTGGAACACAGCCACGCCACGCCCTTTCATTCATATTGTCTGCGGCTGCTTTCCTGCTACAAAGGCAAAGTCACACAGTCACAACAGGAACAGTGTGGCCCAAAGAACCAGAAATACTTATTAGGTAGCTGTTCTCAGGACAAGTTGGCCAAGCCCAGCTCTAAAGCAATGGTTCTATGTGCCGACTGCATGTTGGAATCACGTGGGGAACTTTAAAACTATTCTGACTGGGGCCCAACTCCAGAGAAAGTAGTCAGTTGTTCTGAGGAATAGCCCAAGCATCAGGGCTTTGAAAAGGTGTCCCCCACCTCCATGATTCTAATGTACAGCAGCCAGAGTTTAAAAAATCATTGCTGTGGGTTCCGTATTAGATCTGCAGAAGGCAACATACCCACACGGTATCTGTGTTCCCTGTGGAAACGAGTTAAAAGCTAGTGTCAGTATCTCTCTCTCTTGTTTTCATAAAGAGAGGATATCACAAGTGTCCATTTAAACATCTCTCTCTCTTTTGAGCAACAAAAGCCAGGCATCGACTATTCTGTTTCTCAGTGGCTCTGATGAAGGGATACATTCTATAAAGTCCTCCTGAAATTCAATGTCAATGGGGAAAAGTGACTCTTTAGATAAACTTGTAAACGTCCCTTTACTGAACTGTAAACATCAAAGCCCTCCTTTATTTTATCGTAACTGCCAGAAAGTGAATATGGTACTTGATGGAAGGAACTAGAATCAATCCAGGTGCCTGGCACATCTTTCATCCTTTTATCGTTTTTTTGTTTTCATCTTATTTTTCACTGTTCCGTTTGTTTCACTGATCAATTACTCAGAACCTCTTTTCCCCAAAAAAGAAAAAAATTAGCAAATGCTGATGTCTTTTTCAAAAAGAAGACAAAAATTAGTAAATTGGTGAGATATGTGTACTTCATAAAAATAATGTGGTGGTTTGAAAATATGTCTGCAAGTTTTTTGACACTCTTGCCATGGAGAAGGGGGATCTGTGTCCTTTCCCCTTGATCGGGGGCCAGCTTTAATGACTGGTCTACTAGTATGTTAGTGGAGCCATGTGACCTTCAAGGCTAAGGTACCTAAGATGATGCCACTTCCACTCCATTTGCTGGAACCACTCTGGAATCTGAGCCACCATGTAAAGAAGTCCTATCACCCTGCGGTGAAGAAACCCAGCTAGTCTCCAGATATTGCGAATTCCTGCTTTTCCAGCTCTAGCCCTGCCTGAGGACAACCACCTGAGACCCCAAGTTAGAAGCCTCCAGCTATGCACTTCCCAAGTCCCTGGCCCACAGAGACCGTAAGAGTTCATAAAATAACTGTTGTTGTTTTAAGTCACTATGCTTTGGCACTGTTTACTAGGCTGCAGTAGGTAACAAGAAGTCCATCCATATTAACAGTAACACGGATAATGACCTCCAGTAAAGGCGACTTTGTGTCTCCTCTGCTCAGCTCCCCTTGTAACCTGATCTATTGCCAGAAAGTATCAGGAGGGGAGCAAGTTTCAGGAAAGGATCAACAATGAATACCAAGATTATTAGGGGAGAGGTTAATGGACGCTGAATGGTATCACCCACAGCTTATGTGCTAGTCACAAAGGGGAGTATCTTCCTCTACGATGCAAAGAGCTGGCTGTCACCATCTCTAATGCAGTAGCCAATGTGGCATCACTAACAGTGGGGCAGCTGGGCAGATATTTTACACCTCTCAATGGGATGAAACACAGAGTACATCATCACCTATGAGCTGCTGTCACGAAAAAGGTCTAACTTGAATCCAACCCAGCCTTTAAAGTTAATTTGCTTTATAAAGAAATTACAAGGAAGAGAGAAACTAGGTAAACAATACTAAGAGGAAACCATCAGACAAATCTAGAATGTAGGACATTCTACAAAATATCTGGCCTAATTTCTTCATTTAAAAAAAAAAAAAGAGAAAGGAACTGTTCTGGATTGAGAGACCTAAAGGGCATAACAATCCAATGCAGTGTCATCTTTGTTTGTTCAGTGGCTCGAAAATATCCATAAAAGACATCATACGGACAACTGGGAATATTTCAGTGTGGGCAGGTTATTAGTGATATTAAGAAAACAGCATCGATTTGGTTATATGTGATAATGGCATTGTGGGTGTCCAGGAACACATCCTCTTTTGGGGATGGATGATGAAGTTTCACGGTGATGTGTTATCCGTAATTTTGTTTGTTTGTTTGTTTGTTTAGTTGAAGTGTAGTCAGTTTGCAATGTTGTATCGCATAATTTACCTTAAAATGTTTTAGCAACCAAAAAAAGAGAGATGAAACAAATATGGGGAAAAAATGTTAATAACTGCTGAATCTGCATGGTAGACTGCTAATGTTTACTCTATTCTTTTGCTTTGCTGTCTGTTTGAGATTTTTCATAATTAAAAAGTCTTAAAGGCTTAAAGCTTTATTGGGAGCAATTCTTCTTTTTAAGCTCATGCAGTTTTTCTGACTTACAGGACTCCTGCTTCAGTATAAATATACTGTATTTTCTCCAATCAGAAAAGCAGCTGGGAGCCACTCACTTCTCTGTCACCTATTCCATCGAGGTTAATTTGGTTAAAAGAAGCAGAGCCTCCCCTCTCCCTCAAGCTTAGTTATAAGAAAAGTATGAAAAGTGGGGTTTAGTATTAGGCTCAAACGATCTCATGAGGATTCCAGGAGAGGAGCAGAGGGGACCCAGTATTAGGGGGAAGGAGATTCGCTCGAGACAGCTCAGGTAGAGAGTATTTCCAGCATCAGTGTAGTTCCAGGGTTGGATATTCTTGCCATCCTTCTGCCGAAAGCATCATTCTCACTCTTTTTCTGCCTCCCTCTCTTTTCTCTCCCCATTCTCCATATTTCAGCTTCTCTTTACCATCACAGCCCCCGCCGGCCCTCGCTTTGCTTGCAAGATCCTTCAGCTGCAGCACCAACAACCAGCCGACAACTATCATCTGTTTCTTGGTTCCAGTTCATCAGAGCAAGGACCAGATTGGCCCAGCGCATCACTGTGCACCCTTTGATCTGTCTAATCAGCTGGGACCACAGAGGAATTGGATCAAGTGATTTAAAAAAAAAACAAAACTTGTTTTAATAGCTACTCAGGCATCAAGGGCTTTACATAGGTAAATTCCCTCTACAGGGTTATGGGCAGGGCAGACAATGATAGCATCTCTAAAACATCCATTTTTCTGTCCACTAGAGATCATTCTGAGCTGCACAGAGACTTGGAAGGATCTAATGAAGATTTTCATGGGTTTCTACATCTCTGCACAGGATCATCATGTCCCGTGAGGTCATCGTCTTGCTCACTAGTATGAAGCAGTGATGTCTGAGAACCTAGCATCTGCCTGTGACTTTGCTCTGAATTGAACATTTACTTGAAAACAACTGAAACAAGGAGCCCAGTCCCCTGCCTAGGTTTGAACTACACAAATCAATCATGGACTTTCATCGAGATCTAGTATTACCTGGGTGGTAAATATTGACTGAGTGATGTCTACTGTGTGCATCACACTCTGCTAGGGAAACACAGGGACATACACAAAGGCAGGCAACGCCTCTGTAAGTAAGGCTATGAGAGTGTCATTGCAGGAGATGATATATACACTCCAGAAAACATAAATAACAAAGTAATTTCTCCAGACGAGGGCTGTCATAGGTCAATATGTGTTAAGTGTAAAGTGAGTGCCGTGAGGGCAGAGAGAGGTCAGGTAGGCTGGAAAATTCAGACCAAAAGCTTTCTGGATGAAGTTTGTTCTTGAAGGACACATTTCAAGGTGGGGAGAACAATAAAATACCCCCCCCAAAAGATGCCTGACAAGTCTGGAAAACAGACAGTAAGTAAACCTGGTTAGAGAAGAGGATTTAATTGTAGGCAAGTGGGAGGTGATTTTGTAACGGTAGATGGAGAGTAGGCTGCGCAGGAAGGGCTCTGGGTGTCAGGATTAATGAGCTCCATCTTATGAGTAAGGTTTTGGAGTCAGGAAGGGACAGGATGAGATCAGTGTTTTAGGAAGTGCTGGTGTCAGGGGTGGGTTGAGAGGCCAGAGATCTTCGCAATTTACAAAGTATTTTCACATATGAGTCATCTAATTCTCTCCCGGCAAATGGTTTCTTACGAGGCTTTTAGAGACTGGTGCAGGGCAACCTTCAGAAGCCTACATGAGACCAGAGTTACAGCAATTTAAAAAAAGTCAGTTGCTGGCGCCAGAATGGTCAGACAGATCAATGAGGCAGAATGGGACATCTGGAAAGAGACCCAAATGTTTATATTTATATGTATATTTGTATTTATAGGTAAATTTAATATTTTATCATGGTGGTATTTTAAATTAGTGAAAAGAGGACAATTTAATAAATGGTTTTAAGACAACTGGCTAAGCACTTAGGGGAAAAAAATACGTGAGATTCCTGCCTTACAACTTACATAAAAATTTTTTTGAATGGATAAAGCTATAGATCTCAAATTTTGGCATATATTTAATCACCTGGGGAGTTTGGCCAAAGGAGAGACTCCCAGAGATTCTGATTCAGTAGTTCTTAGTGGGGCCCCAGAAACTGAGGTCTATAAGCCATCCTTTGATAAACACTTGCTTAAAGATTTAAATGTAAAGGATTTATACAACAGATTATATTTGTTAAATATTGGAGGGATGCATGACATCCAAAGCAAAAAAAAAAGAAAAAAAGATTTGACTCCAACAAAGTAAACACTCTTGATGTCATATTAACGCCAGAAAAGAGAACTCTACCTCTGAAAAAATGGAGTAGACGTACTTCCACTATTCCTCCCACTGAGTACATCTAAAAGCTCTGGGCATTATATATAAAACAGACAGAGGGACACTCTGAGAGATGGAGAGAAGCAAGCAGGCTAGCTAGGAACCTCAAGACCTCTAAGGTGAGTTCCCCAGGGTTTTTTTTGCTTTATGAATTCCAGACTGGGTGGTGACGGAGAAGCCCGCAACCCAGAAAGGCCAATAAGTGCAGACAAAAAAGTCAGAACTAGAGCCTGTTCTCTTTGACCAAAGAACCAGAAAAGGGGCCACCTAGAAAGACAAACTTTTAGACAATAACACATCTACTCTTGTCACACACCACAGAAAAAGCTGCCAGCAAAGGCCAAATGGGCAGCCTAGACTTTGACCACCACCAGATGGAAACAAGGTCCCCCTTCCCCCCACCCCCAGTTGTATGGGGTCAGAAATGGCCTAATTGGAAGTTGTAATGAGTTCTCCCACCACAGTGTCATCAGAGGACATGAAGAGAGAAGTAACAAGGCACCCCTGCCCCTCTCAGCTAGGATGGAATCCGAGGGGGACCCTGAATGCTCACCCCGGCCAGCAGTAATGAGAAGCCTTTCATTTTAGGTGTCAATGAAGTTCAGTGATGAACCTGGGCTTCTACCCACGCCTGGCAGTAACGAGGCTGTGCTCTTCTTTCCCTGCCACAGTAGCATCCAAAGTACCCTGCTACAGAATTTAAATAAGATCCAGAGTCTCATCACACAATATCCCAAATATTCAGCTTTCAACTGAAAATCACTCGTCGTACCAAAAACCGATCTCAATTTGAATGAGAAAAGAAAATCAGAGCAAGATGGAGGCATACAAGTCCCCAGGCCTCATCCCTTCCACAGAAATACTGATCTAACAGCCACGTGTATATGAAAATACCTTTATGAGAAATCCAGAGTCCAGTGGAGAGGTTCAGCACCCCAGGAGAGCACAAAATCCAAGAACAGCTGCAATGAAAAGAACAAAAGGATCAGCTGCACTTTGCCTGCAGCATCCTTCCCCCAGGGCAGCACTGCTCAGCACCAAGAAAGACTTCCCTGGCCCACAATTTCTCCCCTGGGGGAAAGAGAGAACAAAGTGAGTACTGTCTCCCCAGCCTTTTGGGGTGCTGCCCAAGAGGCCTGCTTCTGTCTCACTTCACTCATGTAACAGGGAATCGGCATGGCTGGCTTGCGTGGGAGCAGCTAAGAACACAGGGAAGGGGAGGGGCTCCCAGATCTCAACAGATGGCATGACCCTACCAGAAGACACATTCTTCTCAAGCACACAAGGAGCCATCTCCAGGATAGACGATATACTAAATTACAAAACAAGACTTAGCAAGTTTTAAAAGATAGAAATCATGCCAAGTATCTCTTCCAGCCACAATGGATTAGAACTAGAAATCAATAACATACGGAAAATGGGAAAATTCATCAACTTATGGAAATTAAACAGCATGCTCTGAAAGAAACATTGGGTCAAAGAAATCAAAAGGGAATTTAAAAACTACCTTGAGATAAACAGAAATGAAAACACAACATACCAAGACTTATGGGACTCAGCAAAAGTGTACTAAGTGGGAAGTTTCTAGTAATAAAAGCCTACATTAAAAAAGAAGAAAGATCTCAGTGAAACAACCTAACTTTACACTTCAAGGAACTAGAAAAAGAGCAAACTAAACCCCAAGTTAGCAGAAGGGAAGAAATGATAAGGATTAGAGCAGAAATAAATTAAATAGAAAGACAATAGAAAAAAAATCAATGAAACTAAGAGTGGGTTTTTGAAAAGAAAAACAAAATTGACAAACCTTTACCCAGACTAATAAAGGAAAAAGAGAGAGGATTCAAATAAATAAAATGAGAGATGGAAGAGGGGGCATTACAACTGATGCCATGGCAGTGAAAAAAAAAAGATCATAAGAGACTAATGTGAACACTTCTACATCAACAAATTGGACAACCTAGAATAAATGGATAAATTCTTAGAAACATACAACCTACTGGAATGAATCAAGAAGAAATAGCTTGAACAGACCAAGGACAAACTAGGAAATTGAATCAGTAATCAAAAACCTTCCAATAAAGAAAAGTCAGGACCAGATGGCTTCACGGGTGAATTCCATCAAACATTTAAATAACTAATGCCAATTCTTCTTAAACTCTTCCCAAAAATAGATAAAGAAGAAACACTTCCAAACTCATTTTATGGGGCCAGCATCATCCTGATACCAAAGTCAGACAAGGGACATCACAAAAAACTACAGGCCAATATCCAATGAATATTGATACAAGAACCCCCAACAAAACATTAGCAAACCAAATTCAGCAGCACATTAAAAGGAACGCACACCATAGTAAAATGGGATTTTCCCCCGGGACTCAAGGACACCACCTGACACAAGACAGTGGTTTAGGCATCTCCAAAATCAGTCAATGTGATTAACAGAATGAAGGCTAAAATTACATGATCATTTCAATAGATGCAGGAAAAAAAAGTGTCAAAATTCAACACCTTTTCATAATCAAAAAGAAAAAGACCTCTCAAAAAATTAGTAGGAACTTGCCTCAACATGATATGGCCATATGTGAAAAACACACAGCTAACATCAGAGTCAATGGTGAAAAAACTGAACGCTTTCCTCTAAAATCTGAAACAAGTCCGAGATGCTCTCTCTCACCACTTCTACTTAACATAGTACGAGAAGTCCTAGCCAGAGCACTGGAGAGAAAAAGAAATAAAAGGCATCCAAATTGAAAAGGAAGTTCAATTATCTCTGTGCATATGACATGATCTTATATGTAGAAAATTCTAGAGACCCACACACACATACACACACACACACACAACTGGCAAAACTAATAAAGGAATTCAGAATACAAAATCAACATGCAAAAGTTAGTTGCACTTCTATACACTAACAATGAACTATTTGAAAAAAACAATCTCACAGTAAATAGCATTAAAAAGAATAAAGTACTTAGAGATGAATTTAACAAGAAGGTAAAAGACTTGTACACTGAAAACTATATAACACTGATGGAAAAAAACATTTAAGATGCAAAAAATGGAAAAACATTCCATGTTCATAGTCTGGGAGAATTAATTAAATTAAAATGCCCATACTACCCAAAGTGATCAGCAGATTTAATGCAATCTCTATGAAAATCCCAGTGTCATTTTTCACAGAAATAGTTTAAAAAAAATCCTAAAATTCATATGGAACCACAAAAGACCCCAAATAGCTAAAGAAATCTTGAGCAAAGAGAACAAAACTGGAGGCGTCGCACGTCTTGATTTCAAAATATATTACAAAGCTACAGTAATCCAAATAGTATGGTACTGACATATAAAAGGACACATAGACCAATGGAACAGAACTGAGAGCCCAGAAATAAACCCATGCGTATACAGACAACTGATCTTTGGCTAGGGTGCCAAGAACACACAACGAAGGTTAGTCTCATCAATAGATGGTGCTGGGGAAGCTGGATATTCACATGCAACAGAATGAAATTGAACACTTATCTTACACTATACACAAAAATCAACTCAAAATGGATGAAAGACTTAAACATAAGACCTGAAAGTATAAGACTTCTAGAAGAAAACAAGGAAAAAGCTTCCTGACATTGGCCCTGGCAATGATTTCTCATATGACACCAAAGCCACAGGCAACAAAAGCAAAAATAGGCAAGATTATGTCAAACTTAAAAGTTTCTGAAGCAAAGGAAGCAATCGACCAAGTGAAAAGGCAACCTACAGAATGAGAGAAAACATTTGCAAACCGTATATATGATGAGGTTAGTACCCAAAATATATAAGGAACTTCTACAATTCAATAGAAAAAAAGAAAATCTAAACAATGAGCAGAGGACTTAAACATCTTTCCAAAGAAGATGTACAAATGGCCAACAGATATATGAAAAGGTGCTCAACATCACAAATCATCAGGGAAATGCAAATCAAAACCACAATGAGATATTACTTTTGTCAGAAAAACTATTCTCAAAACAAAAACAAAAGATAACAAGTATTGACAAAAGTATAGAGAAAAGAGAATACTTGTACGCTGTTGGTGCAGATTTAAATTGGTATAGCCACTACGGAAACACAGTATGGATGATCCTCAGAAAATTTAAAACAGAACTACCATATGATCCAGGAATTCTACTTCTGAGAATATATCCGAAGGAAACCAAAACACTAACAAAAAGATATCTGTTACCTCTATGTTCATAGCAGCATTATTTATAGTAACTAAGACATGGAAATAACCTAAGCGTTCATTGATGAATGAATGGATAAAGATGTGATACACACACACACCTTCACACACACACACACACACCATGCAATATTATTCAGCCGTTAAAAAAAAGAAGAAATACTACTATTTGCAATAACATGGATGGACTTTGAAGGCATTATGCTAAGTGAAATAGCTCAGACAGAGAAAAATAAATGCTATTATGATCTCAGGGGGAAAAAATGAACTCACAGAAATAGAGATTAGAGTTAGTTGTTAGAGGCAGAGGGTGGAGGGAGGGGGAAACTGAGGAAGGGGGTCAAAAATTACAAACTTCCAGTTGTAAGTACAAGGGATGTAACGTACAACGTGATGACTGCTGCTAACACTGCTGTACAATACGCAGGAAAGTTAAAAGAGTAAATCTTAAGAGTTCTCATCACAAGGAGAAATTTTGTTTTTTCCATTTTCTTTTCTTTTTATTGTCGCTATATGAGAAGACGGATGAAGAGCTGAACCTACTGTGGTCATAATTTCACAATATATGTAAATCAAACCATTCTGCTGTATGCCTTAAACTTACACAGTAAGGTATGCTACTTACGTTTCAATAAAACTGGAAAAAAAATTGCTAAGAGATTAGTTCCTATGGTGTGTTACCACAAAATAAAGAAAGAAAGACAGTGGAAGGAAACTTTTGGTGGATCTGTTCATGACATTGATTGTGGAGATGGTTTCATAGGCGTATACTTATTGCCAAATTCATCAAATCATATACATTAAATACATACAGATTTTTATGCCCATCAGACCTCAATAAAGTGGCTTAAATAAAACAGACGTAGCATGGTGAATGGTGGCCCCCCTAGAAGATATACTCACATTCTAATACCTTATTTTCCAAATAAGGTAACTTAAGGTAATTTTTGTTAGTTTATTTGGAAAATGGGTCTTTGCAGATATAATTAAGAGTCTTCAGATGTGATCACCCTGGATATCCCAGGTGGGTCCTACGTCCAATGACAAATGTTCCTGTAGTAGACAGAAAAGAGCAAATGAACACAGAGGAGAAGAAAGTCATGGGAAAACAAAGACTGAAGTTACGCAGCAACAAGCCACGGAGAGCCTGGAGTTACCAGTAATGGAAGAGGCAACCACAGATCCAGCCCTAGAGCACAGCCCTGGTGACAACTTGATTTCAGACTTCTGACCTCCAACATGGTGAGAGAGTAAGTTTCTGTTGTCTGTAGCCACCAAGTTTGCAGTAACTTGTTTCAGCAGCCCTAAGAAACTAACACAGGTGCCAACATGAGATGGCGCAGCTACTCGAATCATCTGAGAAGGCGCTTAAAGCAGCCGTCGAACAAATGCTTCAGTGAGCAATTACCAATATGCTTGAAACAAAGGCAAAAACAGAAGGAGTCACCTGAGGAGCAGAAGATATAAAAAGCAACCAAATGGAAATTTTGGAAATGCAGGATAATCAAAATAAAAGAACCCCATGGATGAGCTTTGCAGCAGAATGGAGGTGACAAAGGACAGAATGGGTGAGGATGAAAACAGAATCATAGAAATGATCCCCTCCGAACAACAGGAAAAATCAACTGGAAAAGGATAAACAGAGAGACCCAGGGACCTGTGGTTCTATTATTAAAAGATCCACCATCTGTGTCATTAGAGTCCCAGAAGGAGAGGAGAAAGAGGGTGGGGCTAAGCAGTATTAAAATTTAAGGAAAACCTGGGGGGAAATATTCCCTACATACTACAGACAAAAATGTTATTACCTCTGTGCAAGATCTACTTGAGGATCCCTCTCTACCCACATTTCCTTCTAGGGCATCTTTCCTGCCCACAGAATCTCTCCTTCAGCCAATTACGAGCGGACAGGGAAGGTCCCTTGGTCTCAGAGTAGCTTCTTCATAAGCTACCGTGACCCATGACAAAGCTCTCTGGAAAAAAAAGAGGTAGGTGACAGTTATCTGCTGAGCCAAGCAGTTTCTCTTAAACTGCTTCTATAAACTATGGCTCTTAAAAGCATAAGCTATCAGATGCAGTTGGGGACGTTGTGCACAGTGATTGGATTGTGATAAAACTTGGACACTAATTGACAAGAAATCACATTAAGAACATACTGCTAAGTATTAAAAAGAAGGAATAAAAACAGAATGTATAGTATAATCCCGTTTTGGAGAAAAAAAAATATATCTATATATAAAACATGAAGAATGAAGCAGAGTTAAGTGACAGGAAGAAATTACCAGAGATTCTCTGTCCTATTTCTTTTTTGCTAACTTTTACTTTCTAATATTCTGACAACAAGTATGGAGGCCTGTGTAATTTTTAAAGTGAAAAATAAGACCTTGAAAAACTGGAAGAATTTGTTTTTGCTCTGTTTGGGTTTGGTTTTCATTTCAAATTTACATAACCTGTAAATCCCAGTCTGGTGTTAGCTGAGAAATTAGCCAGATTTTAACCCTTAAACAGGAGGGATATACTGGCCTTCCTCCACACACTGAGTGAGGCTGATTAGGGTGAAGCACACTTTTTCTTAAGCTACATGTTTTTCATTAAATTATTCCTAGCAGAGAAGATGATACAGAGTAAACAAAATAAAGGAGAACATGCTCGCAAGAAAATTTGCTGGTGAAAAAAAAAATGAAGTTTATTATATTTTTCCTTTGACTATCCAAATAAAAAACTGTGACTAAGCAGTAAGAGAAAGTTGACCCATGTGTGCCCACAGACACACACACACACAGACACACACACACACAGAAACCCCAGTAAAATAGCCAGTATACCATCGATGGATCCCCAGAATAGGATCCCCCCAGAGCAATATTCATGTAGTTCACGTAGGTAAAGTAAAGCAATTGAATCTGTTAAGAGTGAAGCTGTAGCTGCTGCAAGTTTTAGGGAGGCTCTCCAGGAACACTAACAACCTAGAAAATCTCTCACTCAGATGGAACAAAGTTGTAATTGGAAGCTGTGCCTTTAAGACCACAGCAGTTATTAGAAGTGCCAGGAGACGGGTGTAGCTCAGCTCCAGAGGGCATGCTTAGAATGCACGAGGTCCTGGGTTCAATCCCCAGTACCTCCATTAAAAAAAAAGAAAAGAAAGAAATGTCCTCATCATCATGTAAAGCGCCAGTCCTGGTAATTCAGACTTAAATCCCACCTTGGCCCTCAAAGTGTTGTAGGTGTTGGCCCAAATGACCCAGGTAAATTACATGAGCCCTTCCATCTGGATGGAACTCGGTGCTGTAAGAGAGAAAGGAAAGGGACACTGGCCGTGGGACATGACTGCTGTTCCGCGTTCGACTGGAATTTCCTGAGTGTTGGGTCATTTAATCCTAACTTTCACCCTTCAAGTTCTCTGTCATTTCTAACATAGAAAAGATGATCAAAGCCACAGCAAAAGAAGCTCATGGAAGAGACGTGAATTTAATTCAGTTGCATGTAAGAGGAGCCCTCAAAAAAGCAATGACACTCAAAGAAGTTTTCAATCTAAGCAGCTTCCCTGGCCCCCAGGATGGTTTTCCCAGGTTTGATGCTACTTGTGTCCCCCACCCCGCCCCCCCCACCATGGCTCCCACCTTAAGGCCAGGTATAGCTGAGCAATCTCTCTCCACTTCCACTGAAATCTGCTCCCAAGCAAGACTGCTGCATTTGGCTCTTAAAATTTTAACAAGAATTTAAACCACCACTCTCTTTCCTAGGGAAATTTGCATTTTAATCCTTAACTCCTTTTGCTTGGGAAGAAAAAAGTAAGTGGGAAGGTGCCTTGAAGCAAAGAGCCCTTTTTAGTTCTTGTGAAACCCCATCAGTAGAGGGCTGTGAATGGGCTCCATGAGGTAAAAGAGATGTGGGGAAACCCCTCTCTCCCAGCAAAGGCTACATCATTTTCAGGGCTCAGTACAGAATTCAAATGTAGGGTTTGTTCAGAAATTACTACGAATTTCAGGACTGCAACAGAAGAACATAAAACCCAGCGTAGGTCGCAGCCCATGAAGCCAGCCCTGCCCCCACTGTGCTTCTCACTGCCACGGCCTGGGCCCTCCACTGCTTAGGCCCAGAGGTGCACCACAGGCCTCCCTTCTTAAGAGATGCTGGCCCACATCCACCCCGGCCTCCCTCCCCCATGCCTCTGGCCGCCTCCCTCCTCTCCACCTCCTCACAGTCCTGGCTACACACCAGGAAGCCCCTCCCCTCTACTGCCCCCAAGGACAAGGGCACAAGCCCTTTTCACTCTCATCTTCTGCACTGCAACAAACAAGGCACAACAAAGATAGCAAACGGACGGGATGTGGATATTACCCAAGTTCTCACTAGGGGTCCCTTGTCTCCAGGTTCAGATTCCCGTCTCAGATGTCTCCACTGAGATGCCCTCAGCTCAGATTCCTGGGAGTGGAGCTCACAGAACAGCCCTGCCTAGAGGGAAGGCCATGGAAGGCAGTGATGCACAGAGATCATGACCCAGATCCAGAGTGAGGGGGACCTGGCGGCGAATACGGGTGAGGACCTGCCTGACTTAGGACCTGTCTGACTCTGGGCAAGTTACTCACTTAAGCGGCCTCGGGGTCCTCATCTGTGACATGGAGATAACAGTGCTCTGAGCAAGGGGGACCTGAGTCCCCCTCTGAGGAGGATGCAGCTAAAACCGCAGACCCTGGCAGTTTCAGCCTCTCAAAACCTGCCCAGCCAAGAGTCTCTCCAGAATTTCCACAGTTCCCAGGGAAGCAGATGAAAGGTGAAGTGCGACAAAATGTGATGGCAGGAGAACCGTCTAGGGGTTGCCATTTGAGGCCCCAACACAGACAGCCTCCTGCGTCAGACAACGGAACCGGGGCTGGGACTGGGAGCTCAAAGAGGGCAGTGAAGACAGATTTCTCAGTTGAAGGTGAGACACCATAGCTCTGCAGGTCGTCCCGGCATCCGTTGCTGCAACACTTGGGTAAAAGCCAATACTGGCTTTCTTGCAGAGAGAAAGCCACTGTGGGTCCTTCCTGTGAGGAAGTGGAGAGCAGGGAGTCACCAAACCCTGCTGCAGGAGCAGCAGCAAAGAGGGCCCCCTGGCTTCGGAAGCCTCCATGGTGCTTGTCCAGCCTGTGTCCCCCGCCCCTGCCCCACAGCCCAGAGCAGAGCGGAGACAAAGTCTTGCCCGCAGAGTGTTCGTTTGGAAAGTGGTCCCAGGGAGCAGAAAGGGCGAATGGGACACGGGGACGTAACTAAGCTGCCAGGGCTGCAGGCGACTTGTGTGCAATCCCACTAAGTCCTTCTGGGGCTCGTGCAACAGGTCTAAGAAGAGTCTCCCTGGAGAACAGAAGGGGGAAGCATTTATCTATTGTCCCTCGTCCCTACCGGTCCAGGGTGGTGACGTCAGCATTAACTCCTGCACTTCCGGGCTGAGCTTCGCATCCTGAGCCCGGACACCAGAGACGCCTCACGGAGGGAAGTGAGAGGTAGGAAGCTGAGGCCAAAGAGAAGGGCCCCCTCGCTTTGCACCTCCACAAAGCTCACTGAAGCCAGCTCAGAACCAGTCACCACGAAAGGGGCTGATGCAAAACTTGGGGCCCCGAGGATTTGCAGTGTCCAGCACAGCACTCATCCAAGAGGGCTGCTGTGAAAATGCAAAGGGGAAGGGAGAATGTCAGCTCGCTCTGCTCTGATCCTGGCGCATAGCAACCGTACAAGGAATCCTGGCTGTTACTGCTGCAAGCGGTGTTATGATTTGGACTCTGTCCTCCTCAAGTCTGAAAGTAGGACCTGGCAGAACAACAAATGTCTTTTTTTTCCCTCTACTAGACAGTTCACATCTTGGAGCACCTTCAGATTTGTGACATCCAAGACCCTGGACTTCTAACCGCTCTGAAATGACACCCCAGGGCACGTCCCTGTGAGAGCGTTCCTTCCTGCCGTTCTTTCCCGCTGGAAAGCTCTAGCTGAAAATAACCAAACGAGCACAAAACACATGTGCCACTGAGGCGTTGGCTCAGAAGCCTTTGGACTTTCTTATTTCTTTCTTTCTTCTCTGAAGGAGAAGGCTATTCAAATAATGAGGTCACAAAGATTTCTCAGGTCTAAATGTACAGTAAAATAAATAACTCTCTGACTTAGGAACCAAAATGGTATCCGGGGTAAAAATGAGAATGCTGACTGGCCCAAAAGGATCAAGAAAATCTTCCAATATGAAGCTTGAAAACCACAGGAGTCACAGTGATCCCTTCCAACACTGTTGCTCTGATGCAAAGAACCCACGGGCAGCATTTGATTTGAATTCTAAGTCAATAAAAATTTCAAGTACAAAGAGAGAGCCCCCATCGTAACCAAATAATTTATCTTCAAAACCTTTGGGATGCTCAGACTTTGCATTTGCTCATCCTCTTTCCCCAGAGCAATCCTCTCCCTATTTCCCTGTGGCCCAGTAAAGCAGCAATTAATAGGAGCATATGTGGAATGGAGTGTTCTAGTAATTGAATTTTCTAGTTAAAGAAAGGCTAGTTCCTTAACAACCCTTTTCTGTCCAATGACGTTTCCAAAACATGTGAGTCCACTTTCCTACATTATAAAGTGGATTCTGGGGGACAGGATGCAATCTTGGTTGTAGAATTCAGGATTTTAGGCCTTCTCCCTTGTGAGCACTTAAGAGCAGCAGGATAATGAGTAGGAGATGGCACTGTTTGAGAGTCAGGCTTATATTCACATCCACAGTCTGTCCCTTAGTAGCTAAGTGACATTACATATCTTACTAACCTCTCTGAGCTTCCTTTTATTATATTTGAAATGGGGTAATGATATCTATAGCACAGATGTCCCACGTGTCTGATACATATAAGACACTCAGTAAATGAGGCATCGTGATTGTCCTCAGGGCTCACTGTTTGAAGCTGTAGAAGACAGGGAAAGGTTAGGAGATGGTGCTGAACCCCTACCAACACCAGGAGGCCCTCTAAGAGGTTTTTACCACCAAAAATTTCTTTAGTATCTGCCTGTTTTTCTCTTACTTGCCACTTTCTTTTTAAAAAAAGACAGACAGAACTATACTCTGCTTAGCTGATTTCACGAATCCATGAATGTAATGTCTTACGTGTCTCTCGGCTTACCCTCCATCTAGTACACATCATATTGAAGAAATAGAATAGTCCTCATAGTTGTAGAACCAGTAGGCACCTTCCAGCCCAGTGTGGCTTATGAGACACCACGGGGCCCTGCCTGCTCAAATATACCCTCCCCCAAACCTTTCACTTGACTGAACATTTCCTCCACCAAAGTTATCCCTTCTGGTTAAGGCATTTCTCCAGAGGGCTGAGTCAGGTTGCCAAGGAAAGAAACTTCTTCTTTCAAGAGATTTGATCAAAAGCTAGTTTCTCAGATTAACTAGTTCCTATTCAGAAGTCCTGGTTGTCTGCTCTCTTTCCCCCATCTCTGCGCTAAGGTATCCTCATTCATGCCCATAGGTTGGATCACCAGCCTCTAACTCCATCTCAAATCATTTCTCCAAACATCACACCTAGACATTCAATGGCCTTTAGCATCTCCATTCAGATGCCTTAAAAGCACTTCATAATAATCAGGTCCACACTAATTCCACACCCACCCTGCTCCAGGGTTTCCAATCTCAGTGATTGGCATCACTTACCATCCACCCATGTAGGCCAGAGACCGAAAACATAACCTTTATTAATACCTCTGCTTCACTTTCAAAGCACTCAGTCATGTTGATCTTAACCTACTAAAGGTCTTCTGACTCCATCTACCTCTCTGAACCTTCACTGCCACTCGTTAATCCAATCCGATAATCATGTCCCCACAAGACTGTTCACAGTCTAAATGAATATCCCCTCAAATCTGCTCCCCACGCTGAAGCCAAATCTCATCCTTACAAAAAAAAATGCAATGAATTCATGCCTCTCCTCTATTCAGATCATTTTGTGGCTTACCACTGTCATTAGGATAAGATCCAAAATCCTTAACATGGCACGTTAAGCCCTGCAGGATGGGGACTCCACCTGTCTCTCCAGCTGTGTATCTCTTCACTCTTCCTCTCCTTGCCCCCAGCCACTCTTGCCATCTTTCAGTTTTCCCACATACACCATGTTCCCTCCCACACAGAGGCCTTTGAAAAAGCTGTTTTCTTTGATGGCAATGCTTTCTTCAATCCCATTTCTCTTCATGTAGTTAATCCCCAATCAAGCCCCAAATTTCAGCTCCAACAGTACCTTCCTTAGAAAGTCTTCCATGATCCCCCAAAGCTAATCAGTGATGTGGTGAGGGGCTGGGGTCCACAACCATTGGAGGATGTAGTAGAATCGACTGAAGAACTTTTCAAAATATATGTGTGTTCCAACTCTACCCTAGTCTATGCTCCCTCCCTCTCACTCCCTCAAACACACACACACACAGACACACACACACTACCTCCACCACCAGAGTCTCATTTGATATTCACATATTTCCCAGAGACATACCATTAACTATTATTATTAGCCATTATTATTATGAGTGGGAGTGTGTTATGAGCCTCAGAAGCATGGAAGTGGAAAAATACTGAGAACTGCTCTTCTAGATGGCCTTTAAGTTGCCTTGCAGTGACAAGTCTGTAATTCTCTGACATGCGAAGTATTATGCTAGGACCCAGACAGCATTCCCATAGGCATTCTCTGGAAGTGCGAGGTATTAACACCCCGTAGAGCTGGGGTTAACAGATAAAATAAAGGACACCAATTCAATCCAAATTTCAGATAAACAACTAATAACTTCAGTATAAGAACATCTTAAATCTTGTGTGGGACATACTTATACTAAGAAAACTATTTGTCATTTATATGAAATTCAAATTTTACTGGTATCCTATATTTTTCTTTGTTAAATCTGACAACCTACCTGAGGCAAATCTTTGATAAATGGGAGGTGAAAAGTGGCTAAATTCTTCTCTCTTCCCAAGGATTATCCGGGGACACAGTAGTCCATACAGGTGTGATGGGTCCCACAAGGTAAGTACACAGTACACAGTCCCCCAGGATGAAGCGATCAGCAGCCTGGACAAGACGCAGGGGCCAGCATCTTCGTAACAGCTCCCCCATCTTTCCTGACTCACTGCCCCTTTTCTTCACTCCTGCTTCCTTGGGACCAAAGTCCCTAAGAAGATTTGGCCTCCATGTAAGCTTTGGCCTTTGGTTCTGCTTCCCAAGAAACCTATCAAACAAGAGGGAAAGAAAAAAATAAATGGTTGTTTATTCATAGGATGGAGTTCTATGTAACAGTTAATATATATGAACTAGATTTATACACATCAACAGCACAGATGTCAAAACTGACATTAAGTAAAAACAGTAAATTGCCAAAGGCTACACACAGTATTTTACTATCTCTTTTAATGCACAGAACAATAACTATATTGTTTGTGGAAATATATAAATGTAAATATATAAATATATATGGATGAGAATAAAACAAGCCAACTTAAGAAGGTTGGTTATCTGTAGTGAGGGCAAGAGGGGAGAGGCGACAAGGATGAGGGTCGATATAAAGAAACTATAACTGTTAACATTTTATTTCTTAAAGAAAAAACTACCTTAAGCATATGTTGCTAAATGTTAATATCTGTTCATTGTAAATTGTGGATATATGACATATAATTCTAAATATATGGTATATAAATCTGTACGGTTTTATGTATGGCTGACATTTCATAATTTCTTAAAACTAATGATATTTGAAATCAGCTGCTTCTAGATGGACAGCAGACACATGAAAAGATGCTCAGCATCGCTAATCATCAGGGAAATGCAAATCCAAAACACATGAGATAATGCCTCACACCTGTCAGAATGGCTAGCACCAAAAAGAACACAAATAACCAATGTCGTTGAGAATGTGGAGAAAAGGGAACCCTCGTACACTGTTGCTGAGAATGCAAATTGGTGCAGCCACTAAGGAGGTCAATATGAAGATTCCTCAAAAAACTAAAAATAGACTTACCATATGATCCAGCAATCCCACTCTTGGACATATATCCAGAGGAAAATACAATTCTAAAAGACACATGCACCCCAATGTTCACAGCAGCACTATTTACAAGAGCCAAGACATGGAAACAACCAAAATGTACATCAACAGATGACTGGATAAAAAAGATGTGTATGTATACAATGGAATACTACTCATCCATAAAAAAGAATAAAATAATGCCATTTGAAGTAACATGGATAGACCTGGAGACCATTCTAAGTGAAGTAAGTCAGAAAGAGAAAGAAAAACACCATATGATATCACTTATATGTGGAATATTTTTTAAAAGACACAAATGAACTTATCTACAAGACAGAAACAGACTCACAGACATAGAGAACAAACTTACGGCTACCAGGGGGTAAGGGGGCGGGGGATAAATTGGGAATTTGAATTTGCACCTCTTGGGGAGTGATGGAAGTGTTAGCTATCTTGATAGTGGTAGTGGTTTCATTGGCATATAGACCTATCAAAATTTATCAAAGTGTACATCTGAAACATGCATAGCTTATTGTTCAGGAATCACACCACAATAAAGGTGTTAAAAGATTAAATTATTATCTGCTAGTTCTTAAAAAAGAAAAAAAAAACTAAAAATAGAACTACCATATGACCCAGCAATTCCACTCTTAGGTGTATACCCGAAACAAACAAAAACACTAATTTGAAAAGACAGAGGCACCCCAACGTTCACAGCAGCACTATTTACAACTGCCAAGATATGGAAGTGACCTAAGTGTCTTTCAACAGGTGAATGGACAAGGATGATGTAATACACACACACACAAAATGGAATCCTACTCAGCCATAAAAAAAGAATGCAATTTTGCCATTTGCAACAAATGGATGAACTTGGAGGGTATCATGCTAAGTGAAGTAGTCAGAGAAAGATGAATACCATATGATATATGTGAAATCTAAAAATATAACAAACTAGTGAATATAACAGAAAAGAAACAGACTCACAAATATAGAGAACAAACTAGTGGTTATCAGTGGGGAGAGGGAAATGGGGGAGGCGCAAGATAGGGGTAGGGGATTAAGAGGTACAAACTTATGTATAAAATAAGCTACAAGGATGTATTGTACAACACAGGGAACATAGCCAATATTTCATAATAACTATAAATGGAGAGTGACTTTTAAAATTGTGAATCACTATGTTGTTCACCTATAATCTATATAGCATTGTACATCAGCTATACTTCAACATAAATAATAAATAAACAAATGAAAGTATAGTTTTGAGCAGAATAAGAGATGTGTTAGATTTTTTTTTAATCATCTGCTTATAGCTTAACAAAGGAAAAAGCAAGTAGAAAATGATTTTAGCTGCACAAGAGAAGACACTAGAAGTTATGAAACACCAAACGGGAATGGCCCAGAGAGAACGGGGAGTTTCCCCGTTTCAATGTTTGGGGAGTTTCCCTCTTTCAGTGTTTCAGCTAATATCCACGGGGCACCTCCTGTGTGGAAGGCGTTGTAATAGGCACTTTGGAAGAGATGATTGTATGTAAAACAGTCCAGTACCCAGAAAGAGTTAATTTTGATGGTCCTACTTACAAAGGAATTATATGCTAAATATTTATTTAGAAGTCTGTTGGTTAGAATTCAAGCCTCCAGGAACATTTCCTCGTAGAAAAGAAAAATGTAATCAACTGTGGTTAAGTTCTTAAGTTAGCCCTCAAAAGGCCTATTTATTCTATAATATAAAAATCATTGAATTCCAGGGTTGGAAGGGATCTTAAGGTAATTGAAATTCTGCGCATTTGCAATGAAAAATAGTAGAAAACAGCAAGTTTCGAAACTGGTAATGAAACAGCACAGGAAAGCGACAGAGTTGAATCAGAAATAGCTTTTCTCATTATCTTCAATGCTGAAGTTTGAGGGAAAGAAGAACTAATTAAAGGCAGGTTGGAAAGCGAGGGAAGCTTGTAGACACTCCGAGGTGGGGGTGGCGGCGGGATGAGGGCATTCCAAGGGCTTTGGAGGTGGGTGGCACTGACTTCCTCATCATTTATCATTTCTACATTCACTTTAAGCAAAGAGCTTTTAATTCCCTTGATAATTCAAGTTATCACTGATGGTCTTATATCACTTAACTGCCACAATTAGGAAACTATGACTCAATCAATTGAGACCAGAGAAGTCAATGTGCACGCGTCTTAGTGAAAGAGATTGCTTTAGGGCAGCTTAGCTAAATTCTGAGTGGATCTGGAAACGAAAAAGAACAAGCAGAAATGCACCATGGTGTTGGCACAATCTTCCTAAGGAAGAAAAAAAAAACAGAAAGAAACAAATACAGATTGAGGGTGGGGAGGGTCTAGCTCAGTGGTAGAGTGCACACCTAGCATGCACGAGGTCCTGGGTTCACCCCCAGTACCTCCACTAAATAATAAATAAATAAGTAAACCTATTTACCTCCCCAGAACAAAAAAATGCTTAACAAATATAGATTAGACATGCTCTGAACTGGCCATTAAGTATGTCACCGGCCAGAGAAAGTGTGGCTATGTCAGAACAGAAACCAAGCACAAAATATACACACATTCCTCATAAAATAAAACACAGAAGCAGTACATGATCCAGCAATTCCTCTTCCATTATGTACCCAGAAGAACAGAAAGCAGGCTCTCAAAAAGATATCTGTACACTCACCTTCACAGCAGCACTATGAACAGCCAAAAGGTAGAGGCAACCCAAGTGTCCATCGGCAGGTAAGCAAAGTGTGGTACATACCTACAATGGACGATTGTGCAGCCTGAAAAAGGAAGGAAATTCTAACACATGCTACAACATGGATGAGACATGAAGACATTATGCTAAGTGAAATAAGCCAGTCACAAAAAGACAGATGCTGTATGATTCCACTTACACATGTTACCTATCAGAGTTAAAATCATAGAGGCTGAAAATAGAAGGGTGGTTGCCAGGGGCTGGGGGACAGGGGAATGGGGAGTTGTCCTCTAATGGGTGTAGGGTTTCAGTTTTGCAAGATGAAAAGAGTTCTAGGGTTGGATGGAGATAGTGGTTGCCCACCAGCGTGAAGGTACTTAACACTACTGAACTGTACACTTAAAAATGGTGAAGATCATAAATTTCATGTTATGTGTATTTCACCACAATTAAAAATGAATAAATAAACTAAAATTTTTTAAATATACTACAGGAGGGGAGAGGCTATAGCTCAGTGGTAGGACACATGCTTAGCATGCACAAGGTGCTGGGTTCAATCCCCAGTACCTCTAAAAATGAATAAATTAATAAACCTAATTACCTCTTCTCTCTCCCCCCCAAAAAGATTTTTTAATTAAATTGAAATAAAATTAAAAATACACCACAGCAAAGGAGAGATGTTGGTGGGGCAAATGAAGTGGCCTCAAGGAAGACGAAAGAAGAAATTTGGGAGCTGTAACAACATCAGGAGAAGTCACTTGCAGGACAACCACCTCTTGTATTAACATAGCTCCTGGCGCTCTCTCCTCTCCACACCATCACGGCTGCAATCAGATATTTGCACAGCCTTGTGTTGATGTCTTTCTCCTCTCAATTCCAAGGTCAATGAAAGTAGGAGCTACATCTGCTGTGTCCACCACTCTATCTCCCAGACCATCATGTTGACTGACACCTCGTGAGACTTAATAATATTTGTGGAATGAATGAGTTTATAACCACTGGAATAATCATCCCTTAAAAGTCAAATTGCAAAGAAAGAAAGTAATTTCAAAAGACAGACTACAATTGAGAAACAAATGTGACAAGTGATAAGACATAGGATGCCACTGTGCCTTGGGAGGTTGGCACAGAGAAGGAGGGACGTGGGCTGAGGCCTAACCCTGTCCCCGCTCCACTCTGCTACATCACACCCAGCTCGACTATGGAAACTTCATGGCTATCCCGCACTGAATATGACCCACCTGCCAAAACTAAGTACAGATAGGTACTTTCAAGGTCCTCTGATTTTATTTGCAAAGTTTCTCTTTTGTCCTGTGGGTCTGTGATTAAATAAGAGAAAACTAGTGTGATTAATAGGATCTTAAAGTTCTGATTCTGCAAACACCAATTTCTCTGTGCTGCGCCTACTACCTCTTTAAAATTGGCATGGCCTTAAAATTAAACTTCTTGGCCTCCCAGGTCTGATGAATTCCTAACAAAATAAATTAAAGCTCTTTGTAAAGATTATATCTATACATACACTGAGAGAGAGAGAGAAAATAAGACTTTGAATTTATGCAACAGCTTCAAAAAGGGTGCCTCATTTATCTACCAAAAGAGAGAGAAAGAGAGGAAAAAACTTTCCCTTTAAAACTGGCATGGCCCAAACATTACATTTCTTGGCACCCCAGGTCTGATGAATTCCTAACAAAATAAATTAAAGCCCTATGTAAATAAAAAAAATACATGTATGATGAGAAAAAGACCTTGAATTTATGCCACAGCTTCAGAAAGGATGCCTCATTTATCTACCAAAAGAGAGGGAACAAGAGAAATAAAAACTCTCTTTGAGTAATAAATGGATAAATACAAGTAGCATTATTATCCTTGCCTATTGATTGAATACAAGAAGCCAAAAAAAAAAAAAAAAAGGTTAGGCAACTTGCCCAAGGTCACTCTGGAAGTCAGGGATGGGATGAGATGAGAACCCAGGTTTCCAGGCTCCTGGCCCAATGCATTTCTTTCAGGGCCATAAATCACAGGACTGCTTAGGTCTTTAGATTCTCCAGATGTTGCCATCTCCTCAGTGTCCTTGTGCCTCCACCCAATGCTTTCACATTTTTTATGGAGTTAGACGAAAGCCTCCTTCCTCCTGACAGCTTTATTACCCCAAGAAACCATTATCTCTCTCTAACTCAGAAAGTTATACTCAACTGTTGGTGCAGTAACCAAACAGGAGTCAAAGACATTTCTATGATTGATGTACCCTTCAGTGGAAAACAGCTGAAAATATTACTGCTTTGGTATTCCCATTTTTTTTCCCAGGCCTAAAGGTTAATCAGTTGACAGTGTTACACAGAAAGTCTTTTTAAAAAGTCCTACAACAAAGAAACTGGGTACATTGGAGAAGTCTTCCCAAGATCAGGAAGAGCTGTTAACACCCAGAAGGGAAGTAGGAACAGATGAAGGCAATATAAGCGTTTTCAAGATCTTGGGATGGTTGGTGCCACTTTAGACAAGGGCTGGGGTCAGAGTCTAGGAGTATACCGAGAGGGGCTAAAATTACTTATGAGTGTGACTGTCAGTCCCAAGGGAAAGACGAAGAGAATATACAAAAATACAGGAAGAGAAAAGAAAGACAGAGAAAAAAATGAACAAAGAGACGAGAGGAGGAAGAAAAATATAAAAGGAAAGAGAAAAAGAAAAGAATGAAATACAGATTAATAATAATTAATATAATATTTACAGCTTATATAAGGTTTTCTCATGTATCTATTCATGTAATATCAAAATTCCTACACAGTAGAAATCATCCCAATTTGATGAATGAGGCTCATATGCCAAACATCAGAATATTGGGGAATGCAAGGCAGACTCAAATAAGTTTCCATTTGCCATCTCCACCAAGGACCCAAGGAAGCATGTACTGGGTCATACCAGGGGGCATTAAGCCTAGGCTCTGGCAGTGGCCCCCAGGGACCCTCAGCTGTGTAACAAAAGCCTTCACTCCAGACTCTGCACAAGTTCTACCTTGTCCAACAACAACAAAGATGAGAAGAAGATTGGCAGGGAAAACGGCTTCTTCAAAAATGACTAGAATTCTAAGTGTCTGCTTTTAGCAAGAACAGCACATGCAAAGATACTGTGGCACAAGGCAACATCCAGTGTTAGAGAATGTGAAAAATGATGGGCATGGATGAAGCAGACAGTGAAAGGTGTAAAACAGAAGATGATGCTGGTTGAGTGGCTGAGTGATAGGTCCGGTGGCGGGGTGGGGGGTGTCTTATAAATCATACTGAGGAGCACAAAATGTATCCTACTTGCAACGGGGGGCCTTCAGAGTTCTAAAGACAAGAGGAAGGGCTGCAAGTGACACAATCAAATAAGTTTTGGAAAAATAACCCTGACAGCAATAAGGAAGAAGGGATGAGTATCTATGAAACAAGACATGGGGTGAAATTCAGACATGGAAATGTGAACTAAGAGAAAAAGGACATGGACTAGAGATACTTTAGAAGCAGAATCAGTAGATGGAGATCATGGAGGGAAGGAGTCAAAAACGATTCTTGGAATTCTGGCTTCCAGACTAGGGTATGTTGTAATGACATTAATTAAGACTGAGAAGATACAAATTTTGATTTGGGGCATACTGAATTTGAAGCATCTGTGAACATACAGGTGTCTAAGTCAACTAAGCTGATGGAAACATGGTTCTGGGGCCCAAGATAAAGTTAGTGCTAATAAGACAGATTTAGGAGTTGGTGGTACGTAGTGATGGTAGAAGTCATGGCAACAGAAGCAACGTCACTAACCAGCCTGGATTGAGCTCTTTAAAAACCCAGCCTTCAAAAGGACCCTAGGTCCAGTAATAAAGAAATTGAAAATGTCCACTAGATAACTGGTTTTCATGGAATTATTTCCCAACTGGCTGCCAGCCTCACCAACACCTATTTTCACCCCTGCTCACTCTCCAGTCTCTCTCCTGCATGTTTACAGAGTGGCACATCACCTGGCATGATTCCCAGACTCTACATCTTTCTGCTTTGTCTCCCAAATTCCAACTAACACTTCCCTCCAGCTGCAGCCTCTCCAAGGAATGACAAACAGTCCAGGGACTACCCCCATTATCACGGGGCCCGAGGAATCTGCATGTGTGCACTTTTCCGGGGCAGCAATGACCAGCCATGGATACCCTGAAACTAAAGAAGAGACATCTCAATAGCCAAAAGGTAAGAACAACCCAAGTGTACATCAACAATGAATGGATAAATAAGGTGTATGTATACACACACAACGAACGATTACCCAGCCTTAAAAAGAAGCAAAATTCTGATGCACGCTCCAAAACGGATGAACATCAAGGGCATGATTTTAAGGGAAATAAGCCAGTCACAAAACATAAATATGGTGTGATTTTACTTATATGACATACCTGGAGTTGTCAAATTCATAGCAACAGAAAGTGGAATGGTGGCTGTTAGGAGCTGGGGGAAGAGAAATGGGGAGTATTATTTAATGGAGACAGAGTTTCCATTTGGAATGATGAAAAATGTTCTGCAGACAGATGGTGGTAATGGTTATACAACTTTGGGAATGTACCTCATGCCACTGAATTGTATACTTCAAAATAGTTAAAATGGAAAATTTTAATGTTAAGTATATTTTATCACACTAAAAAAAGAAGCAACCAGAAAAAAAAAGGTATCCAGGAATAGTTGATTGTTTTATATTCTTAGAATGGAATATAACACAGCAACGAACAAAACTCTTGCTGCATACAAAGACATTAATGAAGCTCACATACAGAGTGCTGAACACAAAGGGCTGCGTAGAAAGTGTATATTCTATATAATTTCATTTATATGAGGTTCAAGAATGGGCAAAACTAATCTGTAATAAAAGAAGTCAGAATAGGGTTACCGTGGAGGAGGTGTATTGAGAGGAAGGGATCTCGAAAGAGCCTGCTGTGGGCTGGAAATGTCCCCCATTGTGATCTGAGTGCTGCTTACACAGGGAAATGTATCAGGTTGAACAACTAAGATCTGGGCACTTATGTCTCAACATTAAAACAAACAAAGATATCTTCAACAAAAATTGTTTACCTTTCCAAGCTGATTCAACAGTTAGCTACAGGAACGCAAGTTCTAATTGGAAAGGGGGAAAAAGGAGTAATTTGGAGGGAGGGAGAGGTGGCATATTAGGTTTTGGAGGGAGAGGCACAAAAACCTGCCAAGGTGGGAGCTGGGACGAGGTAGGGAGAAAGTGCGGAAAAGGAGACAGGGGGTTACCATTCATGGCAAAGCTCAGCTCAGTAACATCCAGTTAAGAAAGAATCACTGGGCGCATACTTAGTGCCAAACACAATGCAAAGTGCTAGGGCAGTTTCTCAAAGTGGGCCAAACTCAGCCACATCAGAACTGTGTACGTGGTTTATTCAAAGTGCAGATTCTTGGGTCCTGCCCCAGATCTACTGACTCAGAAACTTAGGGGGCTGGGCCTAGGAATCTCGTTTTCAGCAGTCACCCCAGGTGACTGTACCAAGATGAATAATATACACTTTGTTCTGTACTAACCCCTCTGCCCTCAAGGGGGGCTGGGTGAGAGAAATGAGACACATAAACAGGTAACTTCCATGTAACATGGCGACTACAGTGACAGACAGGCTGAGGCTGCAGGGTAGAGGAGGAAGAGTAGGTCAAATCAGGTAAAGTGATGCCTGTGCCGAATCAAAACGGCTGCCCAGCAATTAGCAGAGCAAACTGGGGTGAAGGAGAGGGTGCAAAGGTAACTGGTTTGCCAAGTGTGGTTCCCGGAGCATAGCATTAGTATCACCTGGAAACTTGTTAGAAATGCAAATCTCAAGGCCCCACCCCAGAGCTACTGAATCAGAATTTCCGGGGGTGGGCCCAGGAATCTGGGTTTTCAAGCCCTGGGGGGGAATTCTGATACCACTCAGGTTGGACAACTGGAAGGGCAAGGAGGTGGGAGAGTGGAGCTGTCAGGAATGCAGCTTCAGAGCCAGGCTGCCTGGATCCAAATCCAAGCTCTGCAGCTTCCTGGCTGGGTGACCTTAAGTGAATTACTTCATCTCTCTGGGCCCCAGCTTCTTCATCTCTATAATAATAGTACTTAATTCGTAATTATTGCACATCACGTGCCTGGTACATGATAAGTGCTATATACGTGTTTGGAGGCGAGTGGGCAAAGGGACAGGCAGGAGAGTTGGCAGGGCCATTTCACAGGCAGCTGATGTTTGAGCATCAAACACGAAGCAGGGCATGATGAGAGCGCTGGAGAAGTCGGCAGAGGACAGATCATGGCATTTCATGTTTAAAAGAGAAAAAGACACCCAGGGACTTCCACTTCCAAAATGATAGACTCTTTTCTCAAAAATATTTTACTTTTTCCTATTCCTCTTGCTAAGTACAGCTAAAACCCTGGACATTGATAATAAGATCCTGAGAAGTAGAGAGGAAAAGGCAGACCAGGGAGGGAACTCAGGACCTGAGGAATAACAGAGTGATGAGTTCATTGGATTTTTTTTTTTTTTTTTTTGGCTTTACACATCCCAGGCTTGGAGCTTAAGTACCTAGCAACCCACAAATGCCATGGAGCGCAAAAGAAGCCCAGCAAAAGTCAGCTCTCTGACACCAAAGGACCAGGAAAGCAGAAGCCTAGGAAGGCAAAAATATTGATGATCACTGATCCCCTCCAGACAAACAGCTCAGTAAACAACTGTGGCCCCACATCCACCCACACCAGCAAAGGCCTAGTTTCCGCCCCTGCTTGGCTGGGAGTCAGAGAGGCTGGGTGTGGATCTGGGACTTCGTTGCCCATCAGGAAATAATGAACCACCCCTTCCTCATGTCTGAGGAGACCTTGGGGAGGCCAGAACTCCCACCCCCACCCAGCAGTGAGGAGGAACACCCACCCTTCTGCTAGGGACTCCACCCCCTGCTGCAGGACGCCAACATCTGATTTCTGAACTTGGACTCTCATTTTGCAAGAGTTACTGTTAGGGGGAACTTGGTAAAGGGTACAAGGGCTCTGGATGTATTATGTCCTAAAACTGAATGTGCACCTACAGTGATCTCGAAATTTTTAATTTAAAAAAAGTAAAAAAAAAAAAAAAAACCCAAAACCTGAACCAAATCATATGGAAAAAAACAGCTAAGGATTTTAAGTGAAGAGTGACAGGTTAGATTTGTACCATAATCAACCTTTTCTAAGTGCAGTTTCCAACATGCTCAAGTCACGACAACCACGGAACATGACTGAAATTCATCTGAGAGAGGCTTTGGCACATGCGCTGTAGGCTGCCTGGTCTGGAGAAAGTCATTCATTTGGCATCATCAGAGCTCATGGCTGGTCTCCTTTTACCTATCAACTGTAGGAGATGTCAGTGGTACCCAAAGGACAGTTCTGGTTGCTAGGGTGATGAGCGTAACACTGGTGGGAAGTCTTAAACACAAGCCGGGAGGGCAATAGCTGGAATCGCCTATGGAGAGCAAGATCTTCATTTGAGAGGCTCTTGTTTCTGACAAGTATGCTGTGAACCAACTCTGTTAACTCCAGTGGGATCCAGAAATCTGAAAGGGTAAACACAAATCAGCATCACCGGTGACCAGAGGAGGCTGCAGGACACTTTTTTAACAAGAGAGATTTTTGAAAATAAGAACTGTAAGATGCTTCCTGTGCAATCAGTTTGTTTCCACTTGTGCTGCTCTGGTTCCCTCATTTCAAGCCCTGCACCTGGGTGGGATGGCGTTGCCCTGGCCAGCAACAGCAGGAGGGAGGAGGAAGAGGAAGAGAGCGGTTGGGTGATCAATAAACTCTTGTGGAAACATTGCTTGTGAAAACAAACACTACTTGATGGGGAGTACTGAAGGGAAGGGAAGTCAGAGAGCACCTGAGTGCAAAGAAGGGAGCTATGCTGGGCAGGGGAGGTCAAGGTGCGCTTCTAGGAGGAGATGAGGCTTGTGCTCAGTCCTGAGAGCAACAACACCCACATAGAGCCCCACACACATGGGGCCTGCAGGAGCGGGGAAGGGCCTGGGGTGGAACAGGAATTCACTACTAGGCAAGGCGTTTTGAACACAGGGCCATTGTTACTCATCGGCTGAGTAAGCGAGAACGTGAAACTAACAAGGATAGAACTGCAAGATGAATCTCCAAAGTGATGTGTGCAAAAAATAATAATAAAATTAGTCAATTTTTTTTGAGAAACTGCCTGTGGCCACAGACGCTGCGCTGGAAGCATCGATGGCTCGGCACAAATCCATGCTGAATCCCAGCCCTGAAGGGTCACCTTCCGCAGTGGAAATCCACGAATACGCTAGGAATCAGACGCTTCCTCTCCGTGGTGGGGAAATCGCAACATTTGGATATGGAGAGCCTAGAACAACGTGGTAATGTATTTATTCTGTTTTGAAAATGTAGGGTTTATTATTATTCAGGTGTGGTGAGACCAGTGGATCAGGAGATGATTGCCACTGAAGAAGTCAGTTTGTTACACTTCCCAAGAGGAGGGGGCATCACATGCAAGGCCACACGGGGAAGCACCAGGATCAGGTAGGAAGGAGATGTGGGCAAGGGCCACTATTGTGGTTTCCATGGGAAGGAACAGCAGAGGCAGGGTAGCAGGCTTAGGATTGGCTCGTTTCAAAAATTTCAACAGGCTCTGTCTGGGGTATAGGGGCAGGTGGATAGTGGCCCAGAGTGTAACACAGGAGAGGAGGTGAGGGGAGGGTGTAGGCTCTGGATTGTGTAGGCTGCGGATGAAAGGCACGCCAAAGGTGAGTTGTTCGCTGTCTCTAGGAATCGGCTGTCCCTGCAGGGTCAGCAAGGCCCCAGCATTAGAAACAGAAAATAAAAGGCACCATGAATACATTTCCCAAGTATTCACTGGGCACCTTCCACGTGCCCAGCACTGCCACTGGGCCTGTGGATTCTCAGAAATCGTGTGCACATGCCCTTCATTCCCCCGAGAGAGCGCTGCCTTCTCCCCAGGTGTCACGTGTAAACTCACACCGACGAATTAACAACTCAGCAACTAAGCATTCAGAAAAATGTACCAATATGCATTCAGCAAATCAGAGTTTCTTAAACCTAATAATGTATGGATCCTTTTTAAAGAAAAATATTTCCCACAGATCCTCAGTGTTAACTTCAGTTATATGTTTTTATAATGTTACTCTGTGTAAGTTAGATCCGTACAACACGAAATTAGTTATAAACTTCTTAGGCCTACAGCTCTTACAGTAAAATCAAAACAAGCTTTCAAAATACCAATAACAATATAAAACCAAAGATATTTAAAATTAGTTTCATGTGATAATTGATGATGTTTTACTTAAACTTTATTAATATTATTGGGCACCATCGTGGAAAAATATATTTGAGTGTTTCCTATTTTACTTGTTATTGACATGAATCTTCTGATTTTGAACATGACGAGTCACCATTCGAGTCACTGCCATGAGTTCACTGTCATCGCCACGCTTGATGTCAATGACCTCACTTTTAACCACTGAAGCATGACAGACCAGTCAATTAACAGCAAATGCAAAACTGGGGGAAAGATCTCCATCGGCCTATTTTTAAATCCGCTTACCAGTAGTGAAGGGTTATAAGAAGGTACATAGAAAGGAAGAATCCACAGAACAATTCTGCTTACAAGGCCAGCATGGTACTGCCTTCTGCTGTTCCATCTTATCTGCTAAGTGCCCACTTACTCTGTTTCCCTCCACTCTTTCATGTAAGCAAAGGTTTTGAAGAAGGCTTCTTCAAAACCTTTGCTTACGTGGCTTGTCTGGACATCATTTAGCCTTCAGTTAGCCCCACCAAGGCACTGAAATCCCAAAAGTAAACTCAAGCAGGTGCATCCAGATATAGCCCTAAGCTTATGCTATTTTAAATCTTATCGTTAAAATTCAAACATTCTTGAAAAATTTGAAGATACACCCCAAGGATAAATCTGGGGGTCTCCTTAGGGTCAGGGACCCCATTTGGAGGGAGGCAGCACAGTTTGAATGAAAGAGGGAGATAAATAAAGCTGTTGAAGGGGAGAGGGTATAGCTCAGTGGTAGAGCATGCACTTAGCATGCATGAGGTCCTGGGTTCAATCCCCAGTACCTCCATTTGAAAGTAAGTAAATAAATATATAAGCCAGCCTAATTACCTCCTCCCCCCGCCCCCCACCGCCAAAAAAAGAGAATAAAGCTGCTGAGGTCATGGGAGGCTTTGAGCAAAGGATGTAGTTGAGCTGGATGAGAAGATGGGAAGGACTCAGAAAGCCAAGGAGGAGGAAGAATGAACAATGAATCTCCTGGGAGTAGATGCAGAAATCTACCGATCCACCTACATCCCCCGGGGCCATTCTCCTCCTGCCTTCCTGCCCCACCAGTCTTCTTTCAGTTACTCTAATAAATAGAAGAGCTGTCTCTTTTAAGGGTTTTTCTGGCATTGCTTCCCTGGATGCATCTGTCAATACCTTAACTCTTTCCTGAGGCTGGCTCCTTTTCCTCCGTGAGCTCTTAATCGAAATGTTAGTTTTCATCACATAGTTCTTTCACAGCACTCGCTCTTTTCCTTTGAGGTTTGTATTAGCTTCCTACTGCTGCTGCCATCAATTACCACCAACTCAGTGATTAAACAACACAGATTTATCCTCTTATAGTTCCAAAGGTCAGAGATCCTAAAAGCAGAGAGTTGTGTTCCTTCTGGAGGCTCCAGGGAAGAATCTGTTTTCTTCCCTTTTCTAGTTTCTAGAGGCTGCCTGCATTTCTCAGCCCATGGTCCCCTTCCAGCAGCATCGCATCCTCCAATCTCTGTTTCTGCATCTGTCATCTCATCGCCTTCTCTGGGTCTAACCCTCCTGCCTCACTCTTATAAAGACCCCTGTGATGACACTGGGCTCACCCAGATAATCCAGGATAATCTCCCTATCTCAAGAGCCTTAACTAATCACATTTGCAAAGTCCCTTTTACCATATAAGGTAGTTTATTCACCAGTTCTGGAGATTAGGACACAGACATCTCTGGGGGCTTCTACTCAGCTTACATAAGGCTCTCATTGCAACACATAATCATTTGTTGGTTTCCTTTTTCATTGTCTATCACACATGTCTGTACACATCAGACTGTATATCAGACTGTAAGCTCCATAATAAAAGAACTAAGACTGCATCATGTTGCCAAATGCATAGTAAATGGGCATTAAATATTTAATAAATGAATAAAGGACAAAGGGAAGGTAGGACATAGGAAGGAAGATGGATGGCACAGCCAAGATATCTACTCAGGAAGGTGGACATGGCTATTCTGTCTCTGACAGATTTCACTAAAACATGGTCGAAAGCAAGCCTATCTTGCTCAAGACACCTTCCTTTCACTGCTCTAGCGTAAATATCAGCCCCACAGACGTACTCTAACTGGTCTGCACCTGACCAATCCTCGTGCCATGAAAACAAGATGATGTGATTGTCAGAATCATCAGAACCACCAGGCTGGAACTGAGGAGCATTTTCCAAAAAAATAGAGGTTGTGGGGGTGGGTCCTGCCACTAAACAAGGGGAAAGGGAATGTTTGGCCAACAGAGAACCAGTTCCTGCCAGTCAGCCTCCCACTAAACCATCTCAGGTCTTCTCACCCTCTTTCCTATTCTATGTGTATCTACCATCTCTGTTTTTGTCCTTGCTCCGTTCTGTATCTTTCCAGCATTTTTTCCCTCTCCTCCAAAGCACATGGTTAATGTATAAAACCGAACTATTTATTTAAATATGTTCTACCTGCCAAATAAAGCTTTGTACTCCTGGCTCTTACTCTTAAAGCAAATGAGGCAGAACATTCTACACTTAAGGATGCAGTGGAAAGAGCCCTTGGTGAGAAGCGTGGGGTCTTGGGGGGTGGAACTAGTTCTCTAACTAGCTGTGTTGTAGACAAGTAACCTAACCCAGACTTGGCTTTAAATTTCTTCCTCGTCTAAGTGATCTCTAAGACTGTGAACATCTGTAAAATCCTATTACACAAAGGTAAAAGAGTAACAAAAATGAGAGGATGTCTATACTTAGGAAGGCGGGTTGCATATAATCTTGGGGATTGTCTTGTTTTGTTTTGTCTTTAGGAATCATTGCTCTTCAATAATAACAGTGATAATAATACTAGCTTACACTTACTGAGCGATTACCATGACCTGGGCACTCTTCTAACTAGTTCATACATCATCAGCTGGCGTGATCCCCATTTAGCGGTAACTGAAGCCCAGTGGACCAGAAGCCTCACCCCCGCATTACAGCCTCCTGACGACAGCCCGTATCCCTGGCAGTGGATCCTCAAATCAGGAGAAATACAGCTGTTTACTGACTTGCCCTAAATGTTGTGCTTGCATCCATCTCATTTGTCTTCACAACAACCTAGAGCATAAGCGTTAGAGCACTTCTCCCCTTGGCTGATAATCAGTAACTTTTTAAAAGAAAATCTGGCACATTAAAGATGGCCACAGATTATCTGCTGCTCTTCTCACCAGGAAGTGGGAACTGCTCCGCTTCCCCTGGACTCCGAGCTGACCCTGTGACTTCCTCTGGCCCATCGCAGGTCACAGAAGATACACGGGGCCAGTTTTAGGCTTAGGCCTGGTCCTGGAAGCATCTCCTTTTGCGTATTTGGAACCTAGCTGCCATGCTGGAAGGAAGTCCAAGCTAGCCTGCTGGAGAGAAGGGCCACAGCGAGAGGCCCTGGAGGATGAGCCACCAGAGAGAGGAAGGGAGAGACCTGAGCCACCGAGGGGAGCATTCCAGCCAACACGATCAGCACCCAGGCCCCAGACGTGTGAGGGAGGCCTTTTTAAATATTCCAGCCAGTTAACCTGCCACCTGAATGCATCCACGTCGGACACCCCGAAGGAGAACTTCTAGTCAATCCTCAAACTCACGAGTAAATGAAATAATAAATCGTTGCTATTTGAAGGCACTAGTTTTGGGGTGGTCTGTTACACAGAATTATACATATGAAACAGGGACAACGAACTCTTGCTCACCTCCTCTCTGTTACACAGGTGCCTTGACCCAGTGAGAGCAATAAATGTCAGAGTTACTTAATATAATTTAAGAGACATAACAGATAAGAAAAACTGTTCTCCCACCAAGTACAAGAGCATTTCGCCTGGAGTCAAATGGCACCAACTTTATGTCCTGCCTGTGCATGCAAACTAGACAGACAGCAACAAAGATGAGTGGAAAGACTTGGCCATCTCAGCCATCAAAGCGGACTGACACTCAATCAATTTGGTTGCTGCAGTCGGGATCACAAAGTAAGAAGAAACAGCTGGTTTGTTTCAATACCCAGTCGTCTGCATCCTTCTGCCCCGTAAGGACCTCAGGGCTCCAGCACCCTTGGTCCCACATAATTCTGGGTGATACACAGTGACCCCACAGTCACCCACACACAGTGACTTAGGGTCCACCTTGGTACTTCCAGCTTCTGGAACTGTTCTCAACACGCAAGCCTCTGGATTTAGACCTTTTGCCTGCTCTGACCTGCATTTTGTGTGTGAGTTCTCCTGACTTCTAGATCTTTGCAGCCAGTTCTGATCTCATCTATCTGAACTTTCAGGTTTAAGATGATCCTTGGTCAAGCCTCCAGCTACCCATGCCCCTGGCACGGCTCAATAATCCCATAAGCATCCTCCGAGCACCTACTAAGGGCACCAGAAATAAAAGAAGCATTAGGCTTGAACCCTGACTTGCCACCAGGAGCTCCCAAACTGAGAAAGTCCTGTTTTTCCATCTCTCCCAAAAGACTACTGGTTTCTACTTAATAGATACTCTGGTAAAGAGAAGGTTATATCCCATACAAGGACATCCAATTTGCAGTGAATCAGAAAACCGTAAAATACACATGACACTAACATTATTCTGCACAGAAGTCAATCATCTTTTAAGAATTCATGAGACCCTTCAGGATCTCGCAGAGCCTCCGGAATATCATTATGAATATCAGTTATCATTCTGCCTGCAAAGCAGAGAAACACCAATTAGCAGAGCTTTCCTACTGACAGAAAGCCAGCTAAGCCAGCTCTCACTTAGGGCAGAGAGAGAGAGAGACGTTAGCCAAATAGAGTGAGCAGAAATCAGAGTAGGGGAGAGAGTATACATTTTTTGCAAGGTAAATTTTGAACATTTCAGCAGCCAATGTGGGGATGAGGCAGGATTGAAGGGCGGTTGGTGTCTCCAGTAAATGATGTGTCACCAGACTCCTTTTTCAGACTCAGAACTGGGGTTGGACCAGGGGAGGATCCCCTTACTTTCTTCTTTTGGAACAAAGGCTGCTGACTGTCAGAAAAAGATGAAATCTTTCTCCCCACCTAAAAGGGGAGCTGGGGAAGGTAATTACTGGAAGGAGATTAACGCTTCCATGTTAGGAATGACAGAAGCCACTCCAAAGAGGGGCTTACAGCACACAAAGCAAGCAGAACCATTGCCGCTTTGTTAACGGCACCCAGCTGAGTTCTGGAAATACATTTCAGAGAAATGTCCAAAATCCAGAGTGAGCAATTAGTCTTCTCCTAGAATTATTGAAGGCCTCTAATTTGTCGAGAAAGGAATCACTGGCTCAAGACTTCACAAGGCTGCAGTAATTAAACTAACAAATTGTAAGTACATTTATCTGGATAAAAGTTATTCATCACCCAGAGGGTGTGACGGCCAGAGTCTACACGCTCTGTGTTGACATTTCCTCCCATCAGGACCTATTTGCTTCATGCTGTGGGAACAGTGTGCTTAGAAAGGAAGGATTTCACCAGCAACGCCCCTCACTCAGCTCCTGCATCTCTCCCAACCCTGAATGACAGCCACAGAGAAGGACTTGAGGTTGCAGGGGAGAGGGAGGCGCCATCCATTTTAATGCCTGCAGCAGCAGGAAATTAAATCTCTATGTAAAGCTCTGTGGCCAGCATAAGATATGAGAAGAAATACCTAAGTGTGGTTATAAACGAGAAAGGTCAAAGAATTATTTTTCTTCTTCATCTTTATGCAATTTAAGGGGAAACTGGCATATCATTACTCAAAAAGATAGAAATGAGACCATTACTGTTCCTTCGACTTCGCTGGCAGAGTCAAACTTTGCATTTCAGAGTAGTTCCTCACGGCAGGGGTGAGGGCATTTATGCTGCCGGCTTTACCCAAAGGTGGGAAGAAAAATGATTAAGTCTGGGCACCCTGTCTACATTCCTCGCTAATGAGTCACACGTTATTTAATGACGTCCACAGTGTCACTGGCAAACTCAGAGGCTCTCTTGCTAGTCCTTCATTCCCATCATAAAAAAAAAAAAATTTAAATAAGAGTTTCTCCTTCATGTGTCTTTTAGGTCAACCCAGAGGATCGAACAGCTTCTTCAGAGGTTCAAATTTTCCATCGTTGGTTTCCTGACTCACGGCAGGATATTCTGGGGCCTGCTCACTTTGGGACTGAGAATGGGGAACAGAACCCAACGTCCAGCATCGTAATGGTCAACGTTTGCGTACTCAGTCCCAGGTCAGCTGATTAGTCTGAACTCTGGGCTTCGACTGAGATGTCCAGCTCCGCCCGAGCTCTCCTGCCTGCGACTGCAGCCACTCCCCACCACTCCCACACACAAGGGCCCACATGCACGAGTTACTTCCAGTTGGTTGTTTGGTGTTATGATCTGAAGTGTGTTCCCCCAAAACTTGTAAGCTGAAGTCTTAATCCCCAGTATCTTAGAACGTGATTGCATTTGGAGATTGGGTCTTGAAAGAGGTAAAATGAGGTCATTCGTGTCGGCCCTACTCCAGTATGACTGGTGTCCTTATAAGAAGAGATTAGGACACAGACATGCACAGGAAAAGCCACATGACAATACCAGCAGAAGATAACCATCTACAAACCAAGAGGAGAGGCCTCAGAAGAAACCAACCCTGCCAGCACCTTGACCTTGGACTTCCAGCCTTCAGAACTGCGAGAAAATAGATGTCTGTTGTTTAAGACACCCAGTTTGTGGTTCTCTGCTATGGAAGCCTGAGCAAACTAATACAACTGGCCCATCCTTCAACATGCCTGATGAGTTCATGCCCCCTGGAATACAAACTAAGTGAGAAGGTTGTTCCGGCTCCTGGCTCTGAAGGGCAAGCAGATCCAATGAAAGTGGACTGGACAGAACCAGAACTGGGGGGAACGTTCCCAGGTGATCAAGGAACTTGGATCATCAGCTTCTGCTGCCCATCAGCACCTGCTGGGCCACTGGAGGGGGTACTGGGAGAGTCAGCAGGACTGGGAGCTGTGATGTGACTGGGTCCCCAAGTGAGCATCGCAAACCGTGAACAACGGCTGAAGGACTGAGAAAAGTACGGTGGATAATGTTTGCTAATTGACTGTTTTACAACTTACTATACTCACCAGTATCCACAGTGACATGGTTATCAAAACATTCGAATAAAACCTTGGGCTAAACTAATAAATGTATAGTGTATGAAACTAGGAAGGGGAAACAGAGTCACGTTCCTTCAGCAATACTTTGCTCAGCTCAGTTCCAAGGGCCTTGTTTCAACCAGGTCGTGAAAAACTAGAGAACAAGCATGGCAAAGTGTTTGAAAAACATGTCATATGAGAAGCAGTTTTTGGAAATAAGTGTTTAGCCTAAAAGCAGGGTGCTGCACAGGGTAGAAGGCAGCTGCCTTTAATGCGTGAAAGGGCTACCTGTGGCTGGGCGATTAGGGTTATTCGTATGACACCTGAGGGAAAAAACCGAGACCAACAAGGACCTACTATATAGCACAGGGAACTATATTCAGTTTCTTATAATAACATACAACAGAAAAGAATCTGAAAAAGACACACACACACACACACACACGTATATGTGTCTGAATCTCTTTGCTGTACACCTGAAACTGACATTGGAAATCAACTACACTTCAAAAAAAACCACAAAATTTAAAAAACAACAACAACAAAAACAAAAACAAGACCAAAAGAAAGACATTACTGAGAGGGACTTGAAGAAGCTTCAACAGTAATAGCCAGTAATCCTGGGGCTGACTTCATTTTTTTAGTATGAGTGGATTTTCCTCAAATTAAAAAGTAATTCTGAAGTTAAAAAATCATTCAATCAAGAAATATTTATCAAGCATCTACAATATGCAGAGTTCTGAGCCAACATATGGGGAGGACTCCTTTGGTTTTGTCTGCCCACCATCCCTATTTCTGGGTGAGAATGGCTCCTTCCCTATTTCCACTGCTCATGGTGAGGTTCTCAGATGACAGTGGCCCAGCTCAAGCCTATTCGTACAGTCACAAAGTGGAGCACGTGGCCCAGCTGAGCTAATCACAGTACTTCACACCCATGGCAAAAATGAACGCCAAGAAGAATGAATAATCCGAGCAGGTCCCATCGGGTCCGCCTCTGAATTACTTTACAGGTGTGGGGAGACACATACGCATACGTTCCGATGTGTAATCACCCACCTGTAACTTTTCCTAAAAGGTTTGCCAAACTGGGAAAATGTGAAACTGTAGTTTTGAGTGGTCATCCTTCTACCAGAAAGACTTGAATGGTAAGGGAAGAAAAAAACTGTCTGACAATATAGTTTGAGTTCCTAAATCCTACCCATGAGTCCCACCACCCCTTTTTTTGACTTTTATCACTTTATTTTTTCCTTTTATTTTTGTCTTGAACTGGATTTCTCTTACCTTTAACCAGAAACACAAGTTGGTATTTGTTGAATAAATAAATTGCAGGAATCTAAGTAGTGTAAGACATGGTCCCTACATCAAAGTTTCTTATAAAATCAGCTCAATAAATCCTTTAAAACTGAGTAGACAGATGGATAAACTGACAGACAGGCAGTTGTAGTAGACAGTAGGTGTAGTAAGACTTCAGAGAAAAGAGAAATCTCTACAAACTAGCTGCTAGGGATGATTTCAGGGAGGAGGGAGAATTTTAAGATCCCTAAGGACATACAGGAGCTGAAGAGACCAGAGGTGAGCTGGGGGAAAGGAGACGGGTACCCAGCCCAGGCAGGGGGAACAGGACAAAGGTCCATGAAAGCACGTGGAACATTTGCAGCTCAGAGAATAGACCAGCTTCCTCTGGATTTGAGGGCTGATATATAAGATAAACAGAAGACAGTGCTGGAAAGAGAACTTGAACCAGATAATAGAATTCATCAAGCACTAGATTAAGCTGTTTGAAGAGTTTCAAGCCACTGAAGACGCTGGAACAGGGAGCGGTGTGATGAAGGCAGAATTTGAAGATGATAAAAGTGTGGGGTGTGAATTGGGGAGCATGGCTGGGGACAGGAAGAGCGCTCAGGCCAAAGAAATGATCCCGATGGTGGGAATGAAGACCTGGGGCAACAAAGGCCTAAGCACAGAACCAAAGAGGACTGGAACCCGAGCTCAGTCTCACGATGCCTCTTCAAGACACGCGGCTTTTAGCGGCACACAGAAACCCAAAGGACACACGAGGTGAATTTAGTTTTAGCTTCTTCTGCCCAAGAATAGATAGAATCTTGTTCATTCAGTTGTTGCAGCTGTTGCACCGTGAACTCACCCAGATTCCCAGGGACATTACCATTTTTAATCAGGAAAAGTCTGTAAGGTATATCGGCCTCACTAGTATTGGTTCCATGTGCCTTTTCTGAGCAAATACCTAGTAACTTTCCTTGGGACCGTGGAACAAAATCTTAAATATCACTTTGGAGTCACTATCTGAGAATGCCAAGTGAATAACCATTATTACCAGACAAAATCCCAGGAACATACTATCTGGACTTCCGGTCTGGGGACGCCACGTCTCGGGAGCTGATTCAGAAAGAAGAGCTTCTGCACTCAACCATTTAATAAGAAAACATTTGCTGAAGATTTATATAGTGAGTTACACTAAAGTACTATGAAACATTTATAGAGTAAAAAATGCTTTCCAAAACCCATTCATATACTTCATCTGATTTTGCCCTTTCAATAATACACTCAGGCAGACTGAGCTGATAGTATTACTTTAGGGTTTAGGTGAGGAAAATGTCAAGCTCTGAGAAATAAAATGATTTACCCAAAGACTCTCAGTAGCTAGTGTTGAGCCCAGGTTTGGAATTGAGAGTTTTGACCTTGACTCCAGAAGACTTGACTTTACAGCATGACGTAAAGGCAGTGGGCAGGTCAGGACTCATTCCCAGCACCTCCTGCAGGGCTGGGATGCACCCTCTGTTCACAGAGGATGGAAAAAGTAATGGGGAACTAGACAAAGGCAAGTTCCAGCTCTGCCACAAAACAGCTTGTGACCTGGAGCAAGTCGGGTCCTCTCTCTAGACACCAAGAGTAACAGAATGGAGGACACTGTCCGGTGAGTCAACTGGAGGAGAAGGGCTAGAACTAGGGTGTCCACTTGAGAACCACAGGCGTGTTCACCCTAAAAACACCAAGGAGCCCCATGGTGATAACTTACCTCAAAACGAAAGAGTCAGGATGCTGAGGACAGGGTGAGAGGGAAGGGTTGATGTAGGACATCACATGGTGTCTGTCTCTGAGCTAGTCTGCCAGCCATGCTTAGCCTCCTCCAACTCATGCCTGAGTCCAAGGAGAAGGTAATAATAATAAAAATAACAATAGCAACAACAAGGAAGAAGAGAGAGAAGAGGAAGAGGAGGTGAATTGAGTAAAACTGGAAGTGTTATTCAAACCTCTGTACAACAGTGAATATTGGTATGTATGTGACACTGAACAAGTCACCTCCATTTTCTCATGGTAAAAGCGGGCGGCTAGGCTACACACAGCCCTCCTAGGATTGCTGTAGGAATAAATGTGGGATGTAGGAAGCACTTAGTAAAGTGTCTGGAACATGATTCTTATATTTTATATTATTGCTGCTAATATGGCTTTACTGCTTTGTAGCCTGGTGACCAAGTACAGCAGAAGTGGTCCCTAGTCAGGGTTTCTAGCAGACAGCTCTTGTGGCCTAGCCAGTATCCCTTTTTCCAATGACAGACCATCTTTTTCCTGTGGGAAACCTATTGTGGTGATTGGACAGGACCAGCACAACCACCTTCAGCCACAGGGAAGGCATATAACCATACCTGGCCAGTGAGAGCATTCAATTCCCCTGGCCATGGTGGTGGGTGCTAGAATGGGCAGGTGACCCCAGCAAAGCCAATTCAATCTCCTCCATGAGACTTGAAAGATGGATTCTAGGAGAGAGGGATGGTCTTTCTTTTTCTGGGACTGGGAGCTGAAATTATAATATGGGCGTGGAGCAGCTCTGACAGAAAAGCTTTGAGAGAAAGAAGCCAAGGAGAGTTCAAGTACAGCCTAAAGAAGGAGAGCTGAGTGTTGAAGAACCCCAAAGTCCAGCTGCACAGGACTCTGGATCCATTCTTTGGACTTCTCAGTTAGGGGAGCCAATAAATTCTCTACTGGGCTAAAAGCAGCTAAAGTTGGTTTCTGTCACTTGCAACCAAAAGTCCAAACTAACTCAGATTGTTGCTGAGATGGGTTGGAAATCAGTACAGACCTGGCAGCCTGAGAACCAAGACAGACTCTCTTCCATCTGGAACAGATAAGGCACGAAGGAGGACCAAGAGGACTAAGCATACCAGCTGCATTTTGGCCAACTCCATAGCACATGTCACCATAGCAAACAAGAGCAGAAGAGGAGGAACTGGGCAGAGTCCAGGTGTCATTTAAAGGACTATCCACTAGAAGCCAAATTAAAAGTATACTGGGTTTCTTTTATTGTGTTTTCCCCATGAAATGCCTCTTACTCTACCCTTTCTAATTTTCTCTCCACATTAGAGGATGCCATTTGACCATGGGATTCGATGTTAACTGTAAAGGAATGAATGAAAGCATTTTCTTCCCTCCCTTCCCTTCCACTCCCCTTGTGAATGATGGAACTGTGTTACTGAAAACTGAAACTTTCTTATCCTGGAGGAAGAAGAAACAAGTTTTATGTCTGATGATCAAGAGATCTATTGAGCCATTATGCTCTTCAACACATCATCAAGAATCAAGTGATAGATTTTGCAATTTATAAATGTATCAAATCAACCCACTATACACTATAAACTTATACAATGTTATGTGTCAATTACATCTCAGTAAATCTGTGGAAAGGAAGGAAGGAAGGAAGAAAACCTTGTGATAGAAAAGAAGGAGGGATGTTGCATGTTGTATGTTGGAAGAATAAAGAAGATTTGGGCTGAAACCAACTAGAGTAGGGAGGAGTACTGGGGCAAAATCCAGAGACTGCCCTGGTTTGTAAGTGCCCTGGAAAGTCAGAGAGAGCAGACAGGGAGACAAACTGCCAGGAGGGACACTAACCAGATGCCTAAAGCCAGGCTGAGCCCAAGACCGGACTCAGGCAACTTAAGCTAGGGGCACTCACTGGGTTACTGTTCATGGGTGGACGGGAGCACTGGTGAGCCTGCATCCAGGAGGTCACCAACTGCCTGGGTCTGTTGTGAGACGGAGCCAAGCACTGCCCGTACCTTGAGTCAGCAGAGGCTACATAATTTGACCGCTATTAAGATCCTTGCCACAAACTCAATTCTAGAAAACTGCTTGGCAGCTCTCTGAGGGGAGGATGTTACGGAAAGGAGTTCCTGTACCTGTATCTTCAGATCATGCTGGGTACCCTAGGGTTTCCTGAGCAGGGAGACAGAGTGGACTGATCATCATTACATGAGTACTGCAAGGAAAAACCCTCACAGGACACCCAACGGGCAATCAGCAATCTACAGGGAGTCTGCCCATTTATCTCAATTTCTCATTATTCAAGGGAGTAGACTTCAAAATTTTGTTATTGAAAACCCATTCAGTAAAAATTTTGAACATCCAACTTTCTAATATTTATATATATATATATATATACACACACTTATTTATGGATTTATGTACCTGTACCATTGTTCAAATAATGGGTATATTGTAAAACACACACCAAAAAATATATCTTTAAAAGATAATAAAGAAGCAAATAATATTTCTACTAAATATCTTGCTGAGTTTATCACTGGCCCATATAAAGCTAAGCAAGGTTTGACATTAGTGACAGTGATACAAATTTACATTTTAAATAATCTTGATTTCAGTTTTGGGGGCCAGTCTCTCGTCAGATGATTACATGATAACTATTTCTACCTCATACTGTGTTTGACAAAGAATCTGTGCTAAAAGTCGAAGTGGTAGCTCCACCATCTGTCCATGTTTTTTGTGCATGTTAAATGAGATAAAACCAAGAAAAACAATCTGAAAATCCATTTAATCAGGCAAGGGTACGGAAAAATACACTAGAAACAAGCAACGAGGTGCAGTCTTAATGGTCAGCATCCACTTCTGGTAGAGCGTCCACTCAGCCCTCAGGAGATCTCGATTTCTGTGTCCACACACAACACTGACAAAGATCAGGGTGAGATCAGGGTGCAGTGTCATTCCATAGATAAGTGCCAGTAAATGTTCTGCTTGCTTTCCAGATCATAAAGAAATAAAAGAGAAATTCTACCATTTTTCCATTAGCCCTGTGGCTCATTTGCCACAGACCCCACTACAGAGATGACTAACCCAGACTATGGCAGTGCCATGCCCCCTCCCTGCAGCTAAAGAAACACAGCTTCCATCAGCAAATCCTTCCATAGAACCTCCCAGATAAAGTCCAGACTCCCCATCATGGCCCAGGAACCTCTGTGCCAGATCGCTGTACCTTTCCACCATTATCCCTTTCTCCTTCTCCTACATAAACTAACGTTATGGCCAACTTCCACAGGCGCTTCCCTAACAAACCAGGTTCTTATAGGTCTTTGCAATTGCTCTTTTCTCTGCCAGGAATGTCTCCCTTTAACTTTACCCTCTGCAAATCTTCAACTCATCCTTCCAACTCCGAGTCCTATGTTACCCGCTCTGGAATCCACAGAATAGCCTCCATCAACTCAAGATGAGGACAGTCACATCTTATTCTTTACCCAGGAAATTATTTAAGCACTCATTTTTCTCTTGGGACTTCCCCACATCTCTTCAATTTTTTTCTAAGAAATCAACAGGGCTTACTTCATCCCAGAAGGGTCAATCCACTGCCAAAGCCCTGCAGGGAGCATCAGAGTCATATCCCACCACTACTGCCACCTCTCCTTCCCACACCGTATCTCGGAAGCCTTGGGTACTTGTTCACTCTGTGCACATCTCACATCACTTGTCCCCTGAACACAGCCCCATGGAACTTGTCCACTCTGCCGTGATGCTCTAGCTGGTCCAAATCCCTTTACAGGCCATGCACTTGGACTCCAGGAAACATTCTTTTTAGGTCCAAACCCCTACATCCATCCATTGTCCCCAAATCTCAAATCCTTAAAAGGTGCTGAGTTCCTAAAAGCTTCCAGCTTCAGTAATACCCTGGGCCAAACCACAACCCCATCAGAAACACTTGGCCCTTTGGGTTTAAACCTAATCACAAGTGCAGACAATTCCTTTCCTTAAAGTAATTTTTTTTAAGGGATCTGTTATCCATTCCTGCATCTACCACTGGTTTCCTGTCTGCTCTTACCAAGCTGATCATTGCCTCCATGACCTCAACTTTGCAATCCAAGGATTGAGGCAGCTGCTAAGCCACTCCAAGAAACATGGGTCTTGCTACACCTTTACTTCAGAGCCCTCAATAGCTGCATTTAGTTCTACCTGTACTGAGAAGAGCTGGCAGCTTATTGGACGAAAGGAAAAGAAAAGCTAATCTCCAAGAGCCCACCAGTCTCCGGCTCGCGTATGTTGTCTTCCCTGAGCACCCTCAACATGCAGCCACAAAGAGTCAGACACTGTCTCTTCCATGTGGCACTGCCCTGGCTTCACAGGTCATGCTATGCCCTGAATTGTGCCCCCAAAGGAACTCACATGCTGAAGTCTTCATCCCAGTACCTCAGAGGACGACCACACATGGAGACAGAGTCTTTACAGAGGCAGTTAAGTTAAAACAAGGTCATTAGGGTAGACCCTAATCCAATATGGCTAGTGTCCTTATAAGAAGAAGTTGGACACAGACACAGAGGGAGGACAATGTGAAGACACAGGGAGAAGACAGCCATCTCCAAGCCAAGGATAAAGGCCTCAGAAGAAACCAACACTGCCAACCCCTTGGTCTCAGATCTCTAGCCTCCAGACCATGAGGGAAAATCTATTGTTTAAGCCACCCCATCTGTGGTGCCTTGTTACTGCAGCCTTAGCAAACTAATACAGATCAATCTCTCTATTAGGTAGCAAACACTTTGTCACTGGTCTTATTCATCTTTGTAATTTACAGGGCCTCGCAGAGTCCTTGGGTCTATTCTAAGTGCTCCTAGTGTGTTGGATGATGAGAGGAGAGAAAGATGGGGGAGGTGGCAGGGAAGGTGGGATGCTGGGGACCTGAGGCCTGGAAATTGCCACTTTCTAGTCTGCCTTCTGAGTTTCCTAAGCTGTGTTCTATTCATGCCAAAAGGAATCACGTGGCAATTTATGCCATCATTTTTCCTCTTCTTCGACTTCTTCTAACCATGCCTATATAAATCATGGGTGAGCCAGGACACGTGGAGGGATTACTGTGGGCAGAGAACTGTGGTAAGAACAACAGGGTGGAGCAGTGCCTGTCCAGTAGGAATACAAAATGTGCCACGTACACAATTCCATATTTTCTAGTAGCCACATTAAAAAAAACTTAAATAAGTAAAATTAATTTTAATAATGTATGTTTAACGCAATATGTCTAAAACACGATCAGCTCAACATGTAATCAATATTTTTAAATATTAATGAGATATTTTACATTCTTTTTTTGGCACCAAGTCTTCAAAATCGATTATGTATTTTATACTCACAGCAAATTCTGGGCTGTAATTCTGACTAATCACATTTCAAGTGCTCACTACCCACATGTGGCTGGTGGCTACTGTATTGAACAGCAGTGGAGAGCAAAAGGTTAATGACACAGACTTTGGAATCAGATGGACATGGTTTGTATCCTGATCCATCACTGACTAACTTGACCTCTCTGAGCCTCAGTTTCTGCATCTCTCAAGTGGGTGCGAATACCTGCTGGGGCTAAAGTGAGGATCTAACGAAGTAATGCAAGTAAGCCCTCAGCACGGTGTCTGACATGGCAGCATCCTGGTCACCATGTGCCAGCCTCCGTGCTGTGTAATTTACATGGTTATCATGCGGTAAATTACAGTGGTTATTATTCCCAGTGATTAGTGCTAAGGTGACAAGAGCTGAAGCACTTTCTCCATCAGATGTGAGATGAATAACCTCCCTGAAGCTCAATTTTTCAACCTATGAAATGGGAATAACGAATGAATCTACCACTCACGTTGAACATGACCTCCCTACTTAAGTGGCATGATGCCGCAAAAGATTCATGTTAGTTTGGGAGTCTTCAGCTTACAAGGCTGGATCACAGCAACAGAGACAAAGGTTACAGCCTTCTCTTCTTTGCATGTACTTTCTCATTAGTTCACAGCAATACACCCCAAGGCAGAGAAATTGCTCTAGTCATTTAAATCCCTGAACTGATCTGAATCCTCTGGTGTTCATTTTTTTTTTTTTGAGAGAGAGCACTTTCCAAAATCCATTCAGCCACTATTTCTAAATTATGAGTGCATAAAAAGAGATACACCTTTTTTTGTAGGTCTCATAACTCACCCTCACATAACACAGGTGATAAATGCAAGCAGGAGGCTCCCTGTTAAAATATGTGTAATAGATATATTACTGTATCTACTGTATATTTTCATTTTGGCAGGCAATGAGCTCTCCTTCACCTTATGGTAATAAATTATATAACCTCAGTGATAAAAGAGCATTAAATAACAGGACACAAATAAATCATCATAATGGTATTTTGTGCTTTGTAACTATTTTACATTTTAGATCTCAAAGTCCTTTACAAACACAAATTAATTAGCTTCAGCACTATATGAGTTTTTCCCATCTCATACAGTGGCATACTTGACAAACAAAAATTGCATATATTCAAGGCGTAAAACACAATGCTTTAATATATGTAGACATTGTGAAATGATTACTACAATCAAGCTAATTAACATATCCATCATCTCACATAGTTATGGTTTGGTTTTTTTTTTTTTTTACAGTGAGAACACTTAAGATCTATTCTCTTAGCAAATTTAAAGTATAAAATACATTTTCAGTTATAGTCATCATGCTGTACACTTTATCTCCAGAATTTATTCAATCCACATGACTAAATCTTTGTATCCTTTAATAAAAACCTCTTATTTCTGCCAACTCCTTAGCCCTAGCATCCACCATTCTACTCTCTATTTTTATGAGTTTGACTATTTTAGATTCCACATATAAGTTAGCTCAGGCAATGTTGGTCTTTCTGTGTCTGGCTAATTTAACTTAGCATAATGCCCTCCAGGTTCACCCATCGTGTCACAAATGGCAGGATTTCTTTCTTTTTTAAGGCTAAATAATATTCCTCTCTGTGTGTATGTGTGATTTGTTTTTAATCTATTCACCTGTTGATGGATAGACACTTAGGTTGTTTCCACGTCTCTGCTAGTGTGCTTTAAAGCTAAAATAAGTCTCTTATAAATATTGTTGTATTTTGTTTTCTAATCCATTCAGTCTCTGTGTCTTTTGACTGATGAATTTAATCTATTTACATTTAAAGTCATTGACAGATAAGGACCTACTCTTTCCATTCTGTTTATTGCTTTCTGACTGTTTAACAGCTCCTTTTTTTTCCTTTCTTCCTCTCTTGCTGTCTTCCTTTGTGATTAGATTATTTTTCTGGTAGTGATATGCTCTGATTCATTTGTCTTTACATTTTATGTATCTTCTAGGGGTTTTTAATTTTGTGATTTGAATGAGGCTTACATAAAACACAACAGCCAGTTTTCAGCTGATAACAACTTAACTTCGATTGTCTACAAAAGTTCTGCATTTTTCCTCCTCCCACCGAATTTTCTGTTATTGATGTCACAATTTACATCTTTTTTATATTGTGTATCCATTAACAACTGTGGATGTTACAGCTATTTTAAATATTTGTCTTTTAATTTTTATACTTGAGTTAAAAGTGATTCATGTGCCTCCATTACAGTATTAGATTATTCTGAATTTGACTATAAGCTTACATATACTAGTAAGTTTTATATGTTTATATTTTTTAAGAGTGATTTATTTGTTTATTTAGGTTTGGGGGGGCTGGGTAATTAGGTTGATTTATTTCTTTATTTTTAGAGGTACTGGTGATTGAACCCAGGACCTCATGCATGCTAAGCATGCACTCTTCTACTTGAGTTAAACCCTTCTCCCTGATACTTTCATATGTTTTCATGTTACTAGTTAGTGACCTTTCATTTCAACTTGAAAAACTCCCTTTAGCATTTCTTATAAGGCAGGTCTAGGGGTGATAAACACCTTTAACTTTTATTTGTCTGAGAAAGTCTTTTATCTCACCTTCACTGGTGAAGGTCAGCCATGTAGAAAGTACCACCAGGGCCCCCAGTGGCCTACTCTGTAAAAGACAGCCACTTCTGCTCTCCAGAAGACTCCAGAAGCGCTTGCCACCTCAATAGTTCTTAGTGCTACCACAGGTCCCCTTCAGATTTCACTACAGAGGACCCTACAGTGTTTGCCACCCTAGATACTAGCAGCCCACTCCACAAACGGCTCCAGTAGCTTTCACCACTGAGGAACCCGACAGTCATCGCAGCCATTATGGACCCAGATAGCTTTCACCACTGAAGGTTTCACAGCTTTCACATTTGTGAACTACATCTGCCTGAGCCACCACCCTTCCCCACCCCTCGGAAGCCACCCCAGTCAGTAGATTCACAAGGGAAAGAGAAGGGAATTAAACTAAATCACTATTTTTTTTAATCAAATAACAAAAAGAAGACAGCAAGAGAAGAAGAGTGGAACAAACAGGCAGAAAAAAAATAACAAAACAGCAATAGTAAGTTCTTATCTATCAATAAGTACTTTAAATGTAAATGGATTAAACTCTCTAATCAGAAACATAGTTAAAGTGACATAGAGCAGCTGAATGGATTAAAAAAAAGAGGCAGTGATATGTAGTTTATAGGAGATTCACTTTAGCTACAAAGACAGATCTATGCTCAAAGTGAAGACATAGGAAAAAGTATTCCATGCAAGTGGTAACTAAAAGAGAGCAGGGCTAGCTCTACTTATAACAGGAAAAATAGACCTTAAGTCAAAAACTGCCACTAGAAACAAAGAACATCATTATATAATGATAAAAGAGTCAATTAAACAGGAAGATATAACAATTATAAATACATATGCACCCAACCCCAGAGTATCTAAATATATAAAATAAATATTGACAGATCTGAAGGAAAAAGAAAAGGAGAATTAAAAAATAGAAAAAAAATCAATAAAACTGAGATACACACAATCAATAAAGCTTTAGATAGACTAAGAAGAGAAAAAGAGAGAGGAGACTCAAATAAAATAAAAAATGAAGAAGACATTACAATGGATAACACAGAAATTAAAAAGATCATAAGAGACTATTATGAACAATTATATGCCAATAAATTGGATAACCTGAAAGAAATGGATAAATTTCTAGAAACATACAACTTACCAAGAATAAACCAAGAAAAAAATTAGAAAAACTGAACAGGGCAGTAATGAACAAGAAGATTGAAACAGTAATCAGAACCTTTCCAACAACAACAAAAAAAGTCCAGGACCAAGCGGCCTCCCAAGTGAATTTTATCAAACATTCAAAGAAGAACTAATATCAACCTTTCTTAAACTTTTCCATAAAATAGAAGAAAGAACACTTCCAAACTCATTTTACAGTACCAACATCACCCTGATTTGAAAGCCAGACAAAGGCAACACAAGGAAAGAAAGCTATGGGTAATATTCCTGATAAACACCAATGCAAAAATCCTCAATAAAGTCCTAGCAAACTAAATTAATGGCACATTAAATGGGCCATACACTATTACCAAGGGGAATTTATCCCCGGGATGCAAGGATGTTCCAACATGTGAAAATCAATGCTCCACACTACAGTAACAGAATGAAAGACCAAAACCACATCATCATTTCAATAAGTGCAGAAAAGGCATTTGACAAAAGTCAACATCCTTACACAACAAAACTCTTAACGAAATAGGTATAGAAGGAATATACGCCAGCACAATAAAGGCCATATATGAAAAACCCATAGCTAACATCATGATCAACGAGGGAAAACTGAAAGCTTTCCCTCTAAGAGCTGGAACATCACACTGGAAGTCCTATTCAGAGCAGTCAAATAAGAAAAAGAAGTAAAAGGCATCTAGATTGGAAGGGACAAAGTAAAATTATCTCTGTTTGTAGATAACATATTTATACACATAGACATACACACACACACACACACACAATTGTTAGAACTAATAAATTTAGTAAAGTTGTAGGATCAAATTCAACACATAAAAATCAGTGGCATCATTATACACTAACAACAAACTATCCAAAAGAGAAATTAAGAAAACAATTTCACATTAGCAACAAAAACAATGAAATACTTGGAACTGATGTAAACAAAGAAGTGAAAGACTTGTACTAAAAATTATAGAACATTGATGAAGGAAAATTTTAAATACACAAATGGAAGGACATTCCATGTTCATGGATTAGAAGAACTAATATGACCCAAAGTGACCTGCAGATTCAATGCAATCTCTATCAAAATCCCAAAGAAATGTTTTACATAATCAGAGAAAACAATCCTAAAATTCATATGGAATCACAAAAGACCCCCAGTTGCCAAGCACTCTTGAGCAAGAACAAAGCTAGAAGCATCACATTTTCTGGTTTCAAATTACATTGCAAAGCTACAGTCATCAAAACAGAATGGTACTGGCATAAAAACAGACATATAGGCCAATGAAACAGAATAGAAAACCCAGAAATAAACCCAAGCATTTACTGTCAACTGATCTTTGGCAAGAGTGCCAAGGACACACAATGGAAAAAGGATAGTCTCTTCAACAAACGGTGATGGAAAACTGGAAATCAACATACAAAAGAATGAAACTGGACCCTTACCTCATACCATATACAAAAAAATCAACTCAAAATGGATTAAGAACTTAAATGTAAAACTTGAAACCATAAAACTCCTAGAAAAAACCATAAGAGAAAATCTTCTTGACATTGGCCTTGGCAATAATTTTTTTGGATATGATACCAAAAGCACAGGGAACAAAAACAAAAACAGGTAAGTGAGATCAACTAGATCAAACTAAAAGCTTCTGCACAATGAAGGAAACAACAAGGTGAAAAGGCAATCTATGAAATAGGAGAAAACACTTGCAAACTATCTATCCAATGAATGGTTAATCCAAAATATATAAGAAATTCATACAATTCAATATCAAAAATACACATAACTCAATTTTTTAAACGGGCAAGGGATCTAAACAGACGCTTCTCAAATGAATAAATTCAAATTGCTATCAGATACATGAAAAAATGTTCAGCATCTCTAATCATCAGGGAGATGTTAATCACAGCCACAATAAGATATCATCTCACACCTGTTGGGATGACTATTACTAAAAAGAGACTAGATAACAAATGCTAGGGAGGATTTGGAGAAAAGAGAATCCTTGTACGTTGCTGATGGAAACATATATTAGTGCAGTCATTATGGAAAACAGTATAGCACTTCCTCAAAAAATTAAAAATAGAACTACCGTATGATTCAGCAATCCTTCTGGTCATATAGCCAAAGGAAGTGAAATCATTATCTCAAAGAGCTGTCTGCACTCTTATGTTCACTGCAGCATAATGGACAATAGCCCAGATATGGAACCAACCTAAATGTCCTTCAACAGATGAATAAAGAAAATGTTATAGAGAGAGAGAATATTATTCACCCTTAAAAAAGAAGGAAATCCTGTTATTTGCAACAACATCGATGAGCCTACAGGACGTTATGCTAAGCAAAATAAGCCAGACAGAGAAAGACAAACACTGCACGATCTCATTTACATGTGGATCTAAATCTAAATCTAAAATACACAAACTCACTGAAGCAGAGAGTAGAGTGGTTGCCAGAGGCTGAGGGGAGGGAGAAAAGGGTGTTTGTTCATCAAAGGATACAAAGTTTCAGTAATAGAAGACGAGTAAGTTATAGAGATCCAATGTACAGCATGGTGATAATAGTTAACAATATTATATTATACACTTGAAATTTGCTAAGGAGATAGATCCTAGATCTTCTCAACATACACACACAAAATAGTAACTATGTCGAATGATGGGTATGTGAAATTAGCTTGATTGTGATGATCTTTTCATAATTTATACATATATCAAAACATCAGGTTGTATACCTTAAATATATACAACATTTATATGTCAAAATCTCAATAAAGGTGTTTTTAAAAAGAGCTATTACAGCTTAATAATAAAAAGACAAATAACCCAATTTTTTTCATGGACAAAGGATCTTAACAGAAATTTCTCCAAAGAAGATATACAAATGGACAGTAAGTCCATGAAAAGATGCTCAACATTATAAACTACTGGAAAATGCATTTCAAAACTGCAACGAGATACCACTCCACATGAACTACGATGGCTAAAATTTTTTTAAGGCAGCTAATAGTAAGGAAGGATGTAAGGAAATTTGAATCTTCATACACTGTGGGTAGGAATGTAAATAGTTCAGGCACTTTGGAAAACAATCTGGCAATCCCTCAAAATGTTAAACATAGTGTTACCATGTGACTCAGCAACTCCACTCCTCCATGTGTACCTAAGAAAATAAAAACAGGTGTACACATAAAAACCTACATGTAAGTGTTCACAGCATTTTTCATAATAGCCAAAAAATAGAAACAACCTAAACATCTATCAACTGATGAACACATAAACAAAATGTGGTTTACCCATACTATGAATATTATCCAGAAATAAAAAGGGCTGAAGCTCTATTTCGTTCTAACTTGGATGAATGACCCTTGAAAATGTTATGCTAAGTTAAAGAAGCCAGTCCCAAAAGACCCCATGATGTTTGATTCCATATGAAAAGTCCAGAAGAGGCAAAGCTATAGAGACAGAAAGTGGTTGCCTAGGATGGAAGGGGTAGGGGGTAGGGAACGGGACATGATTTTTAATAAGAACTGTTTCTTTTTGGCATGATGAAAATGTTCTAAAATTGACTGTGAATACACTAAAAATCATTGATTAGTGAATAGTGTGGTATGTGACTTATATCTCAATAAAGTTGTTATTAAAAAAAAGATGATGTTAAATGCAATGAGCTTTATCTAAAAAGAGAAAGGGAACATTAGTGGAAAAATCAGTAAAATCTGAATTAAGTCTGTAGTTTCATTAATAGTAATATAACAATATTGGTTTCTTAGTTTTAACAAATGTATCATGGCAATGTAAATTGGTAGCAATAGCAGAAAATGGGAAAGGGGTATACAAGAACTCTCTGTGCTATCTTTACAAACTTTCTGTAAATCTAAAATTATTCCAAGATTTAAAAATTAGTTCTAAAATGTTAAGCAACACAACACACACACACACAGAGAATGGCAACTGCAATATAACAGCATTCAAATAACATTTACAAACACAGGAAATACTTTCTTTTAGACAGTATGACTCAGGCAACATTTAAAGACATCTCATGCATCAAGGAGCTGTGTTTCTAGAGTAGAAAGATGTGATAAATGACTGTATATGATTAGGATCTAGGTACCTAAAATAGCATGTCACTGCTAAAAATGACTATTCATTCACAAGCAGAGCACACAAATTTGTCTTTGTCATAATAGAACACTTGGTTAAGACACTGTCCAAAATCATATGTGCTAGGACCTAGGGCAAGCCATCCAACCCCTTCATCTCTCAGGTTTCTCCCTGGTCGCATGGAGATTATCACATCTCTCACACTATGTTGGGAGGGTTAAGTGACATAACGCTTGTAGGTATTCGGCAGTATCTGGAAATATTTTTTGTTGTCCCAAACTGAGGGATGGGGTGTTACTGGCATCTAATGAGCAGAGACCAAGGATGCTGCAGAACATCCTACCACGCACAGGACAGCCCCCCCCCAGAACAAAGAATCATTCTGCCCCAAATGTCAACAGTGCCGAGGCAGAGGAACCCTAATGTAGAACTATCCAACACGGTGCCTGGTGCACGGACTGCACCCTATGCCGTTAGCTGCCATACTGTCATCATCACTGTTGTAAAGTAACACCAGAAGAGACCTGAACACATTGGTACCTGGGTGTATCTTTTTTCACCCTTTTAACGGGTATTTAAATTGGCCTAGATGCAGTGTGTACTGCAGCTGGGATGACTAGCTTCGCTGAGCGAGCCTTCAGAAAGTAAGAGGTGTTATCTTTTTCCCTTTGCTTACGCTCTGAGCTGCTCTTTCCTTCCCCTCCGCTGTCATTTCTTATTTCCACTTTGTAGCTGCATTAATTAACCCTGGAAAGGGTTTTGGGTACCCGTTGATAGAAAGGACGTTTGCCTTCAAAGATAAAGCTGTATCATTATCTAGCCTCCACCGCACACACGGGAAAACAGCTTTTGGAAAGAGCCGCTCTGGGCAACGGGCAGCAAATTATCCATTGTTAACCTTGGGCTGCTTTTTAAAAGAAAACATTTTGAAAGGAAAGAAAAGCAAAGACAAAACAAACAGTAGTCAGATAAGTTTTGTACCCACTAGCAGGACTCAAATTTAAGCTGCTGAGTTAGGACCCAATCAATGAATCAACAACCACACTGAAGCGGTGTGGAAGTATAGGTATCTACTCAATTTACCCCATTTTCTATCAAGAGATGCCTTTCTCTATAAAACAGCAAATCTTACAAGCAAACTTGCCACCTTCTCAAAAAAAAAACAAAGAGCCCTGTGGACAATAAATGAAAACAAATACTTTTATAATCTTAAGAGAATATTTCCATCTCTTGTTCTCTGCTTACTTCTTTCACAATCCACAACACAGACCAGCCTGCAGGGCCTGTACCTGTGAATGTTGATTAGATGATTTTCCCCAGAGACAGGGGGCAGGAGTAACACATCCTAGGTTTTAAGGACAAGCCATGGGATCACGCAGGTGTCAGCGCCACTTTTAATTCTGGAACAAATGGCTTTTCTACAGTGAGCTTGCCACATCCTTCTTCCTTTTTGGTTTGGTGAGCAGATGATCTTTAGAAAGAGGCCAGCCCCACCCCTCATCCCTAGGTAAAAAGGGTTTCCTGAAAGTATTTCTGTTTTTTCCCCAGGGGAGATATCTGATAAACCTGGAAAGAGGAGCCCAGAAATCCAACTCCTGATTGGGAAACATAAAGAGGGGGTAGCAGTGGTATCTGAAAGAGGAAGCCAATCCCAAGGTGGGAAATTATCTCTTGAATTGAAAAGTTTAGGTAGGGGGGAGGGTATAGCTCAAGTGGTAGAGTGCATGCTTAGCATGCATGAGGTCCAGAGTTCAATTCCTAGTATCTTCATTTAAAAAAAAAATTAATAAATAAATCTAACTACCTCCCCCAACTAAATAAATAGATTTTTTTAAAAATAGTCTACACAAGTGCTTTCCCATCAGAGTTGAGGGAACACCAGTGGCAAAGGATGGGATTCACCCTATCAAGATGGTCACCGAGCAGAGCTAGCCAAACAGTGAAGGGTCCTCTGTTTCTGGGACAAAAGCAGAATAGAACTCCACCCAGCATGATCATTTAGTACCTGCATCTCTCATTTCTCCCCTCATTCTCAGCTGTCCTTTCCTCTGTTCCAGTCTGAGTCCTCTTCCTGGGCCCACAGGAAGCCTTCCATAGCCATCTCAGCTCAGCGCAGATGACTGAGCCCTGCCTCTCCCCAGCATCCACGACATTATTCTCATTGATTATATTGGAAGTTAATTATATTTGATTTAGCAGCTGCTTGTAGACTGATCAGTACTGTTCTCTGATGCTTTCTTGTCAGGAAAACTTGTCTTCCCACACATTTCCAGGTCAAGGATTCTCTCTTAACCTTTTTCTTGTTGTTCTCTAGAGAACAGCACAAGCTAAAACACTGAACACTTGATCAATCAGATTGAAGTAAATGAATCCGGGGTCACAAAACCTGGACTTGTCCTTTGTCATTCTCTTATACTTGGCATAGGTGTGGGAATGAGTGTGCACAGATGTGCTCTGTGGGGACCAAGGAGGAGACACAATTTTCCAACTGGAGTCACAAACCCAGAAACTGTCAGATTTCCATACCAAGAAGAAGCTCTGCCAGTAAGCCCCCTCCTCTGGACATAAGATGGTGACTGATTATCAAAGGAAAACAAAGGACCCAGGAGAGGGGAGGAAGAAATTAAAGGAAGTTGCCTCCCTCCATCTGAACTCAAGAGGGAGGCTGGACACATGAAGGCAATGGCTCTAAAACCAGGGCCCACCGGGCAGCTGTCTCAGAATCACCACGGCACTGGACTATAAATTTAACTGAGCAGGACCCTGGTGGGGGGAGGGGCTTCCAAGGTTAGACCCCTCCACCCCGTCCTCTGCTGCAGCTCCTCTCTGAAGCACCCAGATGATAGTATCTCATGTTTATTTCCTGAGTTTTTCAGACACTTAAAACCACCACCAAAGGGAAGAAATTAACTACCTGATGATCAAGGGCACACTGCCCCTAGACCTTCTGGCACCTGGGGGTTGATGATGTTGACTGCCCAGTTACCTCCACATCAACCAATCAGAGGACTGTGCATGAGCTGATCACATGAGAGACTCCCCCTCCCTTACCTGGCCTTTACATAAGCTTTGCTAAAATCCTTCAGGGAGTTCAGGGTTTTCTTAGGCATGAGCCACCCCATCCTCCTTGCTTGGCCCTGCAGTAAACCTTTCTCTGCTCCAAACTTCTATGTTTCATTTTGTTTGGCCTCTTGGTGAGCAGGCACACGAACTTGCCTTCAGTAACATAACGATGGTCCTAGGCCCACTTCAGACCCACTTATTCAAAATCTCTGGAAGACAGACCCCAGAATGTCCCTAATGAGTCTTACAATTGTAGGAGATCAGAAAAGACGCAGGGAGGACAAGCCTGGAAGACAGGAGGCCTCCCCTGAGTAGCTGAGCACGTCCCCTCACCTCTCAAGGTCTCAGTTCTGCTTCACAGCTCAGACACGCTAATCTGCAGTCTTTCCTGTTTCTTCTTAATAATCTTACTGTGTAAAGTTGCCATGAAAACCTCAGCTCTGCACAAAGATGTTTGGGTGTTTGAGTGGCCTCTTTCTGGCTACACTACAAACGATACAGACCAAACCTAGCAAAAGGTACACCGCGAGCAAGATGCTCAACATTAGTAATCACGAGGGAAATGCAAACCAGAACCACAATGAGATACCACCTCGCACCCACTAAGATGACTACAATTAAAAAAAAAAAAGGAAAAAAAGAGAAGAAAGAAGGGAAAGAAAAGGGAGGCGAGTGGAGGGAGAAAGGAAGGAAGGAAGAATAAGGTTAGCCAGAACGTGGAGAAATTGGAATCCCTACCTACTGCTAGTAGAAATATAAAACAGCACAGCCATTATGGAAAATAGTAAGGCACTTCCTCAAAAAATTAAAGAGAATTACCACGTGATCCAGCAATTCCACTTCCAGGTATATTCCCAGAAGAATTAAAAGCAGGGACTTGAAGAGATATTTGTACCCCCATATTCATAGCCGTATGATTCACACCAGCTGAAGGTGAAAGCAACACAAGTGTCCATCAGCAGATGATTGGATAAACAAAGTGTGGTCTATACATACAGTGCAATAATGTTTGACCTTTAAAAGGAGGGAAATTCTGACACACGCTACAACTTGCATGAACCTTGAGGATAGCATGCTGAGTGAAATAAGCCAGATACAAAAAGACAAATACTTTGATCCGACTTAGACAATTAACTGTGCAGTTCAAATGCAATGTGTGCAATTCAGGTGCTTAAAGAGTAGTCAGATTCATAGAGACAAAGTAGAATGGTGGTTGCCAGGAACTGCCAGGAGGGAAGAATGGAGAGTTACTGTTTGATGGGTACAGAGTTTCTGTTTTACAAGATGCAGAGTTCTGTAGATAGATGGTGGTGATAACAGCACAGCAATGTAAATTACTTAATGCTATTCAGCTGCACACTTACAAATGGTTAAGATGGTCAATGCTATGATATGCATAATTTACCACAATTTAAAAAAATTTTTAAATTGGGCTAAATAAATGTTAGTTGCCTGGAGGTGGAAGGATAAATATTAGGGGTGAGTGTTCCCTTCCCCCTGAATGATGCGAAATCTGGCTGAACCCAGATCACACTGCTGTCCTCACACCACCATCACACCTGCGGGATGGGGACCGACCTCCCTCCATGTTTCCTGTCACTTCCTTCAGTCCTTTATTTGTGCGTTATCTTCAGTCACAGGAAATAAATACTCTTCACTTCATATTGGTGTGTGTGTGTGTTGGGGGAGGGGGGAAAGAGACACAGCTGACCCTCACTAGCCCTGTGTCCTTCAAAAGTAACACACCGCCTGGAGATGGCACTGGGATGGAATCACCCCTCCACTCTCTCAAACCCAGACACTGTGTTTAGCAGTGAGCACCCAGGTATAGCCACAGCCCCCTGGTTTTTAGTTAACCTCTTAGCCCACCCAAGTTAAGAGGTCAATTTATTTAGACCCAAAGGAGACAGTGATACGCCTGTTTAATTAAGACATTTTATCTATTACCTCCCTTAAGTTTATCGTTGTTGGAAAGAGCTTGATTTAATCACTATTTCCCAAATCACAACCCAGCAAGGACTTCAACTGTTACAGACACCTAAGCCCACGAGAAGAGGAAAAAAAATCTATAAATCTATAGTAGCCAATTCGGAGTGAGGTTGGTTAGCAAAGAAGGAAAGGGATTCAATTAAATTAGGCAGCAGATTAATAAAGGGTTTTATTACCATTTGCTCCGGGGCTCTTCTGTTTCGCAGCTTCTGAAGTCCAGGCCTTGCTGCTTTATTTCCGCATGGTTTCTGAGCACTGGAGACAACGCTTAGAGCCTTCTTAAACACCAGTATCCCACAGGTCGAAGGGCTGCAAGAGGTTATCTTGAAGATGGGAAAGTGAAGCCTGGGGACAGTGAGCAACTTGCCAAAAGGCCAGGTGCACTCAGGGATGGTGAGGGGCCAAAATTCCGGCCGCCAACCTTCAGCCCAAAGCTCTTTCTACTGCTGGCCCCGGCCCACCTCTGCGCACAGGTCACGTGCGTGTGCTCCAATCTCCCACCATCCTCTGCGAATCAGAACTCTGCAGTCGGACCTCGCAGCAGGTGCCATCACTTATCAACCATTTTCCACGAATGTCTTCGCACCCCTCGGTCCAGCTGCGTGTTCCTGGGTATTTCCAGCAGGAACTCACAGGCCATCTCTCAAGTAAGGCAGACCTTTCTCCAGGGTCACCTTAGGAACCAGACCCCCACAGAGACGAGCCCTTTCTTCTAAGAAGACAGAAACAAGGATTTCTTTTCCCACTTTGAGCCGGGGAAAGAAGGTTGCCTGAAGAGAATGCCCCGGGCGGTGTTGAAATACTAGCCTGTGAGGCCGGCAGCACCGTCACAGAGCTGAAGAAGCAGGGCAGGGGCCACGCGCCTCCCCGTAACTCCGGAGACATCTCTGTGAGCAGCAGGGCAGATACCTGAAGGGAAGCTGGTGGTGTCAGATGAACGCGTCCTCAGCATCTCCACCCATCAGCACCAAGTAATTGCTTTTCTAGGCTTCATTTCAAAAGAGTAAATATCTAAAGATAGTGAATAGTTTGTGAAATCCACTATCCCAGGAATAGAAAAGAGGAGAGAGGGAGTATGTGTGGGGGGGTGGGGAGGATCAAGGTGGCAGTTAAGATTCTAAAACACACATGCTTAGCACTAACTCACTGGCCCGAACCAAATGCCATAATCAAAGGGAATGTCATTAACCGGCGCTAAGCTCACTGAGTTAATCAGAAATGTAGAACTTCAGGTCTGTACCGCAGCCTTTGCTCACCGCGCATTTCATGCTGCATTTTCAATTACCCCTTAGGCAATTAACTGTGCAGCTTAAATGAAATGTGTGGAATTCAGGGGAGATTAAACCTAATACAGTCTGTTAGCAAAGCTTCAGCATTCAGAAGTTTAACAAGGTGATAATGGGGAAGAAACTGCCCTAACTCTTGCTAAACCAGGCTGCACCAAGTCTATTGTGCACTGTTGTGCGCTGTCAAAAGCACACAGCCTTCACAAAGTGGCCAGGCCCCGGATGCTTTTAGAAAGCCTATCCCACTAAACCTTTTTTTTTTTCATTGAAGTGTAGTTGACTTACAATGTTAGTTTCACGTGTACAGCCAAGTGATTCAGTTATGCATATAAATGCATACATTTTTCTTTTCAGATTCTTTTCCATTATATGTCATTACAAGAAATTGAATATAGTTCCCTGTGCTTATAGTTCCCTGTGAATATAGTTCCTTCTGTTTATCTATTTTATATATAATAATGTGTGTCTGTTAACCCCCAACTCCTAATTTATCCCTCTCTGCCCTTTCCCCTTTGGTACCCATAGTTTATTTTCTATGTCCATGAGTCTGTTTTTGTTTTCTGAATAGAATTTGTATCACTTTTTTTGGATTCCACATATAAGTGATATCATATGATATTTGTCTTTCTCTGTCTGAATTACTTCACTTAATATGATAATCTCTAGGTCCATCCACGTTGCTACAAACAGCATTATTTCATTCTTTTTGTTGCTGAGTAATATTCCACTATAGAAATATACTACATCTTCTTTATCTGCTCATCTACTGACGGACATTTAGGTTGTTCCCATGTCTTGGCTATTATAAACAGGGCACTGAATCTTCTAGAAGCAGCTTGTTCAATTTGTTCTTGTCCCTTTCTCCTCCAACACCCAGATCCTCCCAGGAATGATAGGAAAATGTCATGCCCCCCCATCTTAATATTTGGTTTTCAGGTTGTTTGGGTTGAGCTATTCCCAAGATCCATTTTTCCCCTCTCCCAAATTATTCAACTTTTTCTTACCCATTATTTTTTTTCAAAATTAACAAACAAATGTCCTTAATAAAGCAACTAATTTTCTACAGAGTAAGCCATGTGTGATTTATCTTTAAGCAAAACAGGCTTCTTGAAATAGAATTAAGTGTAGATGTCAAATATGTAGATTCTCTTCCAACTCAGCTCATCAGACAAATTGGATGATCATGTAAAAGTCACTTAACTGTCCGTCCTTCAATCTTGCAGTCATTCATATTCGTGCAATTTACTCCGCATCCACCATGGTGGAGAAGGCTGTACTGGGTATCAGTAGGGAGGCAAAAAGATGTAGAGAAGTGGGTCCTGGTCCCCACGGAGATCAAGGTCTCTGTGTGAAACGCAGCATCTGCTAAGTGACCGATGTCGAGCAGAAAGAAAGTGCTGCAGAAATTCAGAGAGAAGTCCCTTTGGCAGGAGGAGATCCCAAAAGACTTAGCAGAGGCAGCTGCCCTCGAGTTGGACTTTGAAGGATAAGTGAGACTCAACAGGCAGAAAAGGGGGTGGACGATTAAGAGCAGAACTGGAACAGGACAATAAAATATAAAATGTGCTCAGAAAGCAGAGGTCCAGTTCAGCCAAGCTGGCAGAAAGGGAGAGTAACACCAAAGAGCGGGAACCTTTCAAGGCCAGTCTAAGGAGCTGAGACCCCGTTCTCTATCAAGCCTTGTATCTCAAGTAGAATAAAGCAAAGCAGAGAAGAGAGGAGATCAGTTTGCTGGCTGATGGATGAGGGCAGGTGAATGCTAAGAAGACATGAGCTAGCATGAGCACAGTGGAAACAAACAAAAAAATGGACTGAAGCAAGAAATACAACACAGGAAACTCCTTTCCGATGCCAGAGCTGGTCTTGGGGACAAGCAGAATATTAAAGATGCCTGGGGTTTCCAGGAAGGTGTTGAGGATAACGATAGTAATGACATTAAGAGTTTAAGCTAGTTGGAGAGGAACATTTTTCCATTTTAGAATGTTTTCGATTTTGGTGCTGGCTAAACCCCCAGGGGGAGGCCAACGAGAATTTAAATGAAGGACTGTCGCTTGGGAGAAGTTGGTCTCCAACTCCTCATCCGCAAATTGAATTTACACAAGATCAGTTACGTTCTCAACCCTGGATGTGCATTAGACTGTTCTGGCACTTTCTAAAAGCACAGATGTCCAGGCTGTACCCCAGATCAATACAGGCAGAACTGCTGGGGGTGGGCCTTGACGGGCAGACACCAGAGGTATGATGCACACAAGGAAACTTCCAGCTCTTAATGATTCTGCTTCTTCAGCTTATTCTGAACAAAACATGGAAGTTCAATGACTTACTCAAATTGACAGAAATCTAAAACATATTTAACTTTGATCAAGAATCCTCAAGAGACAGACACTCTCAACTAAGTATTCCAAAGTGAAAGCTGGTTTCTATGTTCCAGAGCCGTGACTGGCAACATTTTTGTCCCCCAAAGAGAGAGCCACAGAAAAGAAAGGGCTTAAAGGGAAAGAAGCCTCAGAGAGTCCAGGAATTGGGTCTGGGAGGAGGGGAAGAGAGCTAATCACAAATCTGCAATCTTGGAGTTGCTGCAAGTCAGGGCAGGTTAGGATTTGTGCTGCCTGGACACATGTCTCCACTATGGCTTTACCAATGATCACACACACATTCTTTATTCCTTACAGCTTGGCAATCTTTTTCCATCTACTCTTTCATCTAATCCTACAACCACCCTATGAAGCACACAGAACTGGCATTAATGATGACCTTTTTATCGATAGAGAAACAGAGGCCTGGTGATGGAAAGTGGCCTTGCCCGAGTCCCCCAGCTAGCAACGCTAGGAATGGAAAGTATACAGGCTTCAGGCCAGGATTCTTCCCACCAAAATCGTTTGCCTCCAGAGAACGGGGAATCTCAGGAACCCAAATGCAGATGCGGGTGAGTGTTCAGAGGCAAAGTCTTCTTATTGGTCAGTCTATAAAACTAATCCTCCACCAAATCTGGAACTAAAATTCAAAGAATGGAGCAAGACTGGCTGGTTTTAATGGGTTTTCTCCCCCTACATCTCTTCTGTTCTTCCGTCTATCCAGTGGCTGAGGTGGCTAGGTGCAGTGAACTTGGAAAACGCAGTCAGAGCCGGAAGACAGAAAAGCAAGTATATATTCTCCAGAAACTAGATGATCATAATTATTAATCACGATTTAGCTATTAGGTAAAGGCTGATGAAAACCTGTCTGGAGAGAGACTCACAGACAGAGACATAGAAAACAAACTTATGGTTACTGGGCGGACAGGTGTAGAGGAGGGATAAATCGGGAGTTTGGGATTGGCAAAGGCCTTTGCACTTGCTCTTCGCCACATCATGTGGCTTATCCACCCTCCTCCTTCGGGATATTCCTCAGGGGGAACCTTATTGGTGAAGACTTCTGGCTCACCCTATTTAAAATTACAATCCAAACAGGCTCACAGACATAGAAAATAAACTTACGGTTACCGGGGTGGAGGGGATAGGAAGGGATAAATTGGGAGTTCGATATTTGCAGATACTAATATATATAAAATAGATTAAAAAGTTTATACTGTGTAGCACAGGGAACCATATTCAGTATCTTGTAGCAATTTATGGTGAAAAAGAATATGAAAGCAAATATATGTATTTTCCTATATGACTGAAGTATTGTGCTGTACACCAGAAATTGACACAACATTTTAAACTGACTATATCTCAACAAAAATATATTTAAAAAATAAAATAAAAAATATAATTACAACCCACCCATTTGTTCCCCCTTCCAACACTAGCTTCCGTCCCCACTTGATTTTTCTCTGGAACACACATCACCATCTCATGTATAATAAAATGTATTTCTTGATTCTGTGTGTTACCTGTCCCTCCTGGTAGAATGTCAGCTACATCACGGCAGGAATTTTTGTGGGTTGAATTCACTGCTGTGCCTCCATTGCCTAGACCTGTGCCAATTACATAGTAGGTATTCAAATGTATTTATTAAATGAATAAAAATACAGAATCTCCCAAAGTGTATTATGTGAACCACAGAGTGATACTCGAGATGATATGAGGGTGCATATGGACCAATTTTCTTTTATAGTCATATGTTTAATAATATGTTTAAAAAATTGAACTAGAACATCAAAAACAATTCCATGGATATAACTGCTTAGTATGAGATTAAGTTTTTAAAATGAGTACATTTCAAATTATAATGGTAACTTATAAGTTATTGTTCAAATAATTAAAATATTTGATAAATAGTAAAGGAGAATATTGGATAAATAGAAATGTAAGTTCCACCTAGATGTCACGAAATCATGACAGGGGTCTGCAAAAGGCTGAAGTTTGAATCCTACTGGGTTAATGATGGGTCGGTCATCAGATTGTGTTGATATTGTGAATTTTTCAAAAATTCTAATTTCTTTGTCAATAGACATGCAGTTTGGTTTTCAGTATCTCTGAGACATGCCAATGTGTCATTTCTATCCATTGAATATACACTGGGTTCAGAATTGATTTCAATTTGATGTTCTGCACAGATCTAATGAAATTAGTAATGAAAATAATAAATGTCAATAATAATAGGCAACATTTATTGCCAAGACTTTTAGATTCATTATTTCATTTACTCCTCACAACCGTATGAAGTAGGTACTATTATAATCTCACTTTACAAACGAGAGAATGAAGGATTAGAATTCCAAGAATTTGCTCAAGATACCACAGCTAGCACATCAGCTGGAATTCAAAGCGGAGGAGAATAACTGCAAAACCTAGTCCTTTAACCATGATGCTTTTGCTTTTCAAACTATATTTGTCATTTTTATTTATGAATTTTTCAATGATACAGCAAAAATATTCAAACAATTCTTTATTTCTTAGGGAACCTATTGGCTTCATAATTATGAATGAAGATGAAATTAATGCATCTCCTCCTATCACCCTTCTTTCCCTTCTATTACCCAATTTTGGTTGTTATGTTCTCCTATTTTTTTATTTTATGTCTTTATATGTACTGCCATACTGTTGCTTAACTTATCAGATTCTAACAGTATCTTTAGACAACCCACTACAAAAACTGAGAAAATCCCTACTTACACTGTTGCTCACCTTCTTACCCTCTCTACCATCTGATGTTTTCAATTACTTTTGTCCATTGTCTTTCTTTATAATGATCACAGTGTGTTCTTAGCCCTAATTGCCACTGCTGTTAGTTTTATTGCTGCATTTAGGCAGATTCAATCCCTACTGTCATTCCTTTTGCTCTAGCTCCTCCATTAACCTTTCAGACAATCAAATTTTTATCCTTTAGTAGTTTTTCAAGGTCTTATGGAAACTGTATTCAGCACGGCTATATACATCTGTGCAGGTTGTGCACTGCACATTTCCAGGGAGCACCATTCACATTACAGTCTATGGAATGCCACATACACTTTTGCCATATGTGGAAGCCATGATTACATTCAATTTTTATTATTTTTTTATTGAAGTATGGTTGATTTGCAATGTTGTGTTAGTTTCTGGTGTACAGCAAAGTGATTCAGTTATATATATATGTATATATATTTGTATATGTTCTTTTTCATATTCTTTTTTTATGGTTTGTTATAGAATATTGAATGTAGTTCCCTGTGATATACAGTAGGACCTTGTTGTTAATCTGTTTTATATAGTTTGTATCTGCTAATCCCAAACTCCTACATTCTTTAAGTTCTATCATATTTGAAAATGTTTGTCAGTGGCTTATTTACTTTTGCACAGCTTATCTGGGTATAAATTTTTTCTTTCCCTGAGGACTTTCATTGCTCTAATTATTACTGAAATGTCTTTTAACATTAACTAATGGAGAAGTGTGGCATGTAAAGGTGGCCTGTGTGCCAAACTTGATCTTTATGGATTCTGAAAAGTTAGAAGATTAGGGTCTTGCTGGTCTAATAGGTTAGAAATAATATCTCATTAGTAGTAGTGTTGATGGACATTTCCCTTACTATTCCTTTTATTACTTTATTATATGTATATATTAAAATGATATAATACATACTATATGTAATTATACATTTATATGTCATTAATATATTTTACATATTTGCTTACTATTAAAAACAAAGTTGATCATCTTTTCATGTGTTAAAACCAGTTTAATTTACTTTTCTGTGAGATAGCTGTTCATGACAGCTATTGTCCATTTCGTCCATTTTTCTTTGGGTTATAGGGCTTTCTTTTGATAATTTCTAGAAGTCCGTTATGTATTAAAGGGATGAGGCCCTTGTAGATCCAGGCTTGCCCCCTCCAGGAAACTTCACTTGGGTTATACACTAAGATAGACTAACAATTCCACAAAGGAGCAGACCGGAAGGGGTTTGACTTGGGGAACATAACATGAGATAAACCATAGCAAAGGAAGGAAAGGATTAGCCATCCATATGCTTGGTACTTTTTATTTGGGGACTTCGAAGTCTTTAGCTTGTGAGGGCAGAATTCACTCTGAGTCCCAAACTGACACTCTGAGCCTGCCAGTTCCATGGCCCCCTTAAGAAGCAGCAGCCAAAGCAATAATTTGCTCATAAAGCCAGGTAACACCCTCCATCCCCTGCAAAACTGGGCACCAGACTCCAAAAACAGCCCTCTGAAGTCTGGCAAGCTTTACCCAGTAGGGACGGCTGAACTGGCTGTGCCTAACTGAACCAATCAGATTCTCTTTCATATGAGTCTGGTCATGACACACAGAGGAAGGCAGACCCAGAGCAGATGGAGGGCACATGGAGAGAAGGACAGCAGAGCAAATAGAAACAGGGAGAGAGAGCAGAGCTGAGGTGCAAATACGGTGTTGATACTAGAGGAGGGAGAAGCCAAGGACCAGACCACGCGGGCAGTCACTGAGCACCGTGGTCAGGAGAGCCACTCTGAACCCTCAGCTGGGTTCTCAGTCTGTGGAATCAGGCTAAATGGCAAGTATGGGTCAAAACATATCAAATAGTAAATGTAAGATGTATGTATTTCATTGTATATAAATTTTACCTCAAAAGGGAAACAAAAAACCATAAACAAATTTTGAACTCTAATATTATGCACAGCTGAACTGTTTGGGGTGATGGGTTCCAATGCCCACCATTTAATTTGAAATGTATCAAAAAGCAGGTGGTACAATAGATGGAAAAAGAGGAGCAGATAGGCAAATAGGTATGTGATAAAGTAAGTGGACTAAAGTGCTCATGGTGGAATCTGAGTGGTAGGTGCAGGGATGTTCATGATAAAATTCTTTAAACTTTTTTGTATTCTGAAAAGCAGCAGCCAAAGCAATAATTTGCTTATAAAGCCAGGTAACACCCTCCACCCCATACAAAACTAGGCACCGGACTCCAAAAAACAGCCCTCTAAAATAATATTTATTCTTTGTAATAAAGTCATATGGGCAGAAGCTTTGAGGAAAGGCTAACTCATGGAAAAGGGAAGAAATAGTCAATTATGTCTGAATGAATTAACGGAGAAAAAAAAAGACAGCAGAGAAATTAAGGGAGAGAAAGAGGAAGGGAGGGAGGGAGGAAGGAAGGGAGATAGTGGTTCAGAATGGGTGGGCCTCAATCATAGAACAAAGATTGGAAGCCATGAGGAGAGAGCAATCAAAGGAAATTTTGTAGGTCTTAATAAAAATTACATCTATAAAGGCAAAGCACAATTAGAAATACATAAAAGTAGTAAAATGAAAAACGCTAAAGTCACAGTTGGTATGGCCCTGAGAGAGAAGAAACTGGATGTGATTTTAGTACAAGAAATAAAGCTTAATACCTAGAGAGAATTTTTTGTTCATAAAGGGAGTGGGTTTTAGGTGTCTTCCCACAAGTCAGTAATAGGGAAGGGGAATCACGTGGAGGTAGAGTTTTGTTTAATATACAAAATGAGAATGTTTGAAAGATAGAGAGTCTCAGTTGCCAGATGTATATTTATAATGCTGCATATGAAGGAGAGCCTGGGAATAATAAAACGTGTAACTGCTTCCCAAAAGGAATCTTTCCTCTGCACAAGAATATTTCAATTGTGCCTTTAAAAAAAGATGGACACGTGAGAAGTCATCAAAAACCCATCTATAATAAATAGGGTTTCTGGGCAGAGTTTGGGAAGGCTGATCGTGAGTTCATGACAACTGGGCTACTTATCTTGTCAGAAATTGAACACATTTCCTCCCTCTGTTTGCCAATGATAGATAATCAATAAACACTTGGACAAAAAGTGTTTGTACCTATAAAGCTACAAACCTAACTTTGTAATAAAGATTTTGGAGACCTTCCAAGCCTTTGTGTTCTGATCTATAAAATGGAAATAATTCTCACAGTGCCTGACTCATTATAAGTCCTTAGTAAGTGTTTCCATTGATTTATGAGAATACGTAAAGATCATTTACTTACATACATGTGCCTGGAATACCAGAAAGTGAAGTGGATTGGTAGAATTTCCTGGATTGTGGGAGAGATAAAAAGATTCGAGATTATGAAGTATATATAGGATTAAGTTTTTTCCAACATTCCACAGTAATGGCCAAAATTAATATTCGGTATATTTGGCAGAATTTGGGATGAGCTAGATTTTAAAAGACCAAGATTTTATTAGACCAAGAAGGAATTTTTTCAATGATCAAAGGAATAATGGAGGGAGGAGTGCTGCAAAAGTCCCTTAAGATTTGAAAGAGTTAAATGAGCACAGTTAATGGGAAGAATAAAGTCACGTGTTTGCTTGCTAGGTAAGAAGTGACATAGGCCCATTGTTAAAAATTCAATAATGCCAAAAGATATAAGGTGGAACATCAAGGTCTCCACCTTCAATGAGGTAAATCAGAATTTTAAAATAAAAGTGAATATTTCTCCTCTAACTCCCTGGAAAGCTTTTAATCCATGAGTTGGTCTATGGATTGGTCGTGACAGTTTTAAACCATAAACTGAATTTGCCAATTCAAACAGACTTCCAGGGGTGGGGCCCAGTGTCAGTGTTAGTTGAATCTCCCCAGGTGATTCTGACGCAGCCAAAGTGGAGAACCAAGGCTGGGCCTCAAATTAGCACCATCAGCAACACCTGGCAACTTGTTAGAAGTGCAAATTCTTGCCCTTCACACCCCACCCCAGAGCCACCATAACAGGTGTTCTGAGACCAAGTTCCAGTGGTGGGGTGGGCATTGTTCCCCCTACACCAGCAAGGAGCAATTCTCCGGGTACCTGCTGGGCATCCTACCGGTCAACTCAATTCTGACACTGTCCACCCAGGGATAACACCCGATTCCACAGGCTGACCCCTCACCCCCTACCACCACTTCACACACCCAGTTGCAAGTCCAAGTTGTTACCTGTACTTCTGACATACTGGCTGTAAGTCAGAGGTTACCACAACCCTCTCCTTAGGTTCGATTAATTTGTTCGAGCAGCTCATAGAACTGAGAGAAACATTTTACTTACTAGATGACTGGTTTATCAGAAAAGGATAGAACTCAGGAACAGCCAGGTAGGAGAGACACTTAGGACAAGGGATGTGGAGAAACGCCACTCTCCACAAGTCACATGTTCACCAACCCGGAAGCTCTGAGACGAGAGCTCCTTCCGGGTATTTCTGGAGGCTTCACTACACAGGTGTGCTTGATTAAGCCCTCGGCCCTTAGCGATTGATTTAACCTCCAGCCCCTCTCCCCTCCCTGGAAGTCAGGGGCTGGGACTGAAGGTTCCAACCCTCCAATCACAAGGCTAGTTCTGCAAGCATCCAGTCCCATCCTCAGTCCCCAGTTACCTGGGGACATTCTGAAAGTCGCTTTATTAACATAACAAAAGACACCTTATCACTCTCCTCACTTAGGAGATTCCAAGGGTTCTAAGAGATCTGTGCCAGAAACAAAGACCAAATATGAATTTCTTAGTATGAATCATAATGCCATAGCTAAATAAAAACTCAGAATGGGGCCGATTTGTGCTTTGAGAAGTTCTCCAGGAAATTCAACGCAGCTCAAAGTTGAGAACCCCAGTCTTATAGGCAAGAGAAGAGGTGATGGTGAAAGGTATATTGAACAGTCACTAAAATTTGCAAGATATTTACAGTTTAAGGGTGTAATTCGGGTGATAAGCGAGCATAATTTGTGGCATAATTAAAATGCAACTTCATTTTATCTTTCACTTTCCCTTTAAAATGTAGGAGTACATTTCACCCATCCCTAGATGAGAACATGGTCAGAGCGCGTCGCTTTTCGGCTCACTCTGAGGCAAAATCTCCCAATTCAGAAATTATAAGACACTTTCAAGGTGAGACTTCCCCGTTGCCCTCCCAAGCTCCTGGAAGGTGGCAGGATGTCCCTCACAGACTGGCACAGGGGGAGAGACGAGGGGAGGGGTAAAGAGGGGCAAGGCGATTTCCTGGTGACTGATAGCTTTCGCCCTCACGGGCATGCCTAGGTGGGCATTTAGAGCCACCTCTTCCCCACAGGTGCTTTCTTGGGCTTGCTGGAGGCCACACTCTGCTGGCCTCTCTGGCCACGCTCCCAAGTCATGGAGCTCCTCCAGGCACTGCTCCCCATCACCCATGACCCTCTGCTGGCCACTCTACACCAGCTCTGTCAGGGGCCCCTTCACTCTCTCCTTACCTTCGCTAGGGGCAGGGCAGGATGCTAAATGGCTCTGGCTCATTCCTCAGTCACATGAGGTCAACCAACCTCTGCCCTCCAGGAAACCTCACGCACCCTTAGCCCCCCAGTCCCTGGGAATTAGGCATTTCACCTACTGGGCTGCCTCTGGGCTTCTATAGCTTCTTCAGGCATGAATCAGGTACCCCCAAGTCAGCTCTTCCTCCCACTGCAGGGACACACACATCATGCTCTCTGAATGGTCCCCTTGAAGTCGCCTCTGCCCACTGGCCTTCAGAGAACATGGAGATTTACATCACGGCAACAGTTCTCACTCAAGAAAATCCCCTCATAGTCTTTATCCTCTCCCCTCTCGACTCCTTTTATTCTAAAGCTGGTGAGTTCAAGAGGTCTTGAACCAGTCTGGGGACATTTTCTTTGTGAATTGTCCATGTGGTGATTTGGTTTTGGAATATAACATATCTCATGACTTGAGGTCTGGATAGAAATTTCCATTTTAACATCCTGTTACAATAAGGAGGTTCTCGTGGAATCCAAAACAACCCAGTAAGGTGTGTATCATGATTACCGTTATTGTCTAAGGTCACATAGCTAAAAAGAAGCAAGGCAGAGATGTGGACGCAAATCTTCCAGCTCCAACCTGTGCTCTTTGAACTACCCCCAGAGATGGACTGAATTTGCTGAAAGAGAAACCAGAGGTAGTAAGACGTGGACTCTATGTAGATATCATTTATTAAAGCTGAGGTCCAGCAAGAACTGCAGCCCCAAAGGTACGGAACCAGAGAGTGTTCTCCCAAACATATTCAGGAACCAGGAAATGCAAATAAAGTGGCATCTTAGTTAAGTTTCCTTTGACTAGAAATGATAAAGACCAACTGAAAGCACTTGAAATAAATGGATATGTTCACTATCTTGGCTGTGGTGATGGTTTTATAGGTTTATACATATGATAAAACTTAGGAAGTTACCACTTTTAAATATGCACAGTTTACTGTATGTTAATTACACCTCAATGAAATGGTTTTTGAAATTCAAATAGCAAAAACAAAATGGATTAGCGTGAGACATCAAAGATACAATATGGGGGAGGGGAGACACTCTGGGGCAACAGAAATGTGAAAAGTTCAGGGGAGAATTAGTACCAAAACACATGTTATAAAACAGGATCATGAGGCAAGTGAAAGGAGAAAGTGAAACATTTGGAGTTTGGTGTTCCTAAGACATTGATATTCAGTGTCTGTGGAAGTTTTATTGTCTTTGTTAGGAAAAGAGTCATAAATATTTAAATTTATAATATGAGACATATTTTTAAATTCTTTTAAAGATCCAATGAGCTCAAGTCTATATTAGCAACATATAACTTGCTAGAAAAATGTAAGTGATTATTAATAATATAAAATGTTAATAGTTATTCCTGGTTAATTCAGAGTTTCCCCAGCAGACACCTTCTCTCCTTCTGTGTAATTGAATATCATGCACATCTTTCTCATCTAGAGGTTGAGAACTTTTCAAAAAAGACTTGAGTCCCAGACATGGATATATGACTGTACTGCCCTAAATCCCTTTGAGCCTGGCCTCTCCGCTGGCTGACTCCCTGCGTCTCACCTCCCTGCAAGATTCTTATCTGATGGGAGCGGGAGCCGAGGAAGTCTCGTTCCACAGCTGTGTCGAGTTGATTTAACTTGTCCGGCCATCTGTAACAAGGGAAACAAGCTTCCCACACACGTGTGCAAAGTCAGTAGATGGAGGGCTAGGGAGGGCTAGGGATGGCTTCAGTCCTTCAGGGAGATGCAAGACGTGTGTCTCCCCTCTCAAAGCAACCTTTCAAAAGGTATACTGCATAGCACAGGCAAATATATACAAGATCTTGTGGTAGGTCATGGCGAAAAAGAATGCGACAATGAATATATGTATGTTCATGTATAACTGAAAAATTGTGCTGTACACTGGAATTTGACATGACATTGTAAAATGACTATAACTCAATAAAAATATGTAAAAAATAAATTAATTAATAAATAAAGTCAGACACTTCCCTAGGAGGGCAGAAAGAAAAAGTTTGCAGACTATTCAAACATGCTTTCCAGAAATCTGTTTAACTTTTCACAAACCACAAGCACACATCCCTTGCCTGGCTACTTCCAAGCAGGTGATGCTTCACTGGAAAGCCACAATTCCTGTGTGATGTCCAGTGGCCACACTTGGCATCTTGTTCAACAGAGAAGCAGGCAACGTCAGCCTGTGTCCCTAAGTGCCTATGACAATGTCTGACACAGATTAGGGACTCCAGAAGTATTTGTGGGAGGAAGGAAAGGAGGAAGGCAGGGAGCCAGACAGAAGGCAGACGTGAATAATTCTCCTTGTGGGAAGCCAGGGGCCCGGCAGAAATGCCCACAGGCAAGCAGGTACCAGGACTCTGGGGAGTATGGGAGTTCTCCACGATGTTCTTCACCAGTGGAGACTGAGTGCCTTGTGGGAATATGGACAAATGGAAGGTTCCATGATCCAGGTACCCTGCTCTTTCCCCCAGACCACACCTGACCTGAAAGGATGGGTTCTTGTGGCAGGTACTGCTGGCTACCTACCCAGTATCCATCCTTGCTTCTTCCTGAACTAAGAAAACATCACTTTATTTAGCAATGTGACATCTTACCTCTTTTACATTCTCTTTTTGGTAGGGGAATGGCCATGTGATCTAGTTCTGGCCAATAAGATATAGGTAGAAGCCTACAGCATGGAGCTTCTGGGAAAACTGGTTCCTCATTTTAAAAAAAGAAAGAAAGAAAATCTTTCCCTTTTTACTGTTCTTTGTCCTCCCCTTCTTCCTGCCTGGAATGAAACATGACTTCTTTACATAAAAGAGTCATCTTGCTATCATGAGGACAAAGCCTCACACTACGGATGGCAAAGCAGGAAGAATGACAAGGACTTAGTCCCTGACAGCATGGTGGATACTTTGCATCGGTTCTAGACTGCCTTCCTCCAGACTTCTTTTTATATGAGAAAAACAAAACTTCTGTTTGTTTCATCACAATCAAGTTTTTGTTATAAACTGTTATATGGAATGATAACTCACGAATCAGAAACACAACTGGACACAAGCTCTCCTGGAAACCAACCCACTGGAAGGAGAATCACAGCAGTGCACCCCCTTCGGTGCCTTCCCATGAGTAAGAGTTATCATTATAAATCATGGACTCTCAGATTTGCAAATGCACTAAAGAAAGAAACAGACAGGGTGCTGGGAGATCCCATTAAGGTTGGCCCAACAAGGCTGTTATGCAGTCAGTCATCCCACTTCCTGAAGACAGAATCAGCTCTATGGATGGGGATGGAGCTGCTGTGATACAGATATAGGAGGAAGATGGCTTTTCAAGGAGACAGTGAGAAGGGTAGAATAAGTATTGGGGCCACTAATCAGACTGTCAGCAGACTGGCACCGATGAGTCATGTCGGTTCTGGCCAACATGGCAAAATGATCAGGGATGATGATAGGCGATGGTGGGCCATGGGCAGGAACCAGGACCTCCACATTCCAGCAACAGTTTCCAAGCTAGAAAAGAAACAAGCTGAGATAGACGAGTGGGATGTGTTGAACTTTGGGGCATTACCGTCAAGAGTCCTGATCAGATGTTTGGAGAACAGGACAAGGAAATATGGCAGATGCACATGGCTACCTACCCTATGAGTGTCCCCTTAACCCTTCTTCCTTGCTAAAGAGCCCATCACCCACTGCAGATGTGAAAATGTTGTTCACTGACTTTCCCAGGTTCCCTTGCAGCTGGGGACTGAGCATATGACCCAACCAGGGAACCTGAGCAGAAGTCTGTTAAGGGCCTTCTCAGAAAGATGGCCCTCCTAGATAATGCATGCTTCCTCATTTGATGTAGGTTGGGATTGAGACTGGCTCAAATTAGTCATGCATCGGGTTATATGTGGGTTAGCAGGTGAATATAGGTTTGTTCTTGGGACTTTCTCCATCTGTCAAACATCAACAAAAACTTTTTTTTTTCAGTCACCAGTTTGTAAGAAGACAGGCTATTCTGGTGTCTGGAAAGCAAGAAACATTCTAAAAACCCTCCCAGGTGCACCCAGTGGGTTTTGGCGGTCAAGATAGGACAACGGAGAGCAGCGGAGTGACTCCCCTGCAGAACAAGCAGGATTCGTTGCACTTCCAAAAGCTGAACAGCAGCACGTGCAACGTCCCAATTGTCCGGAGTGAGCGTTCCTGCTGACAGTGTGCTCTCCAGGGGCTCACTGTGAGGGAATGCGGTTAGGGGCTGCCACCTTCTCCCCCAGGGCCCCAGATTCACAACCCCTCACAGGATTTCCACGTTCAGTTACTCCTTCAAGTGCCTGGGAACCACCCCCTCCCAATAAGCCAAGCTTACCAACTATGAAAAACATCCCCTCCCACTCGGACTGCCCTGGACAGAGCCCTGATCGCTGTTCTCAGGGACCACAGGGATTCCCCGGGGGGGGGGGGGATTCCCGGGGGGGGCGGGGCTTCCCCTGACCTGCCGGCCTGGTCTCTCCTCTCACTCACCAACACCAGCATCCCTCACGGCTCCTGTCCAGTGGCCCCATCTCCAGGACCTCGGACCTCAGAGCTGTCACCACTGTAGGCCCTTCACGTGCTGTGGGAGGCAAGTCAAGGGACCGCGAATGCATTTCCATGTCAGAACCAGATTTTGATAAGACCCTAAGTAGTATAGCCAGCTCGCTTTGTTCCTAGCTTGGTAATCAGAGGAACGTATTATGAATGTGAGAGGGATTTAACTGCAAAGGGTCTATCCGTGAAAATGGTTTGCTATGCTGTGTGGATCATAAAAGCAGTAGGTTAGACATCATTTTCAACAGGCTGACAGCCTCCCAGGCAAGAAGCATGTCAGAATGCAAGTGAGTTTGAGTTGTTTTATCATATGCATATCCCTGAATCCATTCTGATGAATAAAAAGGGAAGACATTGTAAGCTAAGTTTAACTATTGTGAGGACCAAATTACTCGTAATACCCTTCATGTCTCTATTAAGAACAGTCTTAGAGAAGCAATCTCTTTAAATGGGCCATCCTTGAACCTTCCTAGAGACTGATAACACGAGAGGGAGGAAGTATTCCCTACCGCTGCCTTAACAGAATTCATGTCAACTCAAGTTCTACACACTCATGGGGTGTCTCGCCTCTGCTCAGCACTGAGGAATCTGCGGAGGGAACTTTATAAAAAGGGTCTGCCCCCATGAACCTGAAGTTCTTCTAAGCAGAAACGGAAGAAGAGAGATAACAGACAGTGCCCGAGGTCCAGATGGAAAACGGTAAGTGTGAGTGTCTGCCGAGCCCCCTGGTCTCCCAACATCTCTGAGCACCTGTGTCCTCAGAGGCCTGGAGTTGAGCATCACCCACAATGAAGCCGTTCACTTTTTGTCACTGGTGCTGGTACTCTCTCAACACAGGGTGGCCTTCCTCCCCTCCTCCCTCTGAAGGACCCACCTCCCCAAGGCCACTTGCTCCATGACATTCCCAGACGCCCCAGTCAGAGGAATGGCTCCTTCCGCCAGACACTCACTGAGGACCACTTACACCTCGAATCGGGAGTTTCTCACAATGGTTTAGTGGGCAGAAGACGAAGAAATCAGAGGTAGATCTTCCCCAGAGCTCAGGATTCTTTTAATGATGTTTATTATATAGGCAATATGTATTTTTATGGTTAAAAAAAAAGAGAGGGAGGGAGGGAAGGAAGGAAGGAAAGAAGGAAGGAAAAACAAAACCTTTGAATACTAATAAACACAAATAAACCTTACCGCATTTCCACCCCCTAGAACTACCAGGTGTCAGTATTTTGGTAAGCCTCCTTATTAGGCGTCTTCCCACATGTATACAGATAAAGATAGAGGTGTAGATCTAAGTATAGACATAGAAATAGATAAGCCTTCAATGAAAAAGACAAACTAATGCTGCACCGCGCAGTTTTGTGAACTGCCTCCTTCATTTGGCAAGGGATACTAAGCATCTTTTCACGTCAAGAAATATTCTCCGAATGCCAGACAGGTCAGCGATCCCACCTAACGTCTGTGCCGTCTTCTCCATCGATTAGAAGCAGAAAAAGAAGCCGCCAGCGATGAAGACCAAACTCTCACCGGAGCTGCACCTTCTCGCGAGAGGCTGCGCAGCCTCGCAGGCGGGCAGCCGGCCAGCCCCGCCCCGCGCACACGCCCCGCCCCCAGGAGGCGGGGCTGGGGGCATCAGTGCCCGCTTCCACTTTTCCTTCCGCTCACGCGGGCTTCAGCAAGGTTTGAATCGAGCGACCATGCGACAGTCTCAAAGGTAAAGGGATCCGTGCCGCGCTTATGGGGGCCGCCCAGGAAGCGGTGTCTGCTGGAGGCAATGCCACACCTACGCAAACCAGCCCTGAAGCAAGGACCAGAGTTTTAAGGAAAGCTGCCCCAAATCTTGTGTTGAGTATTCTGTGGTAAAAATATGTATTTATGTTTATTTATTGCTTATTTACCGAATCCCTATTATCATACATGTGGGGCGTTTCCTTATTCTTATTAATATTAAAAATGAACCACTGTGAGCATGTTTGCCAGACTTTGGGCACTGCCGTTAATAGTTCCTAAAGATAATATTTCCTTTCTAGAGGAAGAATTGCTGGCTCAAAGAGGATCGCTTTGCTAAGGCTTTTAAAACAGACAAATTGGCCAAGGTTACATCAGTTTTAGACTTGAGTTTCAAAATGCTCGAAAGGAATGGCCTCCACCTTGTCCTCACCTTCGCCACCCATGGTTGGGGAGGGGCAACCGAGATTATATTGTCTTAATTCTTAGTTCCTTGGCTACCAGTGACAGCAAGTGTTTCTGCAAACAGTTACAGGTTGTTTTCTCTCTTCCTTGGTGAATAGTGAGTGCTTGACCTTTGCCCCAGTTTCCTTGCCATCCCATGGCAAGGACATCTCAGGATAATACAAAGGAAATCTGTTTTTCTCTGTTCTGGAGGCTTTACAAGAGTCAGACGTTTTCCAGTTCTCAGAGGTCCAGCCCACACCCCTGGCCTGCTACCCAAAGTTGATGGCAGAGACACAGAAACATGGTTCTGGTCTGATGAAAAAGTGTCAGCTTTTTCAGTCTGGAGCTCTAAGACTTTGAAGCCACTTCAGGAGAAGACAAGCCTACTCAAGTGGCAAGGCCCATCCCAGCCAGCCGCTCGCCAGCAGCTCCTCTGCCCTCTGCATCACAGCTCAGCCTCAGCTCCTGACATCTTTACTCCTTCTGCCCTAATGTCCTCAGATCCCAGGAGACTGAGACTGAAGGGGTGTGTGTGTGTGTGTGTGTGTGTGTGTGTGTGTGTGAATTCAGCAGAAGCTCACTGACCACGCAGAACCCTATGCCTGGGGTTCTTAGAGATACAGTGATATTTTTTCAAAAGGCACGATCCTCGCCTTTAAGGAACTGATATTTGAGCAGAGGAGACAGCCTGTGTTCCAATCATGGATAATAATGACAAATATCCGCATTCTGTAGATCCTATAAGGGTAAAGCCAATGTGCCGTGGGAGGCCAACTTCAGATCTGGAAAACCGAGGACTTCATGGAGGAAGTGGAATTTCAGCCCAGCGGAGATAGGGACAGTCAGGCCAGGAAGAAACAGCAGCCTGAATAAAGACACGGAGGTGGGAAAGCACATCTAGGAGCTGCCGTGTCCTGTTTAGTAGAGGATCGACAGCCTGAGGAGGAGGAACAGAAGATAAAGGCAGGCAGGAGGGCTGAGGCTCAGGGGGCCCAAAGGCCAGGACCAGGAGCAGGGCGTTTTAATCAACCACATCTGACGGAGGAAGACACAGTCAGATTTGATCAGCTATCACTTGCCCACAGTTATGTTTATTCAGAGATTATACAACTTACTGAGAAAAACAAGAAAGATGTAAATTGCCTATTGTGCTTGAAAAAATAACACTAATTCTTACCATTGATGTGGGCACATTTCTGTTTGTGTATTGTGCAGCGTGGTAATGGATATGCATATGATCCCACACGTGTCATTTTGATGTGGGGATGTTACTGACAACCCAGAAAGTTTTATGTGTGCTACGTGTTTGTAGTTTATTGGTATAACCCTGTGGGCCAGTTTCCTCCAAGGTTTGCAGGCAGAAGGAAGAGGTGGTATTTCTTCTACATCCAGAGACTCCAATATATCTGGGGAGCTTCTGCCTCATATCCATCCCCTGGTTTCAACCCCATGGGCGGGTCAAGCCAAAGGCCCTCTTTTCCTCTTTCTCCATCCCCCAGGCTCCTTCCTTCCAGCCCAGGAAATGTTCTTATTGCCTTCCTTTGTGATGGGAAACCACCTTGTATCACGGCCTCCTACCTAGTTCCCTATTCTGTTGTTCACCTGCAGAAATTCTAACCTCTGGTCCTCCAGCACTGGCTCCCAGAGAACCCACAAACCACACTTCTCTCAAAGAAGCAGGCTCTGCACACAAAAATCTTTCAAATGAAATAACTGTTGTCTCTGAAGTGCTCTTTGAGACCCTGTCTTGGAAGCCAGGAATTGAAATGGTCTCTGCTCTTCAGCTGGATTCTGCAAAGGCCTCTGTATCATAAAGAATTTAACTTTGCCCAAAGAGAGGTCCAGCCTTTGCCCTTGACCTCTGGGGAGTTCATCTCTAAGCCCTTGAAATGTCCTGTCTTATAGAAGTGTCCTTGCTTATCAGGGGCATTGAACCACACCAGAAAGTCTAACAATGTCATTTATGGTGTGTTGAGGCAAGCACTCTCAGCTCAGCTTCTGGAAGAGCTGGAGCCTGAGGTCAACCACGTGGGCTGTCAACTATGGAACCCAAATAAAAACTCTGGACGCCAAGGCTCAGGTGAGCTTCCCTGGTTAGTAAGCCTCCATACACATTATCACATATCCTTGCCAGAAGAGTAACCCTGCCTGTGACAGTGGGGGAGGATGAGTGAAAAGTGCCACACTTGGAAATTTCCTAGACTCTGCCCCGTGCACCTCTTCCCGTGCTGATCATAATCTGTGTCCTTCCCCTGTAATAAACCATAACCATGAGTATAACAGCTTTCAGTGAGTTCAGTGAGTGCTAGCGAAGTATTAAACCTGAGGATGGTCTTGGGAAGCCCCTGAACTTACAGCTGGTGTCAGAAGGTGGTCTTGGGAAGAGCTTCTCTAATTCTGTACCCCCCGATTCATTAGACGCCTCAGCCTCACTGGGAAGAGCAACCAAAATTACCAACAATGAGAATTATACCAAATACTATTTCAAAACACTATCCCATCACACAAATTTAAAAAGAAAATGAACATTGTGTAGCAATACATGGTAAATGCTAAGAGTGAGGTGCACACTCAGAATGGTACTAAACTCAGAAGAGGGAACAGGCACAGAGGGTGAGAAGGCTTCATGCAGTCGGCAGGACTTGAGCTGGGATTTCAGGATGTAGAGAAATTAAACAGGCAGAGTGAAGAAGAGCATTCCAGGTGGGAAGGAATGGTTTATATCAGCTTGCTAAATTGGCGTAGCATTTAGAAGCCTGGAAAGGAAAGTCTACACCAGAAGATTAGGGAATTATTAGCCTTAAAAGTTTCCTGATGTTACCGCCCTGAACTCCCTCGTAAGGTGATCCCTGTAAAAATCTTTCCAAAATGCCAACAATCATCTTGCTAATTTGGGACACAGAGGCAAAGTTCCTTTCTTTCTTTTTTTTCAATTTTCTTCATTCTTTCTTTGTTTCTTTTTTTTGTGGGGGGTGGATGTACTGGGGATTGAATTTTGTGGGGACATGAACACTCAGTGCATTGCATCACCCCACCTGGATATCTGGACCTTTTGCCATCTACTTCCTCAAAAACACTATAGAAAATTGTATTTTCCCTTTCAACATGGCTCATAACATTTTTAGGGAGATCATAAACACCTCTCTGAGAATTTCATAAAAACCCTGAACTCTTTCCCCAAAAATGCACGGACACACACACACACACACACACACACACACAGCGTTTTGTGTAAAACTCCAGACATTCTCAAGTCCGTCTCCAAAGCCCTGCTGCCTCGCAGAACTAAATGCGATCTGCTACTCAGTGTGGAGGGTCTCTTCCTTACCAACACTCAGCACTTGCCTCTGTCAGAAGTTTTTGAATTTTAACCACACCATTGTGTCAGTGTGGCAGTTTACTTTAAATACACTTCGGTAGGAACTAGGTGATGTGTAAAAGATGTTAGCGTATGAAAAACCCTGAGCAAGAACCCACAGTGCAGAGGTGGCTACTAAGCTCCTCAGATGGTGTTACTTAAATCTGCCCCACAGGTTTGTTTAGTAGCATAAAGGATCTGAAGAATAATTTATTTGGGGGAAGTAAGCGATATTCCAGAAGTATGGTTGCCATCAAAATTATCCAGACTTCATGAAGTCTTTAATGCTAACTGAAATAAGCCAGACACAAAAGGACTAACATTGTATGATTCCACATATTAGGCAGGTGGAGCAGTCAAATCTGTTAAGATACAGAGTAGATTCATGGTTGCCAGGGGCTGGAGAGTTTGGGGAGAATGTTGAATGTTTAATGGATGTAGAGTTTCAGTTCAGATGATGAAAAAGTTCTGGAGATGGATGGTGGTAATGGTTGCACAACAGTGTGAATGTACTTAATGCCACTGACCTGAGGTACTTAAAAATGATTAAAATAGTAAAATGTTATGTTATGTATATTCTACCAAATTTTTTTTTAAAAATTATCCAGACCCTTTCATGCCTACACGAATGAAGTATAAGGATCAGGCAAGCCCAGGACCTAATCATACCTTTGGAGAAAGCTTTAAAAAAAATCCTGTCCCCATGTTTTAAGGGATACCAACAAGCAGGTTGTGTGAATACCTTAATCCAATGTGGATGCAATGACTTATGATGGCAAGGATAGCCAAGCTTGGACTCTGAGCTTGACTTGACTCCAAAGTCACTGGGAATCATGGCATTAACCTTGAAGTACTCTCATGAAGTCAGTGAGAGGAGCCTGCTGGGAGCTTACAAGAGCAGGTTACATGTCTGGTTTTATGCTTGTGCATCTGGCGGCACTATGTGAGAGATTTGCTTTCCTTGTACCAAACATCCCACCACTTACCAGCCTGTGGGGAACTAGATTCCCCTCTCATCACCAGAGGATGCTAGCCTTCTACCCAAAGAACCTGATAACCTCTGAACTGGCCAGATTGGCCCAAGCCACTCCCCACGCTCAGAAGAAACTCCGGGCTTGACCTCCAGCCAAGAATGCAGCAAAACAAACAGTAGCTCAGGCCTCCACCCCTGCCAAGTAACACAGACAGCTGCCTGAGGGCTTCTACCAGGAGGGGAGAAAAACCACAGCATGAATAGAGTCTGATCTTGTCCCCACCCAGATTCAGTAAGAGAAAATGTAGCCACCCCAACACATTTTAGGATCAGCTGAGGAATACGAAAAGAAAAAGGAAAAATAATATCTATTTAATTAAGGAGTTGACCCAATTATTCATCAGAAAGATAAATGTATGCTACTACATATATACATATATATACACACACACACACACACACATATACCACAGATGTAAAGTGTTGGACTATATCATAACTAAGCTAAAACTCATAAAAATAAGAAAATTGTTAATTCTCAAAATTCGAAAGTACTGTGTTCTAAAGGAACAAGGAGTGAAACTGCAGAGATCAACACAGGTCCTCCAGCCATCAATTAGTTTGCTCTCTCAGTTGCTAGCAAATATTTATTGAGCTTGAGCAATAAACTGGACAGCGCTGAGATAACAGGCAAAGATGAGGATGGCACAGTTCTTCCTTTCCCTGTAGGCGTTTACAGTTATTAAGAGGAAGCAGAAACATAAAAAAGAACTTAGTGGTTGAAGAGTTTTTTTTTTTCCTGGCAATACTGCCGACACCAGATTGGCAGTTTTCCACAATAACCAATTCTCTGCCACCAACTGGGTGTCCTCCAATTTGATTCAGTTCTGACACTAACCACCTGGAGGTAGCATCACACTCTACAGATGGAAGGGCTCAGTCCCACAAGACTGTTCCCACTTCAGATGCCACTCACCAGTGTCCGGTCCCCAAGTTACCCCCACCTCTGACCAACTTCGCTACAAAGTCAGAGCTTCAGACAACCCCTCCTCAGATCTGGGAATCTGCTAGATTGGCTCACAGAACTCAGGAAAACGCTTAACTTACATTCTCTGGTTTATTATAAAAGATACAACACAGGAACAACCATACGGGGCAAGATGTTGGGGAAGAGATGTGACACTTCCACGCCCTCCCTGGTATGCTGCCTTCCCAGGACCCCAATTAGGTCACCAACCCAGAAACTCCGAATCACCTCATTCAATAATTTCTACAAAGCTCAATCTGCAGCCCCCTTCGCCTTCCAAAAGGTCAGTGTGTGGGGCTGAAAGTCCCAATCCTGTAATCATGGGGACTTTGGAGGAACCAGCTCCATCCTAGATCCCCCCCACCAAGTCACCTTGTTAGCAAAAACTCAGGTGTAATGAAGGAAACTCGTCATGAAGAAAAAAAGACACTCCTGCCACTCAGGAAAGTCCAGGGTTTAGTTCCTCTTTGCCAGGAACCAGGGACAAAGTCCAAATACATCTTTGTATTATACCACAGTGGTAAAATAAAATATTCAAAGTGGGTTCCAGGGGAGCAAAAAAAGAAACTGGACTCTTTCCGTTGAAATATAGTTGATTTAGAATATTGTGTTAGTTTCAGGTACACAGCAAAGTGATTCAGTTATATATATTTATTTCAGATTATTGTCCATTATAGGGTATTACAAAATATTGATTACCATTCCCTGTGCTATATAGTAAATCCTATTGTTTCTCCATTTTATGTATAGTAGTTTGTATCCATTAATCCCATACATTCAGTTTATCCCTCCGCCCCCTTTCCCCTTTGGTAACCATAAGTTTTCTTTGTCTGTGAGTCTGTTTCTGTTTTGTAAATAGATTCATTTTTATTATTTTTTAGATTCCACATAAAGTGCTACCATATAGTCTTCGTGTTTCTCTGTCTGACCTGCTTCACTTTGTGTGATATTCTCTAGGCCCATCCATGTTGCTGCAAATAGCAATATTTCATCTTTTTTCATGACTGAGTGTTATTCCATTGTGTATACATGCCACATCTTCTTAAACCAATCGCTGTTGATGGGCACAGGAACTAGATAATTTTATTGGGGACAGTAAGTCCAGAAAAACCTCAGAAAGGACACTGTGGTTGCATCTTAAAAGATGGTAAGTGTTCGCTGGGTAGACAATGGAAGAAATGACCAAGGGAAACAGGGACTAGAAATGTCCCAGCCCTGCAGGCAGGGACTGGAGGACGCTCAGAGGAAGTACTGTGGAGTTCCCCACTGGTCTCCTGAGTCCTCTGTGGCCCCATTCTCCACCCAAAAGCCAGAGGAATCTTTATTAAAACATGCATCAAATCTTATCACTCTTCTGCTTTCAGTCCTCCAAGGAGTTTCTATCCCATCTTAAATAAGATCCAAGCCCCTTGCCCTGGTCAGCAAGGCCCTACTTGATCTGGCCCCGTCCACTTCTCTGTCCTGAGGTGGTAACGTCCTCCCCGCTTTGTTGGCTCCATTCCAGCCTGACAGGCTGCTTCTTTCCGTCTGAGACAGTAAATTCACATGTTGCCTTGACTGGCCATGGGAAGCCCAGACGATACTTTATTTCTGGGTGTGTCTGTGAGGTGTTTCCAGAAGAGGATGGCATTTGAAGTGACGGACTCAGTAAAGTGATTGCCCTCCCTGATGTGGGTGGGCCTCATTCGATCCACTGGGGGGCCTGAGTAGAAGAGGTGGAGGAAGGAGAATTCACCTTTTTCCTGCCTCACTGCTAAGCTGGGACATTTCCTCTCATCTTCTGCTGCCCTAGGACTGCGATGTACACCATTGGCTCCCCTGGTTCTCAGGCCTTTGGAATTGGACTGCATGACATCCCTGGATTTCCTGGGTCTCCAGCTTACAAACACCAGATCATGGGACTTGTCAGCCTCCATAATCACATGAACCAATTCACTGTAATAAATCTCCTTTTATGTATAAATTAATACATAAGTACATACATACATAAAAATAGGTATAGGTAGATAGAGACATAGATAAAGATACCGATCTGGCTACAGATACAGATCCCACTGGTTCTGTTTCTCTGGAGAACTCTGGCTAACACACCGTCTCGGCATCTCTGTGGATATGGTACCCCTCGTTGGCAGTGGAGAGCTTGTCAACCGTGCTGAGAAGTTCAGAGGTAGAGTAACAAAGCGGTTCTCAGCACAGGCTCTGATGTCAGATTGGTTTAAGACCCCGCTCTTCCTCTTCTTAGCTATGTGAAATTATTTAACTACTCTGTACCTTGCTTTCCTCATCTGCAGAATGGAGCTACTAAACAAAAATCATGCCTACATCATGGAGTTATTTAAGGAGATAAATGAATTCATTCTTGCAAAGCATTTAATCTGGTATCTTGCACAGGGCATAGATGTTAGATTTCTTATTTTCCTATAGATGAAGGTGGAAGGCATTGAAGGATTTTGAGCAAGAGAGTAATTAGATCGAGTTCCACTTTGTCATCAGTTTGACTGGTTGAAGGTGGAGGATGCAGATTTGACCAGTTAGGAGACTTTTACATTCCTTTATGCAGCAAACTTCATCCTAGACAAGCAATGTACTCGATGCTAGGAGAGTTACTGTATCATCACATGGCTTTGGTTTCTGCATCTCACCCCTAGCCTGAACTTTTCCCAATGCTTGTTACAACTGCCCTTTTGAAATTTGCCCCTGCAAATGGATAGGGTCAATTCTAGACCTGGGTCTTTCTTTCTTCCTTTTTTTAAATATAGTTGCAACTTACAATATCATATTAGTTTCAGGTGTCTAGATCTGGGTCTTTCTCAATTACATGGCGAGGTGAAAAGATACTAAACAGGAAGTTGAGACCAAATTCTGATCTTCATCTGAAAACAGGGGCCATCACATCTGCCCTAATGACCTCAGAAAAATCACTGTGTACATATAATAAGATAATTCACATGGGAGTTTAAAGGAAGACTAAACTCGTCCTCTGGGTTGGGTGGTGGTTTGTTTGTTTGTTTTAATAAAAATTATATATCCACATGGACAAAAATTCAAATATTACCATAAGGTATGAAACCAGAGATTAAAGTCTTCTGTTCTTTCCACCCTCTCCTTTCCTATATTCCCTCTCCACAAAACATAGTCATTGTTAACATCTATTTATCCTTGCTGAAAAAAATTTTCTGCATGTATCTGCATTTTATACGTATACACTTTTAAAATTTTATAAAAATTGGATCATGGAGGTTTTAAAACATAAATGCTAAATTTCTTGACATTCCTTCCATCCCTAGGTGGAATTTAAATCCTCTCCCTTTGAATCTTGGCTCCTTCACTGCTTGACCAATAGAATATGGTGGAAGTGATGCTGTGCCATGTTCTTGGCCCAGGGCTTAAGAAACTGGAAGCTTCCACTGCCAGTGTGTTCTGGGAACCCAGGCCCACGCTATGAGGAAGCTGAGAAACCACATAGAGAGGCAAGTGTAGGTGTTCCAGAGACAGTCACATCGACTGCTAGAAGTGTGAATGAGCAAACCTTCAGATGATTCCAGCCCCCAAATGTCAGGTCATCCCCAGGCTTTAAGCCACCTCTCCTGACTTTGGGCACAGCAGAAACAAGGTGTCGCTGCCAAACCCTCCCTACTCGCAGATTTCTGTGCAAATGTAATGACTGTTGTAGTTTGAAGCCAGGAAATTTGGGATGATTTTTATGCAGCATCAGAAAACTGGAGCAGGGATCATATTTTACCCCATTGTTATGAAATTACATCTTTGCTTTTACTAAAATATCTTGGAGCTCTTTCAACAACAATACATACATTGTCTGTTTTCATGATCTAACCATTGATTGCATAGATGTTGTGTATTAAATCAATCAATACCCTATTGATGAGCATTTAGGTTGTTTCCAGTCTTTTTCCATTTAAAATAATACTGCAATAAGCACTTTAGCATATTTTGTGGTGTGTCTGTAGGAAAAAATTCCAACAGTTTAATGTTGGGTCAAAAGGAATCACTATTTGAAATTTTGATAGCTATCACCAAATTCCAGATCCCCTCTTCCCTAAAATAATAAAGGCTTGATCAGTCGATACTCCTGCCCAAATAAAACTAAGGTTCTTTGAGGAAAGAAGAAAAGAAGAAGCCTTCAGAGTTCTCTGGGACCATCCTACCTTATTTTTTTGTTTTGTTTTGGGTTTTTTGGGGGGGAGGGGTAACTAGGTTTTTAGTTATTTATTTTTAGGGGAGGTACTGGGGATTGAACACAGGCCTTTGTGCACGCTAGGCAAACACTCTACCACTGAGCTATACCCTCCCCCCATCCTACCTTCTTAAAGCCTCAGGTAGTACATAGTTAATTTTCCAAAATTAGCTAAAACTGAATTTGGCTCATCCATTTTCGAGGACTATAAGTCAGAATGCTCTCGATCATAATTAAAGGAATATAAACAAAAGAACAATTAAATTTTAAAATATTTATTCACTTGAAACAACAGTAATTAAACCATTACATGCTGCCATATTTTTATGAAAAAATAATAAACAAATAAATTTTTAAAATAGTGACAATAGAGACATTGTCTTATATTTTTGCAAATTAACATCTGGCTTAGTAGAAGACAGTTGGATTCTCATCTGTGCTTCTACACACAATCCATTGCAATATATTGTTTTTGTTGAGATAGATGGAAAAAAATCCAGCTTCACACAGCTATGTTGATGGAAAAGGAAGGATTATTTTTAAAGCTTTTTCTAATAATTGTAGATACTGTTCTCTGATACTACACTAAAACTTGACAAGTGATATATACTTAGAGGTTAGCTGCAATGTTGAATTTGAAATCAACTCCCTAAACTTTTCGTATGCTGTTACATTAAAACCCACTGATGTATCTTGAATTTTGAATAGCTCTTTTATCCATGCATGATTTTGTAACACCGTGCATCCATTATTAGAGGCATTAGTTTACTAAGCTAAGCAGATCTTCTACATGTTGACATGTTTCATTATACAATATTAAAAAAAAACACACTGATTTATATCACTACCATTCCCATCATAAAATTCTTCAATGATTGGATAGTTGCTAAGATCACAGTGACCAGATAAAAGTTTTGAAATTCTAATTTTTGCTCAAGATTCTAATTTTACCATTAGCAGTAAATGTTATCAGCTGTATTCCTTAAAGTAAAAGACTCATTTTGTTCATTTTCAAGAAAATATCTGCCAAATACCCACGTCTGAGTAGTTATAGCTTGCCTAATAGTTATTCTTTCAAGTAAAAGTGATGTTTAGGGCAGGAGAGGGTGGGGAAGGCCAGTCCAGCTGGTGACTCAATACCAAAATTGCTTTTCTTTGAGATAATTATCATACTTTTTTTTGTAGCAGAAGTATTTTACACAAAATATTTAAAATATGTGTGCTTAAAGGCTGCAGTTTAATGAAATTCATAGTTTTTAACCACTTTATGAAGTAATTCATAGGTGCAACTGGCTTTTTTTTAAATTGCTAATGCTAGCTGGATGTCATGACCACAATTCATGCTAAAGTACCAGGAGTTGTAACCACTCATCATCGATTTTGCACCACCACCACTGGAAAAATCAACACAGTAGAAAAGACAAAAAAAAAATCTTATTTTTATTATAAAAATAGTTTTGACCTTGCAGACCCCCTAAAATGATTTCAGGTTCCAGAGATATGCAGACTATATTCCAGAACCTCTAGTCCAAGCAAATCACAGTAAATTCATTCATTTGCCTTACTGTTGATTTGGACAATTCTAGCCAATGAGGTATGAGGAGAAATCTTTTGGGGGATTCTGGGAAAGTTCTCTGCACTCTTAAAAAAGGGTCCTAAGATTGGAAGAGATAATTGCACACACACGTTCATAGCAGCATTATTCACAATAGCCAGGAGGTAGAAAAAACCTAAATGTCCACAGATGGATAAATGGATAAACAAAACATGGTATATAGACACATAGAATATTATTCAGCTATTTCTATTATTCATAAAAATATTCACTATTTTTATTATTCAGAAAAAGGAAAGAAATTCTGACACATGCTACAACATGGATGCATCTTGAAGACATTATGCTAAGAGAAAGAAGCCAGATAGAGAATAAATGCTGTATGATTTCACTTATATGAGTTATCTAGACAGGAAGTGAAATGGTGGTTGCTGGGAGCTGGGGGGAGGGAAGCAGAGGATTGCTGTTGAACAGGTATAGAGTTTTAGTTTTTCCTGTCTGGAAAAGTTTCTAGTGTTTGCTGACAACCTGTGAAATGCTGGTCCCAAATCCCAGCCCTCATTTATAAAAAAGCTCAAGGAACCACAAAGTTGCAGAATACAAAACGACTTTTAAATCCAGGGCTAATTATCACCAAAGACCCATATTTCCAAACACAAGTGCAAATCTTACTTCTTAAATAAAGCTGCTTTTTACTAAACGGCACAGAATGTTAATGGCTAGAGATTGTGTTGGTCAAATCCTTCTTCTTAGAGATAAAGGCTCTCAGGCGCCCAGAAGTTGCGATTTTGCCCAAGGTCATCCAGCCAGTTAGTGATAAAGTGCTGCACGCACACCCAGGCCTCCTCCAAGACTCCCTCTACTTTACCAAACTGCTCCCCTGCTCCTCTGAGGACCCCAGATCTCCCCCCACCATTAATATGAATTATCTCCAGAGAGGAGTGAAAAGACCTGAGAAAGGAAACCGTGGAGGAGCATCAAAGAAGAGAGACGTGATGAAAAATAAATGAAAACTGCAAAAGGGGAAAAGAAAGAAAGAAAATTCAAAAGGCTGGAGACGAAAAATACCAGAGAATGAGAAACAGGCCCAAAGAAGACATTCTCAAAGATAAGCTTCTAGTTATTTTCGGTGCCCTGAGGAGTGTTTGAACTCCTGCCAAAATTGCTTCTGACCTAAATGGAGAAGAGAAACTATTTTCTTTATCTGTCGAGAGTGAAATCAAATTGCATGTTAGGAAGCATTGGTTTGGATGAGGTGAAGCTGAAATTTTAAGAAATGGAGTAGTATTAACCATCCCTAGCCTACCTGGGGCACTCGAGAAATATGTATCATTAAAAAGAATATATGGGTTCTAACAAGCCATATTGGGGTAACAGTGGACGTGAAGTTCATTATTTTAATCTGCTTCTAAATAAACACCCTCCTCCCTCTCGCATTCTCCCATGGAGACACATTCACTCTGTACTTCCTTTAGCTTTGTGCTTTTATACACACGCACACAAACGCACACAAACACACACACTGACTCTTAACTCCCCCTTTCTCTGTCATTCCCCTTCATACATCCTCCCAGGTTGAAATAAATTGTAGAAAAAGCCTGCACCCACCCCCAAATCTATTTACTTAGTTGGTGTATATATATATATATATATATATATATAAAATTAGTTATGGTGCCTTGGGCTACAAGAAAGTGCACATCCAAATAAAAGTAGCTTTGAACAATAAATACATTTATTTTCCCCCATAACAACAAGTCCGGAGGTAGCATCACAAAGCACAATAAACGGCTGTTGACTTGAATTGCCCTGCAGCACCTCCTCTGCAGAGAATTAAGAACAGACATAACTTGTGGTCCCGGGGGCTTGTCATCCAGTAGGGAAACACGTGTTCACAACCTCAGAGCAAGGCAGCGTGACTCATGCCAACTGACTGGTGCGGACTAGACGTCCTCCCGCAAGGGCTAACAGGAAGGACAGCTCTGAGACGAGAAGAGACGAGGATTGTCTCCCAGGGGACGTGAGCACGGGGGAGGTTTTCAGGGATGGGAAAGATTTCAATAAGCAGCGATATTGACATGAAGGAGCGTTCAAGGTGGAAGAAACTGTTGGAAGGAGCAGAGAGAGTGGGTTTTTTAAAGCGTGCAGGTAAACTGGTTTGATTGGAGTAAAGAGTTTGTTCCGCCGGACTTAGAGAGATGTGAGAGGTGGTAATGTCCACCTCCGATCATGAAGACCAGGGGCAAAACAAGTGAGAACCCCTCAATCCAATGCAGTTTGGAAGGCCATCCCCTCCAGTGGTCCAAGGAGGCCCAGTCAAGTGGAAAGGCAGAACATCTCGTAGAGGAAGCTCAGTTCCTTACTGGGGAGACCCTGGCTCCATCAAATCTACACAGCTAGGTGAATGGATTGGGCTGGATGGGACACTCTGGGGACTCCTGAAGGAATCAGTAAGCTATCCCTCAACCTGGGAACATTTAACCAGGTTGTTCAGGAATAACCAGTGTTCATACACTTGGCAAAGAGCTGGGAAACTAGATTGTGGACCCAGCATTTCCATTAACTGGCTGTTTCATCTGAGAAAGTCACTGCCCACCCCGCCCTGAGCCTCAGTGTCCTCGTCTCTAAAATGGGGTCATTGGAGTCAATGCCTCTGCACCCGTCCCTCCTCCAGCAATCCCACAGTGGCTCTTTGTGAGGATGTTTACTTAGGCAGATGCTGCCCACGCCTTACAAGCAAGGAAGCAGGGCTGATCAGGGCTGCATCATTCCCTGCACGGCCACCAGCTGAGTGTGGCCGCATATTTTCTCCCAAACATCTGCTCCATCATTAGTAGTGTCTCTACTTATAAACACAATGGGGTTTATGATCACTAATGGCAATTATTGTTGTTGAAGAATGAGAGAATTTTCATCTCATACCAATATTTTGTCTCATCCTCACATCAAATCTCTTCTTCCCAACACATCTCTCTTTCTTTGCTTTTTTTTTTTTTTTTTTTTTTGGTCCAGAAAGTAGAAGAAAGGGCATGATCAAGAGTAGGAGTATATGGGTACTTAGTTCAGTTCTGTGTGATACTGGCTAAATCCCTTCCTGTCTCTGGCTTCAGAGTGGACAGAAGAATAGATTGAGTCATATGGTTCTTAACCATGGGTGAGCCTCAAAATTGTATGGGACTTTTCTAAAAGGCAGATGCACGAACCCCAGTCCAGTCCTAGAGAATCTGTATGTCTAGGGGTGGATCTGGCCATGTATGTTTTGAAAACTCTACCCAGGATATTCTGATGGACCCCTTCAATTCTCTTTATTAACTTGGTCAACAGATATTTATTTAGGACCTTCTATGGACCAACACTAAAAAAGCCTAAAGCATATAGAGATAGATTTTATTTCTGACTTTAAGGAGTTCAGCAAACGGTGAGGAAAGATAAACATGAAAAGAGACATAGACTAAACAGGATAGGCCTTCAAAGGCAGAAGCCCTGATGATATAGGAGCACATGTGAGGGCTCCAGCTCAGCCTAAGGGGACAGGAAGTCTTTCCAGAGGAGGGAGCCTTGAATTAAGCTTTAAAGGACAATCAGACGTTCAAGGAGGTGGGGAGAGGGATGCCATAGGAGGCTCAGAGTTCAGAACAGTAGTTCTTACAAGTAAGGTACAGAGACTGGGGTGGGGGTTTGGAGGCAGTTGGGGGACTAGAATCTACAGAAATTCCCCACTTCTAATACTCTTAGCATCTGTATCTGCAGACACCATCACTCCACCCCCATCTCCTCTTGACCTATAATATTGTCCCTGGGGAATTGCAGACAGGACTAGATGCAGGTCTAGGGTGAGAATACAGCGGGAGGAGAAGGAGATGCTATTGCAAGAACCAAATGGATGGGGACGCAGGGTGGTGCTGTGAGCCTTTGCTGAAAATACATGAGGCTTCCGCTACAGAATCAGTAATACAAGGGGAAGAGAAGAACTGGGCTTTGCAGCCAGGTCCAGGATCTCCCTCACCAGCCCCCTCAACTCACACCTCAGGTTGCACTTGACCTTGACACAGAGTCTTCTCCCAGCCCTTTCTCTCTCAAGACTGACCCTGGAAGTGCAGCATGATCACAGACCTCTTGATAAGCACACTGATAGCGGAGATGGGGATCAATCCCGCAATTTAGCTGCATCTCATGAAAGTAGCCTTTCTTGTGAGCCCCTCAGAAGCTGCATCTGTTTAGACTGTGCTAAGTGATGTTCTTTTCTGAGAAGCAAACCAATTCAATCATCCATATGTCTTCCTCAGTCATAGATCTGTCCTCTGCAGTACCTAGCTCTGTGGGTTAGTTTCATTGGCTTCCATTGTTGAACACAGCTTCAAAATCCTTCTGCTCCACTATTTACAACAGCCAAGACATGGAAGCAACCTAAATGTCCACCAGCAGACGACTGTATAAAGAAGATGCACACACACACACACACACACACACACACACACACACACACACACACACGATGGAATACTACTCAGCCATAAAAAATGAAATAATGTCATTTGCAGCAACATGGATGAATCTTGAGATTATCATACTAAGTGAAGAAAGTCTGACAGAGAAAGACAAATATGTGATATCACTCATATGTGGAATCTTAAAAAAAGATAAAATAACCATATTTACAAAACAGAAACAGACTCACAGATACAGAAGACAAACTTACAAAAGGGGAAAGGAGGAGAGAGGGATAAATTAGGAATTTGGGATTTAACAGATACATACTACTATATATAAAATAGATAAACAACAAGTGTCTACTGTATAACACAGGGAACCATATTCATTATCTTGTAATAACCTATAATGGAAAATAACCTGAAAAGGAATAGATATATGTGTGTGGGGGGTTATATATATATATATAAAAACTGAATCACTTTACTGTACACCTGAAACTAACACAATATTGTAAATCAACTATATTTCAATTTGTAAAAAATCCTGCTCCTCTATCCCTAATGCTCTGTCTGAACAGCCCCACTGAGCGCTCAGGCCCCTCAAAGTGAAGGTTCACCTATCTTATCACAAGGCCTAGAGCAAAGATGAGAAGTTTTAGAGTTCAGACTAAGCTAAGCTTCTTGTAGTCAATGTAGAGTTGCAACCTGCACAGGGTAGACCAGTTGTTCCCAACCGGAAGCGCTTTTTGCCTCCTCCAGAGGGTACCTGGCATGTCTGAAGACATTTTTGGTTGTCACAGCTAAAGAGGGGGATCCTTTTGGTATGGGTCAGGGGTGCTGCTACAATACACAGAAGTCCCCCCACAACAATTACCTGGCCCAAATGTCAATAAGGCCAAGACTGAGAATCTGGGGTAAACCGTGTAGAGAAGAGATGTGTGCTCTTTCCCTCCGTGGCTGGAAGCTGATGCCCCTGATAATTTGCTTTGGAGAAGGCTAACAGTTGCTTGCCTCTCCTCACAAGTCCAGAGATCAGCTAGTCCAACTCTATCATTTATAAGTGACAGGAAAGCTTGAGGCTCAAAGAGCAAAGTGACTTTTCCTGAAGCCATACAAGTTGGCAGAGCAGAACCTGGGTCCTGAGCCCCCAAGGCTCCTGCCCACATGCTGTGTCCCTCCACCAGGCCGAATTCTTCCAAACTAATGCTTTTTCAGCCTAAGTGTTGGTGCTACAAACAATTTTACAAAATAAAGCTTCTGTTGGAAAGGACTTTTCTTCTTCTTCCAAAAACCTTGGAACTTTCAAATTCGTGTGTGTGCGCGTGTGTGTGTGTGTCTGAGAAAGGCAGTGGGGAAGGATGGGTGTGAACCAAGCTATGGAAGCGGCAGCTGCTCAAGGCAGTGGCCCTGGGACCAGACGGACAATTAAGAAAACAGAGGTACCTGGGACAGAAATACAGAGGAAAGTGAATTCGACTTTAAGAGCCTGTTCAGTCCTTTATCCTTCCTCCAGGCAAGACTACAGAACACAGCTTAGATGAGGGGACAGATTATGTTAAGGGATGGTTAGATGGAGCCAGAGTTAAGGCCTAGGAATGTCTGTGTGTATAGTTGGCCACACAGCTGGTCAGCCTTCCCTATGTTCAGCACAGACTAAGCCTCTTGTCTACTGCAAGGTTCAGGGACCCTTAAACAATGGTCTACTGACAGCCCCTGATTTGCTAGACCCTAAGAACCCCTTGGGGATTCTTTTGAGACCACACGGTATTAGGGATCCACCTATGCATGGATCCAATGCCCTGGGTCACCTGACAGCAGCCAGATTGCAAGGAAGACAAAGAGGCTCCCAAGAGAAAAATCCCGCTGGAGGAGGGAGGCATCTGGGATGGTGGGCTGGGCCAGCCTGGGCAGCAGGCTGGAGTGCTGGGTTCTCTACAGCATGAGGCCCTTAATCATCCTTCTCCACTCCCTCCCCACCCCCTGCCCCAGCAAGTATGTGCCTTAGGAAGAGGAAATCTAAATGGTAAACCTCAAGACCTGAGTCACTCTGAGCTGCAGCCCCTATGTTAGAGGGCCCCTGCAGTGGTTTCTTCCCTCCCACTCATCTCCCTGAAAACAGGCCTAGCCAGTTTGAAGAGGAAGACATTTTTTAATAGATTGAGAGAGAGAGGAAGGTGCACATGTGCTGGAGAGACAACGGTGGCAAACCCAAGACAGCAACCAAGAGCAAACCCCAGAGGTCAAGGTCTAGTTGGCACCCCACTAGGGCAAGTAACAGCCTGTGCTTTACGGGGAAAGAGAAGTGGAGTTCTGGCTCCTCTGCTCATCACCTGTCTGCCCTGCGGAAGTCTATGTATGCTCTCTGAGCTTTGTCTTCAGGGGAAAAAAAAAAAAACACCGTCTAAAAGTTCAGAATTATGTTTTATTTGGTGAACCTAGAAGGACTTAAGCCGAGAAGATAGGCTCTTAGACCACTCTGAGGAACTACACCGAAGATAGAAGGTTGGGGCCAGGATATACAGGAGATTTTGCAATAAAAACCAGACAGTAGGAACATCAAAAGATCACTGTTAATTAGGGAAAAACAAACATCTCTAGTTAATGAATTTAGCACTTTTCTATGTATGGGAAGATGCAGGAGACTGGACTTACTGAAATTATTTCTTTGATATGCACCTTAGCTACTTAGGCCAATGTCCCATTCCTTTCCAACCTAGATCCCCTCAGGGTACACAGTCTGGGTGGCTGCAGTGGCTGATAGCTTGGTGGCAGGCAGCCTGTTTGTCTCCATCCTGAGTTCCCTCAGGGCTCACCGTAGGGCTTGGGGGAGGAGGAGGAGGCTGATGACTTGATGACACAACATCCTTTGTTTGCTGATATGGCAGAGGGCATTCTTGGTCCACAGGTTTCCTCGCCTTTAAAATAGGGTTCTCGTAAAGGCTTAAAGTGTTAATTCCTGCAAAGCACTTAGCACTTAGCACAGTTGCTACAGACTAAATACTTGTGTCCTCTCCCTCCTCCACCAAAATTCATATGTTGAAACTTAATCTCCAATGAGATGGCAGAGCTTTGGGAGGAGATTAGGTAATGAGGTTGGAGCCCTCACAAGTGGGATGAGTGCCTTTAAAAAAGAGACCTCAGAGAGCTCCCTTATCCCTTCTGCCATGTGAGAACACAGGGGAAAGACAGCTGTCTATGAACCAGGAACACAGCCCTCACCAGAGACCAAATCAGCAGGTGCCCTGATCTTGGATTCTCCAGCCTCCAGCATCATGAGAGAGAAATTTCTGTTGTTTATAAGCTACCCAGCCTGTGGTATCCTGTTACAGCAGCCCAAACTGACTCAGACAGCAGAGCTGGGTGTACAGCACACTCTCAAACAGATGTCACCATCACGGATGGCTAAACAGAGCATCGGCGGCATTGAGATCAGGGGACGAGAGGCAGGCTAGGAAAGCGGGGAAACCCAGATGGGCCTAGATGACAACAGACACCCAGGAAAGTCAGAAGTAAAGGCTGGGACAATGCAGCAGATGCTGGTGGCCAAGGCTGGACATAAAACTGTGGCATCCACAGGTCGGCAGTCCGAGGCAGGTGACTTTACTGAGGGAGAAGGAACAGCAGGGGCTAAGAGACCCTCTGTCCAGGGAGAGCTCCTTCAGAGCCACAAGAAGAGGGAACTCTTGGCCCATCAATTCAGTCAACATCATCAAGTGAAAGGAAAGCTAAGGTCTCGCCCATTGGCAGGAAGCTACCTGACCTACAACTGGACGCTGCCTGGGACTCGCAAGGCCTGGGGGTCATTAAGAGTGCTAATATTTTAAAATGTCTTTTGAACAAATGAAAAGATGTTCAGTCATGCTATAAAAAAAAAGTTCAAGAAGCTATGATGTATCTATCAGAAGGACAAAAAAAAAAAGAAATTTAAGAACACAAGAACAATCCTGTACATTGTGGGAGGTTAAATTGGGTGTATCTCTATGGACGTTTGTTTGCAGTATCTATCAGATCTACAAATTGCACATACCCTTGGGCCCAGCAATTCTTCTAGGAATGTATTCTCTGGTGGTACTTGTCACACCTGTGCAAAATGATCTACACACAAAGTTGTTCACGGCAACATTCTCACAGAAAAAGAATGGGGAAAAAAACCCTAAATTCTGAGTAAGTAAATTATAGTCATTAAAACAGTAAAACTTTGTACCCTTTGACCAACACCACTCCATTTCCCCTCCACCCAGCCCCTGTCAATCACCATTCTACTCTGTGCTTCAGTGGGTTTGACTCTTTCAGAGTCCACATGTAAGTGAGATTATACAGTATTTGTCTTTCTGTGTTTGACTTATTTCACTTAGTATAATGTCCTCCAGGTCCATCCATGCTGCCACAAGTGGCAGGATTTCCTTCCTTTTTAAGATTCTAAGTAATTCTTTCTTTTGTTTTGACTAAAGTATAGTTTACAATGTTGTGTTAATTTCTGGTGTATAGCATATTGATTCAGAGATATATATATATATATATTCCTTTTCATATTTTTTTCACTATAGGCTATTACAAGGTATTGAATATAGTTCCCTATGCTATACAGCAGGACCTTGCTTTTCATCTGTTTTATATAAAAGCCCCTGATTTGGCTTAAAAGCCATTTTAATGGTTTTTCTCTTTTTTTTCACCAAACAAACTTGTCTTTTATTTTCCTCAGTACCCTCTCCTTCTTCATTGCATTGCTATCCACCCAGATCAAGTTTCCAATTTGCAGAGACTCTAGAATTAGGTGGCTAATATGGTATATGAGACAGAAAAATACTAATAAGATAGTTACATCAGGGAAGGCAGTAATCAAGATTCAAAAAAAAAAAAGATCTAGGCAAACATCTATGAAATGCCATCAACTCAGGTGCCAGTATGGTGGGAGAGGAAGGGGTGTAAACCAAAGCTCTGTTTGTGATTACAAGCACACTGTCTAGCCTGGTTGAGGACCAAAGTAACAAGAAACATTAAAATGATCAGGCTAATTTTCAGTGATTAGTCCTCAAAGGAGAGTCAACCTTCCAGGAAACACCTGGCTAATCAGTGTAATAAACAGTCATTTATGGATCTTGAATGGAGCCAGCATATCTGGGAACAACACCTGTCTCCATCCTTCTCATTTACAACACTGGTGAGAAACGGGGAGCCTTTAAGGGAAAAAAAAAAATAACAAAACAGGGAAAGAGAGGAGACATCATGAACTCCCCTCAGTCCACAGTCTACTGTTTCTCTCTTGCCACTTCTTCCCCCAAAGAATTAATCCACTGCTATTCTGCCTGTCACTTTTAGCCTGTTGACTCCTATAACCTCAGTCCTGTCTGTTTTCTTAAGCAGACATCTGTGGATGAGGAATGTCACCTGCCATATCCGTAAACAAAGGATGCTGCAGCCATCAAGCCATCAACCACTGCAACCACCCAGACTGTGTACCCTGGGGATTCTGGATGGAGAGATCAGGATACTGGCCCTGGAGAGTTAAGGTGCATGTCAGAGGGATGGTTTCAGTGGGCCCAGACTCTTGCATCTTCCTAGACATAGAAAGTGCTAAATTCATTCAGCTGAGATGTCTGGTTTTTCTTTAATTAACAGTAGTCTTTTAGTGTTCCAACTACCTGATTTTTGTTGCAAAAACCCCTATGTAACCTCGCCCCTCCCTTACTTCTCTGGATCAGTTCCTCAGAGCGATCTGAGAGGCTACCTCCCAGGCTTAAGTCCTCAGAAAGTCCATTGAATAAAACATGATTCTCAACTTCTAGGTTGTGCATTTTTTTTTTCATTCGACACATCTGTCTGCATAGGAGGTATTTCTGCATGAATTGCAGCGTTACCTTAAAATGAATGTTTTCTTAAAAAAACACATCACCTTCTTCTAAGATAGTTTCTGTTCCAAGCTTTTTACGCCCATCAATTTTCATTATTTTCCTCTCCATCTTCTCCCAAACACTTGGGCTGAACATTGGAGTCTGAACAATGCAATAATCTTCTACACGATTCTTTGCTCCAGCCCTTCCCACCCTCCAAAGTACTGTATGGGAGGAAAGACTGTCCCTCTACCCTGCTCGTTTCAATAGCTGGCTCTCCTAAACAGACTGACAACGGGCAGATTAACAGGAGAAAAGTATACACGTTTATTTATTCTTAATATTACATGCATGGGGACATCACAGAGGGAAAAACGTGAAAATCCAAAAAAAGCAGTGGGATTCAAGAGCTTTATATCGTCTTAATGGCAAAAGGGGAGAGGGATGTAGGCAGTTTAGAGGAGAGTAAATGGTGTTTAAGAAAGATAAATGGGAGCAGATGGGAAGCATGATAGTTTGTGATAAAGTCTGTCTAGATGTGGTGTGGACTTTCTAGCTTCCTGTCCTGTGATAAGACTCAATCCTTCCTCATGGATGACCCTCTCTGGAGGGGATCTGTCACAATTGAGTTCCCTTTGGAGGCTCTGTCTTGAGGTGATAAGAGGAGTTCAGAGGAAGCCTCTCCCTGCACTGGATGATTTTCAAGTGACTTCAGCTCAAAATAATCAATATACCAAAGTGACCTATTTCAAGGTGGCATGTTCTGAACTCCCTCAGTTTCCTCCACATGAAGATTAATCCTTCAGAACACAAACTTCACCGTTACGCGCTACTCAGAAACCTTCACTGGCTTCCTAATGGCCTGTACAATAACTTCCAAAATACTTGTCACGACATTAAATGTATCTAAGGTGCTCATAACCTCCTCCTCCTCCTCCCACCTTCTTTCTCAAGTTCTTTACGGCAAGGTTTCTCAGCATCAGCACTGTTGACATTTTGGATCTGATGATTCTGTGCTGTTGGTGACTGTCCTGTGCGTGCTGGAACTTGTAGCGATATCCCTGGCTTTTCCCCTGTAGGAGCCAGTAACACTCCCCACCTTGATTATGACAACACAGAATGTCCCCTGACATTGCCAAATGTCCCCAAGGAGGGCAAAATCACCCAGCTGAGAGCCACCACACAACGGGAACTTCACACTCAAAAGTCAGGTCAATTCATTGTTCTCCCATTAAAATAAGATTTTTAAAGTGTTCATTCATTCATTTATTTGTGTGTGTTTGTCTTGAAATGGCTTCCCCTTTCAGAATACTTCAAAAGGCTTAACACCCTTGGGGAAGTGGGGCTCTCAAGTATCAGCAAGATAAAGCTCAGATGATCTCTTATTCCAGCCAACAAAGACCTCCATCATCCAGCCCCAGGCTTATCTGCCTCATCTCCCACCATCTCACCCTCATACTCTTTACTTCAGGAAAAGTTTCTCAGCTTCCAGCCTCCCCACAGGTTAGTCGCTCTGCCTTTACAGTGGGGACCATGGATTTTCCTTGTCCAGATCACTTTGGGTTCTGAGCACCAACTCTGTGCTCCCCTGAACGGCCTGTGGCCCCAGGCACCCCTCCATCAACATCCCTAGCACACTCTATTTCACTGACTCTCCAAATCAACCATAAGCAGCTTATGGGCTAATTCTGTATAATACTTATCATTGTTTCTACAGAGCCAGGCACAGTACCCCTGGGATATAGTCATAATAAAGATAGCTAAACATGTAGTGAGTGCTTATTGCATGCCAGGGGCTGTTCAAAGCACTTAGCATGTTTTTTTTAAACTATTATTCTTCAAAACAACCATCAAAGATAGGCATCATTATTATATCCATCTTACAGATGAGAAAACTGAGGATCATACTAGAAAATGAACCTAGGCTGGTTTCAAAGCCTATACTCTTGATCCACCATACTAATAAATAGCTAATAAAATTTTTCTGGAATGAATAAAGAAATGAATGAGATTGCATCTCAGTGGGAACATCTTCTTACCTTAAACAGCAAGTTGAAAGAGAATGAGAATCTTTGGGTTTTGTATTAGTCAGGGTTCTCCAGAGAAACAGACTCAGTAGGATGCATGTATAGGGAGAGAGATTAATTTTAAAGAATCAGTCACACAATGTTGGGGGCTGGCAAGTCCAAAATCTCTAGGCTAGTCCAGAAGGTTAGTAACCCCAGAAAGAGTTAATATTGCAATCTTGAGTCTGAAGGTAGTCTGGAGGCAGGATTTCTTCTACTCAGGGAACTCAGTCTTTTCTGTTAAGGCCTTCAACTGATTGGATGAGACTCACTCACATTATGGAAGATAGTCTGCCTTACTCAAAGTCTACTGATTTCAATGTTAATCCCATCTAACAACATCTAGACTGGTGTTTGACCAAACAATTGGGTATCATAGCCTAGCCAATTTGACACATAGAATTAATTATCACAGGCTTGAAGATGAGCAAATCTGGGCCAGATAAGAACTGGTATATTCTCCAGCAATCACTCCCTCTCCTGCACCCAACAGTAATAATTGTCCCATTTGAAACATATTATACAGTGACTTGCTGTATTATTCATCTTTGGTTTCCATTTGTCTTATCTTTCTAACTAGACTGAAGCCTCCTTTGGGCAGTCAGGAACAAGACAATGCAGAGAGCCCGTCATCCAATTTGTGTCTCACAATGCCTTATCCAGAGATAAGCACACAGCAGGCACTCACAATGTGTCAAATAGAAGAACTAGATTAGGAATGAGGATAAGAGTAAACAAACTAAGAAATTCCTTGGGCTTGTTAAATCAATAGTGTTAACCTCAATGCACTAAGTGAATACAGTTTGATCAACTGCCAGAGGACCCTTGTTTTAAATATGAAAGTACATCTTCACCATCTGCCCCCTCAAGAATCAATTCCTACCACCCTGGAACTGCTGAAGGCTGTGAACATTACCAAAGGGATGGTTCTATCTAGAGGATCTGAGAGCAGAAGCTTATAGAAAGGAACCAAGAACTCCAAAGTGGTTTGGGGGCCAGTATTTATCAACAGAGAGGAAGGGGTCTGGGGAGTGCAGTACAGAGAACACGGTGCCTCTAACCACAGAGCTGTCGAGGCAGAAGCAGCTTCCCTAGAATTAGACTATTTTCAGATACACACCGTTTTTGGGGGTTTTTTTTTTAGCATTTTTTTATTGAGTTACAGTCATTTTACAATGTTGTGTCAAATTCCAGTGTAGAGCACAATTTTTCAGTTATATATGAACATACATACATTCAGTCTCATTCTCTTTCGCTGTGAGCCACCACAAGATCCTAGATACACACCGTTCTTGATAGAACATCTGAATTGAAGGAATGGCAAACACCAGCAGAATCCTCCTTGTCGGGCCAAGTCCAAGATTATAATGCTTTTCTTGACCTTTTAGTCGCATTTAATGACTCCCTTCTCCTGTGCTTTCTATTTTCATTTGATACACACCATTTTTTGCATAAAAATTAGTGAATTTAAGTTTTTAAAGTTCTTAATTTAATTTTTCATCCTATATTCAAGGGATGGATACGATTCTTTTCTATTGAGGTATAACTATATTAGTTTCAGGTGTACAACATAATAATGATTTGATAGGAATTTGATACAATGGAAATGATCACTGCAAGAAGTCTAGTTAACATCTGTCACTATATATAGTTACCAAAAAAATTTTTTCTCGTGATGAGAGCTTTCAAGTGTTACCAGAGAGTAGGTTCTTGTCTTGTGGCAGAAAGAATTCAAAGACTCAGAGGTCAAGAAAGTAAAGTGAGGATTATTAAGTAATAGTATGCTCTCAAGGGGAGAGTGGGCCGGTTTAGGGGAGTAGCTGCACTGAGGTTTTTTGACAAGCTGATTATACGGGATGTAAAAATGAATGGGTGGAATATTCACTGGGGAGGGAGGGGTTTGAGGTCGTATTTCATTCCAGCTCCACCTTCCTGAGGGAAGGAGGGATTTTTGTCCTTATTTAGTCTTGATCGGAAGTGTCATGGCATGTATGATGGGCACTTCTAAACTATAAGGCTAATTTTATTGTAATGAGGGCATAAGGAGCAAAAGGTTACATTCAGAAGCCAGATTCCTGCCTTTTCCCACCTTTCTTTGTCTACCTCCAAGACACTTCTCACTCCAAAATGTGTGGTTTCTTATCAGTCCTAAGGTTCCTGCTTTGCTTTGTCTGCCCAAGGACCCCGGTTGCTTACAAGATATAGAGCTTCCTGCCATTTGGCCCGTGCTCCCCTTTCTCTGCTCATATCGAGCTATCTGACTGCTCTAACACAAATTCTATGTTCTTAGCAACTTTCAGATAATACAGTATTATTAACTAGTCACCACACTGTATATTACATCCCCATGACTTACTTATTTTATAAATGGAAGTTCGCACCTTCTGACCCCCTTCGCATCCACCATCTTCACGCTGTATTGTAATTATTTACTTGTCTGAGTCCCTCACTAAACTGTAAGTTTCTAGAAATCAGAAACTTCCTTGTTCATCTGTATATCTCCTAACACCTTGAACAATGGCTGGCATGTACTTGGTAAGGAAGGGCAGAACAGGGGACACACACACACACACACACAATGCAAAGGACACCGGAGATCTGGGACTAATTCTGACTCTCCTGTGAGAATGAACGTGGGCAGGGCACCTGAACTTCCTAGGCCTCTGGATTATCATCTACAAAACAAGGGATTTATAGCTTTAGGATTGTATGAGCTTTCGAGGAGGAAAATGCATAGTTTAAGGGTTGGATTTGGGGTGTTTTTTAAATGTGTCTATGCAAAAAATAAAGCTAAAACTGGAGACAAAATTTGATTATTTTGAAGGAAGGAAGGAGGGAGGGAGGAAGGAAAGTTCTTCACAGCAATATTACCTGAACTTTCCAATTAATTGAAACTTGGTTAAAAAGAACGTATGGTGTGAGATGATTTGTTCTTGAGGTAATTAACTCTAGCTTAATTTCAAATATGTAAATGAAAAATAATATAACCACCTTTATAAAATACTAAGCATAACAGAGAAAATTTGAGGACCCAGAGATTACATTCATGAGAATGCATAAGAAACTATACATCAAAGAAAGAATAAAGTCCACATTACACGGACTATTCCAAGGTGTTAAAAAAAAAAAGGTAGCAGGGTTGGGATTCTGAATACTTTTTTGAAGCTAGCATAACAGTGACAACAAAGCCAAATAAATATGTCATGATATAACTTTACACTCATCTCACCCATTTTTTAGTATCAACTCAAAACTCTAAATATTATAAATACAATAGCAAACAAAATCAGGAAACTCATAAAAGAATAATACACCATGACTAAGTGGGATTTATTTCAGGAATGCAAAAATATTTTACTATTAGGAAATGTAACATATAATTTACCATATCGGAGAATAAAAGAGAAAACAGTCATAATTCTTTCCATGGATGTTGAAAAGGTATTTCACATTTGAGGAAAATGTAATGTCTATTCTTTTATTTTTTTACTTTTTTTAACTTTTTAACTTTTTTCCTTTTTTCCTTTTTGTATTTTGGTTTTTCTTTTTGTAATGTCTATTTTTAATAAAATCTCTTACTAGAGATTTTTTTTTACTTTAATTCAATTAAACATTTATTGAATACTTGCTATACACCAGGCATAGTTTTAGGCATTTGGGATATGGTAGTGAATAAAATAGGCAAAAATCTCTGCCCTCTTGAGGGCATTTTAGTGGTGGAGAGAGACAATAAATAATAAACATAATGATTAAATACGTTACCTAGTATGTTAGAAGGTGATGAGTAGTATGGAAAATTAGGAGAGTTGGGAGTGGAGGCAACAGTGATTTTAAATAGAGTAGTCAGGGTAGGCTCAATAAGGTGCTGACATTTGCACAAACACTTGAGGGAGGTGAGCAAGCCATGCAGACATCTGAGCTGAGGGAGTGTTCTAAGCAGAGACAACATGCCAGTTGAGCTGAAGAAACAGCAAGGAGGCCAGTGGCTGGAATGTATTTTCTTATAAGATGTGAGGTAAGGTGTGTAGTTTAAAGCTGTGACAAACACACCCTCACAGAACCACAACAGAAAGTAGAAAGGATAGTATCTCCTACCATGTTTCTTTTTATCTGGGAGGAAAGTATGTCCTGAAGTTCTACAGCAGACTTCCCAACACTACCAAATCTTCCTTAAATTAGCCTATAAATTTGACATGATCCCATTTCAAAAAACCAACTTTTTTTAAATGTGCAAGCTGGTTCTCAAGTTCCTATAAGAGAAAAAATAAGCAAGAATAAACATGGAAATTCCAAAACAAAAGCACAAACAAGAGAAACACACCTTATCAGCTAGTAAGATAACTGGATAGTCATCTGAAAGAAAACAGTTAGAGCCCTACCTCACACCTTATACTCAAAGAAACTCCAGACTGATCAAAGACAGGGGCTAAGTGGTAAGAGACAGTAATGGCTAGGAGATTAACTTTTCACTGTAAACCCTTTGTGTCTTTGAAATTTCGCAGTGTATGCATTGCATATTTAAAATTAATTAAATGTACCAAAAGTACACTCGGGTCTTACAAAAGATTAATTAATTGCATTTAAAATATACTCGGGTTCTTAGGAAAACAATAAAGTATAGTAGAAGGAACACAGCCCTGGGTATCTGGTAATATTTTCAAGTCCTGATTTTACACAACTAACTTGTAACCTTGGGCAAGTCATTTTATCTTCACTTTATCTCTAATGTGTTAGTATTAGATTAGATGGGTTCCAGTCCTTTTTAATGCTAGGTTCTGTAACACTTAAGTGTAAGCCTTATAAACTGACCTGTGAGTACTTTGATCTGCTATAACTAGTTTTGACAGCTCCTCCAACAAACACCAGATGGTTTAGTGTGGAATTTAGCATCAAACATTATCCAGTGCCCACTCCATTCACACCATGACGACTGAATGAAGACAACCTACAAAGTACACATTAGGGCTCAGCCAGGAGATTCTGGGCTATTAGTCATGGAGGTAGTTGGTCCTCCCACACACCAGAGTGGAGAAGAATCGCCTCATCGGATTGGTTGCCTGTGATGATGAGACTGTGACTCATACCAGAGGGCACCGAAAGTCCACAGCCCATCAGGCATCCATGATTCAGAGGCCAATTGTCTGGTTTGGGGCTTATTTGGATCTTTGATCTCTTCTATGCACATCCTTTTAGCCATCCTACTAAATACCTCCATCAAAGCAGGAAAAGGATAAAACATAAATCAGTCTACTTGTCAACAACTTTCCTCAGTAAAAGTAATTATCAGCTAAATCGGCCAATAGGTAAATTATCTTATGCATTTCAAGGAATTTAATAGCTAAAGGCATCTTAGCCATGATCTAGTCTGAACCACAGCCTTTACAGATGAGAAAAGTGAGGCTTAGAAGAGTCATATGTTTAACGGAAGCAGCCAGCTCCTGGCAAATTCAAGATAAAAATTTCAGTGTCCCCGCTTTTGGTCTGAAGCTGTTTCCACCTGGTATCCTTAAATTATCTTCCACACTGTGCTGTCATTTACTGCCTAACAAAAGTGTGTTCTGTTTCTAAGAACAGTTTGGCTTTATCAGCTCTATGTGGACACTGATATTCTTTAGAACTCTGACCTTAGAAGTCGAGCTTCTGAGCAAGAAACTGAGGGAGGGACTAAACAGAATATCACAGCTCCAGTTTAGATCTGTCCTTGAGAAATCCTTTCCAAACCTTCCCTGCCATCATCCATCTCCAATCACTTCTCCAAGAACACTTGTGTCTAACACATTTTTTAAACCTTCAATCCCTTCCTTTCCACCTCTGTCCTCAGCCAAAATGATTCTTAGAGCTCATAAGTTTCTCTCAGACACATGCCCAACCTAATTCTACCCAGGAAACAGCTGTCAGCAAATCTCCTTAGGGGTTTGTATTTCCCTTTAACTTAAGTAGGTCATTGCTCTAAAAGAAGTGTAAAGATGGAATGAATGAAAATAAGCTGCTGGCTTTGGCTTGTGTGAGAACTGTGAAAAATGCAGGGAGATGGGCAGAGCAGCAGGGCTGGGCCAGCAAAAGAAGTCCCCTTAGGAGCCTCTCCATGACTCAGAACTTACAACATTACTAGTCAGACATGCAGAGTGAACATTCAAGGGATCTTAATCATAAAGAAGTGAACTTGCGGTCTTGCCTGTGTTAATACACATTTCTTCTCAGAGAGAGGAAGGTTCAACAGAGGACAAGAGATAAGCTACCTAGAAGGATGACATTTTGCAAGTTGAAAACAGGTGCTTGGGGCCAAAAAGATGGAGATGTGTGACCTGAAATGCAGAGGTCTTATTAACATGGTTGATTTCCTTCCAACAAAAATCAGATGGTATATTTCTTGCCCCAATCAAGTTGCCCCATCTCCCTTTGGAGAGTCCATTCAGATGAGCAAAAGTCTATTGTCCATAAAATTAGCATCCCCAGTTAGATACGTGGTCTTGGATAAGAAACCCTGAGGTTACACTGGGAGAAATTAGAGTAAAATGACAAGGATGACATTTGTGGGAAAATGGAGGGGAGAGTCACAAAAAGAAGCATGGCCATTGCAAGGAAAGGAACTTGGCTGGCAGTGAGCAGTCCTGATTTATTCTTATATATGAGCACCAAGAGACATTTTGGTATAGCTAGCTCTCACCTCTCTCAAAATCACCTAGAAGTCTGCTTCCTGTCAAGCACAGCGAAGTTTACTCCAGCACCACTAGGACACATCCTCCTGCATCACCAGATAAGGTTAGCTTGCAATTGCTAAGACACAGCTACTACATCAATCAAGCTGTAGGCATCTTAAGCTCCAGGAGAGAGAAACATAATAGAACCTCATTAAATACATGGGTTTTTATCATTGTGGTCTCTAAAACTTTGACTCGTAAGATACATATTGATGCAAACCAGAAATCCACTGATACTCAAATTGAGGTGTTCCCTTAGGCTACTCTGCACTATTGGGCTAAAGACACTTTTTCACTTGTCCACTCATCTATTTAATATTTGAGGAGCATCTTCTGAGAAGCATCAGGCAGTACACAAGGGATACAAGGGTGAGAAAACTGCCCTCTTGAATTTTATGATATCAAAACCAGTAATCATGAGGAGAGGAGAGTACAAATGCAGGGTATCTAAAATGCATTTGAAATTAAAAGATCAGCAACTTAAAACAATCATGTATATATATAGATTTCTATACCAAAACTTCATGATAATCACAAACCAAAGATCTATAACAGATATACACACACACACAAAAAGATGAATCTAAACATAACGCTAAAGATAATCATCAAATCACAAGAGAAGAGAATAAAAGAAAGGGAAACAAAGACCTCTAAAAACAAATCCAAAACAATTAACAAAATGGCAATAAGAACATACATATTGATAATTACCTTAAATGTAAATGGATTAAACACTCCAACCAAAAGACAGAGACTGGCTGAATGGATATAAAAACGAGACCTGTTATATATGCTGTCTACAGGAGATCCATTTCAGAGATAGAGACACCTACTGTATAGCACAGGGAACCATATTCAATTTCTTGTAATAAGCTATAGTGGAAAAGAATCGGGAAATAGGTGTATATGTATGTATGTATGTGTATAACTGAATCACATTGCTGTATACCTGAAACTAACATTGTAAATCAACTATAGTTCAATAAAAAAATTAAGTTAAAAAAAGAATCTGAAGATTAATACAGGAGGAGAGCACAGATGGGAAGAAGGGGTTTCCTGGCAAAGGCAAAAGCATGTACCAAGGCCCTGAGGCAGAAGGAGAAACAATGAGGTCTGTATTAGGCAGCATCCTATGAGAAAGAGATGGCCCCTCTGAACTGGGAAATTCAAAGAGTGATTAATAAAGAGACTAACAAGATAAGACCAAGGTACAGGAAAAATAGTACAGAATAGTGCAGGACCCTAGGCAAGGAACTGCAGGAAGCCATTCACCACCACCGCCCCCCCCCCCCAGTTTAACAGCACAGGGGAATAAAGCAGTTATTGGAGTCTAGAAAAGATAGCTATGTGGTAGGGCCATGTGACAACAGCTGTGGGCTTTAGGAGAGGTGGTGCAACCAGTCCACAGAGATCCATCAGGCTGGTAGGAGAGATTATAAATAGCCCAACTTCACACTCCTTCACCCACCAATCTCCTGCGTGTATCTCCCATTGGCCAACCCCAATGAGGGTCAGAAGGTAAGAGATCTCATTGAGACAGAACACGCAGGTCAGCCTTGGGCCCAGAGCAGCACACAGAAGGATGCAGAGTAACTTTGGAAGGACAAACCGAAGACATTCAGCTCAGAGGTGTGTGTATCAGTTTACTATTGGTGCTGTAACAAACTATCACAAATTTAGTGACTTAAAATAAAACAGATTCCTTATCTTATGGTTCTGAAGTCCTAAAATTGAGCTGGCAATAGGCTTCCATTCCTTCTGGAAGCCCTAGAGGAGGGTCTGTCTCCTGCCTTTCCCAGTCACCAGAGATCACCTGTGTTCCCTGATTCACAGTCCCCCTCCTCACATCACTCTGATCTCTGCTGCCCATCATCACATGTCATTCTCTGCCTTTGACTTTCCTGCTTTGCTCTTATAAGGACACTTACACAGGGACAACCTGGATAACACAGGATAATCTCTGCCTCTCAAGATCCTAGTTCAATCATGTCTACAAAGTCTTTTGCCATTTAAAGTAACACTCAGAGGTTTTGGTGATCAGGTTGTGGACATCTTTGGAGGGCCATTGTGCCTACCTTGGTGTGTCAAGAAAGTAAAAGAAGACCACTATGGAATGCGAAAGGCAAGAGGGGAGTATGGAGAATCATGGTGATGAGGAACTAGGAAGGAGTCATATTAGCAAAGTTTTGTAGACCATGGTGGGGATTTTGTTCTGTATCTTAAGGCCAATGGAAATTCACTGAATTTGCATTTTGAAAAATGTGCTCTAGCTACAAAATTTTAAAGTATATTGAAAGAAGGCAGAAACACATTGAGAGTGAGCTGATAAGTTGTGTAGTAATTAGATGATTGAAAGATAATGGCTTGGAGTAAGGACGTGGCTATAAAGGTGGAGAAAAGTGGAAGGATTTGAGAGATATTGAGGAAGTAAAATTTGTAGAACTTGGTGGCAGATCAGCTAAGCAATAGTGAGTGAGGGTGAGGGTGATGTTAGAGACGGCGCTTAAGTTTCTGACTTGCTGAACTGGATAGATAGTGGTTCAATTTACCACAACAGAAAACACTGTGCTCAGAACAGGTTTATTTGGGGCAAAGGGGATGTGGTTTTGAACATGTTGTGTTTGAAATGACTTTTAAGAGAACCAAAGAGAAAAGTTAGTGGGCAGTTGGAGATAAAAGTATAGAAAGCAGAGTTTCCCCTGGGTTGCAGAGGAAATTTCAGAGCATTGGGTTTTAGGTGGTCATTAAAGAAGCCTTGGGTATGAATGAAATCACCTAGAATAGAGGACCAGTTAGAAAAGGGCATGGGACCTAGCCCTGAGAGGCTTGAACATTATTTTTTTACCTTTTTTTTAATCGAGTTATAGTCATTTTACAATGTTGTGTCAAATTCCAGTGTAGAGCACAATTTGTCACTTATACATGAACATACATATATTTGTTGTCACATTTTATTTTTCACTGTGAGCTACCACAAGATCTTGTATTTATTTCCCTGTGCTATACAGTATAATCTTGTTTATCTATTCTACATATGTCTGTCAGTATCTACAAATTTTGAAATCCCAGTCTGTCCTTTCACACGCCCCACCCCCTTGGCAACCACAAGTTTGTATTCAATGTTTGTGAGTCTGTTTCTGTTTTGTATTTGTATTTATGCTCTTTCTTTTTTTTTTTTAGATTCCTCATATAAGCGATCTCATATGGTATTTTTCTTTCTCTTTCTGGCTTACTTCACTTAGAATGACATTCTCCAGGGACATCCATGTTGCTGCAAATGGCGTTATGTTGTCGGGGTTTATGGCTGAATAGTATTCCATTGTATAAATATACCACTTTTTCTTTATCCAGGCAGCTGTTGATGGACATTTAGGCTGTTTCCATGTCTTGGCTATTGTAAACAGTGCTGCTGTGAACACTGGGGTGCAGGTGTCTTTTTGAAGTAGGGTTCCTTCTGGATATATGCCCAGGAGTGGGATTACTGGGTCATATGGTAAGTCTATTCCTAGTCTTTTGAGGAATCTCCATATTGTTTTCCACAGTGGCTGCTCCAAACTGCATTCCCCCCAGCAGTGTAGGAGGGTTCCCTTTTCTCCACTAGAGGCTTGAACAGTAAATGGCCAGAGAAAGGAGAGAGTGACAAGATAAAAGAAGAATCAGGAGACTGAAGCACCACAGAAGCCAAGGAAATACATTATTAAGAGAGGATGTGGTCAACAAGGTTGATGGCTCCTGAGAGTTCAGTGGGTAGGTTTCTACCAAATTAATGCCAATTCACCCACAGCATCAGTCTATGAGATTCTGGTGGAACAACTTACACCCCTGTGGCCAGGGGGTGTCTCCATGCCTCCTCATCACGTTCAGGTAAATGATGGCCACAGTAATTGGTTTACAGGTGTCACAAAACCGCTGACAGTCAATGAGGTCCGTTGGCTGGGACTCCTAGGAAACAGAGTACCACTCATTCCCACTGTCTTGAAACTTAAGGAGATACAGGGCCTCAGCTGTTCCTACTGTCTTGCTACTACATGAAGCCTGGGACTAAAGGCAACACTTGGCAGAAGAGAAAGATGGCGAGAAAGCAGCTATGACGTCTTTTTTAGCTCTTACTTCAGCCGTGCCTGAAGCTTGATCTAGCCCTACACTTTCTACTTAGATGAGCCAATAAATTCCATTTTCTCATACATCAAGCACAAAAATGTCACTTACAATGGAAAGAATACCAAATTTCATGGGAGGCTAAATTAAATGGAATGTATGTCTAAGATCTTTAGAAGAAAAATGCCTTATATATCAAGATGATCAGGGTGTTGAGTAAAATTCTCATTATAATCATAATAAAGCCATGAAAATAGACAAGAGAGAGGAATCTGGAGAGCAGAAAAATAAAGTATATAGAAATAATGGAAAAGTTTCTATGTTTATGAACTCCAATTTAAGGTGAAACACTCATAAATAAATAAGAATACATGTAAAGAGAACAATTATAATTTTTAAAGTAATTTCTTTATTGTGACCAGAAATCTGATTCCAAGGTTTTCTTTTTCTTTGTCTTCAGCTTGTCTCTTTCATGAGCTCTGAAATGGCAGTTTTACAGATGCATGAATTAGAATATTCATGATTTCCACAGTATTGTAATTGTACTCACTAATTATAATTTTCATTGACACAAAAGTTACAGACTCCTGGGACTTGCACAGGAGAATTTAAGACTGTTGCTAGGCACCTCACAGAAGTGATTAGCCCCTTTTTGGGAACTGAGGAATTTGACCTCGAATAACTTTTACATTTGGAAATTTAAATTTGCTGGCCTTATCTTCTTTGACCCCTTTTATTGAAAACTCACTAAAACATGGGGCTGTCATGACTAGAGAGAATGAATCCAGTAGAAGAAAATCTGCAAACACGTGCTGAGTATCCACCACATACAAGACAACGTGGCAGGCACCATATACAGGACAATGTGCCAGGCACACACAGAGGCTTGAGGCTTAGTCCTTGTCCTCACAGAGCTTGGAAACTTGTGACAAAGGTAGGACATACTCATGAAGAATCAACTATCAGTATAAAGCAATACGTGATAAGTGATAAAAAAAAAAAAGAGTCGTGCAAACAATAATACATAGAGGCTAGAAGAGCAAGAAGTCAGTGTGGGTTGGAATAACTTGAGGGTAGGTTCAAGTGAATGGACAGAAAAGAAGTGAAGGGCTCCGTAGGCAGAAAGATCTGTGTAAAGAAGCCACCAGTGGAGAAAGCCATTTGCAGGGAACTGTATTATAGAACAGTCTGGCTGAAGCTGTGATTCTTCTTATGGAGTTTTAGTTGGGTGAGGGGGTGGGGGCCAGGGTGGGTGGAGTTAAAAAGGTAGGGAGAGCAATAAATGGCATTCTGCAAAATTTAGGCTTCATCTTGTAGGAAATGAAGTATTGAAGACTATGTTAAAGATTAAATCAGTGGAAATGGAGCACCTCTCATCATCAAAGCTGTCACAGCTACTGACACAAGAGTCTGGACTTGGTTTGTATATGAAATAATAAGTTTTTGTTGATCAGTGTAGTGGAAAAAGCAAGTGAGAAGCTGGAGAGGACAGAGTCATGGGAAACTCAGGCTCTGTATTAATAAAGCTATGTTTGCATTTCAGATATTTTATATAGCTGCCATGCGGAGGAAAGATTTAACAAGGATGAGACTGGAAGGACCCCAGTAGATGGTCATTGCAAAACCCCAGGCAAAAGTTCATGAGGGTCTGTGCTAAGGTTGTGAAGATAGAAGTGGGGGAAAGGAGATGGAGCTAAGGGATATTTAGAGGCAACATCATTAGGACTTGGTGATTATCATTAACTAGCAGGGGTGATGGGAAGGAAGGATCCTAGAATGACTTCCAGGTTTCTGACTTAAGGGCTTAAGGTGTTGAGTAGAATCATACACCAGGATACAGGAAGAGGTGCAGCTCTGGGAGATGATGGGTTCAGTGCTGAACATTGGGCAAACCAGGACTCTTCGGCTGTAAATCATGGAGACCCATGTCAAACTGGCAACTGCATAGGTTCACAAAACCAGATGATGGAAAAGTAGGAGGAGCAAAGACTTTAAGACCAAATTTCTAAAGTCATCAGGACTTGCCCAATGTCCTGCCCTGTCTCTCTCTTCCCTCTTCACTGCCCTCACTCTCTGCCTGGCTTCTGGTTGTAGTTCGAGCTCATTCTCTCAAAACCCTCCAGGTGGCAAGGGACATGTCTGCCAACAGTTCTGGAACCTAAGAAGAGAATGACACCTTCCACTGCCACTTTGAAAAATTCCAGGAAAGAGACTCCACAGGAATAAAACAAAATGAATGGGGGGTGGGTAGCTCACTGGCAGAGTGCGTGCTTAGCATGCACAAGGTCCTGGGTTCAAACCCCAGGACCACCATTAAAAACCAATAAATAAATAAACAAACAAACCTAATTACCTGCCCCCCTAGAATGAGGTAGTCTAAGTCCTGCTCTTAAGAAATTATAGTCATAAAAGCACAGAAACTTGAGGTCATCTCCAGAGGGCTGCCCATGATCCTGGCACAGAATAGAAGCTCAATAAATGTTTATTTAATCAATGGTTGATGAATAGGCACTTGTCATGAGTAAGATCATTTGGCATTTATGAAGTACTTTGGCTGCATACAATTTTGTCTATTATGGTCTACCTGGACTGGAGCAAATTAGTCTTCAGTCCCCACTCTCCACCCCCAACTTATGTACCAAAATGTGCACATAGGCTGAATTTTTTTGATAGACGGGCCAAATTCTGCAGCCATACTCCACTCCCAACACCTGGAACAGCTCCTTCCAGCTAGAGGAGTCAATGGCTAGAATACACATTTCACCTCTCACCAAAAATTCCTTCCTACCCACCACTATCATCACCACCGCCACCATCACCATTGAGATTTTGCCATCAACTTGTCCTCCACATTATTATCCACACTCTCAGTTAAGACAAAAGGCTCAGAGCCCAGCAGATCACTTTTAAAGACCATAAAACAAACATTAAACTATCACAGTAAAGGCTGGTTTCTCTTCCTAATTCTATTTAGTTCCTCTGAAGGCGAAGACCATGTTAGCACACTCAACAGTTATAGCAATAAACAACAACGGCTAAAGTCAGCTTCCAAACCTACAAAGTGTGTCTTCACTAATGCAGCAATAATCCTGTGTGCCTTTTGTCTGAATCTCAAAATGTTTATTTAGTTTTATTATATATTAAGTATATTTTATTTAGTTTTGTTTAGTCTGTAACTAATTGAGGGCTACTTTACCATGCATGCCACTATGCAAAACACCAAGGGATCTACAAAAGCAGCCAGGTTTCACCAAGACACAATCAAAAGAATCACCAGGTCTGTAATTATTTGCTAAACCTAGATCAGACCCTTCTATCTCAACCTCTGGATCCCAGTGCCCTGGGACTTCTCTTCCTTATGACCCTACAGGAACCCACACAGATTCATAAATGACCCTGGTCACTCTTCCCCCTACTTTATGGTGGCTTCTGGAAGATCATTTCATAAGGGTTCATGCTTTCCCTGCTGCTACTGTCATACCTCCTGTCATCACCAGGTTGGGGTGGCCTTGACTGAAGCTACGAATGTATTTTGTTCCAACTGAACAGGGGCATGACACACACACACACACACACACACACACACACACACACTTGTGATGTAATCTATTTCTAGGCCACAGTATAGCTCTCCCCTGACTTCCATTTCTTAGAGAACTCTAAAGGTGTAATTCTTTGCTCCACTTGCTTTTTTATTATAACCCTCGCACCAATGGCTCTGGCACGAATCTATAAAACTAACTTAACAATATAACACTATTACAGTTTTTAGGTGTTGGTCCAAAAGACCTTCTGGAAACATTCACCCATACCTTCCCTGAGCCTCCTGCTCTTCCCGCCCCATATGCACCCTCTCCCCACCCAGTTTGTTATTTTCCTTTCTTATGCTCACTCTAAGTTGGCTCCTACTTTCCCTAATAGCTCAGAAGTCTTGGGCCTGGAGTCGGGGTAGAGTGGGCTGAGCCCCTCAAAGGAACCCACATCCATCTGAATTCACAGCAGGCAAACAATTTAAGCCTGGGCCCCTGGGGCTCCCTCTACACAAAGACAAGTTACTGCCAATTGTTTAGAACTCAAAGCCATTTTCCTAAGGAAACAAGCTTAAAGGAGTGGGTGTCGATGCCCAGGAGAACTCACACAAGTCCACTGGACTCATAAGCCTCATCTGGGGTTCTAAATGTACTCTAGAACCTACCTAACAGCACAGCTCGGTTTCTATGGTTTCCACGGCTAAATGAGTTCCGAGTTCCAGCCGTGAACATACCTCTGCCTCTGCCACCAGCAGAACTGCCCAGCTTCCACCTTCCGCAGCCTGCCAACCCAATGGTAGGGAAACGCCGGGAGTCAAGGGAGCTGTGTTTTTAAGAAAGGGGTGGGGAAGCAGGCAGGGTGTGACTCTGGGAGGGGAAGCCAGGCTGTATAGGGACAAGAGTTCAGAGGGTAGGGGTAGAAGGGCCAAGTTGCCTCTGGGTTTTAGGGTCCTCCAGACACTCAGGTTGCTCCCCTGAACTTCATCCCAGCAGACAGGCCTGGTCTACAGCATCGCTGCTGCCGAGGGCAATGGGGTTGGGGGGCTTCCAGTGGAAGAGAGGGTGCGGAGTAAAGAAAACGTGTCAGGCGGTTGTGTGAGGTCAAATAAGAGTTTAAAAAACAAACTTATAAAAACTAAAGTAGCTCAGTATTGGTATGAGTACTGTGTTTGTTAATGAGGTCAAATCACATTTAATACTGTATACCATGGCTTCTGAAATACTCAGCTCCCAGAAACACTGTACTTGTCAGTCCCACTGGCATGGCCCGACTGCAGACTTGAAAGAACACTTGACCTTGCCTGTGCCCAATCTCTGCCTTTTTTGCGCTTTAATTAATCCTTGGCTTGCGCTGAGTCAGGGTAAATTTACTTACAAATAAAATTTAAGTGTGCAGAAAACATGCAGGAGCCTCTATTTTTTTCCCTTGGATCTGTTCAGAAAGGTCAAGAGAAAAATGTTTTCCTGGGTGGTCAAGCAGGGAAAAGGATGAAAAAAGTTTTCTGTATGTTTAGTAACTATTGTTAGGAGGCTCAAAAAAGTAATTTTTAAATAACAATCGTGATAGGAAAGTACGAATTCATTTTAAGTTTCACGTGCAACTGCGAATGGATTTAAATAAGCATTTGTTTTATCTAAGTCTACTCTCTTATTCCACATTTTAGATATTATGATGTCAAATTACTTTCACATGACCACAGACCACAACTGAAAAGAAAGAAAGATGATTTAGAAAGTTTACAAGATTCAGGAAAGAAACCAATAGGCTATTTTAAGTGCCAGAATCCAAGTAGTTTTGGTAATGAATCAACAGATTAAATGGTTTTGTGATAACTACTTAGATTCGATCAATTCAAAATATTTTCTGAGATTATGTGCTAAACAGTGTAGTAGGTGACATGGGGATATATACAAAAGAATACTGCATGGTCCCACCACTTGTAGAATTTGTAAATCTTTAACTAAATTCAATTTGTATGTATGAAAAAGTCGAGAACTCTAACATGTAACCAACTTCTGAACCAAGTGCCTTCTGAAATGATTGAAGGGCTGGGAACTGAGATGAGCTCCAGGAAATGGTTATAATTTGAATAGGCTGGATGTTGAAAACTGACAAAAGCCCAGAGAGTTAAGCTTAGCCCTTACAGGAGACTGTGAAGACACAGTCCTTGATGGAAGCTGGATGGTTGTTTTGTAACAATCAGGAAGCAATGAAAGAATCCAAAGAGGAAGACATGTTTCGAGATGATGGTCCCATCAGTGGTGTGGAGATGGCTAGGAGGAAAGTATATCAATTATGAGGTCACTGCTGTCTTGTAAAGGCGGGGAGGAAGCCTCACCACTAGTGTGGTGCATGAAAATGACAAGTGGGAGAGATATAAAGGCATTTGAACAGGAACACAGATATAACGTGCTCATCACACTAAGGGGGAGACAGTTCATTTCCCTTTTAAAATTTTGATTGTGGTTCTTCTCTTCTCTTGAGCCATTTCCTCTCTATCTTTCTTTTTTTGTATCTTTTATTATTCTTTTAAAAGTGTACGTGTTTCACGTTGGAAAATTTGAAAAATACAGAAAAAAAGATAAAGAAGGCATTAAAAAGCACCTATACTCTTGCTACTCAGAGGTGATTTCAGATAACATTTTGATGTATTTTTCCCCAACAATGATGGATGCCTTTGGAGTGATGATTAAACAGGATGGACTCGGTGGAGCACAAAGATGAAGCGGCTGGATTTTTTTTTTCCACCATTGCCTTCAGGCTTGCTTCACTAGTTCTCCATTCTCTGCCCTCAGCCATGATCCAAGCAGAGCCCACAGCTTTCCTCTCTGTCACCTTCAGAGAGTGGAACTGTTTCATGTGCAGGAACGAAAAAGTCTCGTTCGATCTAGATCAAGTCAATGCTTCCCTCCTCACTGAGCCTAGCCTTTCTTTAGCTCATGGACTTCAAGTCAAGCAGGAGACCATGGTCTGGTCTTTCATTCTCCTTGCCCTACCCCACTCACCCCACGGAAAAATCCACAAACCCTTTCTGCACTGCTAGGGAAGTGGGGACACTCGAAGGGCTGTGTCCCACTGCTACCCACTCTCCTTAGCCTACCACTGGGGACTGTTCCCGCCAACCTCCCACCTTCAGGTACCTCCCAAGGCAGCATCAGGCACCAGGGTCCAGGCTGCAAAGCACATTATACCCTGATAAATCCACTTCAAATAATCCTTTCTGAGAAATCCCACATGACTGTTCCTGGTAGTAACACCGACTGCTACACTTCTTTCCTTTTTCTTTCTTTCTTTTTCTTTTTAATAGTAAATTGTGTGGGACTATGTCTAACCCCTTTCTTGAGAATGTAAGGGTACTTGTTACTAATTATTCTCAGCTTTGGGCTTTGGCCAAAAGTTCCAGACAATAGAAAAAGCCCCATTTCACATCCTAATGCATATATACATATACACATACATAGTAATAATTGGGACCATATCACATCCTTTTGCATTTTACTTGATTTCCATTAATGTTTTATAGTGAACATTTCCCATGTCAAGTATTTTCCATAAAAGGGATTTATATTGGCTCATAATTTTTCATCATATGACTGCCCATTCCTCATAATTTATCCAACCATCACCCAATTAGACATTTACAATTAGGCTAATCAATATATCACTGCAATAAACAATCCTGTATATATATCTGTGCACATCTTTGATTATATCCTTAGGATCATTCTTAGAAGAAGAATATTTCAGTCAAAGGTTATGGGTTTTTTTAAGGCTCTTGACACATAAAGCAGAGAAGAGCCCTCAAGAAAAGTAGAATTAACAAACACCCACTGTATCCAAGCATTCTTACCATATTTCTAGCCTTCAAATTTGATTAGTGAAGTATCATATATTGCTGTTTGGATTTACATGTTATTGTTATTGAAGCAGATTCCTATTTATTGACTCTCTGTATTTCTTCTGAGGCAAATGGTCTGTTCATGGCCTCTGCTCATATTTTTCTTGGAATGTTAATATTTTCTTATTGATATACAAACTTTCTCTATACAATAATAATAGTTACCTTTTTTGTTATATTGTATTTGTTGCAAGTGTTTCCCAGTTTATTTGACTTGATTTTGTTTATATTCTGGCGTGCAGAAACTCTAACTTCTGTGCAGTCAAAACTACTGGTGTCTCTGTTGCATAACCCAGCTTAAACGGAAAAGGGTTTGTTAGAAGGATGGTAGTTCACAGAAATTTAAAAAGAAATCCTACCGAAATCAGAGCAACTCTGTGGATCTCGGGAAATGAAACTAACCTCAACATCACCAAACCTCTACATCCATCCTCCTGCTTCTCCTCTAATCTCCTGTGGTCTCCCACCATTTGGCTTATTTATTCCTACCATCAGCTTTCTCTAGATAGCCTTCTAGCTTCTATACCCAGAGAGGTCAAGAGGATTTGACTTATCATTAATGATTGATTAACCAATCATTGTGCAAAGACAATAAGGGACTCTGATTTGCCAGATAAATACCTGTCATCAAAGAGAGAAGAGAGCAGCTAACCCAAAGGAAAGAGCAGGATAGGGCACTGGACAGACAAAACAAAACAGAAACAAACCTAACACTAATGTCCATTAGAAGTTTTTCTTTAATACTTTCTTCTACTACTTTGATGCTTCTTTCTTCATCCCGAAATCAAGTCATTTTAATTCTGGATTTCTTTTTTTAGATTTGGCTCCATCTTCACCAAAACCCTTCATTCCTCCCTTCTGACAATCACTTCATCATTTCTACTGGCTTGACCGTAGCCAGTGTGGCTAGTTAGGGCCCTGCGTCTTTGCATGTCATCTAATATGGTTGTTTTCCTGGTTCCCTTCACCTCCAGCACACACATGCTCCCCTTCCTCAGTTCATCCTACATCCATCCCTTTAATGATGTCACTCTCCTGCAGCCTCCCTGCCCCGCCCATTTACTAGAGAGGAGATGACCCCTAATGTGACAATGAAATGTTACTTCATGCAAACCTCACAACTCTGCTTGGTAGATACCATCTCCATTGGATAGAAGGCAAATTGAGGCTCAAAGAAGTTAAATCACTAAGTAACATACTGTTCATATGTGGTGGGGCTGGGACTTAATCTCTAGTCTGCCTGAATCCTTACCCAGGAAACCAACCTCCTCAGAGTAGACGGGCTTCAGAGTCAAGTCATATGACCAGGCTTTGCTTCCTTTCATTGCCAAATATCTAGTCCTCACTTTAATCAAACTGGTTGACTCACCGTCCAATCCTGCCACCCCTACTCCTGAGCCTGCCAGCTTCTCTTTTGCCTTCATTTCTTGGGGTACTTCTCCCGCATATGCTGCCCTCTCTCTCTTTTTCACCTATGGAGAGTTCACCACCCCTGAAGTTCTGCCTAACCTCACTTCTACCATAGTCTTTCTTGGTTATCTTACAAAAATACTATTTCCTTTAAAAATGCCTAAAATATGCTTCTCTAATATCCATTTAGTTGGTAGATTACTATCTTCTACGCCCACATACGTTTTAACTTTTGACCATCCTGCCAACTGGATTATGAGCCTCTTGGGGTCAAGTCCATGATTTATGTGTCTTCATATTCCCACATGCTTAGCCCAAGACCTTATAAGAGGAAATTTGTCAATACTTGTTGATCCATGTCTGTCTCCTCCAATCTACTGTATTAGGAAATTTAATAATTCTTAAAGAGTTTTCCCCCTCTTGGCAAAAATCCATTCAATTTTAAGACTTCCAAATCTTTGGACTTTTTTATTGGGTTCAGTGATTTTCAGGAGTGAAGATATTATCAATTGTAAAATTCTGAGATTGTAGGTAAATAGATTGGGACATTTTCACTAGTATATATGTAGTTTACCTCCTAATAAACATGCAGAGAGAACTTATGATTGCATTCCAGCATCTGGAAGGTATTATTAATATACCTTAACAATAGCTCATAGCATTTCAAGAGACAGGAAATCAATTTTAGAGGATGTCACATTAAACTTTTCATCCATTATGCTTCACTTTCTAGTAGATTTTACAATATTATTCAATATAATAAATATAAGTTACTAAGAGACAAAATGATTTTGGAGAATGTGGCAAAACCATCTAAAGTTTGTTTTATTTGGGGGGGTTAGAGCATCTGTTTCAACGGGCATTGCTTTGAAAATTGCATGAAACTTTGAAATGATAAATGTTTACAATTTGCATCCACATTGTTACTGACACAATAGCCTGTTAAATCCCTTGCCATGAATATGAACAGACTGCAGGCCATCCACATTATTTACCAAGGGGGAAACAGACATTATTCACAAATTTTAATTGCTTCTTTGGCACCAACAGTTTGAAAATGAAACATAAAAATGTAGCCTTGGGGAGGTTTTGCTGTGCAATGACTTTAGTGCAGACTTGACCATAGTGACCAATGCCTCTGTCACAGTTACACAGGGACCTGAATAAAATAAGTGAATAGTCTCAACCCAGGTCCTAGTGGACAGTTGGCATATTTCAAAACTCATTCTGTCCACTGTAAACAACTGCTACACATGACCCAAAATAAAGAAGTCAGAGATTGGATTGATAGAGAAAGTGTATTTCCTGTTCATCCTTAAGAGGAGTTTTTCCTGGTCAAAGTTCAAATATTCTGCTAAAACCTGGAAGAAGAAATGCTTCCGTAGTCTCCTTACCTAGAGAAATTAACTCTCTAGTACTGTGAAATGAGCATCAAACTTGCTTCTAAAACTTAAATTATTATAAAATACAATTTAAGAAAAATTTTAAGAAAAAATTAACTTTATAGAAAAAAAGGAAAAAAGTATTAGGAATTTTTTCCCAACTAGGAGTCATGCATGTTCCCTCTGGGATCAGTGTCCTGAGGGAGAATGTTTAGCAGAGAGATTTACAGTTAAGCGCTAAGAGGAACCAGCAATAGGCTGCCTAGAAAATGAGGTTACTCTTTCTCCCTAAAGCTAACACTTAAAGGAGGGTTGAAAAGCTGAAGAGGAGGACTGCCAGTAGGAATCATGAGAAACACAAAATCAGAGAAGAAGTCTTTGGATTCAAGCCACAACAGAGGCCACCAAAGACCATGAGACCCTAGAAACATTTACCCAAGATTTGCTCTGCCCACAGCAGTCCCTCCTGATGGCATCGCCATGATCCCCGTTGCTTGGGTCAAAATCTGGGAGTTAGCTGCCGCTGTCTTCAAAATTATGTCCCCAATCCTACAGTTCTCTATGACTCTGTTCCTATTCATGCCTCCTACAGTAAAGACTATCAACACCTTTGAAAAGGTGTTGCTTTCTTTGCTTAAAACCCAGCAATGGCTTCTCATTTCACATTAAAACTTAAGTCTATAAAACAGTCTGCAAAGCTCTGCCTGATCTGCTCCTAACTCAGACCTTTGCTCTGGATGTGATCATCTTCCTGGAATGTGCTGTCCCCAGATTTCCACTTGGCTAACTCTTTAACCTCCAAGTCTTTGCTTAGACATCACCTTCTCAATTGGCCTACCCTGACCACCCTATTTGAAACTGCCCTGCACCCCAGCCCCTGTAGTCCATACCCTTCTTACCCTATTCCACTCTTGTGTCTTTTCATAGCATCATCACCTAAATCCCAAATAATTTACTTATGTATTACATTTGGTGTTTTTTTCTTGTCTCCCCGAGAGAATGTATAAGTTCCACAGCAGCAGCAGAGATCTTTCTTTTGTTCACTAATGTATTCCAGATACTGAGAATAATGCCTGGGACAGAGTAAAAGCTTAAAAATTATCTATTAAATAAGTGAATAATTGAATGAATGAATCCATATTTTATTTGTGAAGCAACTGAGGCACAACAAGATAAGTGATTTGTCAAGCTGTAAAGTAGCAAACTTCCCTTTGTTGGGTACATGTTTCCCACAAGACATTCTGTGGAGTAGAACTTAGTGGTAGAGGGGGGAGGTTACAGCTCAGTGGTAGAGCGCATGCTTAGCATGCCTTAGGTCCTGGGTTCAATCCCCTGTACCTTCTCCAAAAATAGATAAACAGATAAACCTAATTACCTCCCCTCATACACAAATAAAACATAAAGAAAAAAGAACTTAGTGGTAGAAATGCTGATTTCTGAACTGATGAATCTTAGAAGTTAGAAAAGCCACCATTTCAGAAAGATTAAATTTTAAAGACAGGCAGATAATCAGAAATGGAGACTACAGGAGAGTAAAGAATCCTGTCATGTTGATGTCATCCAAAATAAGGGCAGAAATATAAGAAAAAGAATGTAATTACTTACTGTGTTTATTAATCAAACTTCTTTACATAGTTTATTCTTTATTAAACAGAAACTTAAAATATATTCAAATCATGTTGTTTATTTGCAATGTATTATCAGATTTTGTTTTTAATTTATAAAGACATTTTCTATAGCTTCTGTTTCAATATTTACTTATTCCAGATTCATTCCATTATTTTTCTCTTTCCCTGTTTTCTACAACTTGAACTTCATATTCCTTTTTAGTTTTTCCAGTTTTACTTCTTTTAATCAATTTTTGCTGTTTTATATATTTTACGTGGTATATGCCATAGCTTATTCTTCTGGTTCCATGGGCTTAAATCTTTACTTAGCCAATTAAATTTTTTTCTACCTTTCTCAACCTTTGGGTGCCTATATTTTGCTATCTTGACTGTCCTTTTCTGTGATAACTACTCCTTTACATTGAGCTGTTTAGAAACTCACACAGCTTTATTAGAACTTCTTATTAGAAGTTCCACATAACTTGTGGATCAGTTCTGCTGATTTTTCTCCTTTTATTTTGAAACTTGAAATTTTTTAACTGAAATTGCCTTCTGCTTTTTGTTTATATTTGATAATTCCATGTAAGTAAATATTTCCTTTGCAATCTGTGTATCTTTTATCTCTTCTTGCTTTATTACCCTGGTTAAAACTCCTAGTACTACATCAAATAAGAATAGTCATAGTGAACATCCTTGCCTTATTCTTGATTTTAGGGAAACGTACTCAGTCTTTTATCATTAATTATAATATTAGCTAAAGCTTTTTGTAGATTTCATCAAGGTAAGGAAGTTCCCCTCGATCCTTCGTTTTCTTTTTTTTTTTTTTAATGCAGTTTTATGTGTTTGTTTTTTTTAAGTGGAGGTGCTAGGGATTGAACCCAGGACCTCGTGTATGCTAAGCATGCACTCTACCAATGAGCTATTAACCTCCCCCCTTATCCTCTGTTTTCTGAGATATTTTTTTATCATGAATGGGTACTGGATTTTGTGACTGGTTTCTTCTGCATCAATTGATAGGAATTATGATTTTTCTTCTTTAGACTGGTGATACATAGACTGGCTCTTTAAGATATAATTTAACATATAATTCCCCCATTTAAAGCATATAATTCCATGATTTTTAACACATTTACAAGGTTTTGAACCATAACCACTAATTCCAGAACATCTTAATTACTTCAAAAGTCAACTCCATACTCTTCAACAGTCACTCCTTTTCTCCTTACTCCGTAGCCTCTAGCAGCTGCTAATCTGCTTGCTGATTTTATGTATTTCCCTATTCTGGATATTTAGATAAAAAGAATTATACAATATATGGTCTTTTGTGACTGAATTCTTTAATTTTGCATAATGTTCATCTGTGTTGTAGCATATCTCAGTACTTTATTCTTTTTATGGCTGAATAATATTCCATTGTATGGATATACCACATTTTGTTTATCCAGCCATCAGTTGATAATATTTGGGTTGTTTCCATTATTTGGCCATTATGAATAATGCTGCAATAAATATGTGTGAACATATGTTTACCATTGAAGGATTTTTAAATACTGGAACAGCCTTAAATAGATAAAAGAAATGCCACTTGGTGGTGGTGTATGATTCTTATTATGTGTTGCTAGATTTGATTTGATAATGTTTTGTAGAGATTTCTGTGTCTATGTTCATGAGAGATTTTGTCTGTAGTTTTGTTTTCTTTGTATTGTCTTTGTTTGGTTTTAGCATCCATACTGGCCTCATAAAGTGACTGCAAAGTATTCCCTCCTCTTCTGTTAATCTGGAAATCATTGCATAACATTGGTCTTATGTCCCTCTTTATATTTAGTAGAAGTCTCCAGTGAAACCATCAGAGATGGCTTCTTTTTCACGGCTTTTCCTTTCTTTTTCATCCGTTCAATTTCCTGAATCATTATAGGACTATTCATATTGCCTTGGTTGAATTTTGGTAGTTTGTGGGTTTTGAGGAATTAATTGGTCCACTTCTTCCAAGCTGTCAAATGTATAAACATAAAGTTGTTTGTAGTATTCTTCTTTTATCCTTTTAATGGTTGCAGCATCTGTAGTGCTATTATCTGCTTCATTGCTGATATATAAGCAAATATATTGCTTATATTTGTCAGTCCTGCTAAAGGTTTATCAATTTTACTGATTTTGAGGGGGGAAGAATCAGTTTCTTGTATTGATTTTCTCTACTGTTTTCCTGTTTTCAATATCAATGATTTCTGCTGTTTATTAGTTCCTTTGACTTTATTTTGCTCTTTTTTTTTTCTTTTTGAGGTAGGAAGTTAGATTATTGATTTGAGACCTTTCCTCATTTCTTATATTAAGCATTTAGTGTCATATATTACTCTCTCAGCTCTGCTTTGGCTGTGTCCCACAAATTTTGGTATATTGTGTTTTCATTTTCATTCAGTTCAATTATTATTTTTTCATTTCCCTTGAGACTTCCTCATTGACCCATGAATTGTTTAGAAGTGTATTGTAAAATTTCCGGGTATTTAGATATTTTCTTGTTTTCTTTCTGTTATTGATTTCTAGTTTGATTCTATTATGGCCAGAGAGCAAACTATATATGATTTCAATTCTTCTAAATCTGCTGAAGTTGGTTTCACAGCTCGGGATATGGTCTATGTATGTGAATGTTGCATGGGCACTTGAAAAGAGTGTGTATTTTGTTGTTGTACAGAGCTATCTATAAATATCACTTAGATCCTACTGGCTGATGGTATTACTCAGTCCTATATTTTTGCTGATTTTCTGTCTAACACTTCTATCAACTGCTGGAAAGGGATGTTGAAGGCCCCAACGGTGACTGTGAATTTGTCTATTTCTCCTTCCCGCTTTAACAGGTTTTTTTGCTTTTGTTTATTCATTTGTTTTCCATATATTCTGAGGCTCAGTACATACACATTTAGGACTGCAATGCCATCTTAGTGGATTGATCCTCATGTAATTAAATATTAGCAGGCTCTGTGCTACAAAGTGGGATAGTCCCAGGGAGTTTGTGATCAGAGCAAATGAGTAGTTCAAACTAAATATCAGAAATGTGCAAAACATTTATATGTTTTTGTATTTTTTTTTCTTAAATAGATTTTCATCAGTTTTAGGTTCACAGCAAAACTGAGCAGAAAGTACAAAGAGTTCCAATATGTCCTGGCTTCACACAGCATAGCCTCCCCCACCATCAACAACCTGTACCAGAACTGGACACTTGTTACAGTCTACAGCCTACACTGATACATCACTTATCACCCACAGCCAATAGTTTACATTAGGGTTCTCTGTTGGTCCTGTATGAGTCTTGAGAAAAGCATTATGACATGTAGCCCCCATTATTGTTATTTACAGAATATTTCACTGCCTTAAAAGTCCTCTGTGCTCCACCTATTTATCCCTCCTGCCCCTGAACCCTTTAACCTCTGATCATCGTACTGTTTCCTTACAAACCAGAGGTTTTTAACCCAGCATTTTATACTGGTTAAGATAGAGTTAATTGCTGAAACAAATGTACACAAAAGTACACAATACTTCAAACTCAATAAAAATATTTTTCTTTCACATAAAGTCTAAAACATCTGTATTGGAGGGCACCTTTCCTCCGTGTGATGATGCTCCTTGCATCTTGTGGCTGTGCCATTTTTAACATAGAGTCATCATACTCATCTGCATCACAAATGGGAAAAGAATGTGGTAGATAACATGTGAAGGATTTTTAAGGGTTAGATCTGTAATTGGTGCACACCTGGTAAAACTCCCTCTATGGCTGCTTCCAATTGCAAAAAGAGTCCAGGAAAAGTAGTCTGGCTGTGTGCTCAGGAAGAAGAGAAAATGGGTTAGTGAACGTCTAGCCAGTCTGAGTCACAGGTCTGTGGAACCCAAAGAGATGCATGGTAGACTTTCAAGGGGCTGTTTAAGTATTTGGAAGATATATGCAAAATGTGGCCTTCATGGGCATGTTCCTCGGGAAAGGCAGGGAGTGGGGGAAGACTCCTCCTTGATTGTATTGATTAGGAAAATATGTTGAAAGAAGTCAAATTTAAGCTGAGGCCTTAAAATAGGTAGAGATGAGAATGGGGACAGAGGTGAGGGCGATCAGGGCAGAAAAACAGCACAAGCAAAGACTCAAAAATGGGAGATTACAAGGCATGTTTGAAAAATGGTCAAAAGCTCAGAAGAGCTAAAGTAATGAGTTTATTTGGAAGAATATTCAATTAATGGGTCAGCAGGTACATACTGGCCATTCCTATGTGCCAGGGACTAGAGTAGGCATTGGCTTTATCAGGATAAAAACAGAGGAAGAGGGACAATTAAAGGAGGTGTGCAGAGTGTGGCTAGGGACATGCAGGACATGACTGGAGCCTACTCCAGGGCTACCTAACCTTACCTAGAGGAAGTGAGCCTAGAGGAGGAGATAGATGAGCTGAATTCTGAAAGGCAAGTAGGAGTTAGCTGAGCAGGCAGGGGCGAGCAATATTCCAGGCCTGGAGGCATGACAGGAGTACGCAGAACATAGGAATGGCTGCTATAAGGTCTCTATGGCCGAGGCCAAGAATGCAAGAGGAAGAATGGATGAAATGAGGCTAAAGAGGTAAATGGGGTGCAGATGCAGAGGACCTTATAAGTAATGTTAAGGAATTGGGATGATATGCTAAGGACAACAACAAACATTTGAAGAAGGGAAGTGGAAGGAATAAGCTTGAATTAAAACCATTCCAGCTGCAGCATGGAAAATGAATTGGAGGAAAGCAAGACTCTTGTTTGGGGGGGATATTGTAATAGCTCATGATCTAAATGATCGTGGCCTCGACCATGGTAATGGTGGTAAACATGGAGAAAGACAGACAGATTTGAGAGCTGAGAGGTATGAGCTGCGGAGTTTGGCCTTTGCTGACTGGGGAGGTTGAAGGAGAAATCAAGAACGGCTACTGGGCTCACGCTCAGAGGAACTGAGCAGTGGTGATACCAGATGGTGGTGCTATTTAATACTAGGCTAAAAAGCAAATGTGAACTGGGATTTCAGTTTGGGAAGCTGAGCTTGAACTGAGGTTCAATTTTAATTGCCAAGTGGAGACATCCATAAAGCAGTGGGATTCATGGTTCTGGCACACAATGGAGAGATGAGGAATGACAATCTAGATCTGGGAATTGTCAACAAGGGAGCAGGAATCTTAGGAAAGGATAAGATTTGTGGGTGGAGAGTATGGACAAAGCAGAGAGCAGGCCCAAGACAAATCCTTGATAAATAGCCAGAGTGGTAGAGACTCTGAGCCTGAAAGGAGGCTGACTATGGAAGTAGGAAGGAAAGCAGAAGGAAGGCAAAGGAAGACAGTGCTTTCAGGAGCAGTCAGTGGTGTCAAATCCTGCCAGGGAAAAGTTAAGCAGAATAAAGATCGAAAGTGTTCATTGGATACAATGACCAGAGGAGGCTAATTTCAATGAAGCAGTGAGAGCCCCACAGGTGCAAGGCAGTGTGCAGTAAAGGAAAGCAAACTGCTCTTGGAGGAGTTGATTGGGAGTAGAAAAGAAAGAGTGGTGATAAGAGGCAGATGTGCCATTAAGGAAGAGTTTCTCTTTAATTAATATCGCAGAGATTTGAGTGTGTTTCTGTAACAATTTCAAGCATGTGGAAGAATGTACCAGAGTGTGGAAGGTGTGAAATTCCAGGTAGGATACTTTGTTCCTAGACAACTGGGAGCCATTTGCAAGCAGGAGAATGACATGTTCATTGAGGAAGACTTGCCATGGAGCTGGGTATTGCTGCTGTCAGAGGACATCCTACCCTAAAGAAACTCATCAGGCCTTATGACAAAGAAGATGTTTCCTTTGGGGTTCTAGGTAAGGATGTCAGCCAAATTTTTCACCACCCTTTTGTGGCTGTCTTTTCAGCATTGCTTCAAAGTTATTATCTAACTGTTTTCTTACCAGGACAAACATCTTTGTTAAAGTCTGTTCAGTTTGCAATTGTTCCAACCTTTATATCATTACAATTAGATAGATTTTTAAACTAGCTAGTTTAGCAGTCAGACTACTAACTGATAAAATGTAGCCAAATCTGTAGTTTTCTTTTCTGTCCTAAGATCCTTAAAGCAACTCATCTGCCCCAGTGTATCAACCCATTTCATAAACAACAGAATAGGAATAAAAGAGAAACCCTATTTAGGTGCAAATTAATGTCTTGTGTGGCTGGGGGAGGGTGGAGGGGATTCTGTTATTTACTGGATTTAAATGAAAGAATCACAGCCATATATTTAGAGCAAAAGCAAATTTTAAATTTGCTTCATACACAAGATTTAATATAAGACAATAAACTTAGGCCCAAACAGAAAAGTTTGTGAGCATCAATAACGCCTGTCTTGCTCATAAATCACAATATTGATCATATATAAATTAATGCATGAATGTATACATTTGTGCATGGGAACTTATGAAACCTCATTTATTATATGAGAATGAAGCAGAAAGCAATTTTTATATTATGAACACCTAATTAAACCAGTTAGCATTTTAAAAAATCTTAGCTGAATGGCTCTTATTTGCAAGAATCAATTCTTTACATCTCCCCTTTCAAAAGAAAACTGTATGGTGAACTGTCATTCCCACTACAGCTTTTGCTTTGGGTCCTTGGGAAGAGAACTTAAGACCAAGGTGTGAGCGTTAAATGACAATTCATGAAAAGGAGAGAAAGGAACTTCTGGGCTTCATTTATAATCCTTCTATGCATTTCCTCCCAATGACAAAAAAACTCTGGGAGTGGTCACCGCAATGTTTTATTTTACTTTCTCCCTTGATAAGATTTGCTTTGCTAGAAAAACCTATCCTTCAAATAGTGGTGGAAATATCAGATAGCAAGCATATTTGCGTATTCTATAAGTAATGTCTAGTTAAACAAGCTACTCATTGGTAAAAAAAAAAAAAAAAGATTCAGTACTTTTTATTAAGATGCCATATTTTGTCCTTGGGATAGATCTCCAAAAAGGTGTAGAAATAGTAAATCAGTGAAAATTGTACCTAATTGGGAAGGTAGGGGAGAAAAAGATTACTTGTCAGTAAGTAGCAAGATTCCTTCTGAAAACCCAAAATGCATACCCTGGATTAGTGTTCTCAACACTGGCTGAGCTTCACGACAACTAGGTAGTTTTTAAAAAACATGTCAAGGTTCCCACTCCAGATCTACTTAATCCCAATATCCAGAGTTTGCCTTTTCCTGCTCTGCATTTACCATTTTTAAAAGCCCTTCTTAACTTTGATGTACAGCCAGGGTTGAAACCACTGCTCCAAAGGCTAGTGCTACACATGAGTTGTCAGAGAAGCAACACACAGGGTTAATATGAGGATTAGGGAAACAGTGGCATAAAAGGATACGTTGGTGTTAGCTAAAATTCTCTATGCCTTTGATTGAAGAGTTGGGGTAAATTGAAGTAGGATTGTGCACGTGGCCATAAGGGCAAAAAATAGAGAAACAGAAAACATAGTTCAGCCTTCTCTTGGACTACTGTCTTTGTAACATCCTAGACAATTTAGAAAAGTAGGTACTCAAATCCATGCATAAGAAACAAGTTTGAGGCAGCAAGATATAATAAATCCAATACAGAAAGGATCTCAAGTTATAATTCAAAAATCAAAAGGTCTATGGCTACTAGTAGTTACTGCGCACTTGAAATACAGCTAGTGTGAAGCAAACTGAACTGAGATATCCTAGTGTAAAATACACACCATTTTCAGACTTAGCATGAAAAAAATTATAAACATACCAATAATTGTATACCGATTGCATGCTGAAATGATAATATTTTTAATATTATGAACTCAGTGTATTCATTCAAACTGTTTTTAATGGGGACACTAGACATCTTAAAATTACATTACGGTTGCTCGCATTCTATCTCCATAGGGCAATGCTGGTGATTTAAGACTAACCTGGGGAGACCGCTTGGTACTAAAGGGGAGAAGGGAAGGGAGAGCTTGAGGAGGGAAGTGATGGTAGTCAGCGCCTAAGGTAAAGGAAAGTAACAGGCTTTGTTTGTAACAAGTCATTTAAAAATAAATCCCTATAAAAGATGGTTACTGTGTGGGATCACCCCGGACAATACTGTGGGAAGAACGTCTTGGAGCAGGAAACGATTAATTTCCTTGAAAAGCCCCCAAGAACTTAAGTTCAGCTTTTAAGGCTCCCGATGCAACCCACCGGCCTCGCACTGGAAGCCGGGCCAGCTGGGCGTGGGAAGGGCCCTGCCCGGAGGGAGGAACATTCCGGGGTTGTGCGGGGAAGGCCCAGGAGCCACGCGGCTCAGGAAACCACCCCCGCGGCTGGATAGGAGGACACCTCACTGGCCCCTCCTTGGATAACTCTCCCTAGGCCCTTACCCTGAAAGAGGGAAATCTCTCCCACAACGCCCTCCGGGCCCACGCCTACGCTACACTCCAAGGCCGCTCCCACTGTGCGCCAAAAGACCCCACCCAGGTGGGCAAGAGGGACGCCGGGAACCGAAGAAACCCAGGTGTGTGCTTCCACTGCACGCGCCTGCGCTAAAACCCCTACTCCGCCCCCTTGTTTCAGCCTCTGCTACCGCGCCTTAGGCCTCCCTCCTTTTCCCCGCCCCCACCTGTGTACGTCACAAGAAATGACGTGTAAAGCGAACAATCACAGTCCCTCTCCTCGTGAGCCAGTAGGGAAAGGGGAGGGAGGGGTGGGGGGCAGAGGACGGAAGGAGCAGGCTTGGGGCCTGGCTCATCCCGGTCACCCAATCAGAGAGCTCTGGGGCGGGGCCCGAGAAGAGGGTGGGGGGGTGGGGCTAGGGAAAGAAGTTAGAAGGCTGCGGGAAGGAGAGGGCGGGCTCCCCCAGATTAAAAGCGGCCAATCAGAGCGCGCCGGCTTCTTTCGGAGAGCGGCGTGGGGCGTCGCCGCCGCCGCCGCGCGCGCCGGGGGCTGGTTAAGGCCATGAAACAAAAGAAACCCTGAGAGGGGAGCCGCTGCCACCTCCACCAGCCCGCCCCGCTTTCGTCCCCACCCACCCACCTAGTTACCTATCTCTGCCTTCTTCCCCTGCTCCTCCACCCCGCCCTCTCCGGCCTCCGGGCGGCCCTGGCGCTCCTCGACCCGGGTTGCGAGCCCCGCCGCCTCCCCAGAGGAAAGGTGTTTGTGCGCTGAGCAGGGCCGGGGCCCTGTCCGCCATGGGGCTCGCCGCCCGCCGCGCCTGACCCGGCCGCCGCCGCCGCCGCCGCCATTGACAGCGCGCCGCCGCGATGCCCAGCGGCAGCTCCGCGGCCCTGGCCCTGGCGGCGGCCCCGGCCCCCCTGCCGCAGCCGCCCCCGCCGCCGCCGCTGCCGCCGCCGCCTGCGAGTGGCCCGGAGCTCGAGGGGGACGGGCTCGTGCTAAGGGAGCGCCTGGCCGCGCTAGGCCTCGACGACCCCAGCCCGGCGGAGCCCGGCACCCCGGCGCTGCGGGCCCCGGCGGCTCAGGGCCAGGCCCGGCGGGCGGCGGCGCTGTCTCCTGAGGAGCGGGCTCCATCTGGCCGGCCCGGGGTCTCGGAGGCGGCCGAGCTGGAGCTGGAGGAGGACGAGGAGGAGGAGGGGGAGGAAGCAGAGCTGGACGGAGACCTGCTGGAGGAGGAGGAGCTGGAGGAGGCAGAGGAGGAGGACCGGTCGTCTCTGCTGCTGCTGTCGCCGCCCGCGGCCGCCGCTTCCCAGACCCAGCCGATCCCGGGCGGGTCCCTGGGGTCGGTGCTGATACCCGCCGCCGGCTTCGATGCCCGGGAGGCGGCCGCGGCGGCTGCCGCGGCAGGGGTGCTCTACGGAGGGGACGATGCCCAGGGCATGATGGCGGCGATGCTGTCCCACGCCTACGGCCCCGGCGGCTGCGGGGCGGCGGCGGCCGCCCTGAACGGGGAGCAGGCGGCCCTGCTCCGGAGGAAGAGCGTCAACACCACCGAGTGCGTCCCGGTGCCCAGCTCCGAGCACGTCGCGGAGATTGTAGGTCGCCAGGGTGAGTGCGGGTGTGTGGGGAGGGTGTCCAGCTGGGCATGGCCCGGGGCGTGGGTGGGGAGACGAAAGAAACGAGCTTGGGGCGGAAAAAGCGAACCTGGCGAGTCCACCGCCAAGGGGTCTGGGAGGAGCCGAGGGTCGACGAGATGAGAAGATGGGTCACCTTGTGAAAACCCCACGGTGTTCCGCTTATTTGCACAATAAAAGGTAGTAAGTTTCTCCAGCCACCCAATCCGGCGGCGTTCACTTTGCTCGGTCTGTATTCCTAACACTTGGCTGGCGTGGCACCGAAAAACCTAAGTGAGGTGGTAAAAGGTCGGTGGGTTGTGGATTCGATTATGTGCACGGAAAGCTTCGAGACTGCAAGTTTGCGCAGCGGACTGTCTTGTAAAAGCGCTCAGTTTCTCTTACAGTAAGCAGCTGGTTCGGGTGAAGAAATTGACAGAAATGGTGTCTTGTAGAAAGAGCTCATTCGAGAGGGAAGGGGATGTTCAAGTGGTCGTTACCACCCCCCCCCCCTCCGCCCCTCTGCTATTCTGAAACTTAGCTTTTGAAGAGCAGTTTGAAACTCTCTGTTGATCTTATTGTATTCCTTTTGATACATTTTTAACTCTCCAAAAGGCACATTGGCTACCTTTTAGAACACTTCAGGGCACACGATGAAGAAAAACTGGACAGTAAAGTCGTTAAGTTAAGGAACTTCATGCGTTTATACAGTTTTCAGTAAATTCTCTTCTTCACTTGCCAGCACACCAGTACTGCAGACAGACTCCTCCCACATTGTTCAGACAAAGGACCTATGTCTCAGATTCCAGGAGTAGATTTGTGAAGGTGGGGGGAAGGGGATGCCCAGAGTACCTCTGTATCCGACATTTTTAGGGAAGATCCTATGCTCTTTAGTGTAGTTTTCCCCCCTTTACTAAGGGAGTAAATATTACCTGCAGCTGACTTATTACAATATGATTTAACCTGGTTGATGCCTTTCTCCTTACTGTTAGGTTGACAATAGTGTTGGGGTCAAATAAAGAGAAATGATGGCGCTGCTGCTTAAATGATCTCATCTTTCCCAAGTCGTCTAAAGTACACATAAATAAGAGGTCTGTCGAAATGGTGGTTTCAAATAACAGAGTTGGCTCATTTCTTACCTCTAGGATTTTAATAAGAAAAAGACCATCTGAAATCTGGATAAAGGAGATAGCTAATTTCAGACTGCCTGATGACTAGTGCTTAGAGGCAATGTTTACAGCTGGTGCCATTCAAATGAGTTTATTCCTGTAGTTTGGTAAATTTTGCATGCCTTGTTTGGTTTTTGGTTTGATGTAGTTGTTTTGGACCCCCCACCACCAATGCTGAAGATACTACTCCAGAAGAGAACTGTTTAACTTTACATAGGTTAAAATTATATTATCTCAAATTAGATATCCAGAGTGAGTTAACAGTTCAATTAAGAACATCGAGGAATTGCTACATATCACGCTTGTATTTTGCCAAGCATTGGGTTTATGGCAGCTGGGAACTTGATTCAGACCGGCTTGCTGCCCTTAAGAAGCTAACAGTCTAATAAAGCGTGGAATGGCACTAGTCTGCAGTTAATGACACTATAGAATGTGACAAACAAAACACATATATAAGAACATCAACCCTAGAGGACCTTGGAGAATGGATAGGATTTCAGCAAATGGAGATGGAAGAAAGACTGAGGGACAGCATGAGGAGAGGTGTGGAGGAATCATCTCTAGGTATGATTGGAAAGTTGTGGGGATTTTTGTTTGTTTGTTTTGATACTTAGGGACTGATACGGGAGTGATGAAAAGGGGCTGGAAAAGTGTGTTGACGCCATACTACGATGCCACTTCCTCAACACAAGTTGCTTCAGTGTGCTTATGGTGACAGGTTAGGATAACAAAGGAAAAGGACACTTGGATGCCAGTTTTACTAAGGGACAAGATACTGAAATCTTTTGTATATTTAGTTTAATACAAACTTTTGTCCTCTATGTCACACCCTTTAAAGCGTGATTAAAATGATCCTTCATTATGCAAACTGTACCTTTATACAAATCCACTGTTTAAAAGTAACTGATTCATTTCAAGCTTTAATTTTTACCAAATTATAGCAATGAAATAGTCTTTAAGTTTTTCTTTTTAGGACTGTGCTTATTGGTTAATAAGAAAATGTGAATCTATGTCTTAGGACATGGGGACAAATTGCTGACTATTCTTTTTGTGTTTAATATTTTCCCAGTTGTCAGTACTGTTAAAAGCATGTCATCATCCCCTATCTTATCTTAAGAGCAGAAAGTCTTAGCCTTTTCCTGCTCTGAACCATTCAACTACTGGATCATTGACCCCTTTGCTCCCCCCACCCCTCAGCAGCACCATAATAAAACCTGTAAAGTTATCTTTCCACTCCTACAGAAAACCAGGCAACATCTAATGTTTGCATCCATTTAGCATGTGATAATTTTCATTTTCCCTAGGTGAATAAACAGGGTAAATCATTTAATTTACTTTTTGCTTTGGGTGAACTAAATTTTCCTCCTTAAGATACCCATTCCTGCCATTTTATTCATTACCTGAAGTGATAATTTTCAGTTTGACATCTCTTTAATTGGTTTTGGAAATAATTATGTCACAGATGGAGACATTTGTGACTTCAGCTCTGAAGGAAAGAGTAGGACAAATGAAATTCTGAGTCAGAGACTAGCAACTCATGTAGATGGCCTCTGGTTCCAGTGTCTTTCAAAAAAAAATTTTTTAAACTGCTGCTTTTGATAGTGATGAAAGTTGGCAGAGTGTTGACCTCATATTTATACTCCCCACTAGCAGATGGTTATTTGCAAATGTTAAATTGGCCCCCCTTTTATAAGCTTTGCATCTCATCGAAACCAACATTACTATAAAATCAAGTCAGGAAATAAAGAGGCTTATTGTGGATTAGACGTTTTAGAATATAGACATCTAAAGTAAACCTAACAACAGATTTCAAAACTAACTTTTTTTAAAAATGTAGTACCTGAAAGACCCCATTCACAGTGGTTAACAGGTTTAAATCAGCGGACTTTGTTCTAGTTTGTACGGCCATGGATAACCAGTTAGACCAAAAAGTGAATTAAAGTAGAACTCTGTACCTATTCTTAACTACATTGTAAATAAATATGGAATGTCATAAATTCAGTTGTTTGAAAGACTTATGTAACCCAAGGTTTTATATTACTGTTTAAGATTAATGTACATCTGCAACTATTTTCATTAGTGATTTATTTGATGGTATATGTGTGTTCTCTAGCCTCAGAGTCGAGAAAAGCTTTTTCTGGCTTTTGGGGGGGGGTACACTGTCAAAAAAATTTAAGCTTATACTCTATCTGAATATTTAGGACTAACACAAAGATGAGGTCAAAATGGAGATTGGAGTGTTTTGATTTTTTTCCCCCCTGCACTGGATTTTCTTGTACCCTACTTTGGCTATCCCTGAGCTAGACCTTAGAAATTTTTTGTCGTCTTTATTGAGCTATGCTGTCTCCACTGATCCCCAGTGGTTGTGTATATTGTCAGTTTTTAAACAATTAATATGTTACATTGCTTAAGGTTGTCTTAAATATATCCTCGTGAAAATTTTTCCCAGTTGCTGAGAGTGGAACCACTCTTCCGGTTCTAAAAAGCAGCAGCTTGGTCTTGTACATAAATTTTCTCTTTAAGGAGAAATATACATTTCATGAGGATAACTAGTTTGAGATAATGCTAAAACACAGTGTCTTTCTTCTTACGGAGGAGGAGGGATTATTGGCATTCTTTCTGCCAGGTAGTATAGCATGTGCTATTTAACTCTGCTAGATGGTTATCCCCATTTTACAGATGTAGAAACTAAGATCCTGATAGGTAATTTACTCAGATAGTGGAACTTGGATTTGGACCAGTTTGTTTGATAGTAAAGTTCTTACTCTGCATTGCTGCCTCAGTACTAAAGCATTTTGCTAGGCTTTAAAATCTAAATAATAGTTTGTATTAGCTCTGGGATTGTTGGGGAAGCATCAGTTATAATTGTTTTGCAAATGAGTGGGGGAATCTACTGCCTTTCCTTCCTACCTTATTAGCTGATGAACTATTTTGATTCACTAGGGAAGAAATGAAAAATGAAGTGGTAATTCAAGGATGTATCTTCTGCCCCCTGATAGAAATGCCACCAACCTAAAAATGATCCCAGAGAGTGAAATAATTGAGAACTAATACTATGTTAGAGATTTCCATTGAGAAAATTTTCCAACAATGTCTATGGGTTGAAATTCTCCGTAGTTCTTACATTTTAAGTTTTCAGGGAAAAGTAGGATTTAGTTATAAGATTGTGCTTATTAGTGTTTCGTGGATTTGGTTTTGAATGAATTTGATATTTGTACAGTGTGATGAATTTAATGCTTTTGTTTTAAACTGTGTCTTAAACATACTTTAGAATGTATGTTTTAGTATAAAAAAATATATATTGAAAACCATCCCAGTTTGCCCTTACCAGTCTCTGCTCAGCTGTGGCATATTGGAAAGAGCCATCAATCAGAAATTAAAATTCCTAAATTCTGATTACCCGGTGCCAATAACACACTTTGTGGTTACTTTAATCACTTCAACTCCCTAGGCTTCAGATTCCTCTTCTTCAGCTGGGTATAATCATATCTACTGTACCTCTAGGGACTCTGAATTATACACAAGTTGACATATATATGAAACTGTAACTGAGAAGCACACACTACTTTTAAGTTAAATCTGAAATTAACTTGACCCACTCTGTTTAACCTCATTCACCTTTTCTTGGCTTTAGCCGACAGTTCACACGTTACTGTGTTCTTCCAATGTGATAGAACTAGAACCAACCGATGTCTGAATGCCAGGCAGACACATGGCACTTCTATCCAGATAGGCTTAAATGATGCTGTGAAAACAAAGAGCCCCAACATCTCAATATTAAAACAAAATAAAGGTTTGCTTCTTATTCACAGGGGCTCTGCTCATTTTAGTCACTCAGGGACATAGGCCTGCAGAGCAGCCACCATCTCAGGTGTTGCCTGGTCCTCCCCTGTGACAGAGGGATGAGGCAGTGGCAAAGCACAGACTGGTCTTCAAATGTCAGACTGGAAGTAGTAATCACATCTGCTTGTATTTCATTAATCGGAGCAAGTCATCTGGCCACACCCTTCTTCAAGTGGGTGAGAAATTGCATTACAACCATGTGCTCACAGGAGAGAACAAGAATATTCATGAACAGCCATGACTACCACTGTATTTTATAATCTATGGGATTGTTACAGAACTTTAAAATGTAATTTATGCCATACAGAATTTGTAATTTAAATTCAAAATGAAAAAAACAGGTAATATTCTTAAGATACTAAATAGAAAGTGTATTTGCAGTTTAAAAATGCCTTTATGAAACTCCACATAGATTATGGATAATCTGTTTTAAAACCCCATTGATCTTTAGGTGATTCTAAAGTGATATGTTTTTTATTAAAATGCATCTTAATCCTTCCCAAAGGGCTTATATACCATAATGCATGTTTACTGTAACTTTTTTCCTGTGCTACCATTAGGTACTATATAGACATGTATATGGATTAAATCTGATATTTAAGCTTTTAAAATGATATTCTAGTGTCAGTAATACCAAGCCCAACCCTGTTAAATTGAATATGCATAGCCTAATGCTATTTGAATACTTTGTCTTTATTCCGTGACTGATTTTGACAATTTGAAGTTACATTGCATAGAACCTCTTTTCATGCCAGTGTTTGGGATTTAAGAACAATTCCTGTGGGTGTGGCTTGTTGCCTTTGTCTGTTAAGCAAAAACTGCAGTTGACTGAATGCAGGGAGGCCTGATTTGACCACAAGTAAAGTTGTCATGAAATATTAAGACTAGGCCTTAAAATAATACAGAAAATTATTTCATGAACTGCAGAGGTAGTTGAAGATAAGCATAAAGTCATTTTGTCTTAAACATGATTAGAGGAGAATAGGGAGGGAATAGTTCCAGACAACTTAGAAATCTCCTCAAAACGTTACCAGTGTAAAGTGTTTGCCCTGTAGGCTGACCTTTCTATACTGTCCCCCTTTCTGTACCACTCTCCCCTCCCCTTTGGCTCATCTTCTGCCTTTCCACTAGTACCTGCAGGAAAGGATACTGAACTTAGAGTTAGAAAACTTGTTAGAAACCTGGTTTCACCATTTGTTGCCTGTGACAGTGGACAAATCATTTAACTCCACTGAGTCTCAGTTTCCTTTTGTGGGAAGAAAAAACTTTTTCCATCCACTTGTTCTTCCTGGCCTCCCCCTCACCCCTCATTGGTCAGGACACAGTTTGAGAAGGTGTCATTAGTACAAATTCACTGTACAGTTAAAAGTACAGAGATAATATATATGAGGCAGGGTAAAATTTATACATTTTTTTTATTGCTAGATTTGTACTCTGAGCAAATGCTAGATGAAGCCCAAAATTGTCACTTTAGTAACTTTTTATACTAGGGTATATATGCTACTAGTTAATGATATCCTTTTTTTTTTTAATTTACAGTGTCTTAAAATTTATTTAAAATCGGAACTTTTTAAATGTATTTCCTGGTAAAGAGCTAAGCTAGTCTGTAGTCTGGAAGAGAATCATTTACAGATGAATCTGATTCCACTGTATGGTATCTAAACAGGTAATTCTAAGGTTTCGCCTCTAAAAGGCATGAACCTAATTTTAAAATCCCCAGCTAGGAAAATTGTTCTGCCTTTCATCTCTAATTTACACCCTTTTCTGGGTGTCACAGCTTTAGTGAAAGGCCAAATATGTGCCTTTTTTAATTAAGTATTTCGATCCTCTTGTCTAAACTAAGTGAAAAAGGAGGAGGAAGGATTTTAAATATAGTTTGACCTCCATTTTTAAAGATATTAAAATAAAAAATATGCAAGGACTTCTCCACTTCTAAGAATCAACTAAGAAAATAAGACAGGTTGAGAGTATGGTGTATGTAGGGAATGGGGTATTTAAGAGTCATTAATTTATAACTTTGGGCAAAGTGTTGGGTTTTCTTCATGTATAAAATGAGACTGAATTAGATTATCTCTTGTAGCTGTTACATTCTGATTTTTGTCCAGAAAGGGTTCCTAAAATCATGTAAAAGTAAATCAGTTTTCAGATTACCAATTAGATTGACTTCAGCATACCTCCTCCCAGTTTTGTAAAGTAGCTTTTAACATGCTTTTCACAGTCTAAATGTAAGTTTTGTCTTTAGGAGGTAAGTAGGATATAAATTCTTTTAATATTTTTAACTTCCCTATAGAAAATTGATTCATTTGATTTTTTTTAAGTAATGAACATTAAAATGTGTCAGACAGTATGCCATTCCATTTGATCCATTCCTGTTTCCATCATACAGATAAAGAAACCTATCTGTGGAGACATAAGTAACTTTTTCAGAGTCTCAAGCTAATAGGATTGGAGACTTCAATTCTCAGTAAGTGGTAGAGCAAGCAGACAAAGCAGCAAGGATATAGAAGACACTACCAACCAGATGTTTTTGAACTAGATAGAAGTGGTGTTCGCACAACACTGAATATACTGAATGCCACTGAATTGTTCATTTTGAAAAATGGTTAATTTCTAGACTGAATTTCACCTCAGTAAGTTATTTAAATAAATAAATAAATAATGAAATGCCCTCCCAAAATAAACTGTTGAGGGCACAAAGATGAATAAACACAGTATTCATAATTAAAAAAAAAAAAGAAAATGACCGATCACTATCTGTACATGAACATGTGTAGATACCAAATCTTTGTGGTGCTTGAAGTTTGTGAAAGTCAGTGAGGGCAAAACTGAATCTGTCATTTCTACTTTCTTAATGTCACTTAAAGTATCTGAAACAAAGCAGATACTTGCTGTTTTTATTGAACTGAACTGTTGGATTAGAAACTTGCTATTTTATTATTATTTTAGTTTTCACATTTTGGTAATTGGGGTTTTCTTCTCTTTTGCCTTTATCTCTAACCCTTTAACTGAGGAGCCAGTCAACCTAAGATGTCTGGATGTTTTGTTTTAAAAGCAGTAAATGTTCATATGAATACTGATAATGAGTAAAACTAAAATCACATAAATGAAGCTGTTTGAAATGTCATAGTAATGCCTAGAGTGAAACACTATTCATAACAGAAAATTTCAGAGAATTCTGAGTATAGTTACAAGGACTCTTGAACCCTATAAAGGAAAGCTATTTCTATATTATGCATTTAGGAATCCACTGTATTGCTAATTTGTACTGTATTTAAGTGGATTAAGTTGTATGCATAAATAACACACTCTAGTTGGGATTTAGCTGATATTCATCAGTCTTTGAAGCTATAATACTGAAAAATTGACTCCTTATAAAATTAAAGGAGTTTTGATTAGTGTGTCTAGCTATTCTAAGCGAAAAGGACCTTATTTATATGTAAAATCATTAAATAATATGACCCCCCCATTAATTCTAATACATTATGAAATATACACATGAAATAATATGTTTCTCTACCACTTCTAGAGAAAAATGGTATGTAGTGAGAGGAGTATGGAATTGAGGCAACTCGTGTTTGAGATCTGACTTTGCAGTTGGTAGCTCTCTAAGCTCTTTCTGTTATTTCAAAGCCAAGCCTACTGGCTCGGTTTATTCATGTTGGGTAGTGGGAGTTAGGTGGCCTAAAAAGCTATCCTTTACTGAGCACCTACTTGAATAACAGGCTTGGTAATAAGTATTCTTAATACATTATTTATTTCATTTAATCATTGCAACAACCAAGTGAGAGGAATATCTGTAATTTTAGTTCTTCACCCATAAAGGAGAGGTTTAGTGACCTGTTAGAGCTCACAAAGCTGGTTAGTGGTGGTCTATCCAAAGTCTTGTGTTCTCAACTATTACTCAACCTACTTTTCTTGGGGAAAAGAAGAATAGATATATGCATGCGAGATATGGTAGTATCTGATTGTCCCTAGTGCTTTTTAGACTTCAGAAAGAAGTGATTTTGTATTTCCTAGAAGAGGGACTTGGTAAAAAAGAAAAGCACTGGAAAGGACCTTGAGGTTGAATGACCTAACATTAAACCTCAAGTGAGCTGGTGGTAGATTAGAGGCCAGTCCTGCAGATAATCAGTTTTTTGCTCCTTACATTGTTTCTTTTAAACGAAACCTTCTAAGATTAAGTGGTAGCTGTGACAGTAGGAGTCATAGCTCTGTATTATTCTTGAGTTCTTAGATCCTTTCACACATACAGTCTCATCTTTTCCAAATGGCCATGTTTGTTAGTCAGAAACTTTGTTATTCAGAAGATGGGGGAGAAGTACTAGGAGAATTTTCCCGATTATTTAAGGGAGATATCTGAGCAGAAATAGAAGAGGAACTAGGCATGTTTAGGAGATGATAAAGTCTGGGAGAAGGTAAGTGATGGCCCCTTAACTGGGAGAAGGATGGAGTGGGGGTCGAGGGGGAGACAATTTTAAAATCAAGCCAAGAGTTCTAATTTTCTCACAGGTAAAAAGAACTCAGGGAGTTTCACTCTCTCTCCTCATTTTTATTAAAGTGTGTGTGTGTGAGAGTGCGCGTGCACGCACATGCGCACACTGATTTCTCTCTTAAAACCACACCGCTGGGGGAGAATTTTTGAAGAAGGTATATATACCCCAAGGGTGACCCAAAGTGAAAATATACACAGTTCTGGTTTGTGCTCATATTTTACCTTTCTCAAGTTGCCTTATACATGTAGCTAGTTTATTCAACAAGTGGAAAATACAATGAATTTAATTTCTGGAGAACAGAATCCTCTCAAAAATCAGCAATGCTTCACATAACATTTGGGTCTCCTTTCTTTAGAAAACAAAACAAATTCTTTGCACCTGAAAAATAGTTGGAACTCCCTTGCCTGACACTGAAGACCACCTCCCCATGTAGCCTGCTCCCCTGGCATCCTCCCCTCCAGCCACTCAGAGCTCCCCGTGAACTGAGCCAGGTGTGGTCTCCTGGCTGCCTTCTTGGACTCTTGATTCCTGCTTTGGCCCTTGTAGTTCCCTCTGCTCTCCTTCCCACCTGGCACAACCACTTTCTTCAAGCCTAAGTTCAGATGTCTTTGAAACTTCCTTTCATTTACTGTAAACAGTAAAGTCCTGTCCTTTTCTACGCTCCCACTGCTTTGTATGTCTATTTTCATTAAAGCGGTTATCTTAGATCAGTATTGTTTGCATGACTGTTTCCCTTCTAGACTGTGAGCTCCTTGAGAACAGAAATTATGATGGTTGCTGTATTTCAGCTGGAATTAGCACCTGTACCTTTATAGGGAATTTAATACTTGAATGGATAAGTTCAAGTACGAGGCTGGTCTTTTTCTCATACTTGGTGAATGTCCTTGGGCTGGAGAAGGAGTGGTGTAGCTGGTCAAAGTCCTTAGGACAAGTGGAGGCCAGCTTTTACTTGTATGTCTCTTACCAAATCACCCACCTCTTGACAGGAACACCCTGCCTTTGTCAACACCCTGGCTTATTTAGTTCTTTTCTACCTATTTTGATTTTTAGCTCTATCCCTCACCTTACTCCAGGGCCTGTGATCCCCAAACTTTTCTTGACCCCCTTATATGTAGCTACTCTGGGCATTGGGTCACTATTCCTAGGTTAGGGCTTAAAATTTTTGTGAACCAAACACAGTCCTTTGTTTAAAAACCAGGGACGTGGTAAAATGAGGAAATAATTGGAGGAAGGGAAAATGGTGGTATAATAGGCAGACTAAACCCCCTTCCCCTGAAAATGCCTATACCCTACATCCTGGAAACTTTGAGTATGTAGGATTATGGACCTTGAGATGGGGAGATTGTCTGAGGTCATCTGGGTGGGCCCGGTGTAATAACAGTCCTTTAAAGCAGAAAAACTTAACTAGCTGAGCAGATAAGAGAAGAGGAGCAATTTTTGAAGCATGAGAAGGATTCAGCCTCCACTGCTGGCTCTGAAGATGGAGGGACAGGGTTACAAGCCATGTTGGTGGCCTCTAGAATCTGGAAATGGCCTTCAGTGGACAGTCAGCAAGGAAGCAGGGAGCTCAGTCCTATGATTGTAAGCAACTAAATTCTGCCAGTAACCTGAATGAGCAAGGAAACAGATTCTCCCCTGGAGCTGCCAGAAGGAACACAGCCCTGCAAACACCTTGATTTTAGCCCTATTGAGCACCATAACAGACTTCTGACCTACAGAACTATAAAATAACAGATTTGTGAGGTTGAAGCCACTGTGTGCGGTAACTTGTTATGGCAGCATTAGAAAACTAAGGCAGGTACTAAGGAAAATTAACAGAAAAAAATTTCTGGGTTGAGGCCTCCATTTTCCTTCCAGCTCTCAGCTCCTAGAGGCCACCTGCAGTTCCCTGCCATGAGGTCTCCGAGAGCAGGTCACAGCGTAGAGTGTTTGCTTTCTTCCAGGCTAGCCAGAGGACATCAGACTACTTCTGAGACCAGCTGGGGAAAACTCTTTTAGAGGACTCGTGATTAGGTCACGCCCACCCAGATAATCTGGATAATTTTCCTATTTTAAGGTGAATTGATTTGGACTGTAATTATATCCATATTGCCGACTGTAATTAATTCTACGTCTGGTTAAGTACATTATTCCACATTTTCATGGAATTAGAAGGTGGCCCTAAAGCGGTTTTAAGCTTTTCTGACTGTGGCACCCCACCCCTCCCCTAGCAAAACATTTTACCTTGCAACCAATTGCACATATATTTCACTAAAACATTTGGAACCTATTAAATTGATATTGGAAACCATGGTTTGAGAAACACTGAAGATAGCATTTCAACTCCTTTTCTTCCTTCCAGCTCCTCTCCCAGCAGCAGCAGACCTCTCCCTCTTAATTGCCAAGGAGCTGCTGGTGGGAGAGGCTCCCTTTACCCTGGAGAAGCAGGACTGAACCTTGACTGTACCAGGGAGTGAGACGACCAGATTTCTGGCTGCTGCTAAAGTGTTATAAGGTGAAACACAGCCCCAGCTACCGTGATAGAGAAAGCGGAAATGGGTTCCTACACAAGGGAAGTAAGTTGGAGACTATTTGGGAATTTACTTCCAAATCAAAATAAAATTACAACTAGGAAAATCCTAAGTGTTATTCTCGATCTCCACACAGTCTGATAACACAGCTTGCTATATGTTGGTTTTTATTTGTAGCTGTAAGAAAACAATTGTTAGTCCTTACCTCTTGTACTTAAAAGGCAGTTATGATCACTTACCCTGCTGTTCATAAATGTTTTAAAAATGTCAGCCAAAATTTTGACCGATATGCTAAGTGTAATAAAATGTGTCACTTCATAGCAGATTTTTTAAAATCTTCTAATCACTTCTTTGAAAAACTAATGCATTTGTATGGTTCAGAATATATTTAAAAATGTAAATGTACAAGGAAAATTAAGTCTCACTCCTCCCCTGTCCACCTGAGTCAACCAGTTTCATGACTGCACAGTATTTCCTTATATAGCTGTACCAGCCTCACACTGCTAAAGACAGTAATATAATGCAGAGGTCATTTGCACCTGCACAAGTGTGCATACAGATGCGGTTCTACCAGTGGGATTGTAGGGACAGACACGTGCAGTTGTAATTTCAGTGGATATTGCACACTGCCGTTGAGCTGTTTATCTCTCAGCAGCTAAATGTGAGGTCCTCTTCCCCATTTTGATATTTGTTTTTGATATTTGACAGTCTTATAGGTGGAAAATACCTCAGTTCACATGAAAATGGGAATTTTCATGTTCAAAGACATTTATATATTTTCTGTAAGCTATTTCTTTGACCTGTTGTTTTCTGTTGGGTTTTGGTGTTTTGATATGTAGTGTATGGGTATGTGTGTAAGAGAAAGTAGCCATTTGTGATGTGAGCTGTAAATAATTTTTTACCTTGTTTTCGGTGACTTTTGCCACACAGCAATTTTTTTAAAGTGCAGTCTAATCTATCCAGAACCTTTGTGGCTTCTGAATTTTGTGCTACTCTGAGATTATAAATTTTTCCATGGTTTTTAAAAAATCTTCACATTTTCAAATAGAAAATAAATCTAAAATACTCTAGAAAACTTCTTACCTCCACCACCTGCAAAATAATAAAGCTAGTTTTCTGATTTTCTCCTTTAGTTTGTGTCATCAGTTTAGAACTCTGCCTATTTAAGTTGTCCCCAGCTTTATAATGTATATGTATTCCAGAAACCATGTGTTGGTTGGTTGGTATTCATAATATGTATGTTCCTATAGAAATAGTATGATTGAAGAGGTTTCCTATAGTCCTAATCTGAGTTTAGGCTACAGTGTTTAAAGCTGCCTTATAAAATTTAGGAGCGAGAAGAAGTACTTCTGTCTGGCAGTGGCGTAAAAGGGGTTGGTTTTGCTGTCTTCTGGCTTCCTCTTTCCCTGATCTACAAAACCTAAGCACATGACCCTTTGGGGCAGGGTAGGCCTATCTTTTGCCCTTATCTCAGAAGTGGTCCAAGCTCCACCCATGGCATATTTTCTTTTAGGAATATTTTCTTAGTTAATAATATACCTACTAGGCATTAAACAAAAAGTGTTCTAAGGTGCAACTCATGGTTGCTTATAATCTCAGAAGCATTTAGAGAGGTTTCTTAATTTAACTTTCTAATGTTCATTATAGTAAGGGTGGAGAGGGGCCAACCCTAGACTCTAAGGCTAACTCTCCCTTTGCCCTATTATAATAGAAGTTCCCTGGTGTTTTTCTGCAGGATGATCAGTACCCTCTTTGTTAGGAATGTGATTCTAGCAGACTGCCTTCTTAAGTTGTAGCCCAGAGTATAAACTCATGTATCCAAATATTGACAGTAAGTCTCCTGAGTGTACAGTAAGAACAGTTGTTCATACCACCCCTTTCAGAGCTGAGGTATCTCCATTGTTCACGTATTGTTCAATGGAAAGCAACTGCAGTTCTCAGCTTCAAGCAACACCTGTGCTGACTGAGAGAGCTTCCTAGAGATTCAGCCTATATAAATGATAAGTAGATATGGAAGTTTTACTGTTCTGGTTTTCCAATCCACTTTCTATTGTGGGGCAAAATCTGATACAGATTTTCCTATACTCAGAAGCTATACTATCAACTTAATCTTGTAGTTCATTGTAGGTATAAACTTGTAGCAGCACTGTATAATAAAAAAAACTTTACTGTTTCACAATAGCATAAATTTGACTCATTGTAGTAATTTCTTGATAGCCCTAAAGCTTCCCCCTCCCCTCAGCCCTTACCTCAGCCAGTTACTTGCTTTCCTGGCAGTTTTGCTTTTAACTACACACCTCCCCTCTGGTCTTCTCAAATGAATATACCTTCAGATAAGAGTAAACCTGGCTCTAAAAGTGTTTTCATGATAGGTACCTAAGATCCAGCAGGAAGAAAGCTGCCATTTCTTTATAAGTTCTGCAGCTTCTTGGAAGGGGGAACAGGATCTTCATTTGTAGTTCAGATCCCAAAGTTGAATGATAGGTTGAGTAAAGTTCCGTTGAATATGCTGTAATTGAAGTTAGCATAATCAACTCCCTTCAACAAGGCTAGATTAGCAGTATGGGGCCAGAATATGAAAGTCCAGGGAAGCTCTGCAAAAAAAACCAAAGCAGTATGTTTAAGAAAGGCCCACTGTTCTTATATAGGAAAACAGTGGTCTTCGTTTCAACAAATGTTATTTGGCCACCCCATGGCATATACTTAAGCCAGCTGCGAAGGGAGAATGCTTAGGAAGGGCACACAGACCAGGCGTCAGGGAGAGGAAGCTTCGTAGAGATTGAAACATCTAAACTAAAATCTGAAGGGCTACCAGGAGTTAAGCAGAGCTGGTAGTAAAGGGGCAAGGGCAAAGGAACATTCTGGTCCTGGTAATAAGGGAGCATGGACAGGAGTGAAACATGGTGGGAGCACACTGCAGCATTTAAGAAGTGAGGATGGGGAAAGGAGAGTGGGACAGAGACAAGGCTAGGGAGAGGCAATCAGGTACTGGGTAAAGAGGGACCTCGTGTGTGCCACATTGTTTGGACTTTATCCTTATGGTGAAAGGGAGCCATTAAAACAGTTTATGCGAAGAAGTGATGTGATCTGTGCTTTGTTCAGAAAGCATCATCTGCCTACAGTGACTATAGAGGATGGACTGGAGGCCGGAGCCCTGTTTGGTGAGGGTGGAGGGGACTACTGCAGTTCCACCGGTTGGAAGTAATGTCTGGGAAGAATTAGTTATTGTACGTTATAGATTTGTTGGGGGCCAGTAAAGGTTTAAGAAAGAGAGCTGCCCAGATTGACACATGTCTTCAGTAGCACCTAGCTTCTTTATTTTGAGGAGCTGGGAATCGTATGATATATTCATTAGAAGAAATCTTTTCTGGCAGGCTTCACGATGAGCTCTTTGAAAAGTATAACCCTAGAGTTGTATGCCTTAGTTGTACGTTTGACATTTTAAGTTACCGTTTGAAGCCCTCTAATCTTACACGGTTGGCGCTAGTAATGGGTGATTACTCCAAAAAGTAAACATAGGTAGTTATGCATACGTGTCTTAGATTATTTTATTTACCTTAAATATACTTAGGATTTAGGGCCAAAGCCTTTTATTTGAGAATTGGTCTGCCAGCCAGAGTAGTCCTTCAATAAAACCATACCCAACACCCATATTCCATATAATTTCCGGTATGTTTATTTTGAATTTAGCAAAAACTTTACAGTGAGTACAGAGTTATTTTATGTTAGTTTGACTGCAGGATTTTACAGTTGTCTCACCCATGGTTCATCTGCATTTTTTTCTTTAAGGTATTCATCTTTATTGAAATTTTAAAAAATCAATTTTCATACAACTTCAGCGTCTTTTTGCATTCATGTCATTGGTTTATGTAATAGTTAATTTAGTTAACACATGAGTACAACTAGGATAAACAAATATGGGAATAAACACAATTGATTCTTTGTGTGCTTAAAATCCAACTGATGGAACAAGAGTGAGATGACCTAGCTTTGAGCATTTTGTTGTCATCAATTGAGTTTTACGGGGAAAAAGTAATGATGTTAAGGTAAAATGATAAGACAAGTAAGTAAAAGTTGAAGAACTTCTGTCATGTAGTATAGTTGTGAGAAATTTGAAGTTCTTGGACTAACAAAGACTAGATTTTGAAGTGAGACTAGGTTTAACTCTGGCTCTGCCACTTACTAGCTGTGTAAGCTTGGACAAGTTATACAATTTCCCTGTGCTTTATTTTCCTTAGCAATAAAAGGAGTGTAATAGTCTAGTTCTTAGGGTTGTTGTGTAGGTTAAATAAGGCAGTGGGTATTAAGTGTGTCACGTGTACATTAATAGCTTTTCTTTGCCACCAGTGCCCTGCAAGGTGATAAACTATTAGTGTTCTGTCCGTCAGACCCACTCACAGTGTAGCTGGCCTGTACAGAGTATGTCGTGCATCATTTGCAATGACTGATAGCAGGAGGGAGAAGACGATAAGCCTGACCTCTGAGTTAAAGACCTCCAGTAGATGTGTCACCTCTTCCCAAATGAGAGCTCACTGAGAAAGTACACCTCAGGAGCTAGGAGCCTCAGTGGAATGAGGAAAGCTTTATCATTACCTAGCGATAAGTTTTTGTAATGAAGGAAAAACTCTTAAAACTTTAAGTGATGGGGGGGACTGCCCAGAAGCAGACTCTGAGCTTGAAAAGAGCTTCCTGTCACTAGTCTTGATCAATATTGTTGAAGTGGATGTTGAGTCTTATGAAATATGTTTTTTCTAACAGGTTGTAAAATTAAAGCGCTGAGAGCCAAGACGAACACGTATATCAAGACACCTGTTCGTGGTGAAGAGCCCATTTTTGTTGTCACTGGGCGGAAAGAAGATGTTGCCATGGCCAAAAGAGAAATCCTTTCTGCTGCAGAGCACTTCTCCATGATTCGTGCATCTCGAAACAAAAATGGCCCTGCTCTGGGAGGGCTGTCATGCAGTCCTAATCTGCCCGGTCAAACCACCGTTCAAGTCAGGGTCCCCTATCGTGTGGTAGGGTTAGTAGTTGGACCCAAAGGAGCAACTATTAAAAGAATTCAGCAGCAGACCCACACATACATAGTAACTCCAAGCAGAGATAAGGAGCCTGTCTTTGAAGTGACGGGGATGCCCGAGAATGTTGACCGAGCACGAGAAGAAATAGAAATGCATATTGCCATGCGCACGGGAAACTATATCGAGCTCAATGAAGAGAATGATTTCCATTACAACGGTACTGATGTCAGCTTTGAAGGCGGCACTCTCGGCTCTGCGTGGCTCTCCTCCAATCCGGTTCCTCCTAGCCGCGCCAGAATGATATCCAATTACCGAAACGATAGTTCCAGTTCCCTGGGAAGTGGTTCCACAGATTCCTACTTTGGAAGCAATAGGCTGGCTGACTTTAGTCCGACAAGCCCATTTAGCACAGGAAACTTTTGGTTTGGAGACACACTACCTTCTGTGGCTTCAGAAGATCTTGCGGTTGATTCTCCTGCCTTTGACTCTTTACCAACATCTGCTCAAACTATCTGGACTCCGTTTGAACCAGTTAACCCACTCTCTGGCTTTGGGAGTGATCCTCCTGGTAACATGAAGACTCAGCGTAGAGGAAGTCAGCCATCTACTCCTCGTCTGTCTCCTACATTTCCTGAGAGCATTGAACACCCACTTGCTCGGAGGGTTAGGAGCGACCCACCTAGTACAGGCAACCATGTTGGCCTTCCAATATACATCCCTGCTTTTTCTAATGGTACCAATAGTTACTCCTCTTCCAATGGTGGTTCCACCTCTAGCTCACCTCCAGAATCAAGACGGAAGCATGACTGTGTGATCTGCTTTGAGAACGAAGTTATTGCTGCCCTAGTTCCATGTGGCCACAACCTCTTCTGCATGGAATGTGCCAACAAGATATGTGAAAAGAGAACGCCATCATGTCCAGTTTGCCAGACAGCTGTTACTCAGGCAATCCAAATTCACTCTTAACTATATATATATACATACATAAATACTATATCTCTATATGGACTCGTAAAGGCATGGGTATAATGGTACCCCCAGTAAACTTCCTAATGAATTCTTATGACTGTTATCAGGCTTTATTGGGATTAGGCTAAAGTTGTTAGTAAACTTATAAAAGGCTGCTATGGTAACACTAAACCTAAGTGGTCTCTTGTCTATTAGTTTGGTTTGAATTATTAATACTATCCTGTAGACTCAGAGACATAGCTTGTATAAGAATTGCTAAAGCTGACGTTCAACTCGGCTGAGTGAAGATAATCATAGGTGGTGTGAACCTATGAGAAAAGTGTATACGTCTAAGATTTCAAAACGATGGGTCCCAAAGCCTAACCACATTAAGAGTTTATGGAGGGTACTTGGCATTACAGATGATTCAGACACTTCCAGTGCTGCCTTCTTTACACTGCCAGTTTTGACAAAACAGGTTTGTTTGTTTTTTATTTTACAACAACTTATGCCTAATTCTGCAGGATTGCAAGTAACTTTTTAATGCATTGTGATTACTTATTGGTAATAATAGGGCTGATGGCAGTTTACTCCATCACTGGTTATAATTTGGGACACAAACTGCTACATTGACCTTCATCTCGCCCAGTGCTCACGGCTGGTATGATCAGTGGATCAGGAATGCAATTGTGTCGATTGTGAATTCCCACCCATTGCCTCCCTCGGTGAATCTGGAAATGGCCACCTGGGTTTTTCATTTCAGGAAGGGCTTTGGGATGCACCTATATTGGCTAATAATTGAGGATGCGAACATTCCATTCATTAGTCTGATCAAGCTATTGATTAATTTTTAGACTATAGATCAAAATGTGAAACATTTTATGTTCAATCCATATTTGTCTTGCACATTATAAATATATTTTTATTTTTAGTAATTTAGGGGAGGGGGGAGGGGGGGGATAATGATGCCCTTAGCGTAATTCACAGAAGCAGCTGTGACGACCTCCAATCAGTTTACTTCATTTCAAAGCTATTTCCAATCACAAGGAAAGATTTAAGATACACTTTTACATTTCACCTGTGGATGTCTACGACTTCATCCTCAGTATGTTCCCAAATCTGTGCTGGCATTGAACGGACAAAATGTTATACTGGTGGGTTTTTCTACTAATTATTTTTTGAAGCGTTATTTTCCCAACACAAAAGAGCTTTTTTTCTCAGTATAACAAAATTGAAATCCTATGTGTATTGAATAGTAAATAGACAAATTTTATTTTTTATTTCCACTTGAAGAGTTACATTTCGTATAAAAGTTTACAAATAACGGTTTTTATTTTGATTTTTTCAGTATAAAAAATTGCCTTGATGGCATATTATGATGTAATGCTAATTGCTTGTAGGATAGTTAAATGTCAGTATTGAAACCTAATCTTTATAGCTGCCATCTTGTAGATACAAACGAATGTTCACCAAGCATGTATTTTGTATTCTGTTGCATCGTACACTGCAACTAATAAGCCAAGGAATCGACATATATTAGGTGCGTGTACTGTTTCTAAAAACCACAAACTAAGAATGATAAATTATCAATATAGTTTAGTATTTGCTAATTTTACTACACTCTTTTGTTATGTATATGTAGGGAAGTGATAGGGATTATAAATTCAATTTGAGTAAAGTTTAAAACCATATATTTTATGATAAAGGGCCTTTAACTTAAGATGGCCAAAGCACTGATATTATATATTTGCTGTAAAGAGAATTATAAGAGTTTTATTTTTCTGATATTAAAAGTTACTTAATAAAGACTTGTTTCCATTAACTTGAATGTATTCTCCTTGGTGTTTTTCATGTAATCATTATTTTAGACTGGAGGATTGCTGTTTGCCAGAACTGAGAATTTCCTCTTACAGAGTTTCCCTTTTCCCCAGCCAGTGACCCATGTTCTTTCTTGTAGTGATTTGAATGTGTTCTTAGTGTTGAATGTGTGGGTTATGCCCCTATCCAAATTTAGCTTTTTCTTTAGATAAGTGTCATGTTATAGTAAAATTAGAGAATTAGGTAGTTTTAGATTGTGTAGTTGCATGTTTATATAGTTGACCACAAATAGTCACTAATTGTAAATAAAATAGTAAATGACTTTATACATATTAACTAAAATCCTGAGTCCAACTTACACTCTATTCAGTTTCTACCCTTTTTACGGATTTTTGTGTCTTTTTATCACCAAATCTATAAAACTAATTTTTTTCTAATATGAAGGTACAAGTTTTAAATTTTCAGTTGCTGAGTACCTTCTGGAAGGTTTTGTGGTTGATAAAAAATACTACTCCATTAATGAAACTTGATACCAACTAGAATAAATTGTTGCTGCTTGTTAAAAAGCAAGAATAAAGACACTTCTAAGATTGTTTTAATAAAACCAAAGTTCTGTTCTTGATAATTAAAGATATTACATAGCCACAGTAAGACTTTTCATTGTAAGTTTTGGACAAATTTTCAGGCTGTGCTAGAAGACTCTGGAATATATAGATTTGATGATGAGCAAGATCATTGCCTTAGAGAATTATTTTACTAGTTTTAGGATTAGTCTCCAGAAGTATGAAAGTTAAACAGCATAGATTGAATGAATGGTGACTATGAATTTTTCTTTATTTTTTGATGGCGGTACTGGGGATTGAACCCAGGACTTCATACATGCTAAGCACGCACTTTACCCCTGAGGTAGACCCTCCGAATTTCTTTAACTTTTACCTAAAACAAGGTCAGAATCTTTCAGAGGACCTTGAAAATAATCTACTTTGGAGCCTTTCCTTGGCAGAGGAAGCCAAAACTTTGTCTGAAACTGTTAGCAGAACTGATAAGCACTTATCCAAGGTCTCAGTCTGAATCTGCCTTTCCTCACATGTCTACACTGATTTTTTTGTTTATGGAAGTAGTGGGGGAGAGAGTTCCAGGAAACCCTGGGGACCTGTGTTACTAGGGAATTACAGCATCACACTGGATAATTTGCAGTGAATAATAAAGAATTAGGCAAACCTACTGGAGAGGACCTGACATCACTCCAGTTACACAACCTTGGAGACTAGATGCTAAACTGAAAACATTCAGATCAGCTAGCAGCTTAGTTATTGTAATACGTAATTTTTTTCTATAAAGGAATTTATCAAAAGAATTCCCTTGTAAAGTAGGTTTTTAGCAAGAATGAAGAAGGCTAGAATAATTAGGCTTAGAAAATAGGGACAGGAATGTTACTGTACTTCAAGTCATTGTCACCAGTGGATCTGTTAACATAAAAACACACTGGTTCCCAATCTGCTACCAACCTCCCCTCCCTTAAATTTCTACTTTTCTCATTCCAAAACTTATTTCTAAGTAATGCAGGTTGGGGATATGCATAATACAGGCCTCAGAAATACTGCAAGTTCAGTTCAAGACCACCTCATATAAAAATTATGTTTACACTACATTGTAGTCTATTAAGTGTGCAATAAGATAGCATTATGTCTAAAAAATGTACATCATCTGAGCCTTCAGTGAGTCATAATCTTTTTGCTGGTGGAGGGTCTTGTCTCAGTTTTGATGGCTGCTGACAGACGAGGGTAGTGGTTGCTGAAGGCTGGTATGACTGGCAATTTCTTAAAATAAGACCACAATGAAGTTAGCTGCATTGATCAACTCTTCCTTTCAGGAACAACTCTAGCATGCAGTGCCATCGGATAGCATTTTACCCACAGTAGAACTTTCAAAATTGGAGTCAATCCTCTCAAACCCCTTGCTGCTTTATCAACTAAGTTTGTCATATACTAAATCCTTAGTTGTCATTTCAGCAGTCTACACAGCATCCTCACCACCAGTAGATGACATCTCAAGAAACCACTTTGTTCATCCATAAGAAACACCTCATCCATTAAAGATTTATCATGAGCTTGCAGCAATTTAGTCACATCTTCAGGCTCCACTTCTAATTCTAGTTCTCTTGCTACTTCCACCACATCAGCAGTTACTTCCTCCACTGAAGTCTTGAACTCCTCAAAAGTCATTCATGAGGACTGGAATCAACTTCTTCCAAACTCCTGTTAATGTTATTTTGACCTCTTCTGATGAATCATGAATGTTTTTAATGGTCCCTAGAATGGTGAACCCCTTCCACAAGGTTTTCAGTTGACCTTGCCCAGGTCCATCAGTGGAATCACTCCATGGCTGCTAGAGCCTTACAAAATGTATTTTGTTAAAATACATTTTGCAGTGAACGTGGGCTGTAGAATGAATATTGTGGTAATCTGTACATCTTCATCAGAGCTCTTGGGTGACCAGATAATGAACAGTAATATTTTGAAAGGAATCTTTTTCTGAGCAGTAGGTCTCAACAGTGGGCTTAAAATACTCAGTAAACCATGTTGTAAACAGATATGTTACCATCTAGGCCTTTTTCCATTTATAGAGCACACAGTAGATTTAGCATAATTCTTAAGGGCCCTAGGATTTTCAAAATGGTAGATGAGCATTGGCTTCAACTTAAAGTCATCAGCTACATTAGTCCCTAACAAGAGAGTCAGCCTGTTCTTTGAAGCTCTGAGGCCAGGCAATGACCTCTCTAGAAGTCATAGGTGGCCTCTTCCAATACAAGGCTGTTCTACCTACAGTGAAAATCTGTTGTTCAGTACAGCCCCCCACATTAGTTAGCTAGATTTTTCTGGATAATTTGCTGCAGCTTCTACCTCAGCACTGCTGCTTCACCTCGCACTTTGATGTTATGGAGACAGCCTCCTTCCTTACATCTCATGATCCAACCTTTGCTGGCTTCAAACTTTTCTTCTGCAGCTTCCTCCCATCTCAGCCTTCATAGAATTAAAGAGTTAGGGCCTCACTCTGGATTAGGTTTTGGCTGAAGGGAATGTTGTGACTGATTGGATTTCCTTCAAGAACTTTTCCTTCAAACTCACAATGTGGCTAACTGGCCCTAGAGTCCTCACTTTTGGCCAGTCTCTGCTTTGGACATGCCTTCTAACCTAAGCTTTGTCATTTCTAGCCTTTGATTTAAAGTGAGAGACATGTGACTTCCTTTCACTTAAACACTTAGAGCCCACTGTAGGGTTATTAATTGCCTTATATCAATACCGTTGTATCTCAGGGAATAGGGAGGCCTGAGGAAAGGCAGAGAGACGGGGAATGGCATGTTGGTGGAACAGTCAGAACACACAAACTTCTCAGTTGTTTGCCACCTCATATGGGCACGGTTCATAGTGCCCCAGAACAACGACAATAGTAGCATCAGAGATCACAGAAGACCATAACAAATATAATAATGAAAAAATCTGAAATACTGAATTGCCAAAATGTGACAGACACAAAGTGAGCAAGTGCTGTTGGAAAAATGGTGCCGACAGACTTGCTCAAGGCCAGGTTGCCACAAACCTTCAATTTGTAAAAAGTGCAATAAAGCTAAACGCAATAGCACAAGGTGTGCCTGCACACTGTGAGCATCTTTTCCATGTCTGTAGACTTCCACAACGTAATTCAGTGGTTGCAATAATATTCTGCTTTTTGGCTATTCCACACCTTAACCATCTTCTATTAGTGATTAAGTCATTGTAGGCAGCGGAGCACTGATGAGTCAGGGAAGGACCCCGAGAAACCTAATAAGGAGATTCCATTTAATAAAGATTAAGAATAGCTGTTCTCTTTCAACTGCCATACCTTCCTTCTTGACTGCCTCAGACTGATTATTCCCATTAAGTGCCTTCAGCTGACCAGGTGAAAGAATTGAAAGAATGTTAAATTTTCTTACCATTTGGGGATTTTGTATGCTGCTTCCATAATGTTTATCTCGTTAATTTATATTTTTCAAATAACATTTGTACACCAGTGCAAGAGAGCCTCCGTAAGGAGGACAAGTGGTCAGATACTTTAAACTAAAATAGAGTTCATTGATCAGAAACGGGGATTGGAAGACAAAAGAGGAAAATAGCTGAAGAGAAACCCACATTGCTAGGCCCTCGGGGTGTTTTTTTAATGGGCTCACGGGAAACGGAGATGTTTGTGACCTGCTGCCTAAATGAGTTCCTGCTGTTTTTGTGTTTAAAATTATAAATCTACAATCTTTGTAAGAGCGTGTGGATAACTACCTTTTTAAAATAGGAAAGCCTTAAGAAGAAGGAGCTACAATATTCAGCTGATTACACAATAACAAACTGAAAAGAACTGGCTTAGTAATAAGAAGTAAGGGAAGGCCGAGATTACATAAATCTTTGTTCAATGCCTACCAGCAACATTTCAATGTTTACCTAAAGCCTCTAGCAGTGTCATGCAAAATTTACTGCATATATTAATTTTGAACACCAAGATGGGGAGAGTCAGTCTCACCATCTTAAAGGCTGTAAAAAAACCTCAAAATACAGAGATGACTTATGCCAGAGACAAATTGGAGGTTCTATTAAATTGGAATGTTCTTGGATAAGTCAACAATAGCCTCTATTCAAAATGAAAAATTGAGGGTTTTCTCAAATGTGATCCTGGAACTATAAGAATGTTATGATTATTTAAAATGAAAGTAAATTATAAGTATTTCTCTATTTTAAAGCACCGAGGTTCACATCTGTTCCATGACATTACAGTGGAATTTTTTACGAGATCTGCTGCCGCAATTTCAAGGGAATTACCAAGGCATTATTACAAGAGACCTGAACGGGGTAGTGGTTTCATGTCTGCTTGAGTCATAGATGTAAAATGCTGAAGTATGGAAACTAGGCTTCGTACTTAAAGATAAATCTGAAACTAGAGAGCTAAGATTTCCACAAAAATTTAGGGAATACTTCATTGCTTGTGGATTTTGCCAATGCTAAATATTTGTAAATTACCTAGATTTAAAATGTCTGAGGTTTACTATTAGGTAACAATTAAAAGAATGATAATAGAGTTAGTAAGAAACAGCCAAGACTACTATTATTAAGGAATTGTTGAAATTGTGAAGTAAAATTTTCTGAAAGCAAGCCTATTTAAAACCACAGAGAAAATCAAGACATGGGCTAGTTCATTCCTTCCACATTGGTGGAATATACGAGAATTTGCTGGAAATTTTAAGAATTGCATATGTGGGAAAGTAATTGTGTGGTTTTCTCTTAAAGTAGCTCCTAAGCTACTTTCTTAAAATGGTCTACACTATCTCAGTTAAGGATTTTATTTTACTTTTATTTATTTATTTATTTCTTTACTGTATCTGGCTACTGATATGGTGAACCAAGAATGGACTATGAATGGCCTCTCAGTTGTATCTGGATGAAGCAGGAACTTTCCTTTGTTTTTCTGTACATTGCTGAATCTGAACTTCTTGGAAATTGCACACTTAAGCCACCAAATGCTATACTTTAGGATATTTTTTTTTAAATTCTGGAAGTTCCACAGTCTCAAGGCTGGACACATCTTCCTAGCTTTGTCCTTTCAGTGCACAGAAGGTTCTCAGAATTCATATTCTGAGAGCCGCCATCTCATTGGCAGCTGAAAGAGCAAACTCCAGCCGTGTCTAATTCTCCTGGCCTGTTCCCAGTGGCTCTTCTGGACCCACATGAAAACCAATGGGACCTTATTCTCATGCCTAGAAGCTTGTGGTGAAGACTCTTGAGTCAGCATCATATTTTATTTCTCTTCCAAAGCAAATGATGCCTAGTACTTTTGGGTAAATATACCCTCATGTCAAAGACCATTTGTGGTCAAGGATTACAGAAAAGGTCCTTTTACTTTACTTTATTTAGCAGACATGTCTTTCTTAATGTTTGACTCCATTTCCTCAACCTTTTCAGTGGCCTCCCTTCAGCTCTTGCCCCTCTTTTTTAACTTTCCCCAGGAACAGCAGCATCCTTCTGTGATCCCGTCCATCAGCACCACCATTTTGTCACCCTTAGGTTAAACCCTTCCAGGTAAAAATCATCTCAGCTCTAAGTCTGTGTCTCCAAGGTCTTTAAATCCAAGTAAAGCACTGAAGGGAATTGGGGATGCTACCTTTTAGAATTCATCTGATTTGCAGTCATTTCCCATGCTTTCCTGGTCATTTAGTCTTGGAAAGCTTACCTTCCAGCTTTGAACTCTATTTCAATTCAAATTCCCTTATTTTTCTGGCTTCAGTAAAGGGCATCTAATGCCATACTTTGCAGTTTATGTACTTTGAATCTCATTTTATCTGTAAAATGGAAATGATTACCTACATGAAATTCAAGTAAGAAACTAAGACCTAGAGATACTGCGAAATAATTTGCCTTCTTCAGTAGCCTCCCTCTTGTTCTGGTTCTTTGTAAAACCCAGCATGACCCTGAAAAAAAACTATTGTGGAGGTGCTGCTGAGAGCAACGTAAAGTCAAAGTACAAAGCCTTTGGGTTTTAGAGCACGACCTTTAGTTGGGTGACCCAGTTAGTACAAAGTGAACGCAGGTTCACAATCTTATTTAATCTTTACCACAGCCCTAGGGGTGCAGGGACTATTATCTCCATTTTGCAGAGAAAAAGAGCCGAGGCTTAAGAGTTTAAGTAACTGGCTTAAGGTAAAGATAAAAATCCTCAAATCTAAACGCATTTTCAGAAAGATTTCACAGAAAATGTCTCATAAGTTGCTTACAACTGAGGTGTGAGCATCTTTCATTTACTGCAGCCGTCTTCTCATTCCTGGGCATGTCAATCAAAACATTTCAGCAGCACTTCTTAATATAGCAGGGTTCATTTGTATTCTCAGACTGTCGTGAGCGTGGAGGACTTGGGCTAGATTAAGGCGCCAATTCTGGTTTCAAAAGTGATCTGTGGACCCAAACTGGGCACTGAAGCGCTCTGACAAGCAAATGAAATGTCAAAATTGTCTGAAACTGTGGTCGAATCGGGATTTTTACATAGGTTTTTAATTTCATCTTTGAGGCCATAGCATGAGCAGATATTGGCCCAATCAGAGAACTGTTGACTTTTTGAGGAATTAGCCTCTCCAGAATCATGGAAACTTTTCCTTTGCTTAGTCTGTTGGTGTGCAGTTTGATTTACTCTAGAAAGAAAATAAAAGATGGGGGATGTGCCTCCTCTATTTTACTTCTATGACTTACCCTTCTCGTTCTTCCCTGGACCACATTTCAACCTCCCCCTGCTTTCCTTTTCTGACCCTCTAATTTCTACTGCTTTTTTGCATCTTACCAAAAAGCTATTTAAATCACTCCACTGATCTCTGATGAGTCTTAATTCTGAATCTGGTTTCTCTAACTTAACCCTGTGAGTGGTAACCACTAAAGGTGTTCTGAGAAGAGGGATGTGGAAGAAATTTCATTTGCTGCCAGATCCCAGACTGGTAAGCCTATTCGCTTCCCTCCATCCCCTGGTCTAAGTGGGCTCACCTCAGCTTCTGCCTTTACACCAGGGGCTTTCAACCTCAGCACTGCTGACATGGGGGGCTGGGTAACTGAGAGGGGCTGCGTGCGTCGTCTAGTAGCATCCCTGTCCTCCCCCTGCCCGACGTCAGCTGTACACACACACACAGAGTTGTGACCATCCAAAATGAATTCACACACTGCCACCTGTACCCCGGGGGGCAAAACTGCCCCCTAATGAGAACCACTGCTGTAAGAAACACATCTGCTTTTACTTAGATAAACCTTTGACCAAGCCCTCGTTTAGCCAATCAACTTGAGCAAGTTTGACATATTAGCCACTGTATGAGCAAGGGACAGAAAAATGTTCTTAAATGGCTAAAATAACCACCATTTATAAGCACCTGTGTTAAGCATACTACTAGATGTTTCATATACAATCGCATTTAATCCTTAAACTCTGTGAGGGAAGTAGCACCCCACCCCCCACAGATAAGAAGACCACCTCGGATGAATGAACATGCCACGGTCACACAGGGAGGGGCAGAACTGGCATTCAGCCTGTGAATATGACGCCCGTGTTCACCCCTGCTCTGTACAGTTTCCATTTTGATTGAGATGCCACAGTCTGTATCCCCGAACCTCAGGCCCCTTCTTAAAAAGCTGTCTCTCGCACTTTCCAGGGCCTCCAGAGATCTTTCCACTCCCAGGCCCCAGACCACTGTTCCCCAAGGGCTGGCTTTATAGCTAACGGGCCCTCCCTCAGCTGTACTTCCCAGCTAGGACACACTGTTCATAAGCCCGGCAGCTCCACCAAGTTGCCTCAGAATCTATTTGGTAAACGACAGGTGTTCATGGAACAAACAAGAACTACAATGCCTAGGAATCCATGTTCTGAGTGCCAATATTTTATCTGAAAATCTAGGCTAATTGCACCTCTCTAGAAAGTCTTATTTTTCTGTGGTTTTCCCACCTGACCCTGGCTCCGTGAAGGAAGCATCACCTCCAGGCCTCAGGAGAGGCTGGAGGATGCTGCCTTACAGTTACAGAGCTTTGAGAGGCATCCTTAGAGTATTTACTCCCCATTATCAAAAGCCGTGAAAAACACCTAAGTGTGAGACCCTGGTGCTCTCTGACACATCTGTATCCAGCATCTCTAGCACGCTGCGCACCGCCCAGGCCCCCTAGAACCAAGCTCGTGGACTTCCTCATCCTCCAGGGCATGATGTTAACACTGGTTTGATCCAGCAAAGCTCCCCAATAGATTTATCACGAGATCACTTAGAATCACTAGTTCATCTACAAAGAGACCAGAAACCAGCGCTGAGGGAGTGCGTTCCAGACTTTTCTACCTCTTGCTCTAAGTTTCAAGAGCAAACACCCTTGAGCTGTCGCTGCTAATTCTACCTGAACATGAGAGTCACCTGGGAGCCTTTCTAGACGCGCTGACGTTGGACCTCCACCTTGAGGTCCTGATGCAGTCAGTGCCGGGTGGGCCGGGCGGGGCGGTGTGGAGGAGATGGGGGGTGGCGACATCACACTCTCCAAAGCCAGCCTTGTTAAGCTGTAAGCCCGAAATTTCTAGAAGCCTTGTGTTTAATCTTGATCAATGAACAATTTGCATTTCCCAAACATCCATATTTGGTATCAAAATACCTTAAATTACTAAACTTCCCACATACAACTTCCAAGAGTAAAACCGGTGAGCCTGGAAGATACTTATCACATATCCCATACCTCTGGCGTTAAACTGCTTTCATTTGAGGCAGGTGGGATCCAGGTCTTTAAGAATCCGTCACACTCTCACAGTCCGCGAAGCCTGCGTCATGTAAAAAATCTTCCAGCTTCCCACCAGTTGGCCGTTCTCCTCGGGCTCCTGCAGACCCCTTCCCGTTTGAGCGAGCGCCTAGACTTTCCCACCGCCAGGTTCTTGAGGGCTTCCTAGGCTGCGTGGTTGCAGCTGCTTCTAAAGCGCAGGTAAAAGAGGAGCAAAAAGTTCTGCATGAGTAACAGCGTATTTTGACCAGGAAAGATGACACAAATAGGGGAGAAATCCTGACAGTCCAGCCAGGGAGAGGCTTTCTGCTCTAGAGTCCTCACACCTGGGAGCTTCTGACGCGCTCACTTGGCCTCACTTCCATTTTATTCATTGTAGGAGTCCCTTTAGGAGTCCCTTATGTTTGATCCTTCCGCCAGTTAGTTCTAGAAGCAGGGCGGTTACCCCGTTTTGCAGAGGAGGGGAAGTGAGAGTCAGCGAGGCTGCCAGGACTGGAAATGAGGCTCTGACGCCAGAGCAAGGTTTGGGGGAGATGAGCCCCTGCTGCCCATTTGGCTGGAACAGCCCCTCACAGTGCCCACCCGGAGCCTGCCTTTCCTTAGGACGTTTGCAGCGTTTAAGGCTCTCTGGATTCACAGATTATATTGACTATGATAAAACACAGTCCCCAGGGGAGAAATATTTTATTCATAAAAAATACCTGCCTATGCCGCGGTGTGCAATCACCAGGCTCCTGCACCTCCGCGCGCGTTACCCGGCGGTACTGAGCACCTGCCGCGCAGGCGCTGTAGCGAGGGGGCGGGGCTGCAGCGAGGGGCGGGGCTGCAGCGAGGGGGCGGGGCTGCAGTGCGTCCTATCACCTGCGAGGTCGGCCCCGCCCCCTTAGCCACGAGAAGCGTGGGGCCCCTCTTAGGGCGGACTCGATCCCACACCACTGCCTCCCCTCCCACCATCCCCACGAGTTTTGACATCGTGGAGGCTTTATGAGGGCCAGGAGCCCGCAGAGGACCTTATCCTGACTAGATGCTTCAGGGTTGACCTGAGCAGCGGCGCTGTTCCGAGTTGGGAGGCAGGCTGGGGGTGCAGTCGTCAGCCCCCAAAATGAAGCCAGGCAGGGCACTGGCCACATGGAGGTGTCAGTACACAAGGCATCCTGCCCAGCCAGCCCAAACCCCGCGTTGAGTTCAGAATAGGATCCACGTGCCGTTTTCCAAAAGGGAGAGGCGACAAGGAGAGGGAAAAATGGATTCATTCTGAGACTAACCAGTGAGAGACATTAGAGGTGACTTTCAGCCCCGTGGTCCAGATACTTGACGGGAGGTTCCAATAAAAAGAGTAGCTTGGCAAGATAAGGCTTCTGGCCAGGGATGGAGACTCTGGTAAGGACAGGGTGATGACTGGTCCCACCTGCAGCCCATTATGCCAGGGTCCCCAACGGGCCAGGCTAAGGGGTGAGCTGTGGGCATCAGCTAAAAAGTCCGGGCGAGGATAAACCCTTAGGAAGTGTTTCCGCCACCTCCTTGTGCCCATGCCCCTCCCGGGACTCTCCTTGCTACCCAGATAGCCTCCTTTGTTCCCTCCCACTAACGTCAGTCAGCCGGGCCCTGCTTTCTGCCTGGGTTAAGACACGTAAAGTGGACTCTGCCCTGCTAGCTGGGTCTCCCCTCCCACTCAGATGTCCCCTCAAGTTTAGGAAACAGGACTTCAGTGTATTCTTCTAATGCTGATTGAATTCCTTCCTTCTGGGCAGCTTTGTGTGCCCTTGGCACAAGTGAGAAAAGGAGTAGGAAGGGTTTTAAATAGCACACAACTGGTCAATCTGCACTGCCATCGCGGGCTAGCTGTTCCAAACAAAAAGTCCAGGTGATACAATTTGTTGCAGCTGTCTTTGGCGTGGACTCCGGTGTTGCAGTGGCGTGCATTTTTAAGAACACACAAGATCCATCGGTGGAACGGAAATAAGCCAGGTGCAAATTCTGCTGCAAGCTCTGGGACCATTGCAGGGTGTGGTTGCATTTCAGACTGCATCACACTTTGGTGATCCAGGTCAAATATGGTTGTCATCCATTGCTGGCCTCAAGCTCTCTCAAGTGACTTGTCATCAAAGGCTGTTGGAATCGCTATTTCTAGGAGCCGGAAACTAAGACTGCCATAAAAGTCTTAGTCACTTCCTCAAGTTGTTCTTAAAGGCATGTTGGATAACTTCTAGAAACGTCTGTCACAGGCCAGTCTCCCGACTGCATATAAACACTTTACTGGAGACCCACATCCTTCATGAATAGGCTCTCCTGAGACTTTTGAGGTGGCCAACATCATGAATACAGAGCATTTATTTATAAAGAACATTTTTAATCACTTTCTGAGTTACTGTATCTGTTATAACAAGAGAGCAGTGAGCTGTCCTGGACCAACCACTAGATTCACTAAGTAGAAAGTGAGAAACTCAGATCTGTGCCTCAGCAAATGGCAAATACACCATTCAGGGACCTTCTGGGAATGGCTAAAATGCCGGTTGTACAAATGCCAAGGGTCTAAATAGTCTTGTTGTCAAACCAAGGGTCTCCATGTGGGATGAGAACAGGTTGCCTATACCTCCAACACCACCATTTCCCTTGCTTGGAAGGAAGAGATGTTCCTTGTCAGGACTGGCTGATCTTTGTATTTGAATGATGCTTTAGGTCTCAAAACAGTTCACAGCTATTATTACCTTCCTGTTTGAGGTCAAGAGGACAGATCTTGGATGGATAAGAAAAACACCAGGACATGAAAAGCCTTTTTGCTCAAAATCACATAATTATTAGTTGAAGCTGGAATGTGAAACCCCAGTCTTCTATTTGACATCCTGCTGCCTCTGCCTGTTTGTTACCTGGCTCTCACTTTCCCCACACCCTCCCCTGGATAGTTGATCCAGAAGAAGCCACCTGTCATAGATAGATGCCTAAATTCTACCATTAGAGTTTCATCTCTTTTGCTGAAGATATGATTGTGAATTCAAGTGCAAATGCTCCTGGAAGGAAGGTTTCTCTAAGTTAGGGATCAGCAAACTCTTTCTGCAAAGGGTCCAGATAATAAATATTTCAGGTTTTGCAGGCCAAACAGACTCAGTCACAACTAGTCAACTCTGCCTTTGTAGCATGGGAAGTAGCCATAGACCCCATAACAAATGAACAAATTACTATTCATGGACATCGACTTTTAAATTTCAATATGATTATCACATGTCACAGAATATTATTCTTCTTTTGAGAAGAATAGCACACCATTTAAAAGTGTGAAAACCATTCTTAGCTCATAAGCATACAAAAATAGAACCAGACCTTTGCTCAAAGGTGTCCCAGGCCAGTGGCTGTGCCTTGTGGGTAAAGGTTCTGCTAAAAGGACTGTGTGGGGCAACAGTGACTGTCCCAGGCAGGGAAGTGGGGAATACAGACAGGTCACTGCTGCCTGCAGTCTGTCCCTTGCAGTCCGCTGGGCCCGTGTAGAAGGGGGCAGCTCCCCACTGGGCTGTCTGCAGCGCCTGCATCGGGAGCACCCACTGCAGCCGTTTGGACCTCACAAGAGCTGTGGCTTTAACGCTCTTAAAAGCCAGATGAGGGTGAGCTGGCGAGTCACCCCAATATTAGCTTTTTCCTCTCCCCACGTCTACCTGCGAGGCTCTGTGCCCACCATAAGGAGGCTGAGAGGTCAGATTGTTCCACGTTGCAGTTACGTTTGAGGGCTTTTATTATTGCTTTGTTGTTTTTAAAACATTAAAGTCCAACGGAGGAGAAGATTGCCGCTGTAGGCTGAGGCTTTGATGTGGTAGACATGGGGTGTGCCCCAGGGCTCATAGCTCCCTTCTGGGTCTCCCCTGTGCTGGCCAAGGCTTCATCCTCCTCCTCTCTCCCAGCAGCCTCTGACCTGCTTGGCTCCAGCCCCCTCCCCAACCTCCCTCTTAGGGCAGGTCAGCCCCTCCAGGCTCACAGACCCACCACGCGGCTGACCCGGTGACTAGAGCCTTCAGCCAACAAGATCCACTTTTCTTAGTAGGCAGAAGAGAAGAAGACCAAGATATTTTTGTCCTGTTGCACACAGGTTATCTTATTGACGATTTGAGGTCAAAAGCTAGTGTGTGGCCATGCAGGGACCCCATCAGACCTCCCTGCCATCAGAGCCTGCGTGTTCCCAGCCCCATGTCCTCCGGGTGAGGCCAGGAGACAAGCTGCAAGCCCCTGCTCCTCCCCTCCCTGCCCCAGGTAGCCAGGCAGTCCTGATGCTCTTTCTAGAGGTGATTGCCAAGACTCAGGTGAAGAAATCCAGCTCTAAAGACAATGTGCAGGCAACGTGGCAGGGTAGGGGTGTCCCTGGTCTTCAGGGACACACTTGCCTTCACTGAGAGGAAGGTGATGTGGCAGAAGTGGGCCTCACTCACCTTCAGAGTGTGTCCCCTCAGGCTGTGGTCATTTCTACTGACCAGAGGGCCCTAGACCAACAGCATCACCTGGGAACCTGCAAATTCTCACATCCCATCCCAGACCTCCTGAACCAGACACTCCGGGGTGGAGCCAGCACCCGGTGTCTCCACAAGCCTCTAGGTGATTCTGAGGCTTCTGAAATTTGAGATCAGCTGTCCTCAAGCTTCTGTGTCCTCTCTTCCCGCGGGAGCCGGAAAGCTGTTCAGGCATCCACACAAATTCTGATGATCTTATTTTATAAACGTATCTAGATACCATTATTATATTATGTGTAAAATCAAAAAAGAAATCTTACAACAAAAACTTTGAAGGCTGAGCAAAAGATGAAGTTAACAACATATTGCAATGTCTTGTTTTTCTCTCGTCGTTCAACACACACTTCCAGCAACATCAGCGGGCATGCTTATGGATATAAGTCGTTTCGTCTTCCAGGTAATTTCAGTTTGGTCCAGCTCTTTGTCAGATCTGCTGAAAGCACGTGGCTGACAGCGAGCTCGCACCAGGGCTCGGGGAGGGGTCGGCTCTGCCACGTGGGGCTGCTCCCCATGGTTTCCATGCCAGTGTTCTCTTCAGTCCAAGGTTCCTTTCCACAATGTTGTAAAGCCACTTGGCCTTTTCGTGAGAGTTAATTTACTTCAAAAGTGGTAACAGAATCTCTCAGTTCCCCTCAGTGGGCACATCTAAGTTGCAGTGTGCTAAGATACCCCTCCCTGCCACAACCCTCTGCTGCCCCCCAAGGCCCCCCTTCCACCCCCCCAACACACACGGCCAGTCCAGGGGGCCAGAGTCCATGGGCACTCAGCATTAATAACGCTGTACGGCTTTCTCTTTCATTTTGGAAGTAAACCGTTAAGCTAAACAGATGAAATATTATTTCCTTTCTCGATCTCACAGATCACCTTCCACGCCCTCTGGTATGCGGTACTCCACTTTGGAGACGCCCAGACTGAACACAGCACCCCTCCACATTCCCTAAAAGCCCCGTGGAGGCACCTAAAGAGATGTCATCTGCCAAGAGGGCCTGCCAGGAGCTGCCGAGGGAAGGCCGGTCCCGGTGGTCTCAGGGCCACATGCCCCCTGCCCTCCAGGACCAGCTCCCTGTTACCGCCCTAGACGTCCACACCCTGGAGTCAGGAGTCTCCTTGGGGCCAGGCGGGCAGGACCCGCTGCTGGACAGCGCCAGCCCGGGGCGGCCACCGCCTTCCCTGGGGACGGGCCCAGCTGGCGGCCAAAAGCAGGGGAAATACGAGGGAGGGGCAGCTGCCTCCCCCACCCTCACTGTGGCATTTCTGAAATCTCATTTCCTGTCACAATTCAGAGGCAGGTGTTTCTGTTTTTAAATCTGTCCCCAGTTGCTATTCCGGTCATGTGAGTCGCTAGTTTTTTCCCAAGGACTGAAGTGCTATTTTTTTGTTCTGGGGGGGACCCAGTCAGCAGCCGGGACCCCCACTGGGTCAGCTGTGTGGCAGAGGCCCTTCCCAGAGACCTGGGGACACTCCAGGGACAGCTGGGGGCCCAGGGAACGATCCCTGGGGCAAAGAGCCCTCTGTGTTTTGGTTGAACTGCAGACGTACAAGGCGCCCGGCTCCACCCACAGAAGATAAAACAAAAACAAGCCAGGCCTGGGCACCTTAGGGGGATCCTCGGCCCCACAGGGCACGAGTCCTTGGAAACAATAGTAAGAGAGCTCACATGACAGCCAGGACCTCAAAGCCAGGAATTTTAACACTGGGGTCTCCAAACACCCTGAGAAGCACCTGCCTTATTCAGGAGGTCTGTAACCCCCACTGTGAGAATTTTAACTTACTTTTGGATGAAAATCTTAAAAATGAATGTAAACATGTTCCGTATCATATGATAAAAGATCATCTCATAACTGTTTCCGAAGCTTTCAGGGCCAAATAGTATTTTTAGAAAGAATGGAGTAGTAACCTATAATGGAAAAGAATCTGAAAAAGAACGTATATATATGTATATATACATATGTATGTATAACTGAATCACTTTGCTGTACACCTGAAACTAATACAACTGTATCAACTCCACTAAAAATGTTCTAAATAAATAAATAAAAATTACAATGGGATAAGAACAAAAAGAATGGAGGAGAGGCTTTCATTCAAGAACATCATGGTGTCCTAGGAATACAAGGGAGAAGTTTGCAGTTTCTGCAGTCGAGGGAAGACAGGCAAGTACCTTGTCATCGCACCACCCGGGTGGTGTCACTGTGCGTCATGTTCAGTGTTTGGGTTCAGAAAGTTACCCCGAGGTCACGTTAAAGTAAGCGTGCTAAGTGGAGTTTCAGCAGCGTCGCAGGGTCTATCTGTATTTCATTTGTACACGGGTTGGGGTTTGGCGTTATGTAAGAGCTATTAAGGATACGGAGTTTAAATAATTTTATGTCCAGACTTATTTAAGCAATATTATAAGCAAAAGGATTTAAATTAGCCCTGGGGGAAATTAGACTTTGGGTTTCCTTTGTTTAAAAAAGGCTTGTACCTGACTCAGATTTAAAAATCACCGCTTTGGTGTTTGAATCAGATATCCAGAATAATCTAGGATGAGGGTTGATGCTGGGAGAATTACAGAACAGTCTTTTAGGGCTTAGGACCAGCAAAGAGAGGGTGCCTGTGGGAGCTGTGTTATCACTTGTATGTTTACCAGCAGCTGAGTTTAAGCCGGGGCTGTTTATTACCAGCATCATTATTCGGGTCTGAAATCTGTTTCTAGTGCTTTGGGGTCAATGAGTAAAAAAGTGAATTTCATGTATGTGCTGTTGCCTAATGAAGCACACAAGATGCGACTTGAACACCCGCGGTCTCCTGGGAGTGGCTGCAAGCAGGTGAGGTCACCACCCAGGGGTGTGCAGCCGGCGCCTCGCCTGCTCCCCACCTCCTCCCTGGGGGACTGAGGCTTTAGGGGCTCACCAGCCTCCCCCGCTACTGGGTTGAGGGTCACCAGGTTGTCACGGCTGGGAGGGCAAGGACCACAGCTTGGTTTGGGTCACTCACACTTCCCAAGAGCCCCAGTGTCCACAGGAGCAGACAAGAAACGCAGCAGCGTGAGGGGTGTAGAATTTGTGAACGAGCCCATATCGCAGCTAAGTGTCGCTGTCACTGTAAGTGTGGGGATCCCGGGAGCAAGTCCAACCAAGGGTCCTGCTGCTGCTTCCAGCACAGCCGGGAACTGAGGTGCCAGGTCCCCTGAGGACAGAAACCCCAGCGATCTGGGCCCTTGGCCTCTGAAACAGAAACCTGCTAGAACCTTCTCACTGTGAAGGGGGTGGTTGGGAGAGAGGATGAAATAGGCCCGGCAAGCAGACCCAGACCAAACAGAGGGAACAAAGGCTGATACTCAGGGCCAGGTGGGGTGGACGGTGTTTCCCGGGAGGACAGAAGCTCTCACCACCACCTTCCCTTCAACGGAGAGAGGGTTTGACCCCCAGCGTATTCGTCTGGTAGAGGCTGCCTTATCAAAGTACCACAGACTAGGGGCTTAAACTACAAGAATTCATTTTCTCACAGTCCTGGAGGCTGGAAGTCCAAGGTCAAGGTGTCGGCACGGATGGTTCTCCTGAGGCCTCTTCCCTTGGCTTGCAGGTGGCCACCTGCTTCCAGTGTCCTTGCACAGCCTTTCCTCTGTGCATTTGCACCGCTGGTGTCTCCCCCTCTTCTCACAAGGACACCAGTCCTATTGGATTAGGGACGCCTATATGACCCTATTTACTTAATTGCTCCTTTAAGGGCTCCACCTCCAAACACAGTCACATCCTGCGGTCCCGGGGGTTAGGACTTCAATGGGTAGATTTTGCCAGGGGCCACAATTCAGCTCATAACACCAGGAAAATGGCATTGTGTGAGGTGTGGAGTCAGACCCGAGCTGTGCCCTGTGCCCTGTGCCCTGGCCAGTGAGGGTCACACAGAGCCCCCACCTGCAACAGCAGTTTCATTCGTAGTCACGGGGGATGACCCAGAAGCTCCAGGAATGGCCTGTCCCTCACCTCTCCTCCGCCCCTGCCAGCAAGGACAGGCTGACTCGGACCCTTGGCCCAGGTCTTTGAAGCTGCACTGAGCATTTGCTGTGTCCCTCATTGTGAAGGTGGACAAAGAGTCTATTTTCATATTGACCTGTTGAGGTTGGGGAGGCCCGCATGGCACTGGGCCCTGCTCACTGATCCAGAAGCTGCTCCAGGCAGCACAGGCCACCTCGGGTACCCTTTTGGATTGTGTTTATTCAGGCAGATAAGCAATACGTACAGCTCCCAGGGCTGGCAGACGCACACACCTGCCCCCAGAGCAGCACCACCACAGGTCTGTGGGTCACTCTTCCCAGACACCATGGGGATTTAGGTTGCTCTGTGAGCAGCAGCACCTGCCCCATACCCGCTCAGCGGCTCTTCATCAAGTTAGCAGCACCAGACTTCCACTGCCATTAATGACAGAGTAGGTGAATCAGACCATGTGTTTCACCAAAGACAACCAGAAAAGCTGGTCTAAATATAAAAATCACTGGAGGCATTAGAGAGCAAACGTGAGAGTGAAAATTACTGGGCCAAGATCTCATGGAGAGCAGAAACTCAGGTAGGTAAGGTAGGGGTCTAGAGCCTGGGTGCGTGTGCTGACTCACAGAGAGCAGAGGAGAGCCTGAGCATTGATCTTCAAGGCTTCCTAGGCTGCTGGGCAGGGGTTCATAACAATAGCATATCTATCAGAAGCGGAGTAAATGGAATTAAGGTTCGAAGGTTCTCATATTGCCTGAGAAAAGGTAAAAGTTATCATTTCTTTTAGAATTTGATAACTCAAAAAAAGTATTGTAATCTCCAAGTTTGACCACTAGAAATCATATATTGTTTTAAAAAGTTTAGCTACCAAACTAAGAAAAGAAAAGATGAAATAATTTTAAAAGAACTAAAGAAGACAAGAAAGAAAAAGGAAATACAGATGAACTGGGGCAAAGAGAGAGCAAATCATACTTAAGCCCAAAGGAATCAGTAGTTATATTAAATGTAAACAGACTAAACGCTCCAATTAAAAGACAGTCTGACTTGATAAAAACAAAACTCAGCTATCAGATGCTTATAGGAAGCACACTTACAATAAAAAGACACAGAAAGGTTAAAAGTTAAAATACTGAAAAAGAAAAGACATACCAATCAAAAACCTAAAGAAAGTCAGAGTAGCCATATTAATATCAGAAAAAAACAGATTTAAAATCAAGAAGCATTACTGAAAGTGAAGAGGAATTTCATAATGATAATAAGATTGATTCACCAGAACGTTCTAGCAAATCTAAATTTGTGCATGCATGATCAAAATAGCCTCTAAATATAGAAAGCAAAATGTTGACATGTAAAAGAGAAAACAGGCAAATTCAAAACTATAACTATTTTAGGCGATAGGAACACTTTTCTCCCAGAAACTTTGGAGAAAACAAACAAAACGTCTAAAAGGAATTGAAAGGACGTGCCACTTAATTGACCCCAAATAACCAACACCAAGACATAGAATTGTGAAATATTGGACTTCAAAATAAAAAGAAGATGGGGGAGGGTATAGCTCAAATGGTAGAGCACATGTTCAGTATACACGAAGTCCTGGTTTCAATTCCCAGTACTTCCATTAAAAAAAAAAACAAAACTAAAACTAAACTAATAATAAATAAAATAAATAGACCTAATGACCTCCCCCCTTCTTCCCCAAAATAAAATAAAATAAGAATAAAATAAAATAAAATAAAATAAAATAAAATAAAATAAAAAGGAGAGGGGAGGGTATAGCTCAAGGGGTAGAGCACATGCTTAGCACACAAAAGGTCCTGAGTTCAATCCCCAGAACCCCCTCCAAAAATAAATAAATAAGTAAACCTAATTACCTCCCTGCCAAAAAAAAATTAAAAATTAAAAAAAATGTTTAAATAAAATAAATTTTTAAAAAATATAAAAAAAAGAAAAAAAAGAAAAAAGGAGGAGCATAGTATGTATTAAGTATAAACAAGAAGAGGGGGAGGAAGTGGACTGGGGTGAGAACACACACACAAGGGAATCTTTTTAACTGTTTTCAGTAACCAGACTTTGACCATAACGTTCCATTTCCCACTGAGAGAAACCAGAGCTTCAGGGAGAAATGCCTGGGACGAGAATTGTGCTCCATGAGCCTGGAGTATCTTGTCACCTGGGATGGAAAGGAAGCTGTCAAAGTCACAGGAGCCAAGTAGAACTCCAACTGGCCAAACATGGGACAAGGAGAGCATCAAGGATAATTAGTGTATGAAACACAGCAACCGGATTTTGTTCTTTGTGTAGGACTAACACAGACACACAGACACACAAATGAGCAATCCCCAGATCTGGGGAGCTCTCAATGAGCAAAGTCTATATGAGGCACCTGTGAGAAAGAATGTGGGAAAAAGAAACCCTACCCCAGACCCCACACTAGCTGTTGGGGTGGGGGGATTGGTACGGGGGCAATAGGAGGGATCAGGAGATTTAAGATAAGGTCCTACCCAGGGACAAGGCACACTTCCTGGTTTTCAGTTTTTTGCCGGCTTGCCGTGTTTTGTTTGTTTGATAACATATCAAGTTGATTCAAAGGGCTTAGAGTCTAGTTGGGGAGATACGTATTTGTGAACAAAAATCTAAGAATTCTTCACTGACAGATGAATCGTAAAGATATCACTGGCACTAGAATTAAGGAGGGAGGGTTGCTGTTTCTCAGCGCTGGAATGGAAGGACTTTGGACTCATCACAGAAAATGTGGGTTTACATCTCAGCCCTGTGTGACCTTGGAGAAGTCCGTTGCACCTTTCTGCATCCTCGTTAGCAAGTTAGCAAAGGAAGCCTTGGAGGCTGAAGCTCTTGGCTAACAGGAAATCCTTATAGGCCCCCAGGGTTGGGATGGCCAAGTTTCCCAAGTCTGGTGGGGGGCAGGGGAGGTGGCAGGGAGCAGGGGGCAGGGGCCATGGAGACACAGCAAAGGAGGAGAAAAAGGCGAAAGCACCCACAAGAGAGCTCGGAGAAACCAGACAGGAGCAGGAGGGCTTCCCCCTCTCAGCAGGGGGCTCCTTATTGCCCAGGGCTCCTGTTGGGCGTGTGGGGCCAAGATGACCCTGTGGCTGGAAAGCCACACCCCCTCCCCGCCCCATCTGCCTCCCAACTCAGACCATTAAGGAAGGAGGCTGAAATGAACTCTTTGTCCCTGTGATGAGTCTAAGTACGCCAAGAAAATTCAAGTTTACTGAGTCTTAAATTATCAACCAGCTTGGCACTGTCTGCATTTATCGAAATCTGGACCCGGAAGCCTGCTCATCCAGACTTGTGCTCACACAGTCTGATGAGTCCAGCTATAACGCTGCCCTCATTTTCCAAGGCGACTGACAATAAAGGGTTTTGCTTAGTCATCAGCAAGAAGATCTGGGAGGAGGGAGGAAAGGGATGTGTGCCTAACAAGAAAGCACAAAGGACATGGAAGCAATCTAAATGTCCATTGACAGATGAATGGATAAAGATGATGTGATGTATATACACAATGGAATACTACTCAGTCGTAGAAAGGAATGAAATAGCACCATTTCCAGCAACATGGATGGACCTAGAGATTATCAAGAAATGAAGTCAGACAGAGAAAGACAAATTATCATTTGATATAACTTATATGTGGAATCTTTTTAAAAATGATACAAATGAACTTATTTACAAACCAGAAATAGACTCACAGACATAGAAAACAAACTATGGTTACCAAAAGGGAAAGGAGTAGAGGGTGGAATAAATTAGGAGTTTGGGATTAACATATACACACTATTATATATAAAATAGATGAAGAAGAAGGACCTACTGTATAGCACAGGGAACTATATTTGCTATCTTGTAACAAACTATAATGCACAATAAAAAGAATAATAATGCTATTTAAAAAACCTATAATGGAAAAGAATCTGAAAAGGAATATACATATACACACATACATGTAAAATTGAATCACTCTGCTGAACACCTGAAACTAACACAACATTGTAAATCAACTATACTTCAATAAAAATAAATGAAAACCTTAAAAAAGAGGGGAATAAAAGGAAAGCGCAGAGGAACTAGGCTTGAAAGAAATCCTTAAAACACAGGGTGGTTGTACAAAAGCTCATCAGTTTCGTGTTTCTTTTCTCTTTCCTTTTTTTTTTTTTAATTGGAAAACCTGATTTCGCATTTGTGTTCTGGGTCCTGGCTGAGCTGCCCAGCGGCAGACCTGGCCGCCATAGGCTTCTGCTTCCTAATCTCTACAGCGGTCTTGAAATGCCTGCTGTTATATCATGGAGAGAGAAGAAGGATGGTGTCAGGAAAGCACTTTGTCACCTCAAAAGCATTCAACATTCTTAGCTCGCGTCTCAGAGGGCCTCTGCAGGGCCACTGAAGGAAGGAACAAAGGCAACCACCTGGGCAGAGGGAAGGGTTAGCCCAGCAAACTGTTCTCTTGTACTTTGAAAGAAACATTTGCCCTCATCACAAAGTAGTCTTAATCAATTCTTCTCCCAGGTCACCTCCAAACCCCCTTGTGGCAGGGGACACAGGTCACCATACAAGCAGTGGAATGTCCCATAAGAAATGCAATGCTGGACTCTTCCAGGACCTCAGCTGGGAGCCCCACCCACCTAGAGCCTCCCCAGACACCTGGCATTTCTGGACTTGTCTGTTTCATGAGCCTGGTGTCCTGACGCTCACTGGGAGGCGGGATCCCACGGTGGTGGCTGGGCTGAGTCTGGTCGGTCTGTGTGTCTCTGGGCAAGTCACTTAGCCGCAACCTCGGGGAATGCCTGTTTCTCATCCGCCCAGCAGGGCAATGATAATCCTCTCCTCACAGCATTGCTGTGACGATTAAATAATTCACACAAAGCATTGGACAATGTCTAACACTTGGGAAGTCTTCAAAAAGTATGTTATAACACTCAGGGAAAAGAGTCAATCTCTAAGTGAAAGGCTTGTTTCTCAGAGAGGTGAAAAGGCCCACGGAGGCCCCAGCGGTGGGTCTCAGGGACAGACGTGCCAAACAGAGGCACCTTCAGGGCCCGCGCTGCTCACCTAATACACATTTAGACATGTGCGCACGTCCAGACACTTAACCAAGTGTCTCACAGCACCTCTGCCAACCCCCAGCCTCAGCCACCCTGCCCCAGGCGTGATTCAGCGTTTGAGCGTATTTATGAGAAACCGTGAGTTCATTTCAAAATGTCAAATGCTCCTTAGTGACTAACGGTCACTGCCCTGCTCAATATCTTCACAGACGTTGTGCCAAGGGCCTCTGCACTTCAGGAACATCCGTCCGGCTGTCTCTCCCAAGGAGCTACTGTGTCACCAAACCCCTCAGAATAGTTGGGGAGCCCAGGCCCTGCTGGGAGTCTCAGCCAGAAGACTGGGGAATGGGGAAGGCGAAGACTGGAGGATGAGACCCTATAAACTCAACCACCCAGGAAAAATAACCAGTGCACTGGACACGTGGGGCTCATGTGATGTGCCCAGAAAACAATTTTATTTTTTGCAATTTTTGCCCATAATTTTTGCCCATTGCTCGCATCCTGTCCAGACTCTCCAGCAGGTTCTGTGCCTGTTCTGTTCACTCTCAATTTCAAAAAGTCCTCTGGTCCTTGTTTAAAAATTTGTATTATGGAAATGTTCACACACCACTAAAAATCAAGAAAATGGTATAATGAACCCCCCCACACACACACACACAATCACCCAGCTTCAACAATTATTAACGGTCCCATTTGTTTTACCAGTTTCCATTTCCCACCCACCAACACACACAATGTGTCTTTGCTGGAATAAAGTAAACCCTCTGACTGCTTTCAGAAACCAAAATAGTTCAGGAATGACTACCCAGCCCAGTGGAACAACCTCGGCCAAACTGCCAAACTTCATCTCAAGTTAAAGCTAACTCTCCCACCCAGGGCTGCTGCAGGCCAGGAGCCAGCTTTTGGAAAGGGGTCGTGGTGGGGGTCTTCTCTGTTCCCCACCTGCAGCTTCTTCTCCTGCCACTCACAGCTGCTTCTGGGTCCTTCAGGGTGGGCAGTGGTGGGGTAAGGGCCAGAAGAGATGTCCCCGTTGGCTCTCAAGGTTGGAGGTGCCGGTCCTCTAAACATCAGCTAAACATCTCTCCCCTGCAGGGCTTGCCTACTCGGAACTGGCCCCAGAGCTGATGGACAGATGGTGGAAACAGACACCTGGCCGACCGCCTGCGTCAGAGAGCAGTGCATGCTGGGTTACCAAAGGTAGTGTCGTTGATCTGTCTGTGAAGACGTTTCTTCACTGGAAAGAAAAATCTGGTGGGAGGAAGAGAGGATAAGCACTGTCTCACCCAATACCTTAGGTGACCTGGCATCTCACTTGGGAATGTTGGAATAGTTAGCACTTCTTGCTTTGGAGCCATGCTGTCCAACGTGACAGCCACGGGCCGGTGGGGCTACTGAGCACATGAGATGTGCTGTGAGCGTGAAATACACACCGGCTCTCCACGACTTGGTGTGAAACACGGCGTAAAACACCTCATCAATATTTTTCTACATTGATACCATGTTGAACTGATAATATTTTTACATATTACATCAAATAAAAGGTATTAGTAAAATTACTTTCACCTTCTTTTTGATTTTTTCAGGTGGCTACTAGAAAATTTTAAATTATATTCAAGGTTCACATCCTTTTTCTGTTGGACAGTGCGGCCTTAAAGACTCAGCTAAAACCATGGGTGAAATGGTTGCATTTTAATTGCATGATATGAAAACTCCTCCCCTCTCCAAAAAAAAAAAAAAATTGGTCCTAAAACCAACAAAGGTTTGATCTGGATGAGGGTCTAGCTGGACTCCTTCATTTTACAGAAGATGAAACTGAGGCCTACAGGGAAGTGACAGGCCTGGCTGGAGGTCACCAAGTGTCACTACAGAGCACACAGGCCATTTCAAGCTGGCTCACGAAACCGTGGGAAAGACAGGTGCCAGACTTCCAAAACTCCTTCAAACATGAAGGCCTCAAAGAGTATTTTTTAGGGCAGGGGCTCTGCCGCCACCGCCGCCGCCCGTGATTGCTCAGCCGGGGGTCCAAGCCGTCGCGCCACGGACACCTGAGACCTGTTCTCCAGGTGCTGGAAGGGGACAGGGGCCAAGTGCATCGCCCGCTGGAGCAGCGAGACATGGAGGTGAACGTGCGGACAAGCGGGACCGCACCACCTGGTACTCCGCCCGCCTGTGTGGACCCAAGGAGCTCGTGTTCTACCTGCTGGCGATGTGGAGCGCATCTCACAGCCAAGGTGAGCATCTTCCGGTCCTGCGCGGCTTCTCAACTGCGTTTCCCGTAGAACTAGAACATGCTCTGCCAAGCCAGTGAGTATCTCTGTGACCTGCACACCCCCGCCCGCTGACTCCCCAGCAGCTCCACCTCTTAGGTGCGGCATCGCCACGCCTTCTCCTCCTCAGGGCCTTTGCACTTACAGTTCCTTCTGCTTGGACTTGCCCTTTCCCAGATCTTTTTTTTTTTTAAAGTATAGTTGATTTACAATGTTGTGTTAGTTTCTAGTGTACAGCAAAGTGATTCAGTTATACACATACACTCTTTTACAAATTCTTTTTCGTTATCAGTTTTTAGAAGATATTGAATATAGCTCCCTCTGCCATACAGTAAAATAATAATGATGATGATGATGATGATGATGATGATGCAGTATTTCAGTGTCTTATAGCTGAGTGACAGCTCGGAGTGGGGACGGCAAGTCCAGGGACCTTTTCCCGCCACCGGCAGAGACGGCCAGGTGGCCGCCAGCAGACAGCACTGGGCCTGAAGAGGTCTGGGTCTGAAGTCAACCAGCTGGCAGCCTGAGGCCTAAATCTGGCCCTCTGACCTGTTTTGGTTGGCTTGCGATGTTTGACAGATTTTTTAATCATTTGCCAATGCTGCAACTTTAGGAAACGTCAATAGAAATGTGGGTTCCAACTTCTCCTAAAAAATTAGACCTGGCGACAGGAGGCTTGGTGTCCCTGCTGTGCCCTCAGCTGGTGCCCCTCTGGAGGCGGCGCCTCCCGCGAGGGTCCCCACGCTCTCGCCTTCTCCCCCGCACCCCCTGCAAGGCCCAGGGGCTGTCTCCACAGCTGCAATCAGCTTGAGCTCTAGGTTTCCTCAGGGCAGAGGTGAGAGGCCAGGGAAGTCGTTTGCATATCTCTGTCACTAACAAAAGATGAAGAAATAACAGCTAGGCCAAGAGGGCTTCAAGATTCAGGGGCAAAAAATCTTTTTTACTGGCTGCTCCAGCCCTGTGCATCAACCCCCTCCTCAGCAGGGACACCCGAATTTGCCATCTGATCGAATTTGTTTCTGCTGCAGCTCGTGACAAAAGAAAAGATGGCTGTTTTACCCATTTTCTACCAGAAAACAGAGGTACCCAGAGGCCGCCATCCGCTGACTACAGGCAGCTGGCTCTGGAGCCTGTACCCCGACATCCAGGGTGCCCTGCGGGCTGGGGCTTCCTTCCAGCATTCCAGCATTCCAGAGCCAAATCACCAGGATTTGTCAGCCAGGGCTGCAGGTGTTTTTGTCCTAAGGACAGATAAGGTCCCTCTGGGGGGCAAAATTCCATGCAGTTCGCCTCCCCAGGGCTTGTCCCAAGAGCCATATCCAGGTGCGGGAAAGAGAAGACACGGCGGGAAGCCGCTGGCATTTCTGCTGCTTTTCCTGATATCAGGACACCCTTTGTTCCCGACAGCATCCTACTCTCAGGGTTCTGGAGCCCAGTCCTGTCTCCAAGGGTGTATGGCCAGCCACACCCAGACACCCCCAGCTTTCAGAACCTAGCCCCAGACAAGACCTGCCTTGCGGGGTCGGCACCGGGACGGGAACAGGGCAGCCGGGATGGACCTCTCAGCTGGGAAGCTCTTTCTGATCCCAGGAGACCTACGGATTGGGATTGTTTCTTGCAGCCAAAAGAACAGGCAGAAGAGGGCAGGCTGCCTTGGTAGGGGAGGAAAGGGGAGGGAAGTGGGTTTCGGCTATGACCAGGGCTGCTTGCATGGTTCAAAATTACTTACTTTGGGGGGGGGACAGCAAATGGCAAGGGCACAGCTAGCAGATGCCCATTCGCGTCTGTCCCCAAACCTGATGAACTAACACGGAAACATACTTGCCCAGCTGCCGAGGTGGGGGAGCAATGCCTGCCAGGTAAATGGCAAAGGATGAGAGTCCTTCATTTCACTCGGAAACAAGGCGGAGAAAGATGGGAAGCGAGGGTAGGTGGCCTGCTCTCTGCCCAGCCAGGGAGCCTCTAAGGGCAGGACTGAGCTCACTTGCTCTGTTCGCAGTCACAGCATTTATGCTTCTATTTGCTTGTTTGGTTTTCCCTCCTTTGTTTAGAAAAAAAGTGTCACACAGGGATTTGAAAAAAATCCCTCAGTGAGAAAAGGAGCAGAGACAGTGTGTTTAGTCCTCTACTTTTCCAGGAGAATGAGGAAAAATAAGAATATTATTCAGGCTTGCTTGGATTTACTTCAAGAAAATACAGAAGTGCACACAAGACGCTAATCAAAAGTGGTTGCTGGGGGGCAAGGGAGAAAGAGTGTATCTCAAGGCATCCATTTAAATAATAAAGTGAAATTTAAAATAAAGAAGAATACCACAAACAACTTCATAAACAGTTTAAAAAGCAGATGAGGGACAGGTACCCTTAATTCTACTGCTGTCAAAGCACAGATACATTCAGTTGTGCCTCTTCTCTTCCTGCTTTGATTCCCAGGCAATTTGTGTATGGTTACTATATTACAGGGCACTTAAGCTTGTCTCCTAACTGTTTTACTGAACATTATCAATGTTTTCCAGTCTGTCAGGTAGGATTCATTTGGGGTGGATACAGAAAATTCCATCACCAATTTTGCTTCTATAGACCCATGGTCTTTATTTCTAAAGCTCACCAAGTTCATTATCTCTAAAGCGCATCACACAGCACAATCATGGCTGCAACTGGGGTCGATGGGAGAGCAAAACAGAGACTTTATTCTCCTAGGACACAGGCAGGAAAACAGAGTCAGGACCCACATACATCCCCCTCCAGGCAACTGTGACTGTTCATTGACCTAACATGGCTGGAGCCCCCCAGAAAGTTTTTATTTCCCCTCAGAGCTGAGTTCTTTAAGATCTCTTTACTTTTCATTTTTAAATTATAGACTCTTAGGAAGTTGCAAAAATAGGACAGAGAGGTCCTATGTATCTTTCACCCAGTCCCCCACAATGATGACATCTTACATAACTCTAGCATATCAAATACATCAAAGCCAGGATTTGACATTGCTACAATGTGTGGGTAGCGCTATGCCATTTATCACACGTACAGGTCCCTGCAACCACCACCCCATTCAAGATAACCATCCCAGCCCACAAAGCTTTCCCTTGGGCTACCCTCCCACCCACTCACCCTCACCCCTAACCCCTGGCAACCAGGAATCTCTTCTCCATCTCCCCAGTTTTGTCGTTCAAGAAGGTGGTATAAATAGAATCAGACACTGTGTGACATTTTGAGGTTGACTTTGAGGGGACTATTCCAAATAGACTGTTACGAACATTTGTGTACGGGTTTCTGCGCGGACATAAGCTTTCACTTCTCTGGGATAAAGGTGACACCGCTGGGTCATATGCTAAGTACTGAGTTTTTAAAGAAACCGCCAGACCGTGTTCCGACTGTTCCTACCAACAAAGGATGAGAGATCCAATTTCTCCACATCCTCTCCAGCGTTGCAGTTTGAGCATATCACACAAGTGGGCCAATCAGAGCCACTCCCAGGTGTCAGCGGGTGACATGGAGAAAGGCAAGTTCTTTACTGGCGTTGATAGTTGTAAGTGATGTTTGTTTATTTGTTTCAATTTTCTGTGTTTCTGATGCTTTGATATCTGGGCCTGGCAAGATTGCCCCTCCCAGGGCTAGCCAGTTCCTAGAGACAGTAAACTAGTGAGACTTTCACATGCAGACTAACCAGGCAGAGCCCACACCCCCAACAGCCTCCTTCATTGGCTCTCCCACTCAGGGCCACTGTCTCCCTGCCCTAATCACCCCAGGGCCTGATGTCAGACACCTATGGGCAGCCCCTTGACCCAAGAGCCCCCTGAAATTATTCAAAACAGCCCATCCTTGCTTAACCTGCTTCCCTGGCTCACCCAGTTCCTTCCCACAAAAACCACAGTGAAGGCTCTTGCCCACGTTTGTTTCCCAGCTGTGCCCTCTGCCTCGACTGTGCAGCCTCCCCGGATGGCCCCGCAAGCATACTGAGCTCCGTCCTCTCGGGAACGGGAGAAAAACTAACTCTTCGGTGGCAATTGTCTCCTGATCTGTTGGCCTCGCCAGATCTAATAATAAACCCAACATTTTAAAACACGAGGACAGTGTAAGCTCCTAGTTGCAGGTGGTCACCCTTGCCCCCCACGAGGAGAGCCTACCTGGGTGAGAATGAAGCCCACCCGCAGGAACACACAGGAGAGACAGCGTCCTGATGGAGTCGGGTCAGGCCCCGGATCCACCCGTGCCTGAAGGCCCCCCAGAATTCCTGTTACATGAGCACTGACCTTTTTTTCCCCCTTAAACTATTTTGAGTTGGATTGTCCATCCCAAGCACCCTGACTGATGCACAGACAAGCCAGGTGACCCTGCCCAGCTGCCATGACAAGACCCAGACTCCCAGGAGCGCAGTGGAAGCTGTCCTGACAACTTGGAAAGAGAGGAGCTGGTGGTGGGCAAGAGGCCGGAGCATCTGTCCGGGGGCGATCGGGAGAACAGCTCTCTGGGCTCGGATTCCTCACCTGTAAAAGAAATGGTCCCTATGGTCCCCCTGCTCATGCTCCTCAATTCTCTAAGTTTTCATTTCAAAGGAAAAATAATGCTAGCGAGTCTTTCAGAGCACTCACCACAGGTCAGTAATTCACCTAATCCTTATAACAGCCCTCCAAGGGGGTATGACTATGTCCATTCTACAGATGAGGAAACTGAGGCACAGAGGGACCAAGGCCAGGCTCACAAGTGGAAGAGCTGGGATGAGCCCCCGAGCAGTCTGGCTTCAGGGTTCTTACTGACGGCGACCCCTGAGCGCCTCAGCTTCCCTCTCTGACACTTCCATCCACAGGAAATTCTCCCAGGGCTGAACTGAATTCTCAATCTGTCTTTCACCAGTTCCTTCTACAGTCTTTTCCTTCCCAGACTTAATCATCTGACTCTTTAGACATCCCTCAAATGTATTAGCTGCTGTTCCTTTAAACATTTTCTTTGCTCACTAAGTTGTCCCCCGCGATTCCCGTCATGTAATCCCCAACAGTGGGGGGACTGTCACTCTGGGACCAAGTCAGAGAAAGGCCTGCAGCAGTGGAGGGAGTGGCACATCACCGAGAGTGTCCCTGAGGCCAAAGCAAGGCCCTGGGGACTGGACGGTGCTGGGGGGAGGGAGGTTTAGGGGGCAGATTCTGAGATCCTGCTGAGGCCACCATCACTGAAGAATCGGGTGTCTGGGTGGCCCATGCCTCCTGTTTGTGAAAAGTCCCATGATGGGTGTCCTTGTCATCTTCTCCACGGTCCCCCATATTCCCCACCATTGCCACCACCGCTGCTTCTAGAGGAGGAAATTTGCCTTGACACTTTAGCTGGTAAATTATATTACTGAGATTTACAATCAGGCCTGACTTCAAAGCTCATGTTCCTTCTACAACATCATTAAATACAAGCTTTAAAACACCCCCCAGGGCTTAACATCACATTGTTGACGGCTAGCATGGAGGGTGCGGCTGGCCCCAAACAAGGGCAGCTTCTCTGGGAGAAAGCTGAAGTCAACACGAGGTGGTGAGAGCCATCGCACGTGATGTGAGTAGAGACTCCAACCGCCGGAGCAGAGGATACCACAGGAGACCTGGGCCTTGGAGCTGAACACTGAACTGGTGAGGAAGGGGCTCTTCTGGAACAATAGCCTTGAATGTCCCTGCATCCTACTAGGGGGGTACACCATTCTCAAGGACAAATAGCCTCAAAGCTATTTGCTGACTTGAAAAGGTGGTGTGAGGACTCTAGCAAAAATGCTCCCACAGCCATGGCCACACCCAAGGCAGTAGCTGGTGGCGGTTTGAACTCCAGCTGCAGAGGCAGCTCTGAAACAGAGCCAACACCCACCTCCGGCTGCCCCCGGGATCCCCCGCCCCCGCACACGCACAGCACAGTATCTGATGAGCTCATCCATCCTGGGGCATCAGAGGCCCTCTCCCCTGGAAACAGGGCTCTCAGCCAGGAAGGAGGTTCTTGGGAGGCAGGCTTTGTCTCAGCACTAGGAAGAACTTTCCAAATTCAAAGTGGGGGCAAAATGGGGACCCAGCTTTGTGCTATGTCGTCTTCTCTCTGATGCTGGAGTTTCTAACGTTGTTAGCAGTTCTGGGACTGCTGTGGAGTTTCAAGCCACTGCTCACCAGCCGCCTCCAGTTCCACCTCTGCCCAACATCGCCTCTGCCACGTGGTTCACACGCCACAAATGCCTGCACAGTCCTCTGTTTAGTGGCCTCTCAATGGGCCAACAGTCAGGACGGTGGCTCAGTGACTGACCCCTCCAGCTGCATGTCTAGGGGCCAAGCTGCCCTTGCCCGCACGGACCGGCTCTCTCACGCTGCGGGCAAACCTGGTATTTCCACAGACAGGCTGGGAAGGCATCCCTTCCAGGGCTGACCACCAAAGAAGTTGGCCAAGACGGAGGTCTTTCCCACCCTTCCCACCAGGGGGCGCTTTAAGAGGAAAATTCGTGGGCAGCTGATTCAGAAGCCATTTTCCCTCTGGATTCTTCAGCAATTTTTCTAATGTAATTGTCCCACTGCAGCGCATCCGGAAAACACATTTTCCTGGTCTCACTCCTACACTTTGCCACTTACTCACGATTTAGATGTTATTTCAGTAAAATAATTTATGACTCACCTGGTATTCCTTCAGAAGTGTTGGATTTTCAGGAAACTGAGACCCAGAGAGATTTAAGGCCTCTGTGCTTCACTTTCCTCATCTGTAAAACAGTAATAATATTCCCTCATTAAATGTCTGCGAGAATTAAGTGAGCAACTACAGGTAATGAGCTCAAAGCAGTGCCTGGCACACAGAAAGTGCTCACTCAGTGTTAGCTGTTACTTTGTTGTCCTTATTTTCAGCCTCCTGGGCCCGGCCCTAGAATTCCCTCTTTGGCCTGGAGCTCCGCGGGCTCAGGGGTCTCCCTCAGCCTTTAGTGACGGGGGCTCTCTGGAGAGCTCATGAGTACCAGCTGTCCTTCCGACGCTCTGACAGCCAAGCCATTAGCATCGGGGGAGGTCTGACCCCCTCCGGAGCCCAGGAAAGGAAGGAGCCCGGGAAGAGAAGCGGCCCGGGGACGCCGGCCTCCAAGGTGGCCAGTGCCAGCCGGCTCAGACTCCAGACCCCGGGCAAACGAGGGCCTGGCTAAGTTCCTCTGCAGACCGAGGCTCCTGTGGACGAAAACAACAGCCGTCCTAGGCTGTCTCCCGGAGTCCTTGCGACATCCGGATTAAAGATCCCAGACAGCCGCCATCTAGGGGGCAGAAGCACCGGGGTTCGCCCGGTTCCCAGCTCCCGGGGCGGCGGCCGGGCACACCCCGCGCCAGCCTCCGCCGCCGTCGGGCTCGGGTACCAGGCGAGCGGCTCTGGGCTGGGACCGGGCGCGCCCTCCTCACCCGGGAGGAGCCGGAGGAGTAGGCCGGAGGGAAGGGAGATTCGGAGGACCGCGCTGCGCGGGGCGATGGCGACCCCTGGCGGTCGTGGCGGGAAGCGGAGAGCCCGAGCGCGACTCGTGCCCGCTCGGCCGGGTCCCCAGCGTCCCCTCGCGGCTTCTCTCCGCCTCGGCCCCGCCTTCCCCGCCCCTCCGCGCCTCCCGCCCCGGGTCGCAGCCACCCGCAGGCCCCGACTCGCCGCACCCCGGATTCCTGTCTCGCCCCAGGATGCCTGTCCCCGGCTACCTGTTGGCTTCCCGGTGCACGCGGCTCCTGGTGGCAGTTCTGAGGGAACGCAGAGCCGGGCTGAAGGAGAGCCTCCCCCGGGGAACGAGGTGTCCTCGGCTTCAGGCCGTCACCTGGCCGAGGGCTTCCCCAGACCTGAAATCCGGCCGCCGGCGTCCAGAGCTCGGACTGTGAGCCCCGCTGATGCCGGATCAGGGGCTCCCGGGACACTCCGGGGGTGGCGGAGTTGTGCGTGGAGGAGGGCGGGAGTTTCTAGGGCCAAATGAGGACCCTCGACAACCCCCTCCGGCCCGCACGGTGATAGGCCCCTGCATTTCCAAGGTCACGGGCATCCCCCAAACACACTGGCTTTCCATTTAAGGCTCTGATGATGTCCTGGCGGTGGTGATGAAGCAGTGGGCACGTTGTTAAGTACTTCACATCTATTTTTCTCAATTTATCCTCACAGCAAACCTAAGATGTTAAGTATGCCTGTCAATATTTTACAGATACAGAGACCGAAGCGTAAAGAAGTTATAGAAGTTGCTGAAGGTGCAACAAGGAGTGACCACGGGTCTGACGATGCCAAGACTCCAGACCTACAGGCCTCCAGGTGTCTGTCAGTCCCCGGAGCAGGGGTTACAGGCAGCAGCGTTTCACCCTCAGTGGGAGATTTTGCAGGTCATCGCCCTCCTCCCCATCCCCCTCTCCGTCCTATCTGCCAGTCCTCAGTGTACCAGGGAAAGGTGCCTCCAGGACCCCAGACGGTGATCTGTGAGTCCTGGGAGATTCGGGGACATGCTCTCATCCCGCCCCATTTGCCCCTCAGCCTCTGTCCTTCCAGACTGAGGCTCCGCTTCTCAGAGGGTTTCCTTAAGGAACACTGAGACATGGCCTGGGCTGGCTGCAAACTTAACTTCTCCTGAGAGAGTCCAGCCTGCCAGAGCAGGAAGGCCCCACCTTCCACTAGTCACCTGCTGCCAGCATCTCACCCTGCCCAGAGCAGAGCCGCCTGAGGCCCTCAAAACAGCCCATTTCAGTAGGCAGTGGTCACCTGTTTGAAGAATCAAGGAATATACGTTGTGTTAATTTCCCAGAGCTGCTGTAACGAAGTGCCACAACCAGGTGGCTTAAAGCAGCAGAAACTTTTATTCACTCACAGTTCTGGAGAGTGGAAGTCCAAAAGCAAGGTGTGGGCACAGCCGTGCCCCTTCTGAAACCTGTAGAGGAGGACCCTCCCTGCCTCCTGCAGCTTCTGATAGTGGCCCGCAAGCTCGGAGCTCCTTGGCTGGTAAGTGCATCACCCCAGTCTCTGCCCCCGCCTTCACAGGGCCCTCCCTGACCAAACATGACCTCATGGAAGACATCTGCAGAGACCCTATTTCCAAATAAGGTCACATTCACAGGTACTTGGGGTTAGGACATAAGCATTTTTGAAGGACACAGTTCAACCCATGACAACTGTTCAGGGCACTGAGCTTGTGGTCTGATTTTCCATTAAAACTGGAGCTCTCGGGTCTTGGTTTGTCACAGCAAGAAAAAGGTGGACAGCGTTTATGAGATGGTGCTGCCTTACACACTGCGAAGATGTACGTATTTCACTCCTGACTCCTTTCCCTTTTTATTAGTCCATCAGTGATGCCTTTGTGGTCACGGTATGACTGTTTACTCCAGGCATAAGTGCTTCTGTTTCTCTTTCGTGTTTGGTGTTAAAATGGAATATTAACTTGGGATATAGCCTCTCCCTCCCAGGCAGTGGCACGAAGCATGCTAACGTCAGAATAGGTCATGCTGACCTCGCGTGCTCACTGAGGTCCGATCTCCTCTGCCTGGGCCTTAGGCCTCATCACAGTCCAGCCCCAGCTCTCCTTTCCTGCCGCTGCCCGTGCATTCACATATGCATGGGCCTCCCTGTCCATGGCTGTTTGCCCTGCCCAGAAATGCCCCCCGGGTTTCCACATCCATGCCTTTGCTGTGTCATTCCTGGAATCCCTTTCCCAAAGCCAGCTCTTCTGTTGACATGTTCCCCAATCTTCAAGGCCAAGTTTAAAGGCTACCACCGCCAGGAAGTTTTCTTCACCCTCCAGCTTCCTCCTGAGAAGGCTGGAGGCCCAGGTTGGCCTTCTGTTTGTTGCAGCAAAGTGTGTTACAGCTCAGTGTTACAGCTCAGTTGTGACAGCAGCCTGGATCTGGGCGAGAGACCAAGCAGCACTCAGAGAGTTGGAGAACTCAGATTTATTACGCCAGTGGGCCCAGAGGAATTAATACTCCAAGCTCTGGATCCTGTCTATAGGTTTACACAAGCTTTATAGGCTGCCAGCCTATACTTCGCAATATCATATACAAATAAGGTGTAACAAAGGTGACTGACTAGGAATGAGCTTTGTAGAAATGCACCAATCAGGAGTGATAAAATGGACCAATCAGGAGTGAGCTCCATGCAAATGAGGCACTACAAATGGACCAATCAGGAGTTAGCTGAGGGAACCAACAGAATCTCAGGGGTAAGTTCTGCTTTCCTAGAAGTAAGCCGTTTAAGAGTTAAAAAGTGAGATAAAGCTGCTGGGCCAGGGAACCAAATGGTGCTGGCAGGAGAGTAGTGGCCCTGCCTGGGGGCCCTGCCGTCCTTTTCATGGGGCTTCCCACCTCACATTAAGGCACTGACCACAAGCTGTTTTGGTCTGAAGCAAATTTATGTCTTTCCTTCACTCCCCCTATTCCTAGTAAGCAGTAATGAAGTCTGGAAGAGGCCCATTTCATACAAGGAGTAGCTGAGGCTGTGGGGGAATGTTTACTTGGAAAAGAGAAGACTTCGTGAGGCATGTGCCCCAAGCCCTTCAACTGCCAAGACACACACCCCTCTTCCTAGCACAGAGCAGTGCTCAAATGTAACCTCCTGTCCCATATTAATGTCTCTCTTGTACCCCTTTCAGGTGGTGGGGTAGGCAGAAGTCTAAAGATAACCCCCAAGATTTCCTGCACCCCAGGAAATTCCTACCCTGAGGAATCCCCAGGACTGTGAAGATGATGGTTTCACTTCTGTGATTAAGCTATGTTACATGGCACAGTTGACCTTAAAATAAGGAAATTATCTGAGTGGGCCTATACTGATTACATGAGTCCTTGAAAAGCAGAGTTCCCTTCAGCTGGTCACAGAATGAAGTCCAAGAGTCCAAGAGGATGGTCTTCATATGCATTTTGTGTGTGTGTGTGTGAGTTAAGCAGTTTATTGTTGTATTTTTTGTTTTTAATTTATATATATTTTTATTGAATTATAGTCAGTTTACAATGTTGTGTCAATTTCTGGTGTACAGCACAATATTTCAGTCATATAGGCACATTTATATATTCATTTTCATATGCTTTTTAACCATAAGTTACTACAAGATACTGAATATAGCTTCCTGTGCTATACAATATAAACTTGTTGTTTATCTATTTTATATGTATTAGTTAGTATCTGCAAATCTCGAACTCCCAATTTAACCCTTCCCACTCCCTTCCTCCCCTGTAAATCTTGTATTCAGTAACCTCACTGGACTCACTTATTAGTTCTTAGGAGGTTTTTTTTTTAAATACATTACTTAGGATTTTTTACAATCAGGTCATCCACACATAGGGAATGTTTTATTTCTTCTTTCCCAATCTGTATGCCTTTTATTTTCTTTTCTTGCTTTATTACACTGGTTAAAACTTTCAGCACTATAATAGTGAGAGCAAACATCTTTGCCTTCTTCCTGATCTTAAGTGGAAAGCATTCAGTTTTTCACCATTAAGTAGGTTTTTTGTAGATGTGCTTTAATAAGTTGAGGAACTTGTCTTCTATTCCTATTTTCTGAGTCTTTATCATGAATGTTGGATTTTTCACATGCTTTGTCTGCATCAAGTGCTAGGATTTTTTTTCTTTAGTCTGATAATGTGGCGGTTAGACTGTTTTTCAAATATTGAACCAGCCTGGCATTCCTAGAATAAACCCCACTTGGTCATGGTGTATAATTTTTTACGTTGCTAGAGTCTATTTGCTAACATTTTGTTAAGGATTTTTGTATATATATTCATGAGGGGTATTGGCCTGTAGTTTTTTTCTTCTGTAGTTTTTTTCTTTGTTTTTGGATTGTCTTTGGTTTTTTATCAGGGTAATACTAACTTCATAAAATAGTAAGTGTTCTTTTCTATTTTCTGGAGAAGATTGTATAATTGGTATTAATTTTTCTTTGGTAGGATTTCCAGTGAAACCAACTGGGAACTAGAGATTTCTTTTGCAGGACTTAAAAATTAATTCAATTTTCTGAATAGCTGTAGGCCTATTCAAATAATGTATTTCATTTTGGGTGAAATCTAGTAATTTGTGTTTTTCAAGAAATTGGTCAATGTCATCTAAGTTGTCAAATTTGTGTATAAAATTGTTTGTAGTGCTCCCTTACTATCTTTTTGATGTCTGTAGTGGCCACAGTGATATCCCAGTTTATTCCCCATATTGGTCATTTGTGTCTTGTCTTCTTTTTTGTCAGTCTGGCTAGAGGTTTGTTGATTTTACTCATCTTTCCACAGAACCAGTCCTTTGTTTCATTAATTTTCTCTACTGGTTTTGTCTCAATTTTATTGATTTCTGATCCAACTTTCTTTCCTTTTTCTTGCTTTGGGTTTTTCTAGGTGTTTGAAGTGGAAACTTTCTCCTGAAGTGCTTCACCAAGGTATGGTTTTTTGCCTTCAACAGAATGCCAGTTGACAACCCTCTTCAAGTTCTAGTGTAAAGTACTGTGAACTTTAGTTCAGGTGAGAACAAGTCCCTCAGCCTGACAAATGTCTCTGGGACTCACATCAGCAAGATCAGAAAGTACTGGTTTGGTCATGTTTTTTTACAAGCCATTGCCAAAGAATCACTTACCTGACCACCCTCTGCTCCACAATGACCCCCATTTCATAGAGGAGGCAGCTAAGGAGAGAAACAGCTTTCCTTAAATCCTTAGATGGGCAATGATTGGGTCTCCAATTTCCAATTTCTGTCTCTCCTTTAAGCATCTTGGTTCTCATAATTCCCAGCACCCCATCTCTTCTCCAACCACCATCATTTCCACTCTCTCCTTTTAGAAATGAGGAAGAATAGGGACTGTTCTCCCATGGTCATAACAAATGCTGTATTTCCCACTTTATTGGTTACAAAGCAATGAAGGAAAATGTTGTCCTCATGTCTGAGAATTCTATGTGATTAGGAGCTCTTTCCAAATCTGAAACATCCACAACCTTAAGAAAAAGAATGAGCACATAATGATTTGATTGGCTTTCTCTTTTAATCAAAAACATACTTTGTTACAGAGTTCTCAGGAAAGGTTCAACTATTTTTCAGCCACAGACTTCAACCAGGCAAAGTGTACAGAAAGCCACCAAGGAACTACCGGAGCTTTAGCTGACCAGTTTCCCCAAAAGCAGAAGCTAAGTGTGGCTCTTCTCTGAGTTCTGGCATAGCTGCATTCCTCTGACTTCAGGGGAGGAGACAGAGTGGGGAAAGACTACCACCAAATCTGTCCCCAACCCCTAGAAACCTCCTCCGAGTGGTTCTGCAGCCCACCAGGTTTTCATCACCTACAAGCGTTCACGCTTTTCCCTTAAATCACATGTCCATGGCACTGGCCAGAACCCAATACAAGGAAGAAGCCTGCCGACTCCATGTTTAGCCTTTTACCCAACCCAAGCCCATGAGTCCTTCTATCAATGACAAGCAGCCATAGCAACAGCAGCTGGTTTCATCCCTTTCTCTCCAGCTACCACAGAGCTGGCCTCTACCAGGACTCCCCACCCCCAAGGAAGGCTCTCAAGGTCCTTGAAAAAGCCAAGTCCATTAATTATACTCATCCAAGGTTAGGCTGGAAGAGAACTCTGAAAGGAATGCTCCAGCCAAAAGTCTTCTAATCAAAATGGACCTAAAAAGAGCCAAAAATAAAGTAAATAATCATCCACTGGTACTGTTTTCTTGAGTCATATAAACCATTTAAATTGATTCAGTTTCAGGGAATTTCCCTGTTTTGAGCATAGAAAGAGCTAAGAAACCAAAGACTCAAAGCAATGACCTCTAATATCATTAGGCATTTACAACAAATTTTCAATCCACTTTAGTTTAAAAAAGAAAAAAAATTACCAGCACACAGCACTTAAGAGAATGGTGTCACACACATACCAACCCAAAAGGCAGAATATCATGACTCAAAAAAAGCCTTAATACACCTTGAACAGAGATGATGGGAAAAATAAAATGAAGGCTTTTCTCCATCTTTTTTTTTTTTTAAGTATTTATTGCAGCCCCCAAGGTGGTGCTAGGCCTTTGGTTGAATTTAAGTCTTAAGGACATATTATGTAACTTCTTGTCCATAGAACAGTAATAAAATATTAAGCCTAGTCTTATTTGAATAATGTGGAAATAAGTAAAAAGCCCCCTCAAACAGCAGACCAAAGGTAAGGAAGAAATCAAAAACTGCTGCAAGGCAGGCAAGGTCACTTAAACTTCAGAGCTGGAAGAACTCATCCAGTCCAACTCCCTCATTTTACAGATGAGGCAACTGAGGCCCAAAAAAGGTAAATGACTTGCCCAAGGTCATACATCAAATTAGTGGCAGAGCGCAAACTAGAGAGTGCAACTGTCTGGCCCCAGCCCAGAGCCACTTGTTCAGACTGAACAGCAACACTGGTTCTGAGACCTACTGAGAAAACATCTGAAATAAACTGTGAAAACTATCCATGTCAATAGAGAGAGATGATTGTCTTCACCAGAGTTTTTTCCTTAGTTCTTCCTATATTTAAAAAAAAAAAAAAGATGATGATGATGATGATGATGGAAAGAAAGAAGATTCACTCATTCAAGTCTGATGTTAAAATCCCTGAAAACGTCAGCAATTACTTTAGCTACTCCTTGGGGCAGGACATCAGACCCTCGATTCTCATAAAGGCACCTATAGGTCAAGAATAACTGTAGAGGAGGAAGGCCAGAAGACAGGACTCCAAAAGGGGACACCAAAACTAAACAAACATGACCCTCTCATTTTCCATGGTTTTTGTTTTTTGCTCTTATTCTTTTTATTTTTTATTTTTTTGGCTGGTGCCCTCTAGGCTACTGGCTCTGGCTATTGATGCTAATTTAGTAACCAACCCTTGTAACCCCAGTTTTCATCTGAGCAGCATTCAAGTGGAAGAAACAAAACCTTTTCAAAGGGGGAAAACATGAATATGACTCACTTCTCTCTACTTCAACTACCTGAAACTCAGCAAGAATCAGGAAGCACACTAAACAGTCAAATCGGTAACAAATGCCAAAGCACTGAAGTCCTTTTCAATACTTTACAGGAAAGTTTCTTGGGTCCCAACCTAGTTTGCCCTTGTGTTTTAAAGAAGGTTCTAATAAGTACAGTTATCTGGTTTCCTTGCCCAAGCAGCTGGGAAAATGAATCAGAAAGGAAAGAAGAAACTACAGGGAGGTACACTAACAGCACACAGGAAGTAGTTGCTGTTAGTAAGTAAGGGTGTGTGCGTACAAAAAACCTAAACATTCCAAACCACAGCAGTCTGTGACCATTTAGTGAAGGCAAAACAGTCCCACCTGTCTTCGCAGCCCCTGAAGTCTACGAGACAGAGACATACACATGAAAACACTGTATTCAGTATGTTCTCTGATACACGTATTAAATAACTCCATCCAAAAAATGGCCCAAGTGAAAAAAGTTTTACTGCTTAAATAAGGCAAGTTTGGATTATGCAGAAAATTCCATTCCACAGTGAGACCAGATAAGATAAACGACCTAGCAACACGGGGGCCAAGCGCTAGGGACAAGGCTGGGCCTGAAGATGCTACGAGTAAGGCCACTAATTTGTTTATATCCTTCCTGATATAGCTTAGGAGAAAAGAAATTATCTAGTTGTCAGGAAAAAAACAGACGCTTGCACAAAAGATTCTCAAATCCTATTTTCTATAGTCTTGCAAAGGAGGGTTTAGGCAATTATTTACAGATAGCTATCTGCAACAAGATGGGTTGTGCCTTTAGGAAGGGGGGGGGAAGCATTTCTTCATGCTATTATCTGCTAGTCCTAGCCAAAACGCTCTATCTACGAAAAAGTTGTTAACTGACTTTACAAGTAACTGCTTTCGTATACTCATTTACCCCAGTGACCAAAAATTCACCATTTTCCCAACCTGCTCTCATTAAATAAAATGCCAGTAAAATGACTCAGTGATGGAGAGAGCAGACTATGGAAACTATCAACAAAAAGAAGCCTGCCTTACTCAGAATAAAGCCACTTCTTCCAAAAGGCTCTCAGAAAGGTTCTGAACTAATCTGATTTTGCATAATAGCTAGTGAGTAACTGTTAACTAGTTACCACCAAACCAGGAATAGAAACACTGCACCATATATTCTTTAACCTCCATAGAAGCACCACGGGAAAAAGTAAAATTTCCCTTCTCCAGATGCGCACGGTCAAAAAGACAACTGCAATAAACTTTTAAAATGAGATATTTATCATCTGGAAGACAGGACATTTTATTTTGCCTTCAAATGTTCTATTACAAATACCCCCCTCTTTACACCACACCCTTCCTCACAAAAGTGGATGTTTAACTTTGAAATACAACACAGCTAATAACGTGTTCAGTTTACTTGGACATTTTGAGTACGGTTATCCTTAAGCCAGGCCACCCAACCTGTAAACTTACTATGTTTACAGGAGGAATGGCACAAGCGACATAATTAACGCCTACTTAGGTCAGTATAAATTAGCCACGCTTCTGGAAAAACAAGGGAATATGGCAGTGATTTATTATTATTATCTTTGTACACCAGGGGTAGTACACTATAAAAAAATGAGATAGACTATATCCCACAAATAATCTACTCCCTGGAAAATAAAGGCAACACCATTTTGAATGTAAGGATTTCCTTTTGATGACACATGGAAGGCACTAGACAGAAGTGGGATGGGCCCCTGCTGGATTACCACGGTGCGTGCTTGGTTCACCGCTCACTCTGCTTTCACTGAAGTTCAACATGTTGAGAGTCTCTGAGATATGAACTAGCTAGAGAAAACCCACCCAGAACCATATCCTCGTAACAATCAGATTCCAAGAATTGTGGAAACCACTCTACCCTTAAAATAGCCGTAAAACTCTTAAACCTACTGATTCTTTTAGTCTTACTCGTCAAAGATGACTACCTCTAAGAAATGGAAATACTGTTTAACAACTAAGTCTTCAGGAATAACTGATTATAATATACTAGATGTTTTCTCAAAAACATGAGACTGAACCCAGGCACAAACAGAAAGCAATCAATTAACTAGAAGTACTTCTACGTACTTGTAGTATTTTTATGGCTCTTTGCAGAAAGAAACCAAGGCGGGTGGCTTGGCCTCAAGGACAGACTTCTTAACAAATATTTTCCACAATACTTTCCCCAGATGACTAAACACGTAAACCTTCCTTAAAGGAAGGAGGCAATGGATTATATCATAGCATGCTTATGGTTCTAGCCAAATAACTTGGATTTTTAAAATCTTATATTCTAAAACTCTCTCCTCTCAGTTATTCTTCATTCATAGTAAAATGGACCTAAAGTCAAAAATTTCTAGAGAATGAAGATACCTTTAAAATAATCTGCCAATAAAACTGAAAATCACCAAACTTTTACAGATTAAAATTAGGTCTTCAATAGAAGTATCTGTAAGTACTCAAGAGTATAAATAAGCTGGGAGAGAAGTGATTTTAAAAAACAGAAAGACACGTAGCTTGGATCAAGATCTGTTTAAATCACAGCAGTAAGCAAACTGGTTTCTAGGATGGTCTTATTAATAAGACCTAAGCAAGGAAGTAGATCTGTTCACTTAAGTCAGTATAAGGATGACTATCATGCATAAGAGTTTTTCATGTCTCAAACTTGTAACACACCTGAAATAATCTTATTATGCTTAGAAAGGCCCTCTAAGTAAAAAGTAAAAACATCTTAAAGATATCCCTTGATTTATTTCACACTATTTTATCCTGTAGACAACCTATTTATCTTATAGACAATCAGGCCTAGTTTTGCTACAGTAAAATAAAAGTTTAAAAAACAACCAACTCTACACTTGATACACAATGTCTACAGGGAAGTAAGTCCTGGTAGAGTGGGAGAGAAAAACCAAAGCTGCCCAACAGTACTGGCTGCTGCCTGTCGTTTAGTAGAAGGTGTCTCGCCACTGAGGTTGGACTCAAAAGTGCAAAAGAAAAAACTTAAAAATCAAACCTAGAATTCAACTTTGCATGTTGAGACTCAGTTTTATTTATGCTACTAGCTAAGTAAAAAGCATACATATTGTGTCTGTGGTACAGTCAATACATTTGCAACTTTTCTACTTAAATTCTCTATACAAAGTCACTGCCATTTGATATGACCATTGATGGCAAAGGGCTTAGAATAACCAAAAGGTATAAAAAAGTTTGCAGTCTTGCCCCAAGATACAAAAACTGAATTTTAAACAATGTCATAACATACATGATTTAAACAGTATACGAAAAAAAAGTCACACATCAAATCAAGTACAAAAATATCCAAACTACCTATTATGAACGGTAATGTTTCCATTATTCTGCACAGTATTTAACACAGAATTTAGCAGTTTCCAAAAAACTCATTATTTAGTTTAAGCATTGCCACCTTTGCAGAACGGTGAGATATTAGGTGGAGTGACACTGCTTTTAGTGTTTTTAAAAATACAAAACCTTTCTCTATGTTAATGAAGAAAATAAATTCCTCTTCTAGGCTTCTTAGTAACCAAACTTATGCCTAGAAATATAGACTACACCTACTGCTTAACAGGGCAAAAGTATATTTATTGATAGTTATCCAACAAAGATAACAAATGTAATTTTAAATGATATTCCTCTGTCTGGTAATTTTAAGGAATTCTCAATATACACAGATTAGTGTTTTGCCTTGGCAAAAATAAAATTGAAGTTGCAAGACAATCTGAATTGAAATCATTTTCACTAGTTTAACTTGCAAAAACACATTTTGGATGGAAGGTTATAATACATTACTATATTATTTTTTAAACAGAGTGAAGTTGCTCTTGGTAAAATTAACTCACCTACATGGCACACTATTTTGGAGTAAAGTATGTTCAATACTAACAGCTCACACACAAGATAACAGAGGTGAATTAACTGTGAGAACTTCTCTGCCTTTAAAATCAGCAGTACTGAATTTACTCTGTAGAATAACACACACATCGATGTTCTGCATTTTTATAAAAGGCTCTAAGACATTTTAAAGGGCTAAATTTTCCAGCAGTGGAATGACTCCTTCATACGTAACTGATGAAGATTTAATAAGAATGTGTTTTTCCTGATCTTCAAGCTGAGCCATGCCTGAAAAGTTCTAAATAGGAAAAAAAAATAAATTGTTTTAATCCAGTTTCTGTCTGCTAGGAGCAAGGCAGCAAACACATTTTCAACCCTTTATGAAAAGATAAAGCAGAACAAAAGTGAAATATATCTTCAGATTATAAACAGGATTGTATTTTATAGTCCACCATCCTGATAATGTTAAGGGCCCCAAAACAGTTAAAAGACCTCAGTCTAAAGGCTGTGGGTCAGCAATAGGCATGGTGTGAAGCACTTCATCTAGGAGCTGGAGGGCCCGGTGTAAGTGAATCTCAATCCAACAAGGTGTTTCCTTGATGCTCTGTCTCGGGTAATCAGGTCCCCAGCCTTTCACAAAGCTCATCCTGAGTATGCATAAGCGACGGAGGTCATCGACACCGATCCCAGCAGCGGCTGACAAACCTTCACGGAAAAGATTTGGAAGACGTCAGAGGGTCAGGCTGACCTCCTCCCATCCTCCCTAAATCTTACATTAATAAGGTGACCAGCTTTCTTTAGATCTTTCTCCCCAGCATATAACTTCTCTGTCAAAGTGCCAAGAAGTAAGTGTAGCTCTACACTTTATCAACAGGGGCTGAAAACTGTTGGTTAAGACAATTCACATTCCACATGGGCCTTCTAGCTACTACCAGTCATAAATCACCACAATCCACCAACACCACACCCACTTTTCTCTTTAGAAGTGGGGGTGAAGGGATAAGAAACGACTTGTTTTTAAGAGGTAGTGCATGTCTACAGGGTGGTTCTAAGAACCTTACTGTCTGTCAAACAGTCTAGTTCAGGGTAAGACATGACTAATAATGAGACAGTTAATAATTCTGGTTTCACTAAGACTTCTTGGATGACCCAGATGATGTCTCTCAACTTCACAATGTAACAGGGATAATATGCAATTACTCAACAGGGGGCAGTAGATGAGAATGAGAAATTTTACTAAAACTTTGTGCATACTAGGAGTAAAAGCATATTTGTAACATCAAAACTAGAAAATTAATGGTTTATATACCAAAATTTTTTTAAAAAATCAAATTCTCTAAATGAGTATGCCTTAGCTACCTCTAAATTGTAAACTCCTGAACATAAGTCACAATGAAGACTCTGCATCTAATTTTCCAGTCAGAACATACAGTCATATAGTCAATCTGCATTCATCAATATTACAATGAAACTAATGGGAGGAATTTGCATGTACTGTAGAGAAACCTGCAGGGCCACTGCAGTTTTCTTAGCCAGTGTGATTTGCTTACCACACTGAAGAGGTTAAGAACAGGGGTTGAATGAATCACTAGTTATGCCTTCAGACGTGGAAGATGGGTGCCACGTGTTTCCATCATAAAAGTCTATAGTCAGGAGTTTAACTCTGCAGTAAAAAATTCCCCATCAGTGTGAAACCTGGCACACAGTTCAATTTTACCCTAAAATTAAAAAAAAGTCTACAAGTTATCAAAATACCACCCTCACTTAGTTTTCTCTCCATGCTTAGCACACTTAAAAAAAAAAACTGGAGAGGTGCCTAATTCTGAAATTGAAATATGCTTTCCTTCTAGAATAAAGCAAAGCATGTCAGTGATTACAAAATTAAAAGGACCAACACAAAAAGGGGAGATTGATCAATATAATAACAACCCCCCTTTTCTCCTTTATCCCACACTCCCTTTTTGATACAAAAAGAATGAACACTGGGTCCTAGACAATGGGCAACTATTACAAAAGAATGTTTTTTTACAAATTCAAAAATGTTATTATCCCAGTAAAAAAAACAAACTTTAACTTCTATTACTGCTTAAAGTAACTAATCAACCAAGTCAATTAAGATAAAATGCCAACTATTGCACTTAAAAAAACAGTATCAAAAGCATACTTACTGATAGCTGGGGCTATTCCACCTACTGATCCTGGGCCGGGGATGTTTCCCGCCACGGCTGCTGCCTGGGCAGCCGCTGCAGCCTGCGCCGTGGCCGCCTGCTGCTGCATCTGACGATGACACTGGCGCAAATCAAAGACCTTAAAAAAAAAAAGGAGAAGTCTCACACTATAAGCCCATCAGAAACTATTCCACACGTCAAAAACCAATGCACAATTTACTCAAAATGCATAGCTTGATTCAGCTCTCAGAAGAAAATTATTTCAAAATTAAAGTTGTTTATGTGGACTGTAATTGCTAGTTCACATTTCACTATCAGGGCAGCTCTGGCTGCCACAGGTCTCTGTGTCCTTTATCTAGAGTTCAGTGCGGGTCAGCCATCACTGTCCTTGTGAAAAGCACCCATCTGTGTGAAATGAACAGTTAAGAAAACACCCCGCCCTTTCATAACCAAATTCCCAAGAGTTTTCTTTAGGCTGAATTGATTGCCTCGGTCACGTGGCCAACGTCTTTTCTTTATTATTCTAGCCATTTGGAAGAGTGAATAAAAGGCATTGTCGCCATATTAGAAAACATTTCTCAGAGACGCACAGTTTAGTTCATCGAAGCAAAATAACATGATATTTAGGACTCATTTTAAAATACTTAAGAAACAAAGGAAGAAAACAGTTCAAATCTTTAACTACTGAATCTCAGTAATGGATATATGGGATTCATTAACTAGCTTCTACTTTTCTCTAAACTCATGATTAAAAAAAAAAGCTTAGCTTTGATCCTTTGATCACTGATATCTGCTACTTATATGGATTAAATTTCTTAACCTCTCTGGAGCCTCAATTTTCTTACCTATAAAATGAGAATACTAAGTATACATAGGGTTGTTGTAAACTTGGCATGGTATACAGTAAGCGGTCAATAAATGTTCCATATTATTTTGCTTTTGGCCTCCCATGTAGCCATTTACCTTTCAGGAGGGGTTAAGGAGTTCATAAGCAGTTTCAGTGTTCTTTATCAGCTGTGCCAAGGGCTGGCATAGTAAGGAACGGGTTGTCACTTTTATCCTTATCCTCATGAAAGTACCAAAATGTTCTTTCAATAAGCAAGAAATCATGGATGGTAAATCACCTTTTTTCCAGAAAAAAAACAACTTCCTAAAATAATGTATTTGCTTTTATTTGCATTTTAAAAAGCCCTGAAAGGTTACAGAAGCAGAATGGTCGTCATGAGAAGTTGTAGGAGAGGAAGACAAGCACAGAATAGAAGCAAGGTGATTCAATGCACATTTTTATATCATATGAATATCTGAACCATGTGACTATATTCCTTCTTCAAAGAGTAAATTAAAATTTTTAAAAAATCCAAGTATGCACAGAATCCAAATATGAGCAAGCATAATTATCCTTGACAATAAAAAAAAAAATCAAAGAATGCATAACATAGTAGTTTATCAGATAAACAAACAAGTCTGAAGCCCAAACCATTAGTTTTCAGATGCCTGAAAAAACTGGCTGTAAACTTTAGCCATGGTATTCACATGAGCCATGTGAGCAGACAACAACAATAAACAAAACCCTCTCCAAACAGGAAACAAGGCTATTTACTTATTTTTCTACTCCATGCCTGTCTTCTGGCATCAATGAAGGCAAAACTTATACTATCCCAGTCTCTGAAGAGACAGGATTTGTCAAATCGTGTAGGTATTAACTGGCCAAACCACCAGTCCTAAAAGGCTTCAGGAGAGAAAGCATGACAAAGTAAGGTCTGGAAATCAGAAATCTCACAATGCCCAGAACAAAAACCATCATTTTTTCAAGATTTCCCACGAATCCACTTGCTTCTGAACTTTCCCACTGGGCTCTGACCTCTTGGAAGGCATCAGAAGCACAGTGCAAAGCAGGGACTCAAATATGGAAAAGCCAAACTGCTCTACAACCACTCTTTTTTTTTTTTAAGGAAATTAATAAACTTTTTTTAGAGCAGTTTTAGGTTCAGGATAAAATTGAGCAAAAAAGTAAAGAGTTCTCTATCCCCACTCAAGTACAACTTCCCCCACTATCAACATCCTGCACCAGTGTTACAATCTGTTAGGACTGAGGAACCTACACTGATACATCAGTATCACCATAAGTCATCGTTTACATTAAGTTTCACTCTTGGTTTTATAAATTATACAGGTTTACACAAATGTTTAATGACATGTATCCAACACTGCAGTACCATTCAGAATATTTTCAATGCTCTAAAAGTCCTCTGTGCTCTGCCTGTGCATTCTCTCCTCCTCCCTTAACCCTGAAAACCACTGATTTTCTTCTTTTTTTTGTATGTGTGACTGACTTTTATTAAGATATTCACTTTGTTGCCTTGTTCTGGTGGTCTGGAACACAAGAGCAATATCTCCAAGGTAACCTCATTAGCATAACAAAAGACACATTTATCACTCCCATTATTTAGGAAATTCCAAGAATTTTAGGACTCTGAGCCAGAAATGGGGATGAAGATCAAATACATGCTTCTATTATCTCACACTTGATATGACAAGTTTTGGGGCTTCTTTAGGAGTTAGACGTTTGTTCAAATCCATTGACAAACCACTGATCTTCTTACTGTCTCCATAGTTTTGCCTTTTCCAGAATGTCACTGTTAGAATCATACAGTATGTAGCCTTTTCAGATTGGCTTCTTTCACTTAGTAATATTCATTTAAGGTTACTCTACGTCTTTCCCTGACTTAATAGCTCATTTCTTTTTAGTGCTGAGTAATACTCCATTGTGTGGATGTACCACAGTTCATTTATCCATTCACGTACTGAGGGACATCTCGATTGCTTCCAAGTTGTGAGTAAAGCTGCTATAAACAACTGTGTGCAGGTTCTTCTGTGGACATAAGTTTTCAATTCATTTGGGTAAATATCAAGAAGTGTGACTGATGGATCATATGGTTAGAACATGTTCAGCTACGTAAGAAACTACCAAACCGTCTTCCAAAGTGGCTGTACCATTTTGCAATCTCACCAGGAATTAATGAGAGTTCCTGCTGCTCCACATCCTGGCCAGCATGTGGTGGTGTCAGTGTTTTGGATTTCGGCCACTCCACTGGTACGAAGTGGTATCTCCCTGTTGTTTTAACATGCAATTCTCTAATGACCTTGATGTTGAACAGCTACTCGTGTTTTCTTGCTGTCTACACTTTCTACTCAGTGAAGCACCTATTCAGGTCTTTTGCCCATTTTTCAGTCAGGCTGTTCGTTCTCTTATTGTTGAGTTTTAACTCTTTTCTGTATTTTCAATAATAATCCTTTATCAGATGTATTTTTTGCAAACATGTTCTCCCAGTCTGTGGCTAATCTTTTCATTCTCTTGACACTGCCTTTTGTAGAGCAGACACTTTTAATTTTAATGAAGTCCAGCCTATCAACTGTTTCTTTCATGGATCATGCCTTTGATGTTGAATCTAAAAAGTCCCTGCCATACCCAAGATCACCTAGGCTTCTCTCACATGTTATCTTCCAGGAGCTTCATGTTTTACATTTAGGTCTTTACAACCACTTAAAAAATTTTTTAATCATCGTTAACTTGTATGGCCCATATATAATCTTACTATCTTGGAGAAGTGAATAAAATTCACTTATAAATTCCCAGGGTACCCCTGACCCCATCATGAGTCATTAAAAATAACCAACAGATCTCCAAACAAAGGTTATTTACGACATGTTATAAACAACCACAATTATGATTGTCTTAACCTAAATCCATACTAACACTGGCAGCACATATTGTCAGTAACCACAAAGATGAAATTTTAAAACATGACTTATCTGCAGATGTAGTAAAAATGATTCATTAAGCACCTCAGCAAGTCTTCTTTCCACATGAGTTATTTATGTAATTACAGCACTCACAGCAGAAGACACACTCACTGGCTATACTGCTAACTGAAACCTGGGCTGCCTCCTCACTGTACACTCTGTCTACCCTAAAATAGACTTCATCATTATACTGCACGGTAAGATTAAAGCTTTCATTGAAATGCAACCATCTTCCTTTCACCATCTGACTGAGTTGTTAATAAGGACAATTCAAAGTAACCAAAGGTTTTAAGTATTTTCTTTGGCTCAGATTCAAAAGCTATTTCTGATCACTATCCCTGAGTTTATCAACAACTTACCTCTGCTTTCATGTATTTAAACATGTTTCCTATTTATTTCATTTATTTAAACATATCAGTTTATGATTTAACAAAGGTAAGTGTGTTATAAGCTTCACTGTCAACATCTTTAGTACATTCTCTTTCAACCAAGAGTCAAATTTTGGCATTTTTCTTTCGTAAGGCTTAATTACAACACTCTGTTTGAATCAATACCAAGAAACAGTAATTCAGAAAAGAGAAACAGATGATTGAATTGGTATACTGAACATCTGAACATAAGACTTCATTAAGTACTTGCTAGGTTATCTGACCTGGAGGTAAGAATCATGATACATAGTAAGTAACTGGGAATAAATTAAAGCGGAGATCATAACCTTCAGCTTAGCCCACCTGTGGTTTAGAAGCAGTGACTGCCCCCTGCCCCTAGCATATATGTGTTCAAAAACAAACCTGACTCAGCATCACCAGAGAAATGCAAATGAAAAACCACCAAAACAAGATATCCTCACACTCACTAGGATGGCTAAAATCAAGAAGATAATAACAAGTATTCACAGACTGTAGAGAAATTAGAACCTTCATACACTGTTGATGGAAATGCAAAATGTACAGCCACTGTGGAAAAGTTGGCAGTTTCTAAAAAGTTACAGAGAATTACTTTATGATCCAGCAATTCTACTCCTAGGTGTATACCCAAGAGAAATGAAGACACACATTCAAATAAAAACTTGTACATGAATATTCATAGCAGTATTATTCATAATACAGCCAAAAAATGGAAACTCATATGTTCATCAACTGATGAACGGACAAACAAAATGTGGTATGTGGAATATTATTCAGCCCTGAAAGGAATAGAGTACAGATATACGCTACATGGATGAAGCTTGAAAACATGCTTGAAAGAAGTCACGAAAGCCCACATTATGTGATTCCATTTATACAAATTGTTCTAGGTGGCAAATCCACAGAGAGAAAAAGAAGAGTGGCTGTCTAGGGCTGAGGGGTATGGGGGTTAGGGGGTAACAGCTAAAGGGTACAAGGCTTCTTTCTTGTAATGAAAGTGTTCTAAACTTGACTGTGGTGATGGCTGCACAGCTCTATGAATATACTAAAAGCCACTGAACTGCACGCTTTTAATGAGCAAATCACGTGGCATGTGACTTGTGTCTCACTGTCTCCATAAAGCTGTTAAACCCTGAGTGCCTGGTGCTTAAGCAACACAAATGGAGCAGGTCTCACTTTTGAAAGCAAAGAACGGTGCCAGTCAGAGAGAATTCCAAAGTTTGCTCCATTTAAAACTGCCATTTCATTGCATCAGACTTTCGTAAGTGTAAGATGACTGCTAGGTCATGAGAAGCAGGAAAAAAAAATCAACATCTTAGAAGGAAAAAAAAAATTTACTCCCAGCTTCTTGGTTTATAAAAATGAAAGAATGTCTCTCCAAACCTATGTTTTCCTTATTTTAATTAAAAAGGAAAAAATGTGTTCGTGTGTACATACATGTGTTGGGCAGGAGGGGCCCCCACGTGGATTCCCTAGTGCACAAGCACTCCTCCCAGGGGCTCGTGTTATCTTACACACAATCCACCCCAGCAACGTCATCTCTGGTGACAATCTATCTGACAACCTAAACAGTAATACACAGATCCTTTAGTAACTGCTGCCCAAAATACTAGTAAATGAAGAAAATGGTTATATTTAGGATATACTTACATCTCTTTCTGACTAATAAGACAGCTCTTCTGCATAATAATATACTTGGTTAAGAGAAATAATTATTTTTAGTTCTTAGTTAATACAACAAAAATGCGATGTTTTTCAGTCCACTAAAATGTCCCACAAGATAGTTATTTACTGTTCATGGCAGAAGTCTGAGATTACTATAAAACCTATCCATGATAGTGGTTTATCAAGTGATGACATGCCACATATCTTGGGGGCTTTTCAAGGACCATTTGTACTAAAACAGAGATATTACATTATTTAACAATCCTAGAAATTAACTATACAAGACCCCACATTTTCTAAGCTTAAATATTTTAAATACTACCCCATTTCTGGTAAGTTGGTAACTACTATAGGATACAAAGTATATATTCAACACTGTAGTCCTCTGTCCATTCACTTCAAATTGCACAAGTAATATATAGACTTCCAATCAATATGGATGCAGAAGTTTGCGTAATCACCTTCTCTCTCTGCTCCAAACACAAAGGCTAGAAAAACTATTAAAAGTAGGTATCTTTCAGGCCAATCATAAAATTCATATGGAAATCCAAGCACCTGGCAACAGCCAATATAACCCTGAAAAGTAATGAAGTTGGAGAGCTCAATTTCAAAACTTCCTACAAAGCTATTGTAACCAAGACAAAGTAGAACTGTCACAAGGACAGATACACAGAGCAATGAAGCAGAACTGATGGTTCAGAAATAAACCTCAACCATTTAGATTTAACTGAATTTCAACAAGGTGTCAAGATAATTTATTAAGGGAAAATAGTCTTTTGAACAAATGGCTGCTGGAACAACTGAATATTCTCATTCAAAAGAACAAATCTGGATACACAAAAAATTAACCCAAAATGGATCACAGACCTAAATGTAAGAGCTAAAATCATAAAACCCTTAGAAGAAAACATAGGAGTAACTCTTTATGACCTTGGATTAGGCAATAGTTTCTTAGATATGACACTAAAAAAGTACAAGCAACCAAAGAATAGATAAACTACATCAAAATTTAAAACTTTGGTGCTGCAATTCATTATCATTAAAGAACTGAAAGACAAGTCAAAGAATTGAAGAAAATATTTGCACATCATGTATCTAATAAAGAATAGATACCCAGAACATATAAAGAACTCTTACAACAATAATAAAAAGACAAAAAAAAAATTAAAAATGGCAAGATTTGAACAGACATTTCTCCAAAGATGACATACAAATGGCCAGTAAGCACATGAAAAGTTCAACATTATTAGCCATTAAGGAAATTTGCAAATCAAAACCACAATGAGATAGATACCACTTCACATCCACTAGGATGGCTAAAATTAAAAAGACAGATAAAAACAAGTATTGACAAGGATACAGAGAAATTGAAGCCCTCTATATACACTGCTGGTGGAAATGTAAAATGACACTGCCATTTTGGAAAACAATCTGGCAGTCCTTCAAAAAGTTAGACAAAGAGTTACCTTATGATCCATCAATTCCACTTGCAGGTATATATCCAAGAAAATTAAAAAGTACATCTACCTGAAAACTTGTACATGAATGTTAACAGCAGCATTATTCATAATAGCTAAAAAGCAGAAACAATCCATATGTCTACCAACTAATGATGGATAAACAAAATCCATCGTGGAAAGCAGGGACTGAAAACAGAAGGTACTTGGGGTACCAAACAGGAGGTGTAGGATGGTAATTTGACTTCTTAGGGTAATATGAAAAGAGGCAATAGATGGGCTCTCCAAGGGCTACAACTGGGCTCCTGCCCATGAATCAAGTGCTGGTAAATAGAAATGCATCTGAATAAATTCTTATCCATGGCAGAGGTAATAAGCATCAGAGAAACCTATGCAACAGGAATTAGATTCTAAGCATACTCGGGGATTAGAACTCAATTTCCTCAAGGGATAAAATTCCTCTACCTCCTAAATATAAGAAATGGTTCTGAGATGTGGGTCCCAGGGTGCCAGACTAAGGCAAAATTGTCCTACAGGGGGAAGCAATAACAGGGAGGAAAAACTAAAAAATAAAACGAATTCTCTTGAGACAAACTTGCCAACAAACATATATACATTACAAAGCACATAAGGAAATCCAGCACCATTTAAAAATAATAACAAAGCACAAAGAACTAAAACTCCTTGTGGAAAAACTAGAAAACACAAATAAAGACAATTCTGTTTGTATGCTAAACAATTTCCTGAGAGTAAGTGATGAGGTACAGTTAATTCCACTAACTTGCAATAGCTAACAATGAAGATGTTTAGGATGACTATGAAAAATCTGAAACTAGAAATATATTTAGGCTATCTAATTATAACTATCCTTCCCTTTCAAAACGGTATATGTTATAAACTAAAATTGAGATCAGTTAAATATCTAATAATTAATGAAAAACACGTCGGGCTTAATTTGCAAAAAGATATATAGTAAATAAAACTCATTTAATGCACAAAATAACTAACCTTAAAAAATGTGGGATTGAAGAATTTTTCATTTCTCCATTTTAATTTGAAAAGCTATTACTTTTAGAATTCCATTCCATAAAATCCTGAAGACTGGCTAAGATGAAATTCCAGAGTGTAATTTTTACATATTTTATATAAAAAGAATATAAATTTGGAGGTTTCACTCAGTATTTTCAAGAGCCTGTGTATTCCTCTAAAACATTTAACAAATTTGATAATAAAACAGTAGGGAATGAACGCAACCACAAAACTAGATAACCAATCAGGTCAATAAAAGTACCCAGGAAATGCGTTAATTTCTGATAATTTAATAAATAAAAAGACATTTTTACACTGCTCCCATCTCCATCTCAATTCTTTAAACAACAGAACTTTCCAAGTCTAAAATATGTGAATAAAATTGCAACTAACCTTTATATATGCGCTTGGGTAGATCTTATGAACAGCATCTCCAGGTGCACGCCCAGCTTCTCTGTCTAAGTAGTAGCTCTGTACAAAGACTGCGTGATCGCTAAGGCACCTGACCCAAACATCACCTTCACCTTTACATTCCAACTGCACACCTTTGCCTATGTGCAACCTTAGGAAGAAAAAGGGAATTACATTTCATTTTGGTAAGTATTTAAAAATAAATTTCAGCTCAGATTATGTAACACACCTAATATTAAAAAAAGTTTAAAGAATAAAGGACATTACATAACACCATAATCAAAAGATAGCCACTGTCAACATTTCTATATGTTTCTCTCTTTTTTTTTTACTATCTTATTCATATATAATAATGATGAGCATTCATATAATGCTTATTATGTGACTGGATCATTTAACATAAATTTTCACTTAACCCTCACAATTCAATTAAGATCAATTTAAAAATGTAGCTAATCATATGAGCCACATTTTAAGTGCTCAAAAGCTCCGTGTGGCTAGTAGTTACTATACTAGGCAGCACAGATATAAACCATTTCATTCATCACAGAAAATTCTATTAGTGCTGGCTTAGCAAATAGACATTTTCACAAAGTCACACAGTGATAGAGCCAAGATTATGTACTTATGCATACACACATTTCCTTAAAGCGTTAAGATCATACAATACCTAAAATTGTGTATGTTTTCCTATAATATTTCATCTTAAGTATTTACCTTTGATCATATCAACTTTTTATTAATATTTTAATGAATGCATAAAATGAAATTTTATTAAAATATATTTAACCATTTCCCTTTTATAATCAGTCTTCCACTATAAGCAACACTTGCGGAAACATGTCTTCATTTTATACTATTTTCTTTCAATAAATTTTTAGAAATACTATACAATCAGAGGAAATATAAATTAGTTTTCAAATTGGGTCCCAAAAGGTCTAATTACTATTCAAAACACAGAAACCCCTTTAACTTAAAAAAAAACTGTGTTTTATCATATTTTAAATAACAAACATCTACAATTAAAGTGAAATGCTTCTAAGTTCTGAATTTTCATGGCAGTAGGGTATAGCTCAATGGTAGAGCACATGCTTAGCATGCACGAGGTCCTGGGTTTAATCTCTAGTACCTCCATTTAAATCAATCAATCAATCAATCAATCAATCAATCAATCTAATTATTTCCCTCTACCCCCAAAATCAAATAATTGCTTAGTAAATATTTTTTTTAATTCTGAATTCCCAAGACAATCTTTATTCCTTTATCTATATTCAAAAACAATTCATATTGAAAAATATAACTTCAAATAAAAGACAACATACTATACTCAATGTTTAAAATAACTATACAATTAATACCTTGCTCTCTCAATGGCTTCTGTCCTGTGGACATTGGAGAGTTGACCCAAGCAAAAGCGATCTCCTCCAGAAGGGTCCACATATCCATCAACAGTAACAATAGGACAGCTTGAAGGAACCTTAAATGTCTCTCCTACTTGAACATCCATTTCAAAGTAAGCAATGGAACACCAATACTCAGGAGCTAAAGGAGATAAATGGGAGAGAACAGCCACTCAAGTGAGAAAGGTAAAAGGCTTTTACTTTCACTCCACACAACAAAGCTTTTAAGGGTAAAGGAAGGGGAGAGCACCTAAAAGAATTTGATTAAAATGACAATGCATTATAAAGCAGGCATTTCTATGTCTTCTGTTTTTCAGCTTAAGTACCTAGCATTCTTGAAACTCCAGTTATTTTTAAAATCTGGAATTTAGTTCTTACCTTAAAGTAGCCAATCAACAGAGAATTTAAAGAATGGAAGTAATTAGAATCATTAATTATTTAACCATGATGTTTCATCTGTCTGCACATAATATTATCTATGCAGTTTTTCAATTTGAACTTTTTAATTTTTTTTGGAACACACTGATTCTAATACATATTCCAGTGAAGTGTTCTTGAATAACATCAATCCATGGCTTATTTTCATAGATCCCTAACTGAGAGAAAGGGCATAACCAAGTCAGACATCCCAGGCCAGAGAGTCAAGGTTAATTACACCCCAACTACAGTTACTGTGAGAAGGAATTTTCAATTGTCTCTTGGATGAAAAGTCATTTGTCCCATCTGTAGTTTTAGTGAAGTTAATTTATGTCAACTACTACAATTTTAACTTTGAAAAGTGTTTAGTGTATTCATTTGAACAACAATAAGTGCTTTTAAATAATTTTAAATGATGGGAGAAAAAGAGCCACTATTTGGTTTGGCTTGCAAACATAGTTAATCAAGTATTTCTAATTTTTGTTTGAATACAGCAGTTATTACACAGAGCCCACACACATGGAAATTACGTGATTTTCCTTTTTTAACAGGTGTTCATGGAGTCATCTAGGCATCGCTGTAGACACTACATACACAGCAGTAAACAAGGCAGCTATTGTCCCTACTCTCATGGAGATACAGACAGACAAATGAGCAAACAAATGACAAGGTAACTCACGTGCTAATAAATACTGCAAAGAAAATAAAACAGGGTATGGGACAGAAGATGAGTGGAAACAATACTTCAAACTAGATGGAAGGGGTAAAAAGTGAGACCTTATCTTAAAAAGTGAGACCTGAAAGACCATGCATCTATGTGGAGACTTGTGAACAGAACATTTCTAGAGGAATGCAAAAGGAAAAGCCCTAGAGTGGAAATGGGTTTGACATTAAGGGGGGAAAAAGGGCCAGTGCCATTTATTAGAAAATGCAAGTTTTCTGCTGATAAATCATTATGTATCTGCATTTTACTGTGCTGTTTATGAATTTTGACTGAACTCAAATTTGAAGCAATAAAATCTTCAATAATATGAAAAGATATTTAGAATGACCAAAAAAAAAAAAAAGTTTTCCAAACCTCCCAAGAGATCTTAAAATGAAGTATGATTAATGCTCAAAATATACTAAAAACAAAAATTTGTAAAGTCTAAGTATCTACTTCTCAAAATGTTGTCAAGGAAGAAAGTACTTTCCGATGAAGTAATAAAATGGGCCACAGAAAGACTGTGTGATGCAAAAACTTAATAATTCAAATGTTTTGTCACACAGAACAATCAACTAATCACATACACTTCTTTAAATTTTTTTTTATTAGAACATGAAAACTAGTGATATACTGAAGTGACTTCTTAAACAGTTTTGAAATATTTACAAAGTTTTCCCTATAGTAAAATTCTTTATTAAAGACATCACATTATGCTATGGACAAGAAGTTTCACCAAGCGTTAACAGGCAGGTATTACACTGGTTGAAGCTAAAACTGAAGAGGTTGTCTAAGACAAGGTAACAATTACCTAATGTTTTGGAGGCAAAGAACAGAAATAGCACTTTTAAAAGGTCTTTAAGCAATCAGTCCAAACAGTAAATTTTGTTACAAATAATATGCTGAAGTCATGAATGTTTTCAACGCTGGTTAAAAAAATGAGATCCAAAAGGGAAGGTATAGCTCAAGTGGTAGAGCACATGGTTCTCATGCATGAGGTCCTGGGTTCAATCCCCAGCACTTCCTCTAAAAATAAATAAATAAACCTAAATACCTCCCCCAACACACCAATAAATAAATACAATTAAAAAAAAAATGAGATCCAAAGACATGTGTTTCCTAGTTCACAATGAAGAACTCTACAGCTTCTCAAAACCAGCATCAACAGCAGTACAGAATTACTCAGTTTCAAGAGAGCTTTCTTAATGCCCCAACTCATCATTTTAGGAACAAGAAACTAAAAACAGCAATGTCCGCAAGCACCCAACAGTCCCACTCTCTTTCAGATGAATCGTTGAATCCAAAATTGAGTCCAAATAATTAGCTAAATGTCACCACTCTCAACCCCACTCCCCCAATCAATCCTGATTACCCTCACTCCTGCAGAACACCTTCCACTAAGCCATATGAACACTGAGACCCCTCCTAAGATGCCAGGAGCCACTACTGACTGTCAATGATGGGTTGAAGCCAGCAAAATTCTCATTCTTAAGACTCAAGATTTCTCCCGCTTATCACAATATATTAACACAAATTGAGGTTCTGATACAGTGATTTCGCATATATGATTTAAAAAACTAGTAAAATCAAACTACTAAACTTGACTGTTTAGGGATGCATTTATTGCTTTCAAAGAGCAAAAATTAAAATCCATAAAAAGCAGGAGAGCAGTTAACTCTGGGGGAGGAAAAGAAGTTTCTGACTCAGACAGAAAGCATGGGGTAGGAGAGTTTCGGGGTGATGAAATGTTTTAATTCTCAGTCTAGGTGGTAGTTACACAGGTGTTGGCTTTAATGTTATTCATAAAACTGTATGTATACTTGTTTTATATACTTTTCTGTTTATTACATTTCTCAGTAAAAATATTTATGTAAAAGCAAGACCTCTTGACCCACAAAAAAAGTTTAAAACCACAAAATTACACAAATAACATATAGAATATCCACTGAAGAGAGTAATTTAATTAAAAAAAATGTATGGTTAAAAAATGTTTCTGTCCCATCAACAGCATTATTTCTCCTTATCAAAACATGTATTTGCCTCCTAAATGAACAAAAGTTAAAGTATCACATCTACTACTGGTGAGCATGGTAAAACTGGTTCTCACATTCTGATATGATCACTAAAGCAGTTTGGCCCTTTGATTCAGAAATTATTTAAATCTCCTAAATTAAAATATGAGAAGAGTTATAAGCATAAAGATCTTATCCTCCATGTGTTTTTTTAAACAGCTAGAAGAAAAGCTGGAACCAACATAAATAGTAAATAACAGAACACTGTTAAAATTATGTAGATCTGTTTGATGAACTATAAGTCATCTTTAAATTGATTATTATGGTTACTATAGTTACATTTTTTAAAATCTTTATTGGAAATATATACCAAAATATTTACATATAAAATGACTATATATGATTTCCATCAAAATAATAGGCGAGGGTATAAAAAGTAGGTGAGGGTATGAATGAAATAAGACTGACCATTAGCCGGTAACAGTTAAAACTGAGGAATGAGTATAATGAGGGAGATCTACAATGGTATTTGGTATATGTCAAAATTCTTCATAATACAACAAGTTCTTTTCAATTAGGGGGAAAAATTGAGGTTATGAGTTGAAACTATATATTTGCATCTTTTTAAAGCTAAGAAAAACAGATATAAGATGAAGGGAAGAAAACTAAATCAAAATCCTATGTTAGGAGCCTTCAGTATCTTCTTTTACTTGCCAATTTTCTCTGTTTTATCATTTCCATAGTTTAAATCTACTTAGCTATTTAATTTACTCTTTTGAACATAATTTAATGCAAATAGTTTCTAAACTCCAGTTAACCAGAGAGTCCTGGATCTATCTTCTAAGACAGATACAGTGAATTATTCTTCTGTTCAGCATCTGCTTAAGATTCTTCCCTGTCTTTTTAAGCTACAGTATTATAGCTGTTCTACTTAGAAACCTAGTTTTCTTCTACAGCATATTTAGGTATTAAATGCATTTTAAAACTGGCATTTTGGTACTTTTAACTAATGCCATAATGATTATTGTTCTTATCTGAGAAGTTACTCCGCAATTATATTAAAACCTCTGTGTGTATATATGTTTCAATTACCATAAAGAAAAGCTAAATACAGGGAATCAATTTTGAAATACACTTACCAGGATGATTAGAAATGGGAGGCTGGAATGCAAGCTCATTGTGAACTGGCCCTAAAGAAAAGACAATAAAAATCCCATTTTTGTTTATTAAAAGTTTTAGCACTGGAAAACTTTTAATAAGACTTACTTAAATATAACCATCATTACCTTAGGAATTGTTTAGATCAAACGTATGCAATGTCTAAAAATTTAAAGCTTAGTTTCCTTTATGACTTTAATAGGCAAATGACTCAAATTACTTTTGTGGATATTTAATAGAACATTTCAGTGCTATATGCCAAGTTAAACAATTTACAATCGTTATACATGCAAATTTTAATGTAAATTATAAATGAATTATTCATGTAACATGTAATAACTTATAATGTAATATATAATAATTCAAATTGTTAGATCCATTCCCAAAATAAGTGTTTATGGTTTATTAAATTAAGAATATTTACATACATTACATAATAGAACAGTAGCTAACAATTAATTGAGAGATTACCATGTATTAAGACATTATGCTAAACATCTCACATGAATTATTACATTTACTTCTTACAACACCTCTTGAGACAGACACTATTAGTATTACCCTTAAAGCTCAGGGAGGTTAAATAACTTGCCAATGGTCACACAGCTAGTTAAGGGTCCAGACTTAGCACCCTTAACCACTATGCTAGCCGAGGTGACCATTAAAAATGGTATTCTCTGAAGGCATGGAAAATAGTAACACAACTGTAAAAAAGTAGGATACAACAACATATATACAATATGATCTCCTCCTCCCCCCCAATTTATATATACATATATATATATATATATACCCCTTAATATGACTGAAAGGAAAAATGTGACAAAGAATTACAAGTGGATATCTCTGGGTAGTAGGATTCTGGGTAATTTTTGTTTTCCTATTTACTCTTTTCTGCATTTCCCATATTTTCTTTGGTACTATTAATCTTACAATTAGGAGGAAAACAGATTTAATACACACAAAAGATTTTTACCCTGGATTTTACTAAGCCAAATGAATAATGTTGCTATTCTGCCTAAAACTACAAGCTATGGTTGTCAGTAAGGCATCCCTCCCAGTCACAGGGTAGAGTAAAGACAGGTTCAACATCTGAGTGTCTATGATATGCTGAATACCATGGTGAGGGAAACCCTGAAATCCTGACACTCAAGGAGCTTCAATCCACTTATGATGGATATAAGATACAGATGAAATCTAAGAACATATACAAAGCAAACAAACAAATGAATGGCAATCAATGTGATGTTAATGCAACATCAGCAAACGAAGAAATAAAAGTATTTCATAAATACCAATCCTCTAAAACAAAGGTATGACAACGTAACTATGAAAAATAAATACTGCTTATAAAAAATACTGAAAAATACTAATCATTTAATGAAACTAAACAGCAAGATGAATAAAAGATGTAAAACCATTTTCTAAAAAACAGAAAGAAAACAAAGTTCTCAAAAAGAAAAGGCCCTTACAACAAAAACAAGAGCTTACAGTAATGTCCGGGATGGGGCGGCATAGGCGGGTGGTGCTGAAGATGGCCGTTTTGGTGGTGAGGCAAATTAGGTGTGTATGGTGCAGTCCTACTTCCAGTCCAGGTGGTAGTGCTGTCTAAAAATTAAGGCCCACATGGATTAATTTGCTTTTATAAAGTCTGCCTATTTCTTCTCAACTACATAAAAGATTTTAAAAAGCATGTACATACTATGATGGTAAGTAGCTGGCTGACCAGTAAATCCATTCTGCTGCTGTCCTGGCTGAGGCCCTGAAGCTATCTGCAACAATCCTTCACTATGGCTGCCTGCCAGTATACTGGCAGGCTGACCTAGAGGAACAAGAAGACATTAATATGGTACATTTACAGATGCAATCCTATGGTTTTATACAGTAAATGAAGGATCAACTATATCTGATAGTCACAGTTATAAAGATGGGCAAAAAATGCAATTCACCCATGGCCTATCAAATTTAAAAACCCTAAAGTCATCTATAAAGGCAAGCCTTAACTTAAAGAAGTTCAAAATTATTCTATCTTTCAGTAATATCAAGATAAATTTAGTGGCCCATTTCTTCACAAATATTCTTCAAATGCCAGCAAAACCCCACTGTATGTCTAGCCTATCATAATAACTTCTTCAGAAGCACATTCACCCCTGGCCAGTCTATCCGGCTCTATCTACCTTCTGACTAGGACTTCGAAGTCCTAGGCTCAAGAAAATGTTGAAAACTGGAAAGTTCATTATTATCAGCACTGGTACTGGTAATGGAAAAATGCTAAGGTTTGATAAAAGAAAAGCAGAGCCGGCAAATATTTTAAATGTAATGTGATGAGTCAGATGAAAAAGTTAAAAAAAAAAAAAGGTAAGCCCTACTGTCCAATCAACACAGCATCTACTAGTTAAAACAAAAACAAAAACAAAAAAACTAACAGTCGACTTTGAAATTTTTTCACGTACTTTTAAAAATCAAGAATTGCCTCTAAGAACATTACCATACTCCTGGATTTACAGGAAATCAGTTGCCCTCTCTGTACGTAATACACTAGGAGAATTATTCTACTCAAAACCATTGTTTAAAGCTTTTGTGTGTGTGAAAAAAAGCTTAACTTAAAAAAATCTTAACACACAAGTATTAATTAAGTCAATTGCTTATCTCATTTGGAAAGCACTGAAATTTCCTAATTGTTATTTGTCACTGGCATCACCTCAATCTTTTCTTATCTGAGTGAGAGTATAATCAGAAGAGAATAAATGACACCACTGCTCAGATATGCAATGAACAGCTCAAAGTATCAAGGAAAAGGAACATTTTCCTCCTCTTTGCAAATTACATTTCCTTAAGGCTAAGATTATAAAATTAAAAGCTAAAGAAACTATTTCAATACTCCTCAAATTATTTAAAGATGATGTTTTCAGCAACCTCCCTTTCTACTCATCTTCCCCTCACCAAATTTTTCCAGGTTATCTTTATAAAGGTTAATACATTTTCACTCTTGCTTTTAACTGTACATCTACCTGCTCTCAGCTATCTTACAGAAATTGTCACTATACAGGAAAAATTAAATGATCTAAACTTACTACAGATATTTAGAAAGAAATCCTAAAGATATTCAGGTACCAAGTGAACATAAAACCCACTGCAGCTATCTGTACTGAATAGTTCCGTTACATAATTCCAAGTACATAAAATGGAATTCAACAACACAACTAATTCGGCTCATGTAAAATAGTCTTCCAATCCCCCATTTTCATCCAATTTCTTTTTTCTTCTAACTTTATCAATATGCTTTTTGAGATCTAAGACAATAGTCTGCAACAAATTCTAAAACCTGCAGTAATCACTGCTTATTGTGAAAATATATCCAAAAAACACCAAGACAAAATTATCTGCATTTCATTTATATCACTTTTTCTGGTGTCCAACAGGATTTGGACTCAGGGAACAGAACAGTTAACATGAAGTCACTTTAGCAAGCATCAACAAAGGCATTCAAATTCAATCTCCAGATAGTATCAACGGAGGTAAGCACAGCTAACCCATGCTCGAGTGGCTGTAAACCACCCTTTCTCCCCCTCTACCCACTGTTTGACACCTATATTCCCAAACTGGTAAACAAAGAGCAGACAGATAATAGATGCACCAAGTGGTCAGGGGTCCAGGTTCTAAAGTATGTGTTTAACCTACATGACCCACTTAGAACATGCTGTCTATGGTGAGACTATCATTTCATGTAGCAAATCCAAAAGATACTGTTTGAAGAAGTAAAATGAATCAAAGGGGGGAAATCTGATATACTTTATTTGAAAACTCAATTATAGAAATCAGTCTTCCATTTATTCCAAAGATCAAATTTCTATGTTGAATCTCACCTGATATTAAAGTAAATAAAATAATGTTTCCTTTGGTATCAGCTAACAAAGTATCAGTCCAGATCTATCAACAATCTACTGCTGATGTGGGGTTAGATATACAATTTTCTTAGCAAATAGGTGCAAATAACACCATACATACAAGACCCTGCTCTGTGACTTAAAAAAAAGAAAAAAAAAGCTACTCCACTTGACAAGTTGCAAACTGTCTAACCCTTGGTGACTGAAAATAAATGGCAGTATTAATAAAACCAGGTCATTACTGTCTTCATCAGGCCAAGAAAAGCTGAGCCTACTAGCCCTCTGCCTCCATGACATGACAGAGAAGGTGGGTATCTCTATAATGGGAGGAGTCTTTTGAAAATAGACTTCTTGTTAGGGGAAAAAAAAAATTAGATATGTAGAATGCAGCTTTATTTCAAAACTGACCAAAATACTTAATATCAATCTTGAGGGTTACATGTTATAAACACATTTGTCAAGAACCCTTTCTCTAAGTTTGCACAATGGAAGACTGAGATGTAAAGTGATATTCCGCCAGATAAAGCAAAAGAAAAATGCTGATTGAAAGAAAGCTTGCAATTCCATTAGCATAGATTTTTATAAACATCTTGGTTCAAAGCTACTTGTTGGCTACTTAAATATTTCCCTAAAATGTATCTAGAAAGCTCAACAGGCTTCTTACTTCTGTATATAATAAAGTACAAACTAGACCATTAATTTAAATCATTACTTAAATTCCGACTATACATCAACATAAGGACATTTAAATAAATTACAATCATCGTTTTTTTCCAGGACAACCCAAAAATCTATCTAATACTTGTTTACCCATAAAGATACCACAGTACTTTTAATTTTCACTTACTTGGAGGTTTCCTCCAAATGACCACTTACAAAATATTCAATAGTTAGGAAAATTCACTTTGCTGACTACATCTGACTCTAAAACTCACTTGTGGAAGCCACAGGAATGTTGGGAAAGTTGGTGGTGCTGGTAGCATTAGACTCCGATGGAGCTAACAAAGCTGGGGTGCTGTATGTCTCCGTCGATGCACGATTACTTGGTGGATGCTGGATGGTTTGAATTGAATGCCCTTCAGTGGATAATGATGGCTGTCCCTCAAAGTCATGAACATATTCATCCTTCACCAACATACTTGGTGGAGCTATATAGAAAAGTAAACATATTTTAAAATCTTATAAGCTTCTATTCCCAGGGGAAAAAAAACCTTGTAAGTAACATAACAACATCTAAAATCAACTGTAGTGTAAATAACCCTAACTCAGAATTTTCTCATACTGTTTTAAAAGTATACTACTTTATCAACAAAAGCTATTTATTCAGAGGTAGTGGCATCAGATAAATCTGACTGACTCCTTGAAATCTGAAGGTAAACTATATTCCAACAACTTCCAGCAATGGTCCTGAAGAGGTATTCCTTAGTTTCTTGATTAACCTAAAAAGTAATAATTACCTCAAATACATAACATGAAGTAAACAAAAATCAAATGGCTGGGGAAAATATTTATCCAGCTAAGAAGCCCAAACTGAGACTGAGTAGTTAGTTTTTCTTTCTGCTAATCTCACAGTGTAGAAATGAGTGGGACCTGACAGCTTTCTAATTCCAGGATCTAGAATTACTGTTAAGTAACATATTCTTTGAAAGTGAAATATACTGACTGTCCCCTAAAGGATCAGAATGAGACAGAAAAATCCTAAATGGTAAATCAAACTGAAATTTTCTTCTAGAAACCCAAGCCAAATAATGTTTGATAAACATGTAGTGTGAAAAAACTCAGTATCATCTTGCACCTATGTGGTTACACTTTAATAAGCAAAGACAATCTCTAGCTGATATAACATTACACCTTTCCTTGAACAAACTAAGGAATAGATAGCTTTGTTGTGAGGAGAAAAAGAAAACTGAAACTGCATTTATAATATCAATGGTCCTCTACCCAGAACCTCCCCGTTTCTTTTTAGGCTACAGTTTTGGGGTTTGTTTTTTTATCTTTAGCAAACAACCCATAATTAACAGCCCATAAAAGCATATTCTCTTTTCCATTAAGAAGGAGCATACAATGCTCCTTATATTTCCCTATGTCAATCTTTGAAAAAAATCTAATACACATAATTACCAATTAGCTACATTTTTTTAAATTAAACTGAGAATATTTCAAAGAGGTAAAAATAATCTATTGCTCAGATTTCTATGTACAATCTCTTAAAGGGCTTTCCAAGCACAGAAACTAATTAAGACACTGATATTCTTAAGACCCATAAAGTCCACTCTAAAGAGTTTCCCTTTAGAAAAATCTATGGAAACAAAAAATAACCAAAAGGAGCTTAACATGTCATTATGTATTAGTTAAAAAACTGGATCTAACCACTCATCACTGATGCTGGCAAAATTATAAAAATACAAAGAAAACAATCATTTGGGATATAAGTGGTATGACTGTATTTATTCAACTTTCATATGTAAAAGTTTTACTCTTCAACAAAGTTCTGTGATTTTCTGCATACAGATTCTGACATCTCTAACTCCTGGAAATTTTAGGGTTTTTTGTTGTTTATAGTGACTGGGATCTTTTCACCCAGATATTGTATTGCTAATACATAAGGAGAAAGTTACTGATTTGAGGATATAGCTGGTCAACTTGACACTCACCGTTTCTGCTTTTCAGCTGACCTTTTGGTTTAATGCGCAATCACAACTGAATTCTGCTTTTAAAGAGTTATACCTCATGACTTCTTCTGTTGGCTAAACCTTCCCAAATGTAAGTTTGGGATTCTACCAGTCTACAGGTTTCTTTAATCAAATAACTTAAAACATATGTTCCTTAAATAAAACTGAGTATCAACAAGGACAGATGTCTGCAATACATTTTTGCCAAGAGGAAAAAAGTAGGTTACAAAACACTATTGTACACTATGATCATATGCATGTTTAAAAAATTATATACTGTAGATAAAAAAGGTCCAGAATAGTGCACAGTATGCTTTTTGTGTAAGAAAGGAGGGAAATAATACATGTATTTTTGCATAAAGACCCTGGAAGGAAACACCAGAAACTAATAAAAGTGATTACCTGAGGTAGGGGGGAATGGGGGCAGGGGTGGGAGCACTTCTTTTCACTGTATACCTTTTTATAGTATTTTGATTTATGGACCATGTATTGCCTATTCAAAAAAATAAAATTAAAAAGAAACATATAGTATATATTTTTAAAGTCCAGAAAACAGACACCAAATTATTATGTATTTCTCTTTATGGACTAGCATTCAACAAATTAATTCACTGAAAACATATTTACTGAGCACCTATGTTCCAGGTACTGTTCTAGCACTTGGGATACATCAGCAAACAAAAGGTCACTGCCCTCATGGAGCTTACAGTCTTTGATGATATTTTTCTATTATTTAAATATCAAATAGTGAGCACATGTTCATCCAGCTCCTCTTAACTGTCTCTTCTTGGGCAAGTTCCTTGACCTCTCCAGGCACCAGTCTCTACATCTGATAAAATGTGGACAATGCCACCTACCAAGTAAGAGTATGATGAGAATGATGACACAATATCTGTAAATCATGTAGCTCAGTACCTGACAAAAAAATGAGTACTTAGAATGTGTTAGCTATTATGGTTTAACCACGTTTTTAGAGTGGTCATACATGTATACAGTGACTGCAAAATGTTCTATGAGAAGTAAAGAACGTACAGGGGACAGAAAAGCTGAAGACACTGAGCTCATCCTAGGTCTCTACTGTTTATCACCACCAGCTAGCAGGTCACAGTTTGTCTGATGGTACTGTCACTGTCTTATTTACCTTTTCTTTCCTCCACTAGACTGTGAGCTCCCTAGAGTAGAAAAAACACACCTTATTTAACCTATTATTCCTGGAACCCAACACAGTACCAGGCAATACATGCTCATTAAATATTTGTTTAAATGAACACTCAAGCCAATGTGGCCACAAAAAGTTTCATAAAAGAGATGAGACAAGCTGGAAATGATTATCACCAAGAACCCAACTCAAAAGTGAAGGAATTATCCCATTTTCTTAACTTTTAGCTGCTTGGCCTTATGTTATTTCTTTGTCCAAATCTAGAAAGATCTGTGAGAAACACCTGTTGTTTTCTGAGGAAAGAAGCCACTGAAGCCAGCCTTTACATAAGCACCACTAGGGGGATCCATAAGGCTGAATACAGCCCTAGAGCAACTGAAAAAGAGGCTATGGATTCACACACGCCCATCCTAGCAGGTACTCAAAACAGCAGTATTTTAGGACAAGGAGTAGTGTAAAGAGTCTTCAGAATTGGATCCCCTCACAACCACCCCCGCCTAGGGAGATTCTGATATAGTTACCACTAGTCTCTCAATCCCTAACACTAACGGAGCTAAATGCTTTCATTCTCCAAAAACATAGTTGGAGAATGGTGAAGATCTGAAGGGTGTTCACTTTCAGAGAAAAGAGGTGACATGATATCAATGTGCGTGTGGTGAAGAGACTGGGCTTTTACCCAATCAATCAACACTCCCCTTCCTAGACCACCACAATGGCTTCCAACCCCCTGTTCTCAGAAACCTACTAACCCTTAACAAGTTCCAAAGGGCACTAATCTTCCTTTATTATCACTGACATGGAGGAGAAGTGGAGAATAAAAGCAAGTAGACTTTCATGCTTTTCCTAAATTTTAAGGTTAGATGATATCTCTAACCCGTCTAAGATTCTGCCACAGAAGAGGTGCTAAGCCACTGATTTCCTTCCAGAACAACGGCACACCTTTCTAAGATGATACTGACTAATTAGTTCTTACAGAAATTTTAGTTCATTAACATGTTCTAAGAAACAGAGTTCAAGTTTTAACAGATCTTTGTTCTCAAATATTACACAGAAAAACAAAACATAAAACACCCCACCAGTTGTTTAATTTCCCCACCTCAAAACACCTTCTCCTTTTGGATTAAAACATCTGTGAAAGGCATAAACTTTAAAGTAGCGTGTTTTATTTATTCTTTTTTTTTCAAAATGTATTAAGACTGAAAAAATTAATACAGTGTGCAGTTTTAAGTCATTAATAAAATCATCATTCACAAAAATAAATTAGGCTGAAATGAAAATATTAGAATATTGGTGTTTTTAAACACTGTTACACCTGATTCTAAATTATCAAATATTATAGGTTATTTATACTCATTTAAATTGGCTCTCTGAGATTTTCTTCCAAAATAGCCAGTTTTTACCAATTCAAAAATTCTTCTTCCTTTGTATGTTTTATATTCCCCTATCATATTTTTTAGACTACTTCCAGCTATAAATAACAGTTCGAATCCAAAGAGCCAACAGCCTATTTAAATCCAGTCTCAAATCTACATGCCAAAAAAAAAAAAAAATCTACATTTCCAAAGCAGTAAGTTCTTTTCTTGTAAATGTTACCAGCACCCACACAAACTAGTTCTAGGTCAATAAAAAAAAATACAGGATATAAGAAGAGAGAAAGTTACAAGAAACAAATTACCTACCATTACTCTGCAGTGTTAATCCTGAGAGATCTTAAATTTTTAAAGGGGAAAAGAAAATGAAACATTAATCATTAATGTGAAAACAATTTCCATTACATTTAAAATTACAGAATGTAAATTTAAACCACAGATTCAAAACTTCATGAACCATTTCAATTCAAGAATAGTAATATAAATGCTAGCTGACAATACATAAACTAAGTATTCAATTTTGTAATGCTTTCCATCTTATTTTTCAAAATGTTCTAAATGGGCAAAATACCAACTATGAATACTTAGTTTTAGCAGTCAAAATACAAGTTTGTTCTGAATTCAAATTTAAATATTTATATTTCATTAAAAATGTCTTGAATCTTTAACCTTAGTTGAAATCCTGGACTAACTTCAAATTACTAACTTAGAAAAATTAAAACACTGTTGAGATCTTTTCCCTTTGTTCTAAGCATAAAAGCAAAGTCTACTTACCAATTCCAGGTGACACAACTCGTTCATAGTGATATGGATTCACACAGACACTATCACATTTTAAGTCAAATGCATACTGACAATATTTAACATGTTTTAATTCGTTTTTGTGAAGATCAGGCCACCTCCAAAGACGGGCATAGATCACATGAGGAAATCCTTTCCGACCAGCCACCTAGGAAAAATAAATGACCATTTACTGAGCATCAGTTACGCACCACATGCTATACAAGGCACTTCATATGTTCTCATTTACTCTTTATAATCCTACAAAGTCAATATTATAATTCCCATTTCATAAACAAGAAAACTAAAGCTCAAAATAACAATTGATCATAGTCACATAGCAGTGAACTTAGGCATGATTTCAAGGTTTATGCTAAGATTTTAAAAATGCAAAAAAAGTATGAATATGATGTGGAAACCATGACTAAACTCTAAACAAAAAAATTTTCAATCTAACATAAGCTTTCTTTATGTTTCTTTACATACATTAAACACAGGAGAGGTACTGCATAGTTCTATATGAAAAATCTCATGGGTGAAAATGAAAGGTAAAGAAAATTTGTAAATATAAGCTTTTAATTCTTTAAGTTTTAAAAATATGCTTGAATTCTTCTACACTGTTTTTCATACAAAAGGACCAAACATACAATATCAGATTTCTAAGTTATAAAATGACCAAGTATAATTCAGTTTTTAAAATGTGCATATAACACCAAAAAGAAAAAAGGCTACAGGGATGAAAACTAAAGTGCTAAAGATGTGGGTTTTCTTCTGCTTTTTTTTAATTCTTATTTTCCAGTTTTTCTACACTGAACTTTTTTCTTAGTCAAAACATTTAAAAATTTTTAAGACATATCTCTATTATATAGAAGATCTATTCTTCAATGTATTGCCATAATGTGTACTGGCAAAGGACGTACTACGGTATCTAAAGCAATGGAGCAAGCATTCAATTTCCAACAGTAACTTAAGAGCAAACAAAAACTTCAAAAAATCAGCCACAACAGAAGATACAGAAAAAACTCTAGTATAAGACTAACCTGAAGCCTTCCATCCAATGTTCTCTGTATGGTAACACATTTGCTGGGGTGAGCTCCATTTGTAGTTATAGCTGTTATTAAAGAATCCAATTCATCTTTTTTCTCCTTCAGCTTCTTTACCAAACTTTCAATTGCTCTTTTTGCAAATGTTTCACTCTCTCCACCTTGTCTATGGCACATCAAACTATGTACAATGCTCAGACAGGCATCATTACTTGTTGGTGTGTTTGTAATAGACATATTGTCCATTTGTTAAAGTAATTTCTTTTAAATCAAATATGTCTCCAATTTCCGGAGCAATTTTGATCCTTTGGACGCAGTGAAAAACAACAGCTAACGTTGCAAGGAAAATTGTTAGACATGTGGTATTCAGGATAACCTAAAAGAAATGAGACACAGATATTAGAACACATTTCACAAAGTAGATTCAATTACTTGGGAAAAGATAGATTTGCTCCAGTTAAGTCATAGACTCAATGCACATAATTAAAATGTGGTGCTTAGGATTTTAAATGACTTGATTAAAATGTTGCTGTTTTTGACACTGCAAAAATATTAACGTTAGGCTTTCTGATTTTTATAGGACATGTTCAATCAAGTCTTATTGGCTGTACTAGTCAACCTAAAGTAAAATCTTAACAGGACTTTCCAAAAGGATTTCTTATAAAGACCAGCACCTTACAATACTCTTGATTAACAACTAGTTAAATGTAAAAGTCTATCACTATTACACATGAAAAATTCACCATTAACTGGTGCCAAATGCTGTTTATCAGTTAACACCCAACTTTGTTAAAAGAGACCACTGACAATGATTGTCACTGAAAATAATCTTTAAATGGGCAAATGATTCTAATACTCATTTCTCCAATGAATGGCCAATAAGCATATGAAAGATGCTCAATGTATCAGTCATTACTGAACTGCAAATCAAAACTATAAGAAGATACCACTTCACACTCACTAGGCTGGATAAATTAAAAGGATAGATGAGAAGTACTGGCGAGAAAGTGGAGAAAATGGAACCCTCAAACACTGCTGGTAGGACTGCAAAACGGTATAGTCACTTTGGAAAGTAGTCTGACAGTTCCTCAAAATGTTAAACAGAATTCCCACATAACCCAGCAATTTCACTTTTAGCAATTCCATGCAAGATTACCAAAAACCTACGTCCACACAAAAACATGTACATAAATGTTCATAGCAGTATCATTCATAATAGCTAAAAAGTAAATACAACCCAAATGCCCATCAACTGATGAATGCATAAACGAGTACGAGAACAATGTAATATTATTCAGTCATAAAAAGGAATGAAGTGCTGATACATGTAACATAGTAAGTGAAAGAAGTCAGTCACAGAAGGCCACATGTTGTATAATCCCATTTATATGAAATATCCAGAACAGGCAAATCACCAAAACAAAACAAAAAGTAGATTAGCAGTTGCCAGAGGCTGGCAGTTGGGGTTCAGGGGATGAAGGATGACTACTAATGGGTATGGAGTTTCTCTGGGGGATAATGAAAATGTCCCCCAGACATACATCGAATCATACATTTTAAAAGGATGAATCTTATAGTATGTGAATTATATATATATAAAGTTATTTAAAAAAAATAGACCACTGAATTCCTCAAAAGATTTTACCCATAAAAGCAAAAGGGTAAGTTATTTTCAAAAGAAACTAAAACACAGAAAATGAATATTAACTAAAAATCCATTAAAAACACACACTAACTTACCTAACCTCAGGATCCCACATGGAATAAGAAAAGGCCATGAGCCTAAGTATAAATGAGATACAGTGGGAGCAGAGGCTGTACTTCTTATGCTGGGTTGTTTTTCATTTGCTGACATTGCATTCCACGCTTATTTTGCTTTTATTTTTTCTATTTACTTGAATCTTTAAAAATCTATCCCCTACCACCAAATTGATAAAACCAACTCATCAATCTCTACCAAAACCTGTTCCTCTTCTGATGACCTTTACTTGTACAGCTTTAACGCCATTCGATTACCAAGCGCTGGAAACCTTGGTAAAGCATCCCAGACCTGCCTCCCTCACTGACTACCCCTACATCCTCTCACAAAGTTACATGATTCTTCACTTTAGTTATTTCTGTCAGTTTCTATCCCACCTGACACTGTGGTAGTTTTGGGCCTCCCCTGAATTTGTATCACTTGGTATTTAATACGTGCCCCCCTCTATTGTTATCTGTTTTATATAAATGCCTGTCTCTTCAACCAATTATAAGCCCCAGGCAAAGGAAAAAGCAGTTTTTCTTATATAGTTGAATTCTTAGCCACTTACTCACACTCAATAAATACATGCTAAAGGTATAGTTCCACATAGCCAGAAGATTATCTGCCTGGTAGGTTTTAGAGTTAGAGATCTTAATTAGAGTCCCAATTCTCATACTAAGTAATTGGACAAATTAAGTTAGTTAAAATCTCTCTGAACCTGAATTAAAAGGAGAGTATATAGATCTCAAAGTTGAAAATCTATATAAAATGCCTAGCACATGTTTAGTGAAAGCAGCTACTGTCTGAAAGCTAAAATGTTTATTTTAATTGTTCTAAAAGGAGATTTTCCTAAAACATACTATGCACTTTTCTGCATTTTCTCCTATTAAAATTTGTCAAAGAAAATTTAATAGGTCAGGAACAGAAGTAAATCACTCACCCAGGACTCACAACACAAAGGTATACAGGAGCTAGGCAAATTACATAAATAAATAAAATGTGCCAGATGTAAAGAAAAGAACTGAGCAGTACATGTGCATGTCCATCTAAAGTGAACAGCTGCTACACACTTCTGGCAAAAGTGGCATTTGAGCTGCCACACCTTCAATGCTCACTTGACTTGTATGTTAAAAATAAGTACTGGCAACTTATTTGTGGGGAAAGGGGAGGAAGGAGGAAGGAGAAAGAAAACACTGTGTATGCCAAACCAAACACATCTTCAACTCATATCTGGCCCAAGAAAATCTCTAGTCTGAAATCTCAGAATGCCAACCTCACATTAATTCTCATTTCTAGACTTTGAAAACTTTCAGGGATAGGAACTGAACTTGTCCTATTCATCGTTACATGCCCAATTTCTAGGACACGTAGGTGCTTCTTACTGTCGAATGAATACACTTCTCCATGTCCTCTCAGATTCATGCTCAGGCTGCTACTTCTGCCTAAAATACCCAGTCCCATTTTATCCACTTGATAAAGTCATAGCCATCCTTCAAAGCACAGCTTAAACGTCTCAATTTTCTCCAAGAGTTTCCCCTAATACACTGTCTTCTCTCCGCACAATCCTGAAGAATTACTTCCCTGGTGTCTTTACTGTGTGTTACTTGACCCCTCCCTCAAATTAAAAACACACCCCAACTACGACCCAACTCATTATATTATAGTTATTTAATTATGCATTTGTTTCACACCCTGTTGTCACAAAGTTAGAAATTCTAGAAAATAGCAACACTTTTTCATCTTAGAAATTCCCAGTCCCTAACACGTCAGGCAAATGTCTGTGGGTGAACTAAAGATTTTTTATTGTGTCATTTCCCTGCAACAAATTTTGAAGAATGCAAATAGTTATGTTGTTGAACTCATTTTCCAGTATTACATTCCAAAAGATTTGTACCAATTTATAATGTAATTAAAGTGTTTGAATGTAACTATTTCATCACAACCTCACTGTCAGATGTTACCATCTCTAAAATTTAGGCTATTTTTGGCCTTCATGGTATCTCAGAAACTGTTTTAATTGCACATTTCTTCAAAAACTAGCAAAAATGTCCTTGCTTTCTCAAACAGCTTTCTCGTGTTTTTGTCTTTGTTGTATTCCTATGACCACAAGTGCTTGAAACATAATTGAGAAGTTCCTTATATAAAAAATAATACCAGCAAGGGTATATAGATGTTTTTCTACATTAAATAGCTCTGGATTATATTTTTTTAAAGAGTGGTATGGAATGACAGTAGACGGGGGCACTGGAGTGGTATAAATAAAATTATATATTCTAATCAAAGCTCTATTAGCATGACTGGGCAAGTTAACATCTCTTTCAATTCTCTCTTCTATAAAATGGAAAAAATATCTGCTTTGCCAAGTTTATAGACTGGCTATGGTAATCAAATGCAACAGTGTACATAAAAGCAATCCAGGAACCATAAACTGGCCAACTCAACAAACACTGTGTCTGCTACGAGCAAAGCACTACAGATACAAAACCAAGGAGCACATAGTCAGAAAGTGGTTCTCAACTCTACTGAGAACATCCAATTTTTATAACAGTTTATATGACCCCAGCAGCTATCCTGAAACAAAGTTCTAACCTACTTATATAACATTTTTAAAATTTAACAATGCCCTAATTATAAGGGAGAAACATATTAGTATATAATGAAGTGTGTATTTCAATAAAAATGCTCAGGCAACAAAATTATGAAGTAGACTAAAGAGGACAGATGCTACCACTTGTATGTAAAATCACTATAAATATGACAACTACAAATTCAGACCTTTCCAGACAGGTGTGCTGTTTGGTACAATGGCACTGCAGTTGATGACATGATTTTTCAAAACAGTTAACTCTTGAGAAAGTACCAAACAAAACAACTTCAATTAAGAAACTGAAGAGAAACTTAACTCCCCCAAATTGAGTACATATTAAGACGGAGTTAGGGTCTAGGCTAATTGTTTTCCTCCTACATGAAATTCTGGGGCATTTCAAAGTGTTGCAGGAGGCAAAAGATTCTTCAGTCTCTCACACTGCAGGATGGCACCCCTGGCCCCCATCCACCAAAGCTCCTCCCACTAACTTCCACATCTCTTAAAAAGCAGTACTCACTCCATTGAGAACCACTGATCTAGAAGATTCAAACATGATTATACTAAGTAACAGATGCCTAAAAGAGGTAGATATTAAAGTGATTTGGAAATAAGAAAGCACGGAAAGTCAACAGGTAAACTAAGTCTCAGCACCGTGTATCTCAGTCAGGCTAGCCTAGCCGATGTCACAGTGACAACCAAACCCCAAAACATCAGCAGCTTAAAACAAAGGCTTGTTTTCTGCATAAACTACATGTCAACGACAGATGTATGCCCATAACAGCAAGGTCCATCACTGCTCTCTGTCCTCTCAGGGATTAGGCTAATAAGGGATCCATCTCTATATATGTCCTTAAATGGGGGGCCGGGGAAATAGGACAACTTGTGCACTGTCTCCTAAAGGCTGACTAACTCTCCTGCTCATACTGGACCAGTCAAGTCACATGGTCATGCCAGTAGTTCTCAATCAAGGCAACATTGTACCTCCAGGACACTGGGCAATATCTAGAGACATTCCTGATTGCCACAAATGGAATGCGGAGGCAGAAGGCAAAGAACTACTGGGCATCTAGTGAGTAAAGGCCAGGGCTGCTACTAAACGCCCTGCCATGCACAGGACGGCCCTCCACAACAAAAAGGTATCCAGCCCAAAATGTTAACAGTGCGGAAGCTGAGAAACCCAGGACCATGTCTAATGTCACGGTGGGGGAGGGAGACAGAGAAGTACAATATTACCATGCACCAGAAGAGAGCCCTCAGAATACTGGTGGAACAGTACTAATAACTACCACATGTGAATAAGAATTTGCCAGGCTGAAGGAAAATCGTAGGAAAAAGCAGAGGGATAAGAGTGCAGATGTTTTGTCTAGAGCAGATTTGTGGCAGGAAAGAGGGGGAGGAATAACAGTATTAGATTTTCATTAGGAAAAAAATCTACAGTGAGAGCATGTAGAATAGCTTTACAAAGGGGAACAGAAAACTAGTTAGGAGACAGTTCTCAGAAGAGTGGTAGGGCCTAGATTAGGGGCATGGGTAATGGAAACAAAAGGGGAACCAATGAGATACTTCTAGGTAGAACAGACTAGATTTTTCACTCAACTAATTATAGGGGTTAAAAAAAGCTAGTCAAAACGTGATCCATTTCCTAGATAGGTTAAATGAATGATGAAGAAAGAATAAAAGATTTAAAAGAGTTAGTCAAGTAACAAATTCAGCTTTAAATATTCTGACTTTGAAGAGCTCACTGGAGAAGTTAAGCCTGCCTGAAAAGTCTCTAACATACTGGTATTAGATAAAGTCATTACAATAGAACCATCCCACACTGACAAGGTCATGGGAGGTAGGAAGTCAGGAAAAGGGACAGAGGTTTGACGGGGAGGGTACAGCTCAGTGGTAAAGTGCATGCTTAGCATGCACAAGGTCCTTGGTTCAATCCCCAGTACTGCCATTAAAGAACAAGCAAATCTAATGCCCTCCCCCCAAAAAACCAAAAAGGGACAGACATTTGTTCTTGTATCTACCTATTTTATGGTTTGTCTCTAGCCCTGCTATTAAACATAAGCTGTCACCTGATGTTGACCATAGGTTTAAAAGCAACACCATGGACTACAAAGCCAGGTAACCAAGATAATTAAAGCACTCTCTAAAATTAAAAAGGCTGAGTGTTGGCCTGAGAGGCTGTCATGGAAATTCATAAACTTTAGTTAATGAATGTTGACTTTTTTTAATTTCTCAGATGTCTGTTTACTTTTGGATTACTGACTATGTTATGTATGTGAAACAAACAGAGGTGTATTTTCTAGAAGTTATAGATATATGGGACTATTTGAGAAAGTGCTGAAGTTTAACAAGATGGAAAAAAAAAAGCCTGGACTTGTGAAGTATCACTAGGAAGCAATTCGAAGCATAGGCTTACAAGCGGGGGGGGGGGGGGGGGATGCAGGTTTAGCTCAACTGCCTGTAGCACATGTTACAGCCTAGATTCTAAACAGAGGAACATGTGAGAGCTGAGGTCTGTCAAGACTGAGGGCAGCTGGAGTAGAACCTTCATGCGCACACAGGATTATATGCACAGGTATTAATGATTATAAAGATCTGAAATGGAAATAATACAAAGCAACAAAAAGAATGTTCTTGTGATAACTTTTAAAATGAACTACAAGGAACAAATTTGAAGATATGCTTCCTGTTTACCCATAGGGCTTAGATTTAAATGTCATATTGGTTCACTAGTTTCACCCTACATAATCTTATTTAAAAATTAACATTTCTCTGAATTAATAAATTAAAGGTTGTTAAAAGAAGAATCAACAAAGTTCTCTAGCTGACATGTTGGTTTTTTTTGTCTGCCAGCATGTATCTCCCCTTCTATAACGATGATTTTCCAAGGAGACTCTCCTCATCGGGGGAGGTGGGACAATCCCATTCCTGACTAACCAGAGCCACCTCCTAGCTACACTGGCTGTTTCAAGGATGGGAGAGGACTCAGGTAAGGCTAGTAACAAAGCACCAGGACTTCTGTTGGAACTACAGAGGGGGGAAAAAAAAACTCTCTTTGTGTGGACTGAACTTGAAGCTAGGAGTAGTTAGTCTGGAGCTTACCTGAGAATTAAACTAACATAAAGGAAAGCAAAGCCAAGAGAGAATCCCATGATACTGGCTGCTTGTGACCCTGGATCCAGCACTCTGAGGCCAGCTCTTGATTCCAAACCCAGCCAATGAACTCCCTTTGTACTTGACTGATACATGTTTCCCAATATAAAATAACTGAACAAAAACTGAGTTAATAACATTCTCAGAAATAGTAGCAATATAATACAAAACACACAAACAACAGAACCAATCAGTAATCTTGTCAATAATAAAGATAATGAGTTACTTTAAAATAGTAGTTGTCAAACTCTGGTCTCTCATTCACTTATATACATTCTTAATTATTGAGAATTCCAAATAGCCTTCGTTTACGTGAGTGACATCTATTAACATTTTATCATATTACAAACTAAAATAAACAAATGTTTATTCTATTAAATTAATTTAATAAACCCATTACATATTAATGTGTTTTATGAAAAATACCTATTTTCTAAAACAAAAAGTCAGTATTTAGAGCGACAGTTTTCCATTTTTGCAAATTTCTTTAATGTCCAGCTTAAGAGAAGATAGATTCTCATGTTAGCTTCTGCATTCAGTTTGTTGTGATATGTTGTTTCGGTTAAAGCATATGAAGAAAATATGCTTCATGAATGTAAGTAATTGGAAAAGAGAGGAATATTTTAATGATCTTTTAAAATAATGATGGATAGTTATCTTTTATTCAACACCAAAATAAAACAAATGGCAATTCTTAAAGATTAGTTTCAATGTGCAATCTGAAACCATATCAATGATCTTCTTGGCTCTATTATATATTAAAATCCATTGGTCCATATTGTACTTTGAATGGATCTCCTACACATGCACGACTGGTTCACTGAGTTATACAGATCTTCCAAAATGCTGGCACATTTCTTTAATATATATATGTATATACATGTATATACATACATACATATATATATAAAAATTACATTCCAAAATATCATCACCAATCTCATCAGAAAAATCTTTTAAGTATTAGGAAGCTGGCAAGCCCTTGGTGGCAGATACAAGTTTTCCAAAAATCTAATTTTCACTTCAAAGATCAGATTTTATCATTGGCAGCAAATAGTTATCACACTGAATATTAAGAAGACATGCAGTCGAGGGTAGAGATTTTAAAAATAAAACTTTTTACTGCTACCAGACGTAGAAAACAAACCTATGGTTACCAAAGGGGAAAGACGGGAAGTGATAAATTAGAAGTTCAGGATTAACATATACACATTGCTATATATAAAAAAGATAAACAATAAGGACCTACTGTATAGCACAGGGAACTATATTCAATATCCTATAATAACCTATAATGAGAAAGAATATATATATAAAAAAAGTACTGAATCACTATGTTGTACATCACAAACTAACACAACATTGTAAATCAACTATACTTCAATGAAAAACAAAACAAACAGGAAAAAAAAAACCTTTTTACTGCTTCACCAAGGATATTCTTAAGTGAAACTGGCATTTTTTTCAAATGCTTAAAGAACACAATAAAGATTAATACAGTTTAGTGCCACTGCCCTGATACATGCTAAGGTGCCAGCAGTTTACCCACCTGTTTTCTCACCATTAGTGCAAACGTCAACACAGTAAAAGGGCACATGGCTCAGTTTTATTATGAGAGTAATTTTGATTTTGTGAACCCCTAGATGATAAAGGTTGTGGGGACCCCCAGGAGTCTGTGGACCACACTTTGGAAAACACTGTTTTAAAACAATGTAAAGAGGGGAGAATTTTAATAACTGATAACTAAAAAATGCATTTCATGAAACCTTCTAAATGAAGGAGACTATCACATCATCTAGCTTACTCTTTCAAAAAGGGCTGTATCAGAATTCCCCCTGCAGGTTAGCCCAGCCCTACTAAATATATTTTGAGTGGGGCCCTACCTTTAAAAAGCACTCTAGGGGTCTGAGGGGCTGTCAGCTTTACAAAGCACTGATAGTCCATGCTAGTCTACACATTTCACCTTACAAATTACCAGAAAGATAGTAAAACAAACTGCAGTGTCACAAATACACAAAACTAATTAAAAAGACTAATTACATGGAAGTTATGTCATTTTTCTTACTATTAGCCAGCTGCTTAATTTCAACATCTATATACATAAAACACATTTAAAATTTTTTCTTCAACTAGTTGGTAGGAGACATTTATGACATAAATGCACCTAACGTGTTTATGTACAGTAATTCCTGGTTTACTTCATCCCATTAAGCACTACTTCCAGTCATCCATTCACCAGATGATTCAATTATTACAATGACTGGCCATCTACTGATATCAAATGCTCCAGAATTCACTAGTGAATATCACTGATAAATAATCTTAATTCAGTCCTACATTTAGAAATACACTTTGACTTAAAAAAAGACTTAAATTACATACATTCATCTACATTAAGATACAGAAATCATATCTCTCTACATACCAAATATTCAGTAGAAGTCTTTTTTTTTAAACCATAAATAAGATTTGTATTCTAAACATGCAGATTAGGGGTTGATGAATTTTAAGTAAATTATTCCAGTGAACCAATGATTGCAAAATAAAGCTTGTACTATATCAAAAAAACTGAAGCACTATGGATAAGCATACTAAAATATTCAAAGCCTTTTTTTTTTTAAACAATACAGAATCCCACGACTCCTCCCCTCCATTCTTACCCTCAATCTGCGTTTTGGAAAGGGACAAAGAATACTTTGTTTTTGTGTTTTGTTTTTTTTTTAAACAGCTCTTCCAGAGATGGAGATGCAACTACTCTTAGACTAGGACTTGTGAACTACTTCAGTTAATATAAATGGAGACTGAACATGCCCCACTGGATAATCTCTAAAGAACTGCTAATTAGTTGGTCTCACAGTGTACAAGTTAACCTCTGACAGTAAAAGCTAAATCAATGCAGCTCCCATCTTAGGAACCGGTGAAGTGACCAGTAACTGGGGCCTGGAAAATGTTATGGTTTCCAAGCAGATTGAACACCTCTACAAAGACCAAATTCCCACTGGGAGTTTCGATGCAAATTTCAGCACCTAAACCAAGTCATTAGTCTTTAAAAGAAGCCCAAGTAAGCGTTTTAGAATACATTAAAAGATCAACTTCCTATTTAGGATGGCAATTCATATACTAACTTCTCATGGGAGAAATACAGTTTCTTAAAACTGGTTACCAGACAGCTCAAGTGAATTGAAAAATGAAGAAGAGGTTCAAATAAGGGAGCAAAAGAGAGAAACACATGGGGGGACAGACTTGGAAGCAAAACAAATGTGGCAATACCTTCAATGAACCCATTAAGTCAGATGTGAGATAATTACACTGTGCAATGTAAAGCTGACACAAGTGAAACAGCTTAAAAAAAAAAGTTAGAGGACGTCAAGAGCTCAACCTGACTCTGATCTGGCTGCATCCCAGGCCAACTGAGTCACAATTTCTGCAGGTGGGATCCAGCCATCAGTATTTTGTAAAGCTCCTCAGGAGATTTCAAAGCGCGGCCAAGGTTGAGAACCACTGTCCTCAACCTTGGGAGTAAAAAAAGCAATAAAAAGATGAACCCCAAACAGTCATAAGTTTTCCAAACTGCAAACAATTCTCATTTAAAATGAAAATAATAAAGTATAATCCTTAAGTTTAAAGGTATTTATAATTATCAAAACTTTAAATTAAGATGTAAAAACAGACACTCTTTACAATCAGTCTCCAGTAGCTGTCTATCTGATCTATGACATAATTTGCAATAGTAAATAACCAAGACTTAAATTATAAGATTCTGACCACCTATCATCTTAGTTTATACAGGTAAGCACTACCCTAGTTTTTATCTACTCTCATGGTTAAAAGAGATTTTCCTGGATGCCAATTACACCATGTAATAGTGTCAAGGTGACATAACCTAAAATATCTTGTTCCTGAGAAACTGAAATTTAGCCACATTTCCTATCACCAAAATTACACATTTTAGGAGAAGAAAAAAATCCAAAAATTCTAAATCTGACTCACTATTAAGCATATATTTTGGCATATTATGATACAAAAAGTAGCATACTAAAAGTCGCTCAAATGAATACTATCTAGACATACTTGTCAACTGTTTGAATTTCTCTTTTAAAATAACCAAATCTTTATCAACTGTGGAGCAAAAATCCCAAAATTTGATAATTTGGTGAAATGGTTATGCTGATCTAACTCCTTTAACTTTAGTGTAGAAAATAATGAAATCAATGAAACCATTTTAGTCAGTTTTATATGCGATTGTCACCTCACAATCACCTTTAATCACCATTTAAGCAAAACAAAAATTTCTGCCTAACTACACAACCTTCTAGGAAAAAAAAAAAGGAAATCCAAATATGTACAATGAACAATGAAATGGCTAGCAAGATGTTTAAAGAACCATTCACTCTAAAATGAATAAAATATGAAAAAAAAAAGGTACAAGCTAGAGGGGGACAACACAGAACTGAAATAAGTGAAGTTTAAACAGAAGAAAAATAATGTATGTTTTCACCAAAATAGACAAAATTTTAGGCAAGACTAAATATGCATTTTAAATGTAATGAGGCAGATCCTATAGGGTTAACTGCCCCTAGCAGAGGCCTCAGCAATTCACATCTCAATTAGAACAGTGTCTAATGATGTTACTTTAACACCAGCTCAATCAGAAAAAACAGCTTCCAAGCCAGAGAGCTGGAGTGTGACCGGCAGCATAAATTAGTTTAACACTTGCTCTTTAATTGTGTGTGTGTGGGGGGGGGATCTGAAGGGGAATGTAGAAAAATGAATTCACACACAAATGGCGAAATGGCTCAACTAAAATGTAGCTTAAGAAAGTGAAGCATAGGTTTTTAGAAAAAAGATTTGCTGCTTCCTAATATAAGCAGAATTGCTTCTAGCAGCAAAGCCATCAGAAAAGGTCAAAGATCCATACTTACTCCGAAAAATTTCAGTAACTTTCTCAGCACAAGTTTTCATTAAATCTGAAACCGATTTGCAGTTTTTCTAAGCTCAAGATGTACAACAAGGAATTTAGCTAGGCACATAAGTTTCTACTTTGGTACTCCCACTTCAAAAACAAAAAAAAATTAAGATGCAATACCTCTTTAAAGCAACCTCACCCAAAAACCTGGAAAGCAAAGAAAAAGCCACTTCTATTAATTGACTCACAAAAATGTTGTATCAATTTTCTCTAGAAAGGCTCTTAGTTTTAATTCCAACAACTTAAACCTACATAAATCATCATCAGCCTTAGACCTAAAGATACTCCAAATTTTAAATACTTGGCCTACCTGTATTACATTTGTTCTGTAACAAATCCATTTTAGAAAACAAAATCATGACATTATGGAAGAAACATTAATAAAAAAGTCATTTTTAACATGTTTATTACACCAATAATTCACATTTGAAATGTCATGTACTAAAATATAAGAACTTTCCAAAAGAGAAAATAAATCCTCAGCAGAAAAAGAAAAGTTACACATTATAGAACGTCCCATGCTATATTTCAGCTGAAATAAATTTCGTCTAAGTACAACATGGCAAAGACGATTTATGAAAACTGCAATAAAAGTCATTCAAATGCAATGTTCTAAATCTAATTACTTCGTAAAAGTACGAGTTTCTGTACTTTCTATTAGGGCAGTTTCTTCCAGAAAAAAAGTACTGCGCCTATTTTTTACATATCGGAATAATCAAACTGCTGCTGAGACTAAAAGGATGTTAATTCCTGCAAAAGTTAAAAATTAGCCAAGACTACATGCTTTTAGAAAGTTAAGTCAGACTAATTAAAATGATTCCCCATTATATTATATTTATTATCCCTAAATAACAGGCAGTTTCATCTTAAAAGATGGTACAAAAACTAAAGGCATTAAGAAACTAAATTCAAAATAAACTATTTAGAAATAAGTAAACACATATTTTTATTTTACTGAGGTTTTCAGGGGGAAAATAACTATCAATTTTCAAAAGGGTTTTTTAAACATCTCTATACCGTCCTCCTCAAAAAAAAAAAAAAACCTTTCATATTAACTAAACACACCCATTTCTTTGAAAATCTTTTAAAATTTGGCCTAAGAAATTGTAACAGCAGTTTGGGGCATGTGATGGAGCCACCGCCCTACACCAATTTCACGCTCAGTACTTGTAGTCCTAGCAATAAGATAAACTGCATTTTATTTTTTATTAGGAGCGCGGGGGACGGGTGTCAATTAGGTGCTAAGAATGTTTCCTGCATACCGCCATCACCCACAATACTCAAAAAGTAAGTAAACAAATCAAAGCCAGAAACAAACTGTAATGACACAACTAGAAAGAGAAAATAAGAGACAAAGAAAAACAAAAACTTGCTTGAAACAAGGAATTAAGACAAACCATTTACAACTTTCATTTAGACCTAAGGCAATACGCTCCAGCAGACCCGACACGCTCAGCTGAGAGGGACAGTGAAACTACTCAAAGAACAACAAAGAGGAGCTGCGGCCGCGGCAGAGTCCCTGTCCGAGTTTAACTTGATTTTGCAACAAACTACGAGGGGAGTTCCAGGCCAGAGGACCCACCCGGAGCCCGAGGGACGCGGGGCACCGCGGCTCGGTCTGACCCGCGCCGAAGCAGCCGGCCCGGCCGGGCTCCGCAGGCGGCCGCGCTCACACTATGGGCCGCGCCGCCGGGCTCCCGCGCGCTCCCCGCCGCCGCCGCCGCCGGGAGCCCGCCCCGGGGCGGGGAAGCTGCGGGCGGGGTGCGCGGGCCCGGCCGGGTGAAGGGGAGGGGACATGGCGCGTTACCTGGGCTCGGGCGACGGCGAGGGGCGTCCGCTCTCCCGCCGCGGCTCGTCCGCGGGGGCGCCGGGCCCGTCACTCCCCCGGCGGCCCGGAGCGTTCCTCGGCCCCCGCCCCGAGGCGTCCGGGCCAGGCCGCCCCTCCTCGGGGCCGCGCCGCTGCCCGTGCGGGCCGGGCCGCCTCGCGCTCCCGGGCCGCCCCGCGGTAGGGGGCCTCTCTTGCGGGGCGCCCGGCTCTCCTCACCGGCTCCCGCCTCCTGGGCGGCCGCGGAGTGGAGGGGAGGGCGGGCAGGGCCTCCCAAGGAGAGCGGGCAGGCGCGAACGCGGGCTCCGCCACCCGAGCCGCTCCGTTACCGCAGCGGCGACGACGACCAGGGCCGTGTTGTTGCTGCCAACTTGTCGAAAGGACACTGAGCATGCGCGCGCGGAGACCACATCCGGGTAATTTCAGGGTTTGGCCCTTTTTCCCCCGCAGCTTTCCTTTCTCTAGGCTGCCCCCGCCTCCCGCCCGAGTGACGGGAGGGTCGCTCTGCGCAGGCGCCCGCGGGGCAGTACAGTCGGCGGGGAGTCGGGCGTCCAGGCCTGGTCTCGGGCTCTGGAGGAGGACGCTGCCCACAAGGGTGGGGAAAAGGCTGTTTAGAGGGAGTGGTCATCAGACAAATGGGCATCCCTTTGCCAAAAAGTACCCAGGCAGCGCGAGAGAGCTCGGCGTGTGGTGGGTGTCCAGTAAGTGTTTATAAACAGCTATCAACAGGGCCTCGTTTTTGAGGGCCTGCGTGGGCACAAATATTAGATTTAATATTAACAGCTTGCTCTGGCGAGAAGGTAGTTGTAGCGACTTCTTTTGGGAAAGAAACTGGGATGACCACACCTTCCTTCCCTTTCCGCCAGCCATGGATCACTAGATCCAAAGGTTAGTTTAAACTCTCGAGATGTCTTTTTGGGTTGAAGAGATGCGCAAGACAGTCTTGGGACCACAGGTTTGAGAGCCTGGACAGGTGTTTAAAATGTGAGCGGTTCCTCACATTTTATTGGAAGAGATTTAGGGGGAACCTAGAAGTTGGAAGGCACTTTCAAGGTCCTACAACACCCCCTGTTAACTGGGTTATCTGTTGGGTAGGGAGAGATATAAATTCTGCTTTTGACTTTATACTTGTTTTATTTAAAAATTTTACTAGATGAATGCATTTGTTTGGTATTTCTAAAGTTTCAGAAAACACATACAAATTACATTTTTTCACCAAACAGGAAATATTTCTGTTGGGGGTCCCCCACAGACTAATACATACTAGAAAGTTTTTAAGTCATTTCTTAAGTCTTGTCGCCCGGAAATGTGTCTATTCCCTCACCTACATTTTACATACAGTGCCCTAACCCCATGCTGTCCTCGCTTTCACAGCCTGGGCTCTTTCCTCTTCTGCCTGACAGCCTCTGAAACTGTCATCTTCAAAGTTCCCTGTGATTTATGAAGACTTTCCAAGACTAGTTTTAAGGGAATTCATTTCCAGGTGCCTCAACGCCATGTGTACTATATCTGAAATTGTTCATCTTGAGAAAGCATCTGAGGACACAGCATCCCCTTTCAAAACTGTTCTTCTCCCACCTTACAAAACAAAAGAAAAACTCACCCACTACTGAGGTGCATTGATCTAAGATATTTAAAAAAATCTCCAGGACACTTCAGAGGGACAATTCAAAAATTGGTGTCCATGCTGCGGAAGTGAATGACTCAAATGAATGAATTATAAATTATTTTGCAAGTGGTGGTTTTCAGTTCTTTGCTGTCAACAAAACTGAAGGAAAATCATAATTTGATAATACATCAACATGTGATTCTTGGCAATATACCTCAGAAGGAGTTAAAAGAATTGAGTAACATTGCTATATCTAAACTTCTTCCATTCCTATCTGTTGTAGTTATCGCTCCACATACATCCTGTCACCTTTGCCATACTCTATTGGCCAGAAGCAAATCACAAGTCTCATGCCCACTCAAGGGAAGGAGCCCACACAGGGCATGAACACCAGGAGGTGGGATCCTTTGGGACCACATTAGAGTCTATTTATTAATGCAAAGGACAATTCCTATAAGCTCAACCTGCTCAGAATTTCTCTTCAGGTTCCCTTCACCTCCTCCTTAAGGGAGATGTGACTTTCTCCTGGGACACTGCTCCCCCTTCCCCTCGCCAGTAGTATTTTCAACCATGATCCTCATAGACTGGGCCTGGAGGTGAGGAAGCAGTCCTCCTTGCTCCTCAAAAATGCTTCCAGAACATCCCGCTCTCTCCTTCCTGCTAACCTGCAGCTTTAGAGCTTGTCACCCAGTATCCCTCATCATTGCTGTCATTCCCCTTCATATTTTCATCATTTGCTTGTATCAGACACTCCAATACCATTTCAGTCTTAGTCCTAGGTGGTTATAATACATACTTAGATGATCATCCCTTCTCTGACCTCTCAGTTCGTTGACTTCTCCGAGGATCTTGTCCTCCCCTAACTCAGCCACTTATTCCCTTGGCATAATCACGGGAACCTTACCAAATTCGGCAACTTCTTCATTATTGCAATTCAAGCACCTCACACCCTGAACACCACCTCACGTTTCCGTATTTCCTTGTGTTACTCTGACTCTGACAATTCTGCAACCCACTTACCCACTCTCTCCCATCGTTACTCAGCTTAAACTCTTGGTTAATCAGTACAATCACTCCCTTGCACACACTCTCAACCCCCTTCCCCTCTTCCTCTTTTTTCCTTACTGGGCAAAACCGCAAACCTGACTCAAGCCAGCTCTCCACCTACTCCACGTCAGCCCCCATGCATCTGCATGTGGCTAAAGAAAAACACAATCATGCTAGTTTCACTTAAATTTCATCACTGTGAACCTCAAGTGGGCCCTTGTGCTGCCCAGGAATCCTACCTCCCTCCTCTATTCCTCCAGATTTCACACCTTCTCTGTCCTCCAACCTGTACCTCCTTCCCTCTCATCCTCAATTCATAACCTTGCTTCTTATTCCACTGAGAAAGTTGAAGCAATGAGATGAAAACTTCTGCAGAATCTCACCATGTCATCTACCCATACCCACATACCAGCATCTGTAACCTCTCCTCCACCTTCCCTTCCATTACATAGGTGAATTTTCCATGCTCCTAGCTAGAGCCAATCCCTCTGCTAGGCCATAGACACCAGTCTTGTCTTGCTTAATCAAGATCATCACCATCACTCCACCAATTATCCCCCTCCTCTATCTTATCAATGTTTCCCTCTCCACTGTATGATTCCTGTAAGCTTACAAGCAGCTGTAATTTCTCCAGTCCCATAGAATCTTCCCTCTGACCCACTTTCACTGGCAGCTACTGCCCCATTTCTCTGCTTCCTTTACAACAAACCTCTTTTTTCTTTTTTTTCAATTGAAGTATAGTTTACACTATTGTGTCAATTTTGGGTGTACAGCATAATAGTTCAGCCATATATTTGTTTTCATATTCTTTTTCATTTCAGGTTACTACAATATATTGAAGTTTCCTGTGCTATACAGTAGAAATGTGTTATTTATCTATTTTATATATAGTAGTTAGTATTTGCAAATCTCAAACTCCCAATTTATCACTTCTCACCTCTTCCCCCTCGATAGCCGTAAATTTGGTTTTTTTGTGAGTCTGTTTCTGTTTTGTAAATAAGTTCATTTGTGTTTTTATTTTTTCCAGATTCCACATATAAGTGATATCATACAGTATATTTCTTTCTCTTTCTGGATTACTTAACTTAGGATAACAATCTCCAGGCCCATCCATGTTGCTGCAAATGGCATTATTTTATTCATTTTCATGGCTGAGTAGTATTCCATTGTATAAATACCTCACAACTTTTTTATCCATTCATCTGTCAATGGAAAGTTAGGTTGTTTCCATGTCTTGGCTATTGTAAACAGTGCTGCTATGAACATTGGGGTGTATGAATCTTTTTGAATTAAAGTTCCCTCCGGATATATGCCCAGGAGTGGGATTGCTGGATCATATGGTAAGTCAATTTTTAGTTTTTTGAGGAATCTCCATACTGTTTTCCATAATGGCTGCACCAAACTACATTCCCACCAACAGTGTAGGAGGGTTCCCTTTTCTCCACACCCCGAAACTCCTGAAAGAGTTTTCTATGCTTTCTGTCTCTAGTTCTTCTCCTGTTCTAGAGCAACAGAACACACACCATATGATACAGTTAATATAAAGTTCAAAAACATACCAAATATGATGTATATGTTATGACTACATACATATGTAATAGAATCATAACAACACACATGAGATTACATATGTGGCATATTTTAGGTCTTCAGCTGAAACGGTGTCCCACCCTGTCTTAAATCCACTCCATTCATGCTTTTATCCTTATCACTCTATCAAAACTGCTCTTGTCAAGGTCAACAATGAATTCTACCTTGCTTCAGTCCAATGACCTATTCTCAATTATCATCTTAACTGACCTGTCTGTAACAGCTGACACAGCTAATCATGTGATTCACTTTTTTTTTTTTAGCTGCACCCTTTCCTCCTCATCACTTCATCAGTCCCTCCTTCCTGACTTCTTTCTTCGTATTGATTGCATGTCTTCTCCCAGATCTCTTAACCTTGCAATGGCTCAGGGCTCATTCCTTGCATTTCTTCTCTTTTCTATCTCTACTCACATTTCATTAATGATCTCATCAAATCTTCTGACTGTCAGTACCATCTAAGATGTGTGAAATCATCAGTATATGAGGACAACTCCCAGATATTTATCCTCAGCTCAGACCTCTCATCTGAACTCCAGATTACGCTGCTCCGCAGTCTTCTGCACGTCTCCTCCCACAAACCTGTTCACCCCAGCGACTTCCCTGTCTCAGCTGATGACAAGTCCATCCCTCAAGCTGCTCAGCCCAAAAGCCCTGGAGACATGCTAGACTTTCCGCTGATGCCTGTCACATCTAGCCCAGAGTCAGAGTGTCCCTCGCCACCTCCGCTGCTGCCCCTGGTCTGACCCACCAAAATCTCCTGTGTGGGTTATTCTTCTCACAGCTCTTCAGACTCTCATGCTTGTCCCTTAGAGTCTCTCTCAACATAACAGCAAGAGCGATCCTCCTAAAACATGAGTCAGATCACGTCGCTCACTCTATCTTTCCCGTAGCTCTTATCTTCTAACATACTGTAGTATTTACTTACGTTTATTGCTTACTGTCTCTCACCCCCCACCAGAACGTAAGCTCCACAAGGCCGAGAATTTGTGTGTAGTGTTTACGAATGTATCCCAAGTGCCTAGAGTTACTGCTGACATACAGGGGGTGCTTAAGGAATATTTGTTGAATGAGGGGGTGGGAAGGGACAGACTGGGAGTTCGAAATGCAGAATAGATAAACAAGATTACACTGTATAGCACAGGGAAATATAGACAAGATCTTCTGGAAACCCACAGAGAAAAAAATGTGACAATGAATATATGTATGTTCATGTATAACTGAAAAATTGTGCTCTACACTGGAATTTGACACAACATTGTAAAATGACTATAACTCAATAAAAAATGTTAATAAATAAATAAATAAATATTTGTTGAATGAATGAACAAAGTATTTCACACTTCTCTTTTTTAATTTAATTAATTAATTTTTTAATTTTTTTGAGCTGTCATTGATTTTGTACTTTTTTTCTTTTCTTTCCTTTTTTTGGGGGGGAGGGGTTGGTTCTGTTTTTTTGAAGGGGAGGTAATTAGGTTTATTTATTTATTTATTTTTTAATGGAGGTACTGAAGATTGAACCCAAGACCTCATGCATGCTAAGCATGTGCTCTACCACTGAGCTATACCTTCCCCTCTGGTGTTCCATGCTTCTATCCATAAAAGTGAAAACTAAAAATACTGTTGACTCTGAACCCTGTTTTTATTCCAGCAAAAATATTCTATATTTCAATCTCAATAGTTGATTAAAATTCATAGTATGTAATTTAGATCAATTAGATATTCAAAATTGTATTGCTAATGTAATCAAGACAAATATTTTAAACTTTGAGACTCAAAGTTTAAAAAAAAAAATTGTATAGGGAAATATGATAGGCTGATCAATAAAAGACTTTCCAGCCTAAGATATTATATTAAAATGTTCAGGGCCAAGTTGAATGGAAATATAAGATAAGGAGGAAAAGAATGGAGTCAAATTTGTTTCATTTTGTTTTGTTTTTTTCAAATTTCTTTCAAAGTGAAGCTTGGTCATGTATTTTTTAAATGGATGATAGATGTATTGATATGTAGATTTCCCTTGGATACACTTAAAGAATGATGTAACAGTTGTTCTAAAATGCCAATACCTATGCCAGAAATAACAAACTTTGCCATTATTTAAACTTAAGATGAAACATTTTAGATATGACCTTTAAAAGCACAAGATGAAACATAGTTTCTCAAAAATTTTTTAAGAGGTAAGCAAGCAAGAAATTTGAAAACCATAGCCCCAAAGCACTCCAAGGGAGCTAAGCTGTCACCTCTCCTGAGACCTCTCTGGGTGAAACATCTCCAGAAACATCTGGATCCCCAGATCTGTCTCTGTCCTGGGCAGGCAGAGGCTTGAGAGTTTTCTTTCCGTTTTGTTTTCTTTGATGGCTCCACCTTCTTATGAATTGGAGCATCCCCAGGGTGAGGAGAATACAGAACTTCAACCTTTTCATTCCAGAGGTTGAGACAGAGAGCTCTCACCTCCTGCACTGCCCATCTAGGAAGGAATAGAATAATATATTCTTGTGGAAATAACCTAGCCATTAACAGCTTCAGGCAAGAGTTAGTACACTGACAGTTTAGTTAACCTAATGTTTTAACAAATTATCCTAGTTGCCTTTGAAGATCACTTAACATTGATTAACCTGAACACTATAAGCATTTCCCACATTCCTAAAAGCACTATAGTAAACTCTATAATCTCCTTTGGCTTAAAGCATAGGAAGTTATGTTCGAGGGTGACTGATGTACATTTGACTATCAGGTGATTTGCTCTTTTAGCTTTAAGTCAAAGGAGCTAAAAGAGGCCAAAGACTTGAGGAAGAGAGAATAAATGGGGCCAAGTCTCCGTTTTCTCTCTTTCCTTCTTTGCCTTTTTTTTTTTTCCTTTCTTTCCTTCCTCTCCTTCTCTCTTTCTTTCTTTCTTTCTTTTCTTACTAAACCACTGTAATAGCCAGATCCAGCAAGGGCCACAAGGGCAGCTATGGACAGAATCCCTAGGTGGGGAACGGGTGGAGGCAGGCAGGAAGGAATTAGGTGGGAGGGGAAGGGAAATCACAGCCCAATTCTGTTTGGTGGCAGTCCTCTAAGTATTAACAGAGGCTGGGAGGCAGCTGAAAAGTGAAGGACAGGAGCAATACAACCTCGCTTTGTCAGCCCTAACCATTCATGCAATGAATGTTTTATTCAGCATCTACCAGGTACCAAGTACTAAGGGATTCAGTAACAAATCTACTATATATAGCATATGCCCTTGGGTAGCTACTGTCCAGTTGGGGAAGAATGAAATGTTAATAGACAGTTCTGGTGGCGTGGGAATGGAATATGTAAGAGAAAAGAGAAGGCGCAATCCAATCTTGCCTGAGGGGGTTCAGAAGGCTTCACCAGACACTGACATCCCAGCTAGATCTTGAGGTAAAGTAGAAGTTTGCCAGGAGTAAAAGGTTGAGCGGGGACTTTCAAAGCAGAAAAAACAGCCTAGAGATATGGAAGTGGTTGGTGTGTTTGTGAATGGTTAAAAAAAGTCAATATGTAGCCGTAGATATACTTGGCCGTATACAATACAAAACACGATACACTACTTATAAGAGGTTACTTATTACAACATTGTTTGTTGTAACAGACTGTTGGAAATAACTTACCAAAAGGAAGCTGGATAAATCAATTATGGCACATCCATACGAAGAAACACTACATAACTGTTAGATAGAGTGACATTTTTCACTGTACTTACATGGAAAGGTCTCCAAGGTTTACTGCTACACGACAAAGTAAGGTCCAGAACAATGTGTGCATTATGCTATCTTTTCTGTTAAAAACGAGGAAAAATTATGTATACTTATAATAACTATGGTTGTACGGAGTGGAGGGGGAACTAGGCAGATGGGACAGGGGTGGGAGGAAATTTTTCACTGTATAATTTATTTTTGACCCAGATAAATGTATTACCTACTCAAAAAAATTGAACTGAAACTTGATTGAAACTTGAAATTCAAAGTGACTGGAATGTATATTCTCATTCCTCTCCTTTAAGAGTCGGTGATCTTCTCAGAACCCTGATGCTTGTCAGGGTAGGGGGCCCCTTCTTTCTGCTCCCAGACTAGGCTGTGAGTTCCCTGAGGACAGAGGTTTTCCTCACTCTCTCCTAACACTAGGCCTTGCACAGAATGTTAGAATGTTTGTTGAGTGAATGCATGGAGGAGAGAGGTGGGAGATGAGGCTGGGAAGACAGATTTGGGACCAGACTATTAAGGAAGACATGCTGATAAGCTGAACTCTTATGAACTCCGAGTTTTGTTTTTTTTTTTTAAACAGTGTTACTGAGGTATAATTTTCATTTGTAAACTTTTTTAAGTAGAGAGATGAATTTGGGTAAATGTACACATAGCGCAACCACCACCACAATCAAGTGGCGGATGGAACACTTCCATCACTCCAAAACTTCCCCTTCTACTCCTCTGCAGTCAGTCCTCAGCCCCATATTCCAGACCCCAGGTAATCATTGACAATGCTTCCTGTTTCTAAGGTTTTGGTTTTTCTAGAATTTCATATAAATGGAATCATACAAATGCAGTTTTTTTGTCTCTGGATTCTTTCACTCAGCATGTTATTTTTGAGATTCAAAATGTTATTGTGTGTATTAGTAGTTAGTTCCTTTTTATTGTTCACTAGTATTCCATCGTATATATATGCAAATCCATGGAAACTGAAAGTAGATTCGTGGTTGGGGAGAGAGACAGGGATGTATTGGGAGATACGATGTTTCTTTTTGCACCAATGGAAATGTTCTGGAATTAGGTGGTGCTGATGGTCATACAAAATTGTGAATATACTAAAAAACACTGAATTGTACCCTTTAAGATAGTTAAAATTCACAGAAACAGAGAGTAGAGTTGTAGTTGCTATGGGCTGGGGGGATGGGGAAGTGTTGGTCAAAGGATACAAATTTCTAGTTATAAGATGAATAAGTTCTGGCGACCTAATATATAGCATGGTGACTATAGTTAACAGTACTGTATTGTATAATTAAAAGTTGCTGAGAGAGGGGGAGGGTATAGCTCAAGTGGTAGAGTGCCTGCTTAGCATGAACAAGGTCTTGAGTTCAATCCCCAGTACCTCCTCTAAAAATCAACAAACAAACAGACAAACAAACCTTACTACCTCCCCCCAAGAAATATATAAATAAATAAATAAGAATTTTTAAAAATATAAATAAACAAATTTTAAAAAATTGCTAAGAGAGTATGTCTTAAATGTTCTCACCACACACACAAAAATTATAATTATGTAAGGTGGAAGATTTGTTAACTAACCTTATAATGGTAATTATTTTGCAAAATATACATGTATCGAATCATCATATTATATACTTTAGACTTACATGATGTTGTATGTCAATTGTATCTCAATAAATGTGGGGGAAAATAAAATGGTTAAAATGGTGAGTTTTACGTTATGTAAATTTAGGTAAGCCTCACTAGCATGGTTACTAAGCAAATAGTCCTTGGAGGCAGACTGACTTGGTTCAGGTCTCCATTTCATTCCTTACTAGCTATGAGACTTTGGACAAATTATTACAAGCCTCAGTTTCTTCATCTGTGAATTGGGGGTAAAAAGAGAGCCTCTGTCACAGAGCTGTGGGGAGGATTCAGTGAGATAATATAAAGCACTCAACATGGAACTGGTAAGCTTCTAGTCAGTTCTGGCTACTTTTTAATTCACCCACACCTGCCATACCTCAAGTCTCAATCTGCAGATGGTTAAACTGAACCATCAAGAAAAAACCCTGTCCCCATGTCGAGGGATATTCTATAAAAGAACTCGTCTTCATTTTTCCAAAATGTCAATGTCATGAAAGACTGGAGAACTGTTCTAGATTGAAGGAGATTCAGTAGACATGACAGTTAAACCCTATGCATGATTCTGAATTAGATATGGGGAAAAAATTGCTCTAGAGGACATTATTGGGACAGACAATTGACAAAATTGTGTCATGGACGACAGATTAGATAATAGTATCAAATCAGTGTTAGATTTCCTGACTTTGATAACTGTGGTGTGCAGGGCCAGGGCTAGGGTGTGGCGAGCAAGGCTCCTAAGGGTACAAAATTTAAGGAAGCCCTCACGGGGTCCCTCAGTGCCAGGCTTTCCTTGCCTCCCCCTGGATCTGGCCCTTGTGTTGTGAGGTAAGAGAACATCCTTGTTCTTAGGAAGTAGTAAGGGGGAAGGCATACCAATGTATGCAACTAACCCTCCAGGAATTCAGAACTAATAATATACAGGTAGACAGAGAAACTGTTAAAGCATATGGGGCAAAATGTTAATAACTGGTGAATAGGGAAAAAGGGTAAACAGAAGTTCTCTGTACTGTTCTTGCAAGTTTCCTGTAAGATTGAATTTTTTAAGTCACTTGTCCATGTAAAGAAGTTCCTTTAGCAGTAGAGCTGGAATTTGAACCCCCTCTGGCCTCCAGCCGTCCACACACTGCCGTGTGGAGCTGCCCTTGACTCAAATAACTATAACCCGAAGCCAGAGCCTAAGAGGGCTCCTGACCAGATGCCTCAGGGAGGAAGTAGCCCCAGGTGCCTTAGAACAGTGTTTCTCTAACTTTTAACATGCACACGGATCACTTGGGGGTCCCGTTAAAATGTGGATTCCAATTCAGTGGATTCAAGGTGGGCCTGGAATGTCTACACTTCTCACAAGCTACCAGATGAGGCTGATACTGCTTGCCTCAGAGTTCCAGAGGCAAGACCCTTGACTCTGGAGCCCAGAACTCTAGGGTCTAAAATGGAACACTTACTGGGGAAGGGAACAATGGGAAGGAACTCTAGGAGACAGTCCAGAGTAGTGGTTCTATGCACTTCAAATGCTTTTCAACCGTAAGTTCAGCTTTCTTTTTTCAAACATCTTTTCATGCAATAAACACGCAGAGTGAGCCTACTGGGTACCGTACTTCAGAGTAAGGAATTGAATGGTGATGAACATTAACTGAAAGAGTTACAATTTATCCAGTCTTCCCTTTTCCCTAGGAGACTCCAAATCAGCCTAAAATCTAGACAGTTCTTAGTTCACCGAGTGAACTTGGCGTCTAACACTTTCACTTAGTGTCACAGGCACAAGAGGGAACATTGCAGGCAGGGAGTGCTGTAAATAACGATTCCATCAAAAACAAAACAAAACATTAAGAAAAAAAGAGTTGGCATTTGTGCTGTGGTAACATTTTTAGTGGTAGAAGAATTTTATAATGGATTGTACAAAGGGTTTTTCGCTTTCAGCTCCAAGGCGGAAAATATCTAACCTTAACGTCGCCAAAATCTTTTCTTTTTAAGGCATTTTTCTTAGGAGGCAGCCTTGAGGAAAGTAATTACTTTGGACCAAAATTACAGTTACTAATTTTTTTTTTTTTTTTAGAGATTTGAGGATAATCAAGTGCCATCTTGTAGAGGGGAGGTATCTGAAGGAGAAGAAGGATGCTGTGAGCATTGAAGCAGCACACACCTCCCACCTACTCCTCGGGAAGGAGCCGCGTGAAGGATAAGGATCGCTGGTTCCAAGACTTAGCCTTTCAGTCCCCCTCTTCCAAGGAAAGGTGGCCAGCAGAACCCTCACCTCTCTGAGGCTCCCAGAACACTTGCTGCTGCTCTGAGAGTTTTCTTTCCTTTCTCCCAGTAGCAGCTGCTGCCTCTCAGCTTTTGTTTCTTCCCCTTTCCTTCGCTCGGCTGACTTTCACTTCCCTGGCACTTCTGATAAGCTGCACCCCACCCTTCCTCCCCTCCACTCCCTCCCGCCTGCGGCTGCCCGGAGCTTGCCGGAGCCTGCCTGCGAAGTCGCCGTGGTGGAGAAGCACTGCAGGATCCAGGGTCCACTCCTACGATGCGATGCACGGGAGCCACAGTCCTTTCTGAGGCCATGCGAACCTCTTCCATCGCTGGGGTCCCTGCGCATCCACGCATGCGTCTTTAATCAGCAAGGAAATGAGAAGGCCCTGGAGGCTACTGGTAGTAGGAGCTGTTTCCTCTCCTTTTCAGGGAGGCTGGTTATCTGGTCAGCTCCTACCTGGTCCAACAACACCTACCCTCTCTAAAAAAGATGCCCTGGCTCAGAAGTCCCCCCAGCCTGGATGCCCCGTCTGCCCTCCCCAGCACACAGATAACTGGCATGGGGGTGGGGGGGGGGAGCTCTGAACTTGATCTGAACTTGCCTGAGGCTACATGGGTTAGTTAGAATGCAGGTCGTTACTCCCTTCCTAACCACAGTCCACAAAGGCTCCCTGGAAAGAGTTCTTTGTTGGAGAGTTTGACCCAAAGGCCCTGGAACTTGGGCTCATGCCCTCCTCCCCTCCAGCCTGCCCTCCATCCTCAGTGCTCCTCTAAGGGAGCAAATCAGAACTGGTTCTTCAGCCAGTGAAAAGGCCAGTGGACAATCACAGGCCCAGGCCTGGGGTTTGCCCTCCGTCCCTCCCTTCCTCCCCCACCTTTCCACCTCTCAGTCACCCATAATACGCAACTCTCTGCCTGCCAATGACTCCATCCCAGCTGATCTCATCCAAAAAACCACAAGCCCCCAAAGGCACTTGATTTCCTACTGTCTTTTGTGTTTGCATGCTCCTTCATTAGGAGACAGTAACAGTGCTGGGGATTATGGATGGTCTTTGGAGTTAAGGGGACAAATGTTCAAATCTTGGCTCCATAGCTGTGTTCCTAGGCGAGTTACTGAACTTTCTCAGCTTTAGTTACTTCATCTGTAAAAATCGGTATCATCACACTTGTTTAAAGCCTTTTTTTCCTTGAGAATTAACTAAACTCTCTCCAACAAAAATTTATTGAGTGTCTACTATTGCCAGGCACTGCTCTAGATGGGGATGTGGTGGTGTATGAGACAAATTCTTTGTCTTTAAAGAGCTTACATTCTATAGACAATAAACATGTAGCCAAACAAATAGTATAATATTAAATAGCAATAACTGTAATTTTTTTTAAAAAGAACATAGAGAATTACTAGATTTGAAGACAGGGTGGAGTAATAGTTTAAATAGGGTGATTAGGGAAGGTTGTCTACGCACGTGACATCTGAGCATGGACCTGAATGACATAAAGGAGTGAGCTATACAAAACTCTGGGGAGAGCAGGTTAAAGATCCTGATGCAGAAATGAACCTGGTGTGTTCATGTACCAACAGTACAATCAGTGCAGCTAGGGCAGGGTAAGAGAGAGGAACACAGCTGGAGTTAAGATCAGAGAGGACATACGTGTGGGAAAGATTTAGCATGTAGTAAGTGTTCCATAAATTATTCTTTTTTTTTAAATGTATTTTTAAAATTTTTTTGTTCGGGGGAGGTAATTAGGTTTATTTATTTATTTTTAGAGGAGGTACTGGGGATTGAACCTAGGCCCTCATGCATGCTAAGCATTTGCTCTACCACTTGAGCTATACCCTACCTGCCCCATGCACAGTAAATTATTCTTAAAAGGATGTCATTTTCCTTACAGGGCTGTATACTCTTTGAGGACATTCATTCATTGAACAAATATTTACTGAGTACCTACCAGGTGGCAGATAAAGTGCTACAAGATAGGGATGTAATAATGAACAAGACAGTCATGGGAGAGGAAAATAATAAGAAAATGAGCAGGTTCAGAAAAAACAGCTGAGGCTACCTACTGCAACCTTAGGAGCTGAAATTGGACTCAGTGGCATCCTGACTCTTGGCCATACTATTGTACAACACTGCCTAGGAAAGTGCCCAGTGAATCATTATTTGAATATTAAGAGATAAAAAAAAGAGATACAATTATGATTGGATTACCACATTCTGTTTCTTATTTTGTAGTTGGCTTGATTCCTTTGATAACTATGTAAGTTTAAAAAACTAAAGATCTAATCTGTTCTTAGAAACAATAATTAGTACATATATGAAAACTAAAAAAGTGTGCAGTGTACTGTTTATATGTATTTACATGCAATATAATGTATATGCACAGTCAAACTGTAATAATTCTACATGATAAAACTAGGGGGGAAAAGAAAAAGAGATACAAGGTAAATATAAACAAATGACTCCATTTAATAACACTCAGAATAGACCTTAGAGTGGAAAATGGCACAACGGACAAAGAAGACTTCATATGCAGTATAGACTAAGAAGCTGTAAAGATTATAAACTACATGCACTTAACAATACCACTTCAAAATACATAAAGCAACAACTGACAGAAGAGTCAACAACAGTAATTGGAAATGTAATATACAGATCTTCCTTGACTTATGATGGGGTTACATCCTGATGAAAAGTTGAAAATGCATTTAATACATCTAACCTACTAAATATCATAGCTTAGCCTAGCCTACTTTAAACACGCTCAGAACTTACATTAGCTGACAGTTAGGTAAAATCATCTAATACAAAGCATATTTTATAATAAAATGTTGAATATTTCATGTAATTTATTGAATACTGTACTGAAAGTGAAAAACAAAGTGGTTGTATGGGTACAGAATGGTTGCAAATGTATTAGTTGTTCACCCTGGTGATCTTGTGGCCAGCTGGGAACTGTGACTCACTGCCACTGCCCAGCATCAAGAGAGAGTATTATACTGCACATCGATAGCCCAGGAAAAGATCAAAGTTCAAAACTCAAAGTACAGTTTCTACTGAAAGTGTATCACTTTGGTATGATCGTAAATTTGAAAAATCTTAAGTTGAACCATTATAAGTTGGGGACTGTCTAGGATACCTTAGAAACTGATAGATCAAATAGTTTGTTTTTAAAAAGTGAAGATAAAAAATATTTTAATGACTCAATTAGTAAGTTCAATCTAATAGAGAGCTTTATACCCAACAAGTAAAGGCTATATATATTCTTTCCAAGAATATGTGGAATAGTCACTAAGATCAGTCATGTACTAGTCATGCACCTCAATAAATAAATTCTAAAGAGTTAACATCATACAGCCCATGTTCTCTGATCATAATGCAAAAACTTTAGAAATCAATAACAAAAGGATAGCTTAAAAATTCCTAAAAAATCTGAAAATGTAAAAAAATACCATTAAACACTAGAATAAAGAAAATTACAATAAGGGGAATTATAAAATACAGTGAAAACACCATGTGTCCAAGTGTATGTAAGGTAATACTTAAAGGGGATTTATAGTACAATATACATTTATTTAACAAACAAGAAATATTGAAACCAAATGAGCTAAGTGTTCAGTGCAAAAGCCCATAAAGATAAGGGCAAAAATCCATGATATTTGATGGTGGTGGGGAAGAGGGAAGACTACTGAAATTGATCATTCTGTAATAAGACAGATCAAGAAAAAGTAGAAAGATATACAAGTAAACAGAACACAAAATAAAAAGGAGGAAATAATTTACAGACAAAATAGTCATTTTTTAAAAGATTATGAACTACTACATGCAAATAATTTGAAAATCTAGATGAAAGGAATACACAGCTGGAAAATATAAAATACCTAGTGACACAAGGAGAAACAGAAATTTTGAATAAAAAAATAACCATGAAAAAATTTGAAACCAGAGTGGGGGTGGGTATAGCTCAGTGGTAGAGTGCACACTAGCATGCACGAGGTCCTGGGTTTAATTCCCAGTACCTCAATAAAAAAATTTTGAAATCATAATGTGATTCCCCCACCCCATCAGATATAAACATATATATATATATATTTGCTTATATTAAAAAATAATGGGATAATAAGCTACAATGGAAAAGAATCTGAAAAAAAAATGTATGTACATGTATAACTGAATTGGTTTGCTGTACAGCTGACACTAACATTGTAAATCAACAACACTTCAATAAAAAATAAAATAAAATAAAATAAAATGAAACAGAAAAAAAGAAATTAAAAAAGGGAGAATAAATTATAAAAATTATTTAAAACTACTCATGAGAAAGAGGCAACGATAGATAAGCTAGAATTCTCTAAATACACCTTGTTCTATGGATTTTATTGTAGAACTATGACACTATGAAAGTATTCAACATAATTATGAAATAAAACTAAATTCAAATAAAAAAGCAAGCCCTAAAACGTGAAAACAAATTGAAATAAACCTAATTGCATATCACGTTGGTGGCACACAGAGAGGAGCTATTCCAAGTAACTGAAAAACAAATAATTTGACTCTACATACCTTAAGGACAAAAGAATGGCAACACATACACACACACACAATCTTAAAAACTATTTTTGATGATCATACTGGTGGTGGAGTTTTGGTATTATTATTCTGAAACTGTTAGTGGTATTGCAGGATAAAGCAAATGAGTAATTATATTGGTGTTATTGAGAATTGAGATTTCTGACACAGCAGAAAGGAGATCTAGACGTAAGCTGGATGAGGTTACACAGTCCTTAATTTGAACTGGAAGTATGTGGTGGACAGAACCTAAGATGATCCCCACTGAAGATCTCTTGGGGAGAGAGATCTTTGTACACTCCCATCCCCTTGAGTGCAGGCAGAACTTGTGACTATGATGAGATGTCACTCTCGTGATTAGGTATTATTAAACAGCAAAGGGATATGATATGAAAGGATTTTGCAGATACAATTAAAGCTCTAAATCAGTTGACTTTAAATTAATCAAGAGATTATCCTAATCAGGTAGCCCTTTAAAAGAGGATCTAGAAGTCAGACTCAGGATGGTGAACCCTTAGATGTGATCTCTTTTTTTCTTTTCTTTTTTTTTAAACATTTTTTTTTTTTAATACAGAAACAAAACAAAGAGACCCACTACCACCACTGCTGTTTAACATGACAACAGACGACTATCAGGGTATTGCCACGCAAGAGAAAGAAAGAGACTAAGAATTAGAGGGGGAGAGAGAGAAGCTTGTTATTGTTCTTTACATGTCATTTCCATTTAGATGGAAAACCCAAGATAATTAGCAAATTATTAGGTCTAATAAAAATTCAGGAAGGTTGCAAGATAGCAGGGCAACATTCAAAGGTCAATAGTATTTCTCTACACCTTCAAAACCCAGTAAATAAGATACCATTTATAGTAGTCATAACACTATGACATATGTAGAAATTGAACTACCAAAGAATGTCCATAAAATTTTGTCTGCCCTCCATATTCATGGGTTCCACATACTCTGATTCAACAAACCCTGGATCAAAAATATTTGGGAGAAAAGTTCCAGAAAGTTCCAAAAAACAAAACTTGAATTTGTCATGCACTCGCAACTATTACAAAGCATTTATATTGTATTAGGTATTATAAGTAATCTAGAGAGGATTTAAAGTGTACAGGAGGATGTGCATAGGTTCCATACAAATTTTAATATAATATAAGGGATTTGAGCATCTGCAGATTTTGTATCTGAGGGGGTCCTGGAACCAATCTTCCACGGGTTCCGAGGGATGACTGTATCTGGATAAAAATGTAAAACTCTACTTATTAAAATGCATAAAGGAAAACCTGTGTAAATGAGAGCATATTTTATGTTCATTGGTAGAAGAGCTTAACATTGTAAAAATAGCAATTCTCCTAATAATCTCCTAATTAATCTATAAATTAAATGTAATTGCATCAAAATTGTAGGCGAAGAGAATTTGATTCTAAAATATATACAGAAGAACACATCTATAAAAATTAAATAGTTGAGATACTTCTCAAAAGAAGAGCAAAAGGGGGGGATGTGCCCTACCAAATAATGAGGTATATTGCAAAGCTAGAATAATCAGGACAGTGTGGTTTTGGCCCAAGAATAGCCAATAGAGCGGTGAAACAAAAGAGATCAGAAGCAAAACCTTATTAACATGGGGAACTCGGGATAGAAAGACATCACTACTCAGTGGGAAATCAGTGAATTATTTAGTACATGGTCAGGAAACTTGTCTCACTTTAAGGAGAATAATTAACTTGAATCTCACAACACATGCATAAAAAAACCTCAAGGAGATTAAAGTCCTAAATTTGAAAAGCAGTATTATAAATCCAACAGAAGGAAATATAGAATATTGTTGGGACTTTAGGAGTAGGAAATTTTTCTCTAGAAAGATGCCAAATGCACAGATTTTAAGGGGAAAAATCTTTAGTTGGATTAAATCAAAATTAACTATTTCTGTCCTATGGAGGCCATCATAAAGAGAACTAGTAGACAGGTGGTCAATGGGGAAAAGTTATTTGTAATATTCAAAATCGACACAAAATAACTATTTATAATATTCAAAACCTCCTTCAAGATAGCTTTAAGGAAAAGACAGGGAATCTGACAGGAAACTAAATAAGCGTAGGCTATCAAAAGGCAATTCACAGAAGGAGAAATCTGAATGACTAATACGTCTATGAAGAGATGTTTAACCTCATTAGTAATCAGTGAAATGTAAATTAAGACTAAATACCATTTTACATGTCTCAGACTGGAAAAAAGAAAAAAGAAAACCAGACACCATTTACTGCTGGCAGTGACTGGGACGACAGGATGTTTGAGGCTCTCTTGGTGAGAGTGTAAATCGGGCAGTCCTTCAGGAAAGTCATGGGCATCACTGCGTGAAGATGAAGCTAGGCAGTCCTTAGACCCCAGCAGCTCCATTCCTGACCTTATCCTCCAAAGAAACTTAAGGTTGTTGTGAGAATCAAGTGAGTTTACATTCAGGAATCAAACATTAGTTCTTTTGTCCCATCCCTTTTTAGGCAAACTCTTATTTCCAAGTGGCTCTCAGACTTTTTAACCTGGATGTACAGAATGAAGTTGGCAAAAGGGGTCTAGAAACAGAATACCCTTTCACGAGCTGACTGATTGCCAGCACTAAGCCTCTTGTCAGTCACTTCCAGGTTAACAATTCTAAGAGCAAGAACACTTTACATCCTGTGAGTACCTGAGAATTTGCTAAGCATTTTTACATGTGTGATCTCAGTCCAGCCATTCAATAATTCTGTGAAGAAAGTGCCATTAACTCTTTTTTTTAATAGATGAGAAAACAGAGGCTCAGAAGATAAAAATCCAAAGGAGTCTCATAGCTACGACCCAGGATTGTCAGGATTTCCATGGATCCCACGGCTAGGGAGTACAGTGACTATTAGTTTAGAGTGGTTCCTACCCTTTTGGTTGCAAATAATAAAACTTCGAGAGGAAAAACAGAGGGAGGAAAGCCCTAAGGCGATGGGGAAGGCTTTCATTTCTACCCAAAATGTAACTGCTCTTGTCATGACTTTTCCTGGTCCACAGCCTCTCATTGCTCCTCCCCACTCTGCCCTGAGCATTAACCCCACCAGACCCCACCTCCCCAATCTCATCTACCACCATCACTTCCTTCCAAGGCCTCACTTAGCAGAAACCATCACGGATGAAGCCACCACTGCTACCTCAAGGGCATTCGCATTAGCAGGATCTCAAAAAAAAAATCAGGAAAGGGTGATGGAGAAAAGTATGACCAAGAAAAAAGAAAAAAAAATGCCAAAAGAAAATATACAAATGGCAAAAGCACATGAAAAGAGGCTCAGTAGTAATAGTCATCAGTGAAATGCAAAGTAAAACTGCAATGAGGAGCGTCTTTATGCCCACTAGGATAGCTAAAATTGAAAAGATTGGCCATTCCAAGTGCTGACGAGGATGTGGAGCACCTGGAATGCTGGTAGATGTGTAAAACGGTACAGTCACTTTGGGAAGCAGTTTGTTAGTATCTTAAAAATGTGTTTTTACCACATGACCCAGCAATTCTACTCTTAGTTATTTATCCCCCTTAAAATGGCAAGAAATTAATTTTCCCCTCAAGAGCCTACAGAAGACCTCTCAACACTCTGACATTAGTCCATTTAAACTGATTTTGGACTTATCTCCAGAACTATGAGATAATATATTCATGCTGTTTTCAGTCGCTAAGGATTTTGGTAATTTGTTACAGCAGCAACAGTAAACTAACACACCTGGGTTATCTTTTAAATGTACAAATTACCATCCTTCTCCCCTGTAAATTCCGATTCCATTAGTCCAAGTGGGGAGTCCAAGAATCTGTTTTTTAACAAGGTGATTTTTACCTTCAGGTAAATTTGGAACTACTAGTGTAGTGGATGGTGATAACCTAGCCAAATTCCTCATCACCAATTTTCTATTAACAGACTCCATCTGCTTTGATTGTGGAGACATGACCAAGGATTGACGAATCCTGGCAACACTCGAGTGAGTGCTTGAGACTGGTCCACAGGTAGACACGTGGCCCATGCTGGCCAACCACAATCCTACTCTGTGAATTTACACAGGGAAGCTGTTTTTTCCCCTTGTGCTGGGATTGCTATGTGAGGATGAGTCATCGGTCTGTCGTTGCTGGCAACCATCCCCTCTGACTACATGGAGGAAGCCCATCTGCGGCAGGAAAGAGGATGATAAACAGAGGGGAGCAGAGTTAAAGGTCAGAAGGAGAGAGAGGGAGACCCTGACTCCTCTGACCTCTGGATCCATTTGCATCTGATGCTGGTACCATCCCTGCTCTTTTGACTCATAAGAAATCAATAAATCCTATTACTGTTCAAGCTCTTTGAATTGTTTTTCAGTCATTTGAAATATAAAGACTCCTAACCATCATACCAGGGTGACTACCGTACTGGGATGTTGTGTGGAATGGATCCTTTATATTGTCTGGCTCTCTCTTCACCCATTTCTAAATCCAACATCAAATGCTTTATACTTGTCTTTGCCAGTTTACACACGTCTGGTCAGAATTTATATACTAACTGCGTGGAGATTTTAGTCATTTTCTCTCTACCACTCATGGGAACTCCTTCACATCATAGACCACGTAGAGTCGGTCTCCACCAACTATATGTTCAGGCTACCTTTTCTACTTCTAATCCTGTTCCCTCTCATCTATTTGGTGACAAGAAATTCTGGGGTGGTGGCTCTCCTCGAGTGAAACAGACTCTGCAAAACTATGATTGCTTTTGTTCAAAGTTCTGTACAAAAATATCTTCTGCTGCCACATTATGTGGGGTTTTATAGGCAGCCTTTGCTTAAAGTAAGGAGCAAAGAGGTTAAGTGTTAACTATAAGATTCTCCCCCATTATTCAAGTTATTTCTGTGATGATTGTTTTCGATCTTTTAATTCCAAAGTCTCTCAGTTCCAGCAGATACAGTTAAACACTGTCATCTGCAAAATCTGCCTGGTATAAATCCTCATTGTCAAGGCGATGGGCTTATAGCAATACAAACTGGGACTGAACAAAGGAAGCCCAGGCTTTACTGAAGGCTCACACACAGACCACCTTTGGCAGCACCGTCAGGTCCTTGGTGCAGTCTGGCTGTAAAACTTAGTAGAAGAAACTGAGAATTTCTAGCTTTTCCCTCTGCCAGCAGAGTGGAAAAGGGCACTGGTTAGTCGTCAGAAAACTGAGTTTAGTCTTGGCTCTGCCATTTATTACCATTTAGTAAACTTAGGCAAGTCAGTTAACACCTCTTGGTTTTAATTTTTTCATTTATAAAATGAGATTCATGATACTCCTCTACCTGCCTACTTCACTGACTGGTTGTAAGCACTAAACAGGGTATAAGATGTAAGGTCTTACAATGCACTAACACGGATGTAAGCTTTAATCATGTGACCCTATTCCTAGATATGTTTACCCAAGCCTGGGATTGTAGAACTGTGACTATTGTACTTACTAAGATTGAAAAAGTGAATTGCTTCTCATAAATCAACTTATTTAATGTCCATTCAGTGTAATGAGTTAGGAATTATGCAGGCTCACATATAGAGTAGCATCAAGTTTAGAACATCAGTTAGGATATTACTATATGCAAATGGTTGAAGATTCAAAGTATGGATGCACATAAAAATGTAAATAGATGCTACAAATTTCTGCAAAACATGCCTAAAAACAGTCTTCAGCAGATGCTTCTAAATTCTCTCTAGATTACAGCTTTTGAACAAAACGAAAACCCACTGGATTTGGATCAGAGATCTCTAAAACCTTCTCCACCCCACAACTGTCATTATTTAGTACTAAATTTAGAACAGATGGAGAAACCAGCAAGCAAGACAATGCCTGCATCTGCTAATAAATTAACACCGCTGAGCCCAGCCAGGAGAAAAATCTTGAGTGGTCTCTTCATGTGAGCTGAGCAAGGGCTCCCACTTTTGAGGCTTTTATAATCTATACAATTTACCTATACTGTTGTTTGCTAACATTTATTGAGGACTTACTATATGTCAGGAACTATTCTTAGTGTTTAACTCATATTAACCTATTTAATCTTTCCAACAACCCTGTGAGATAGATACTGTTACATTATCCAGTTTACAGAGGAGGACACTGAATCTCACAGAGATTAAGTGATTTTGCCCAACGTCACATGCTAGTGACGGAGCTAGGATTCCAAAGGTCACAGCCTCGGCCACTACGCTAAACTGCTATTCTAGAAAGACGCAGGTAGGAAGGAATAGAATGTCCTATGGCTTCATTTCATGCTTACGTTGTATCCTTTATTATTATTATTTTTACAAATACACCTACCCCTCTTGGAACGCTCTATAGGTCTGGATCACAGCATTTAACGCTGGGTTTGCACATAGTAGGTGCTCAGTTGGTATTTATTGATTTGATCATGGGCTATATTATCCAGATATTTAGGTTGTTTTGAACACAAAATCATCATAAGAACTTAAAGGAGCTGAGCAATATCACGAGAGATGTGTCCGAGCCTTGAATTCTGGTGAGTCCCACGCCCATGATGTATGTTTGTACTGCTTTGCAAGTCATTTTCCCTCCTTGTCTCTCCCTGGTGGCTGTAAAGCTCCTTGAGGACAAGGATAGTGTCCAAGTCATCGCTGCATCCTCAGCGACCAGCCCAGTGCCTGATGCATTGTATTAGGAAGTTTAATTGTGAGTGAGAGGAGCCCAAATGACATTTGTTAAAGCAGAAAGAGATGTGCTGTAAGGCTGCTGGGGGACTTACGGACTGAAGAAAGAAAGCAAAAGCTGCAGGAAGTAGAGGCTTCCCCAGGGCTCCACGCTGCTGGGACCCACTCTCTTTCCATTATCTCTTCTATGCCTGAGAAAAATACATCCAGAGCCCTGACTTAACAGACTTCCAGCTGAACTATGTGATACAGCAGTCTAGAGGCTACTTCTCTCTCCCAGCTCCAATAAGAACAGTTTTGAGGAAGACTCTGATTGGCTGAGTTTAGGTCCTGAGCTCATCTCCGATCAGTAACTCTGGAGCACTCCCACTGGTCACACCTAGAATGTGTGCTTATCCCTGGGTGCTGGGACGTAGGCTACCCAGCAGAAGCTGACTGTGGGACTGAGGATAGGATGATGTGGAAGCATGCTGGGAAGCCAAAAATAGTAACTACCATACACTGACTAGGATCTAAGTAGTGATGACTGAGGATATGAGCTGGAGGTACAGAGTGAATTATTTCCTTGAAGAAATGATTCCATATTGGAAAATGATAGGGCCTCCCTGTCATTCAGTTTACATACATTCATTCATTCAGTAAACATTTCTGAGTATCTATCAAGGGCCAGGCGCTCTTCTAGGTGCTGAGTAGACCTATCAGAAACAAAACAAAGTTTCTGTCCTCCAGAATTTTCCTTTCTAAAGAAGGGAGACAGATAATCAACAAGTGAACATGCAAAGACACACTATGTCAGTTGGTGATAGTATTTTGGAGACAAAGTAGGGTAAAGAAAATAGGACGTGGAGGAGAGGATGGTCAGGCCAGGCTGCTCGCATGAGATGATATTTGAGCAGAAACCTGAAGGAAATGAGATAGCTGGGGAAGGAATGTTTTCAAGCTCGGAAAACAGTAAGCAGAAAAGCCCTAAGATAGGCACATGCTTGGTGTGAGGACCGGCAAGGAGACAGAAGGAGTGGAGGATGGTAGGAGATGAGATTGGAGCAGAATGCGATTTACCTCGAAGCCAATGACACTTCCTGGGCCTCTGTTCCTGGGAGGAATTTCAGGAGCTGAGAGTTCTAGGTGGGGTGGTGGAGCCAGGCTATAGTCTAGAAGCATTTCTGTGTAAGCATGTCTGGTAAATTGCCTAAAAATATACCAGAAGAAAGGGACCTGAATTAATTGTTGTGATTTATTTTCTCATTCTAAATTAACACTCAATTCTGTACCTTATTTTATACCTGTAATTTGTATTCTTTTCCTTAGTAAGGCCCTGTGTCCCCCTTTCCCTTCCCTCCTATTCACCTATCGGGTAAGCTTCAGGTTGGGTAAAATCTGGATCCCACCCTGGACCAGCAAGATTGGAAGTGGCAGTGCAGAGGGCTGGCACATAAGACCTGTTAGACCTAGGTCGGGATTTTGACCTTTTCTCTTCAGTGAGATGCGGTATCATTGGGAAGTTTTGAGCAGAGTGGTGACATGACCTAATTGTACTTCTAAAGGATCACTCTGACTGCTGACACTGAGGCAGACTGTGTAAAGCAGCACTGTCCAGTTGAAATACAATGAGAGCCACATACGTCATTTTAAATTGTCTAGTAGGTATATTAAAAACAGCAGACAGGTGAAATTAATTTTAATAACATATTTTATTTAACCTAACATGTCCAAAATGTCATTTCAACACATAATCAATGTAAAAAAAGATTGAAATATTTTACATTCTTTTTCTCATATTGTCTGGAATCCAGTGAATATTTTCCACTTACAGCACATCTTGGTTTGGATTAGTCACATTTCAAATGCTCAGTAGCACATGTGGCCAGTGGCTTATACAGGTCCAAAGCAATGTGTCCTGGCCCCAACCTCCCCAAGCTGGGGGGCTGTAGGCACTCCCTACCCACTCTCCGGGCTGGTGGCGTACTCTGAAGGCAGTTCCCAAACTCCTTGGGAGTTAAAGCTGAAGTGAATGATAAGAGAACATTCCAGGCTCAGATCTGAGGTTTGACAATGATCATGCCTAATTTGTACACAGCACTTTTGGTTCTAATTGTTTATCTACATTAAATCACTTAATGTTCATGACAATTTAGTCATGGCGAACGTATTACTACTCCACATTCACAGATGAAGAAACTAAGGCATAAGAGAGATGAAATATCCAAGACCACATTGCGGTCTTAACTTCAGAGTCTGTGCTCCCATCTACTGTACCAGTGGTCTTCTTGGTGAAGTATTTCATCATTCCTTTTCCTCCTTGCGCTTGTTTTCCATTCCACCTCCCTTTATGAATAGTATTCTTATGTTTTTTTGTATATTTTATTGATCATCTTTTATTGATCATATTATATTTCTTGCAACAAAAATGTGAATATATTGAAAAATATTTTAAATTTCTTGTGAGAAGGGTTACAAAATTTCTTACAGATTGACTTGTCATTAAAATTATAAATAATTGATCAAAATAACTTAATTACAAGTTACTAATATGAAAAGTTAAATTTTATTGGAAATACATTTCTTAAGTGAGATCAATGAGTCTTTTTACAATTAGTTCTGTGTCCATTAGTTAACACTAAAGCATGATCAGATTCAACACCCATACTATCTCTATTTTTTCATTTTTATTGATGTGAGCCATGAGAATCTTGATTTATAAATCTTATAAAGAATCTTATAAGTAAGTAAATGGGGATAAAAATAATTTTCTAATAATAATGCTACCCAATTTTGGAACCATGTCCAAATTGTGTGCCCAAAATCACATAGTGATTGGTGATTGCCAGGGGCTGGAGGGAGGGGAAAACTGAGAATTGTTCAAAGGATAAGTCATACAAGATGAAAAATTGCTCAAGATCTGTTGTATAACAATGTGTACATAGTTAACGATACTGTAATGTACACTTAAGAATTGTTAGGGTAAATTTATGTTATATGGGTTTTTTTTTTTAAAGTACAAAAAAAAAAGAAAAAGAGTCAAGCTTGACCCATCAACTGATGAATGGCTAAACAAAGTATGGTATATCCATACAATGGACTATTTATTATTCAGCCATAAAAAGGAATGAAGTTCTGATACGTGGACATCACAGGGATGAACCCTGAAACTTTATGTAAGTGAAAGAAATTGGGCACAAAAGATCACATATTGTATGATTCCATTTATATGAAATGTCCAGAGTAGGCAAATCCATAGAGACAGAAAGTAAATTGGTGCTTGCCTAGGGTTACAGGGATGGGAAACAGGGGTGATAGCTAAAGAATAAGGGGTTTTCTTTGGGGATGATGAAAATACTCTAAAATTAATGATGGTGATGGTTGTACAATTCTGAATACACTGAAAGTCATTGAACTGTACACTTTAAATGAGCAAATAGTGTGGTATGTGAATTATACCTCAATAAAATTGTTTTTTAAAATTACACAGTGACTGTATTTTCTATTCCTACCTAACAAAATACCACAAAATTAGCAGCTTAAAATAACATACATTTATTATCTCACCATTTTGTAGATGAGAAGCCCATTGTGGGGGGAGGTGGGGAATGGTAGTTGTTGACTGAGTTTTCTGCTTAGGGTCTCACAAATCGAAAATTAAGGTGTTGCAAGGGCTGGGCTCTTAGCTGGAGGCTCTTGGGAAGAATAAGCTTCATTCTTGTTGTTGGTAGAATTGAGCTCCTTGCAGCTGTAGGACTGAGCTGTTTTCTTGCTGGCTGTTGGCTGGGCACCAATCTCAGCTCCTAGAGGCCACTCTCAGATCCTTGAATGTGGCCTCCTCCATCTTCAAAGCCAGCAATGATTTGTCAAGTCCTTATGCTTCAAACCTCTCCAACTTATCCTTCCATTACTAGCCAGAGAAAATTCTCTGGGTCGGATCCACCCAGATGATTTCCAGATCTTAAGGTCAACTGACTTCGGACATTAATTATACTTGCAAAATCCATTTATGGCAGTATGAGATTAGTGGGTGCTTCACTAAATGGCCAGAAAATAATAATCTTTAGAATTCTGCCTAGAATTTTTCATCAAAAATATTCTCTTTTTTAACCAGTTTTATTGGATATAATTGACATGTAACTCAAAAATTTTCTTAAGTCAACTTTTCATTGATGCATAACCTACATACAGAAAAATGCCCAAATCAGAACTGAATAACTCGATCATTTTCACACCAGGAACACACCCATATAATTCACCCTGCCCAGGTCAAGACTTTTAAGAGTTTTTAATGTATTATTATGGTAGGTAGCCTCTAAGATGGCCCCCTACAACAATCCCTGTCTCCTGGTATTTATACCCCTGCGTAATGAATGCCTTTCCTTTGAGTGTGAGCTGGACTTACCGATTCACTTCTAATGAACAGAATATGGAAGAAGTAATAGGATGTCACTTTCAAGAATAAGTTGTAAAAAAGACTGTGGTGTCTGTCTTGAATGCTCACTTTTCTCTTGGGTTCTGTAGGAAACCAGCTGGCACGTCATGAGACAGGACAGGCCCATGTAGCAAGGGACCAAGGTCTACCAATAACTATATGAGAAAGCTTGAAAATGGACCCCCTCCACTGAGTCTTTAGATGAACCCACATTCCTAGCTGGCAGCTTGACTACAATCTCATGAGGGATCTAGAGTCAGAAGCTGTGCCCAGATTCCTGACCTACAAAAACTGTGAGGTAATAAATAACAATGTTTTGGGGTAATGTGTTATACAGCAACAGATAACTACTACTAAATCCTAGATCCAAGTCCTTTATCGGCTATGGGTATCAGCAAATATGTTCTGTGGCTTGCCTTTTCACTCTTTTGATAGTATCTTTTACAAACAGAAGTTCCTAATTTAAGTGTCCAATTTAACAACCATTTCTTTATTGTTAGTGGTTGTATTCTGTTTAAGAAATCTTTGCCTTTCTCAGGTCAAGGAGCTATTCTATGCTATCTTCACATTTATAAATAAAATCCATCTGGAATTGATTTTTGTGTACTATTGTCTAAGGTAGGCATTAAGGTAACTGTTTTTCATTATGGATATCTGATTGACCCTCCATTTATTGAGAAGGAAATCCTTTTCCCATTGCATAGGAATTCCATATTTGGCATATATCAAGTGACCATATATATGAGTTTTTTATTCTGCTTCACTGGTTTATTTTTTCTTCTTACAACAATGTCACATTGTCTTAAAGATTGCAGCTTTACAGTAAGTCTTGATATCTGGTAGTGTTAAGGCTTCCAATTTTGTTCTTTCAAGATTTTCCTGGCTATTTTTGGTCCTTTGTATGTCCATTATAAACTTTAGAAATAGCTTATCAATTTCATCATATGTATGCCCACTTAAAATGCTGCAGAGCTTTTGATTGGGATTGCTACAGATAAATTTAGGGATAAATGACATCTTTCCAACACTGAATCTTCCCAATTTATTAACATGGTATACCATTCCATGTATTTGAGTCTTCTTTAATATATCTCAATGTTTTGTAGTTTTCAATGGAGAGGTTTTGCATACCTTTCATTAATTTATTCCTAGCTTTTTGATGGTTGTGATGCTTCTGTAAATGGTGTCATTAAAAAAATTCAATCTGTTTATTGTTGGAATATAAAAATAAAATTAATTTTCATTATACTGGTTGGGTATCCAACAACCTTGCTAAATTCACTTACTAATTCTAACAGGTTATCTGCTCATTCTTTTGGATTTTCTGTGTATATAATCACAAAATCTGCTAACACTGGCAGTTTTATTTCTTCCTTTCTAATCCTTAGACTTTTCACTCATTTTTCTTGCCCTAATACACTGGGTAAGACCTTCATAACAATGTTGTATGGAGACGGCATTAAGGGAGCATCCTTGTCTATTTTCCATTCCATGGGAAAAGCTTTCAATATTTTATTACTAAATGTAATATTTACTGTAATTTTTGTAGATAATATTCATCAGATGAAGAGCATTCCCTCCTATTCTCAATATGCTAAGAGTTCTTGTCATATGTAAGTATTAACTTGTACCAAAAAAATTTTGTACCTATTTAGATTATCTTAGCAATTTCCCCCATTTATTTTGTTAATGTGGTAAATAATATTGATTTTTAAATGCTTAACAAACCTGCCATTCTTTTTCTGGGGAGGGAGGTAACTAGGCTTATTTATTTATTTTGATGGCGGTACTGGGGATTAAACCCAGGACCTCATGCATGCTAAGCATGGGCTCTACCACTGAGCTATACCCTCCCCCACAAACCTGCCATTCTTAAATAAACTCCCTTTGTCAAAATGTCTTATTGTTTTTACATGTCACTGGATTCAATTAGCTAATTATTTTCTTCAGGGTTTTTTTGTAAGAGAAATTAGCCTGTAATTTTCCTGTCTTTTAATGTCCTTAAGTTTTGGCATCAAGGTTATGCTGACCTCATAAGATGAGTTGGGATGTGTTCCCTTTTTTTCTGTTTTCTGGAAGTGTTTTCTGGAAGGTATATTTCTTAATTGTTCAGAATGATTCACTAGTGAAACCATCTGGGCTTGGAGTTCTTTTGTTTTTTTTTTAGAAGGGTGAATTTAATCACAAATTCAATTTCTTTATTTCTTTAATAAATAGAAAAAGTGAATAGTCCTACATTTTTTCTTGTGTCAGTTCTAGCAAATTGTGTTCTTTAAGGAAGCTGTTTTAGTAATTTTATTTAAAATTAAAGTTATTTATAGTACCTTCTTTCAACTTATTAATATATGCAAGATCTGCAGCAATGTCTTCTCTTGCATTTCTGATAATGATATAGTATAAAAAATATTTTTAATAACCTATTATTAGATCAGCTGATGAATGGATAAGTAAAAGTGGTATGTCCACACAACAAAGTATTATTGGGCCATAAAAAGGAATGAAGTACGGATATAAGCTACAACATGGATGTATTTTGAGAACATTATGCTGAGTAAAAGGAGCCAATCACAAAGGCCCACATTTGTATGACTCAATTTGTATGAAATGTCCAGAATAGGCAAACTTATAGAGACAGAAAGTAGATTAGTGGTAGAAAGCAATTTATCGCTGTGCGGTTTGGGAGGAAAGTGGGAGTAACTGCCAAAGTGTACCATTTCTCTTGGGGATAATGAAAACATTCTAAAAGTGACAGTAGTGATAGTTGCACAACTCTGTGAATATGTGAAAAACCACTGACTTGCATGGTCTGTGAATTACATCCCAATAAAGCAATTAAAATCTATCATTGGACAGATTAGCTACTCCTTGATCTGAACTTGGTTAGATCCTCCTTCAGTATTCTTCAAAGCATCACACTGGAAACTACCCAACCTGAAAAAGAATTTGTTACTCAGTCATTCATGCTTTCACCCCAATATCAATATTTCAACTATCTCCTTCTTTGGTATCTTGGAGCACTGTACAATGGAGCCAGTAATGTAGACCTTTGCCTATAGAAAAATAGACCTTTGCCTATACTAGTTCTCAGGAAAATTGATTTTAGGAAATACTTCACATGAAAGCATCTCTTTATATCCTTAGAAAAACCTTTGCGTATCTCCAGGGGTACAAATACCCAAGTCTGAAGACCACTGAGTAGGCCATAGTGCCTCTCAGTACAGGCATATGGGGGAGAAAATCGATCACATTCCTGTATCTACCGGCTGTATGAAGATGTGTTCCATAGCAAGACCCCTCGGAAGCCAGTTAGGAACAGCATTTGGATTGCTGACCCAGACATGGATACGTCCACAAGGCCAGCTCCAGTCCAGGATGTCTGATGGAGATATGGTATCATTCAGACAAGTCTCTGATCTGGAAGCCACAACAATGAGGAGAACAACCTAAACAAAATGACCTTGGTTTCACTTGGTGACACTGAATTCAATGTTGCTTAGGTCTACCTGAGGCTGCCTGGCAGTTACAGGGGGATTTGCATAGCTAGGAAACTTGATCCCTCGCCTTTCCCCTTTTACTTTTTCATGGGTGAATTTAATCTTTGTACCTGCCATGTCTGCTGAGTGTATAATTAGCACATTGACATCAGAGCAACAGTGTTTCTCAGCTAGCTTTATTTAGGAGTGGAAATATTTTTTACTTTGGATAAACTTAGGCACTCCCTTCAACTTCCTTATTATCCTGGATATGGCAGCTTTTTAATCCTTAAAAATATGTCTGTCAAGGGCACAGAAATATCTGTGTCCAACTGTCAGCTGGAGTTACCCTGTCCTTTAAGATAAATGTGAAATTGGCTCAACCCTCTACTACCTCCCAATTCCATGGGTTATGTAAAGGTCACTGCCCTCCTTATAACCTGAAAATCCCTAGGAGACAGGCTCTTGTGCTCTGATTCCACTCCTCTGAACAGTGTTACTTTGGGATTGTCTCCCTCTCTCAGTCATGCTGCCCCTTTTCCACCCAGGTCAACCCAGTCGGGATTCAGAAGTTGTTCTTATCTGATGGTGTGCAGGGTTGAAGAGAGAAATCCAAAGCTTACGCATCCAGGAGACTTCAAAGAAAGTTTGGGGGAAATGGAGGGATTTACTTTCAAGAAACACAGCCACCATAAAATTGAACATCAGACGCCTTTGTTCTTAAGGTTCTCCCACCATTTCCCTATCCTGCATGGGGCTTGGCCTTCTTCCCTCATTCTTTATACCTTTGTTTTGACTTCCCTATGGACAGCGAAAGCCAACATCCTACTTCCTTAGGCAGAGAAATTCCTTTTTCCAGCCCTTTCCCTGAGTCTAAGTATCTGTCTGCGTATCTCAGAATGCCAAACTGAAGCTTTAGAATTAGTATTTATAAAGATTTGCCTCATTTTAAGGTCATAGGCAACCATTCTCTTCCTCCCTATTTTTAGTTAAGAGATTAAGGATGGGAATTTTTGCTTTTTTGTTTTTAATTATCAATCAGGAAAAATCCCTAGGAGAACAAGGCATTGCATCTTGTAGAATAACAGGATGGCAAGGGAAATTGAACAAGTCACCACCATTTACTGAGTGCCTAATACGTTTCAGGCGCTGAGCTAGGAGCTAGAGCACAAAGGGAAACAAAATCAGTTCTGCTCTTGTGAAGCTTACAGTGCTAGCGGGAAACAGAAACATCAATCAAATAATCACATGAGCAAACTGAAAATGTGAAGTGACAAGCAATGGGAAAGTGGGGTGCAGGTGCCGTGAGAGTAACATGCTACCTTGTGGGGAAGTCTGGGGAGGCTTCCGTGAGGATGTGACTGCAGAGTGTGAGCAGAAGGCCCAGTAAGGGTTAACTTAGGGAGAAGAGAAAGAATTCCAGGCGGAGGGAGCATGGTCCAGGTCCAGGGAGCAGTTTCTGCCAAGACTGTGCAACAACAGAAACCTCTGACAAAGGACTAAAAGGCCCGTGTGGCTGGGGCTGCAAAAATGCGTGGCACTGTGGAGTAAGATTAGCTTGGAAAGGGAGGGGAAGGGAGGGCCATTAAAATCTGGATGCTAGGCTCAGATTTGCATTTTGAACAAAATCTTTTTGCAGTGTGGGGAATGGACGGGAATGTTAAAAAGCCTTGAAAGGAACTGTCAACTGCCTGGAGCACCCATATGGAGACCAGCAACTGACATGATTATTCGGAGCAGCCTCTTGTCTATGCATAAGTGTTTCACTGTAATTTTTAAAGTAAATGAATGCATACACACACAAATAGTTCAAAATACCACATAGTCCTAGCACTATTAGGCTTATACAAAATAGTCATCCTCTGGCTGTCCCTCCCCACACCACACCCCTTGTACCTTCCACCCTTCCTCTACTCTTAACTATTCATCTGATATTTACAGCCTCCTCCACCTTTTAAAAAAACATAATATGCTTAAAGTACTATTTAGTTTTTAGTTTTAAACATTGCCTACTTCCTACTATGGAAGAAAAGAATTTCTAGATCTTACCCCATGTCCCCACTGCAACCCCCTTAATCTCTATTCTTATCCTGCCAAAGAGCAAACATTACTAGTATTTCCTTTTCATTCTTCCCATTTAAAAAAAAAAAAACTGACTCATTCATTACCTAAAAAATCCATCAATCAGTAAGGACAGAATTAATATACATTTCACTATAAATTTATACTTCTGTAAAGACAAAAGTACCTTCACTGTACATCTGTCATGAACGTATTTGAAACAATAAAGATTTTACCCCCATAAGTAAAAACTGCCAAATTTTTAAGATGGCATTAGAGCATTCAAGGACATCACAATTGAACTAAATGTGCTGGTTGAAAGACATAATAAAGTTATTTTCACTAGAAGGCAAAAATTATAAGACAAATGTCTTGGAAGAGGAGTGTTAGAAAGGTCACTAACTGATGATATTCAGTATCATCTATCAGTGGAGTAGTGGAACAGGCCTCTCTTAACGCTGCTGCAGTGTGAGCTAGGAAACAAGTGGGAGATTCTTACCCAGAGTCTGAAAAAAGTAAGTCAGATGTTCTAGCCTCCAGAGAAATTAATCCTAAGGAAATACTCAGAGATACAAAGGTTTGTTCCCAAGAGTATTCACGACAGTATTATTTATGATAATGGAAAACAATCTCAATGCTCCAAAAGTAGAAAAACAGTTAAGTGACATTACATCTATAGTATGGAATAACACAAAATCATTAAATTCATGCTTTCAAAGAACAGTTCATGTTGTAGGGAAATGCTCATAATGTTAAGTGAAAAAAAGTTGAGGTCAACCTACATGTAAAAATACACATGTGGGCATGTGTGTAATATAACATACTTATAAATATATTATATGTTTAAATTTACATGTCTATATACACCTCAATTTTTCTAAGTGCATAAATACAGTTTTCTTATCCTACTACCCATATACTTCAGAATCACCTGGGGGACTCTTATTAAAAATGTAGATTCTTGGGTTCCACCCCAGACCTCCTGAATTAGAACATTTGGAGTCAGAGCCCAGGGATCTCTGTCTACCTATGCCGTCTTGTTCACCTACGTACTACCCTGGGTGACACTGACTCACATCTCAGTTTCAGGACCATTGGACCAGAAGTACTAGCTCTCTGGATGGTGAAATTTTGAGTCATCATCTTCTTTTCTTGAATCTTAAAAAAAAACAAAAAAACAACATTAACTACTAAGCATATGCTGCTTTAATGATTAAAAGTTTATTAAAAGTGTATTAATGAGGCATGAATGTTTGAACACAGAGCTGATTTGGGGTCTGTCTGGGCAAGTCTAAACACCTCTTGAGAAATAGAAAGTGCACATTTTTTATTTAAAATAAGCAGGAACCTATCAATTCCTGACAATAGAAAGTCGGTTTAAGACAAAGAAAATATTAGGTATAGCTATAAAATTTATTACCTCAATAAATTGTGCAAATAAAAAATAAAAATATAATAGTTTCGTAAGTATTAAGGAGCAGCATTTCTCAGTTTTCCAAGAGGTTCCTTGGCAAAAGAGGAGTCAGCGATCAACTAAATTTGGGGCATAACACATACTCTAGTCCCCTCTAGGGTCATACCTCCATGGGCAGATTGTAGGTTCTGAGAGTCCAGTTGAAGACTCACTCTTAATTCTAGCTCCACAAATTCTTAGAATGTGTCCTGCCATCAAAGCAAATTCCAGGCCAGAAGACAGTCCAAGAAAGAATTCTCACAATGAACTGATACCCTACACTTGATCCAACGTATCAGTTCGTTCCACATTCCCATGTACTCTGAGGGCTTAGCCCACAAACATTAATAGCGCCTACTCGAAGGGCACAGCTCAAGTTAGCTACCAAATAATGCTCAGAAACAGTGAAACTATAACAGGCTACAAGATCAGAACCATCTGAAGGAACTGTGTATTTACTTTTGTTTAGCTATCAGTGTCTTCCACTTAAGACAGTGAGCCTGAAATTTTGCCTCATATTCATCTCTGTACTCCCGACACAAAAAAGCCTGGCACAGTCAATGGGGCACCACCCATCGGGCAGTTACATTTTTGGGACAAGTACAGTAATGAAATGGATGAAGCACAGGTGGGTCTTATATTTTGTGCACTCATACATCAAGGCCTCATTTCATTTAATAAACATTTCCTGAGTGTTTACTATGGGTGGGTATTTCCAAGAATGCAGAGGTGACTTAATGCAGTCTTTACCCTGAAGAGTTCCACGTAGCAGAGGTATGAGCACTAGCCATCCCCACATGCACAGGTTTGGGCACACAGTAGGAATCTAATAAACGCTTGTCTGAATTGAGTTCAGAAATCGAGATACCCCTTAGGTCTGGTCAAACTTTGGTACTTCGGCAGAGCAGAAGAGACTAGAGAGCGGCAGAATCAGACCACTCGGGAGCCTGCTTCAGAATGATGGAGACCTTGGGTAACTAGATTCCTCCTGATTATCACTACTCAAGGGACTCCACGGCCATCCATAGGGCAATTCTTTTTTAACTAGAAAAGCCCCAGAACCCAGAGGAATTTAATAGTATACATGGTGACCATATTTCTGAATAAGTATACTATGAACTCTCTAGGTTCTTGGGATGTTAATAGATTGTATATGGTGAAATATGGCTTAGAAAGGGGTTCAGTGGAATTGACAGGCCTCTGTACTTCAGGACTGAATGCCTTTAAGCAATGTCCTATGCTCCTTTGTATACTGTTTTATTTTTCACAGCAATCCCGGAGGTAGGTCTTATTATTTTTCTCATTTTTAGAGATGAGCAAGCTGAAGCTCAGAGAGTAAGTATTCTGCTCCAGGGCACACAGGGACCTCCATGAGGTACAGAATGAGACTCTGAAATCAAGTCATTCTGGCACCAAACACTGGTTTGTGATCACTGAAGCAGTATTGTTTTCAATGTACTGATGGGCACTAGAACACTGCCAGAGGGGCACACAGCACACAGGGGTTCCCAAACTGACTGGATTAAGGAATCCTTTTGAATGAATCCGCACTTAAGACTACCTTTCCATGTAACACATTCTGAGAAATAATTGTGGGCAGATGAATCAGAGATACCCTATGGCAGACAGAATGGAGGTGGAAGGCAATTCATAAGGAAAAGCTATTCTAGAAAGAATATTTATTAAAATTGTGCTAAAAGAATTATTAATAGGAACACATAAATTAAACTCAAGTTGAATAGCTATCATTTTTTAATCTCCAGAATCATAAGCTCATGGCTCATTTCTGACAAATAATATCTGAAATGACATTCCAATTCCAACATATTCACTTATCTAGCTCTTAAGGATTTGCTGTAGAATTTGACATACTTAGTAGATGTCACTAATTTTTATAAAGTATATTCACATTGGGAGTGTAAGTTTTAAGTTGCTGCATATCTCAACAGCCCTGAACATGCATTTTGGGATGAGACAATTCTTCATTGTTTAGGACTGACCAAAACTTTGTAAGCCCTTACTGACTAAATATCAGTAGAACCCTCCTAGTTTGGACAAGAAATATGCCAATTTTGAATTCCATCTAAGGTAGTAGTATCACCTCCAACTGAGGACCATGGGTTTAGAGCAAACTGGAAAGTTCAATAAAATATTAATCGAAGGAGAAACACCTAGCTCGACCCTGCATTCAGTATTCCAGCAAAGAATTCAAGAGTTAACATGCCAGCTTCAATCCTGCATATCCAATGTCTCGTTATATTTCCCTCTATCCTGTTAATAACATGAACAGATTCAACACAAACTGCCAAAATACCATTTTTAGCCAGGAAGGCCAAGCCCTGTGTACTTTGCCAACAATAGCAATAAAGCTGGGCAGAAGCTAAGCCCAGGATGGTGTATTGGCTAATATCTGAGGCAGCAGCCACAAAACAAGACGTATACTTAAATAGTCTATCATTTTGTCAAATGTGGACTTTAAGAAGGATGCTGGTTTTTTCTTTTTAAAGTGATTTATTATCAAAAAGCTTGCTCCCTCTCAATGCTGAGTTGGCTCAGCAATGCAGCTCCATCCTTTTTAGGACTATTAGGACCCAAATAATTTTAGACCAAAACAACAACGACGACGACAACAAACTTAACTGCTGGTTCAGTAACATATTCACAGACATGTCAGAATGCATTCAGGAGCACTGGTTTCATTTCTTGATCGGAATGCCAATCACCATGAAATCTTCTGCTAAAGTCACTTCTTGGAGATCTAAGACTGATTCAGCTTGCTTTTTAAGTTCTATAATCCCATCTGTTTCTCCTTCTCTGGCCAAGGCAACTGGTTTGTACCTCTGACTGAAGTGAGTCAGAACCAGCCTCTTTGCTTGGCACAACTTCGCAAATGCTGCTGCCATCTGTGGTGTGCTGTGGCCATGCTCCTTTGCTTTGTCCATCTGAGTGTCATCCAGGGTCGCTTCATGGATCAACAGGTCGGCTTCAAAGCACAGCTTCACTCCTCCATCATCCACAACTCCAGAACAGTCACCCAAAATGCAGATTTTTCTTCCAACAATAGGCTTTTTTAAGACATCCTGGGGAGAAATTGTAACTCCATTTTCCAGAACAACAGATATTCCATTTTTCAGCTTCCCATAGGCAGGACCTGGCGGAACACCTAATGATGGAGGCAGATAACATCACATCATGGGAATGGAATTTATGACTTGTTAAGAGTCTGTTTCAACAGCACAGCAAATAGCAAATGGAAAAGGCATCCAATTCTTTTCCTAATTGTTATAAATACTTTATTACTTGTGGAAAACTGGAATATTTATACATTTTTAAAAGTTCAGTGTTGGCTATTGATATCAGCAATGTCCTAGTACTTAAGACATTTCCCAGGCACACATGTCAGATGAGTTTTAAGCTCTTTAGTCCCACTAAAACCTTATTACAGTCAAGATAACAGTCTTAATTCTCTGTTGTGCATGGGAATAACAATTTTTGAGAGTGCTGTGTTTAATAAGCTCATCTGTGGGTAAAAATTAAACAGCCCATTTAAATGACAGGGGATCGACAAACTAACACAATAAAAAAATTGTTAGAAGGGATTGTTTAGATCACAAGATCAAGGAGAATTTCAGGCAACTGTACATAATCAATCTTCTTCGAGGAGAGTGGTAGTTCTGTGTTCACCAAACTGGGCTTAAATCTCATATTAATCTAGAGTAACATCTGACCATCACTCTGGACAATACCTACAAACAAATAAGATGTGTTCACTAATTCAAACACAGATCATGTTTAAAGTTTCTCAATTTAATAGTATCTACAGGTTTTTAGGTAATAAAAAATACCTTTGGCCTAAGACACTTTTCCCATTTAGTTTTAGTTGGGGAAGAAAGAAGAGATTGCAGAAATAAAGAAAAATTAAAAAAACACCACCATGTTTTTCACAGCCTCCGCAGTAGCCATGCCAAGGAAGGTGGTACTGCTGGAGGAATGACGTAACTGGACACTGCTTTGAGAAAGGTGCTGAAGACCCCTCACACATGATGGCCGAGCATGGAAGAGATTTAAGGTTCAGATGGGCCCCAAGCCAATCCTTATAAGCTTGCTTCCAAGTGTGATGAACCCAGGTATGTAAAACTGGCTGAGGCAGTGTTCTAAACACCAAATTGATTTAATCAAGGTTGACTGAGGCAGTCAACAGAGAAGGAAAACCCTGAAAGTAGTTGGATGCAGTTACAAGGTTAAGAACTATGCTGAGAAGTCTCAGGCCAAAGATGTCACTGAAAACATATTTCAAAAATATGACATGAATAAATAAAAGCCTAGACCTACAACCACTACCACCACCCTGCTAACCAAGACAGCATATGCTGAGAATAAGACAGGCCATGGATGTGCATCCAGGGAGTGAAAAGAGAAGAATTCAAATATATTCTCGGTTTTAGCTCTGAAGAGCATCTTTTGGCTTCAAAGGTTTCCCTCAATATACAAACTTTGGGCAAAGGAAGTAAGCGGAGAAAATGTCAGTTTTAGGCCTTGGAGACAGGAAAGGAAGGTTAATTACTATGACACTTTTAACTGCTTCAGTTAACAGCAACTCGACTCGATGAGAAAGGAAAATAAACCACTTACCGAGGTCTTTCAGCTTCTGTGCATTGAGTTTACCTGGGCGTTTCTTCTCCACGACTGAAAATCCAAAGGAGGGTATTCGATGAAACAGGCGAAATGCTTTTACAACAAACTGTTCATCATCAACCAGATGGTATGAGTTTTCTTCTGAGTCTAATAGGATAGTTCTTCCTTGTCCCTCTTTGGGAGGGCTGTCTGCTCTATTCATGAACACAAATTCTTTTAGTTCTTCTGGAGGACACTGATCTGCTGTAGGCACCAGCTCGTGGACCACATAAGGGAAGACCAACTCCGTGTGAGAGAGTTCCATGGTTCTCCAGATAAATTCCCGAAGCCCCGCAGGGCCATAGATTTCAATAGGCTGTTTGGTGACCACAGAGCCACTCTGCAGGCTAATTGTGCACAGGAGCCCAGGAAGGCCAAAGAAATGGTCTCCATGAAGATGTGTGATGAAGATCTTGGTAATTCTTCCTTTTGATTGAAGCAGAGAAACAAATTTGGGAATTTTTCAGAAATAAAACCCATACAAAGCTATTTGAAACATGCATAACAATGTAGATAGAAAGCAACAAAATGAATTTAGAAATTCTCCTTATTAGCACAAACTTCCTTTCTTCCACTTTTCTACATGATTCCAGAAGTAACAAAGGCAGGCTTTATTTCACTATATGACTATTTTTTTCATAAAACATCTTCAAATTACACAGTGTTACAGTTTTAAGAGTATTAAAATATTTAAGAGTATTTACTAAAAAAAGAAAAAAAAGGAAGTGCAATAAAATGTTTCACTTAGGTAACTAGATAGGCCTCAGGTGTTAAAAGCATCTGGCAACTATACTGCCCCCTATTGCTCTCTCTGAGAACAGCAAATGTGAATTTCCAGCATAACAAATGTTCCCCTGGCTCCAAATGGACTGGACCAGTGCCTGAACCCAAAGCTGCCTTTTAAGGACTCCACACTGAACAGAGATTAACTAACCAAGCCAGAACCTGCTCTCTGAGTGAGGATGAAGCAGGGGGACAAAAAGGAAGGAGATGAGGGAGGGAGAGGAAAGGGAGGAGGGAGCAGGAGGGAGGTAGAAAGGGAGTAAAGAACCCAGGGGAGGAGGTGGACAACAGATGCCAGAATGCAGATCAGAGGGTAGACCCCCCACACACAGTGTTTTGTAAAGCCACACACACAAACCCATCCCTTCCTTTCCATCTGAACTAACACAACAGCTTTTCCAGAGCATACTGGCTTAGGTTGGAACATGATTTAGCCAATGTTAAAGTGAATTTACTCCTGGTATGTGGCAGGATGCCACAGCATTTTTCTGAGATGCACCGAAAGGTCTTTTAAAAGTAACAATTACAATTAACACATTTTTAGAATAACAGAGGCTTCCAGTCCTACCTCATGATCCACCTATTTCAAACATTTGACACCATAAAAGAACAGAAACAGTTTATTGATACCACAGAAGAACAGGAATAGTTTGTTATTATGGGGTTGGCCTGCGACATCAAGGTGAAAGTGTTCTCCAAGTGAGTCTTCCAGAGTTACTGCACCAGGCCCAGGCCCCTGTGGCAGAGAACAGAGCATGCAGAGGCTGATCTCGGACCTTGAGAATCCCCAGGAGGGGGAAGAAGTGTCTTCAACATGCTCCTTTTTGTTTTCTCTCTCCAGTCCTTGTTTTTGTTGCTTTTTGACTTCTAGAACCCTTTTATTTCCCCTTTCCTGCTGTCTGGGCTGCCAATGTACCCCCAAGTGTGACCTGAGGACTCAGCAGACAAAAGAACTGCAAAAGTTGATGAATCCTGGTCTCATGTTGACCTCAAAACTCCTAAGTCAGACTTTCTGGGCCTCTCCCTATCTACTGCAAAACACAGAACACCAAAACAATCTGTGAACCCAAAGCAAGTAAGACAAGTCAGGGAAGTACAAAGTACTTCCCACAGCTATCACAGTTTCAAGGAGGACAAACATTTCATTTTTCCAGAAACGTGATTTTAGAGGGAGAAGGAATAGCAACCACAATTATCAAAGGTAAAAGGAAGCTGTCAAATGAAGAAAGAAACATGTATAAGTTCCATTTCACTTGAGGACAAGAAAGTTACCAGGGAAAAATATCATCACATAGGAGCGGACTACTCAGCATGCGCTAAGCGATGATGCAGTGGTCTTCACTGCCACTGCAAACTCTCTACAGCACACTGTTCACACATGCTGTTCAGCTGAGAAACAGCAGGTCACACCAAGTATCGTCTGATCCCATTTGTGCAGAATTACACACACACACACACACAAATACACCTACACCATCACCATAGGTATGTGTATAGAAAATTCACCTATGAGAGGGGGATTTAAGCTTTTCTTATTCATACTTTTCTGCTTTGTTTGAATTTTTACAATGAACATGTATACTTGTTATAATCATTTAAAAATTATACTTTATACTACTTTTTATAATCATTTTTGACAAAAAAAGGCTTAAGCTCACTTTTTTAAAGTATAAAAAAACAGATATGGCAAACCCGTACTTTGTAATCAGATGCTTGCATATCAGGACCATGGAAACTTGAAAGAGTATGTTTAGATAAACAGAAAATACTTCCTTATGAAACCCATAAAATATTATTACCCCAGGAGGTACTAAAAGCTAAAAGGACTCAATGACTCCAATAGTGATAGGTCCACATGCGGTTATTGAGAGAAAACAAGATGTACTGAGGATGCTGCATTTCAGTTTGAGGCTGGGGCCTCTGAAGTATTAGAACGTCTTAGATAATGTCTGGGATGACCATATCACCCTCCTCTCTGAGGCCAGGAACTTTCTTCTTATGCCAATAAAAATTTAGTAAACTAAAAGTTCTCTCAGGCTTTATTTTATTTTATTACACATTTATTTTTTTGGCCAAACTTTTTGTTTTAAAAAGTTTGAGCTCTGTGCACTGTTTGTTTAAAAAATATACAAAATAGCTGTAAAATATAAAATGTTAGAAAATGGTACTTTGGCAGATAGATTTAAGGTGGTACCTGTGTCTCCTGCCTCCCAGTGTTCACATCCTTCTATAATTCCTTCCCCTTGACTGTGAATGGGCCTTGGGACTTGCTTCTAACCAGTAACACACGGCACAAGGATGCAATGTGATTATGTTATTCATAAGACTCTATCTTGCTGGCAGATTCTGCTCTTGAGTCTCTTTCTCCTTTGTTGGCAGTAAGGAAGCAAGCTAGTGTGAAGCAGAAATCCCCATGACCTGGACCCACAGGAGGCCTCTAGTTGCTGCAGGCAGCTTCAGTCCAGTCCTACAAGGACAAGGACTATGCCAACAACCTGAGTGAGCACTGGAACAGATTCTTCCCCTTATTGAGCCTCGGATGAGACTGCAGCCCTGACCAATACCTGGATTGCAGCCTAGTGAGACCCTGATGCAGAGAATCCGGTTAAGCCAGGCCTGAACTCCCTGACCCACAGAAACAATGAAATAAGTGCAAATAAGCCACTAAATTTATAATTTATTATACAGCATTAGATAACTGACACAGGTACTAAAGAAAAAATAGAAGCTTATCCCTATACTCAAAAACAGTAACTTGTTTCTATTTCAATCACCCTGCCACCTAAGCTCCTACTCTCTAGAATGTTAAATGTTACTGCCTCCCCTCTGGCGTGTGCCAACCCTGACAGTTCTCATGAAAGGCATGTCCGTGTGATGCAAGAGAAGAAAACCATAGCACCTGCTCTAACCTCAGGGGTTCAACATAAGACAGCATATAATTAGGGCTGAACTGGATACACCTCAAGGCCATGTGTCCCAAGTGATGTGCATTAGTTCCTTCCTCCAACAGCTCTTTTCCGAACCTCCTATCTAGGTCTGGGACATCATCACCTGTAACTTGCAGAAATTCTTTACCTCTTCACATCCTAGACATTCAATCAGTCACCACCTGTACAAATATCTCTTTGATGGTGGCTGTACAAATATCTCTTTAATTGAGTCTCTCATCTTCATCCTTATTCCTACTTTCTGCCTCAATGTCTTCATCTTCTCTCTCTCTCAGATGAATGCAGCTGCCTTGGAACTGGTCTCCTGAAGCTATTCTCTCTTTCCCAATATATTTGCCATTGGAAAATTGTCCTAAAACATAAATCAGACCGTGTCACTCTTCTGCCTAAAATTTCTAATCATTCCTTGTTGCCAAGAGAATAATAAGGTCCAGACATCTTAGCATACTACAGAAATCTTCACAGTCTTCCCTTACTTAGTTATTTTTTTTTTACATTGTTATCTCTTGTCTATCTTAGCCAAGTATTCAAAGTTCTGGATGGCTTAATATTCCCGAAATATGTCATTTCCCTCATGGAGACTCCTTTTCTTATTGCTCACTTTGTTGTCTGTTCTTTGAATGTCCATCCCTACTTCTCTCCCCAGAGAAACTTCTATTCATCTCTTAGACCCTAGCTCAACTGTTACCATTTCTGGGATGCCTTCTCTGAACACACAGGTAAGGTTAATGTCTCCCTCCTTGGTGCTCCAAAAGTGGTTAGAAAACATCTCCATTATTCTTACTTACCACATCACACTATGACCGCCTGCATGTCAGTTTCCACCACTAGATCAAGGGATCTTTGGATGCTAGAACTATCACTCCTTTAGCAATCAACTGCCACACACTAGTATAAGTCACAGGAATAATTTCAGTAACTACCATTTATCAAGACCTGACAAGTGAGAGGCACTGTGCTAAGTGCTGAGAATCTTATTCACACACAACGGAACAGATACTACTGGGCAGCTACTAGGCGTAAGCGATCACTGAGTTTACTTTATTGTACAGGGAGATAAACAGTGAACACAGAAACAACTATTTAAATAACATGATTTTAGATACTGATGACACTAAAAAGTGAATAAAAATAGCACAAAGCAGTAGAATGCCTGGGAGAGGTAGAAATTACTTAACTCCAGACATTCAGGGGAAGCCCCTGAGGAGCTGGCATTTGAGCTAAGATTTAACTGATGAGAAGGAGACAACCACACAGAGAAGGGATTATTATATACAATTCACACAACACGCCTTCTAAGTCAAGTTTTAAACCCCATTTCAGAGATGGGGAAGTTTGCTGATCTGCTAAGGTAATGAGCCGAGACACAGCCGGGACTGGAACCTGGTCTGCCTGACTCTGGGCTGGGGCTCTTCACCACTGTACGCTCCGGTCTGCCTGGTGCTAGGCTCTCTCTGTTTCCTCTGGCTGGAATGCTTGTCTTCTCCCCAGTCCAGGGAACCCCTCCTCCTCCTTCTTTAACAACTCACAGGTCAGCTTCTCTGAGATGCCTACCCTGATAACTTCAAGTAGCAAAGAACATCTCATTCCCCTTCCACTCTCTGTATCCTCTCATGATACTGACAATGACCTCCTGGTGGAAATAAGAATGTATGCTGTTCCTTTGCTTGGGCAGTGTCTATCTCATATGTCTGATGTATCCCACTCCAGCCTCCACACCTAAGGCTATATAAATCCTTGCTCTCATCATTTACATGAAGAATAAAAAGTAAGTAAGTAAGTAAGTAAAATAAATAGAGTTCAGTGGGTGTGGCCAGATGCCTGAGTGCCTTGCAAGTCTTGCCAGGCTCCAGGGCTGAAATGGGATGCAACTGCCAGGGCTGTTTCTGAGCAAAAGGCCCAAGGAGAACTAAGAAAACGAAGAAGCGGAACAAGAGATTGCCTTAATGAGATAAGCTTAATAAACACTAACCTGCTTTAAGTTGGCTTTTCATAAGCTGTGTCTGAGTTCCCTCCCCACAGTCAAAGAGCCAGCACTCGCCTTCACACCGAAGGACCAGAGCAGAGGCACCTCGGGTTGGGGATGGGTACGCTGCGCCTGTGCCAAGAAATGTCACATCCATAGACATCTTCCACCCTGCAAGGAGACGATCACCCAGGGATTACTACACATCACTGCTCAAAATCACCAAAAACAGGTTCTTGTGAGATTTACTGTTACCTATGTTTTCATTATTCAGAACAGTCTGGATTCCTATTCTCTAACAGTTTTCCACAGAAATGCAATGAAAAATTTTAATAACTCTTACTCAGTTAACACAAGTTACCAAACCTTGTATGACTGCTCACATACACAAAAATAAACAAATTTTTAAAAAGGTAAACCCAGTCAATTAAAAACTATAGCTGAATTCCAACTATATGACATTCTGGAAAAGGGAAAACTATGGGGACAATAAAAAGACAGTGGTTTGGGGGAAGGGTGGGAAGGATGAACAGGTGGAACACAGGGGATTTTTAGGACAGTAAAACTATTCTGAATGATACAGAAAAGACAGACACATGTCCTTCTACATTGGTCAAAAGCCATAGACTGTACAACACGAAGAGTGGATGAACCCCAATGTAAACTTTAGTTAATAATAACGTATTAATATTGGCTCATCAATATTGTACCACGGTAATGCAAGATGTTAATATTAGGGGAAACTGGGGGGTGAGCATGTATATAGGAACTCTGTACTTTCTGCTTATTAATTTTTAAAAAGTTCTTTTAATAAATAATAAACAACCCTAGTGAGGCTCTCAGCAAGAGATGGAATTTAATTATGCTCACTAAGTAATCTTCTGGTGATGGTGGTGATCAGCCCTTTCTCTGAACCATCATAAACCACAGCAATACTTTGTAACACTCTACAGTAATGCTAACACCGCACAGTAACGTTAACACCGCACTATAATGCTGAGTGAATGTCTCACTCTCCTGATAACAGAGTCCATGACGGGGTACGACTCGGGTTTTTGCTATTATAAGTGATAAGCAATAACCTGTTAAGTGTGTAGATTTCTGCCAACTCCTGACATCTCTTTTTCCTTTCACTATTTTTGGGCACATCTATCTCTGATATACTTCTCTGATGGGAGATATGCATCAAATAAAATAAATAAGCATTAACTCAAATTTACATATAACCAATTATTTATCTACATTGATGGCAGGGAAGAAAACATTTAAGGAAAACTATTAAAATAAAATTTGACAGAGAACTGGATTAAATATATTGTCAATAGTACAGGAAAAAAATTATCCAAAATTTTCTCAGCCCTAGTAACAATCAGATAAAAATAGACAAGAAGGGACAGTCTAGAAATAAACCCAGGTATGTATGGAAATCAATATATGACGAAAGTGTAAAAAGAGTGCTTACTTAACGAACAGCACTGACATAATTGGCTATTTTCACAGAAAAAAAGTAAGGAGATAGTCTGATGAGGAAGAATATGCAGCATATTGCTAATATTGGTTATCTCAGAGTGATTAAAATGATGGTGGTGGTGGGGATTATTAAATCTCCCTTTTCTTTTAAATCTTTGAATTGCTTTTGATTGAGGTGAGCAGCATTTGGTTGACTTATTTTATTTTATATTTAATTTATTTAGTATTGATGAACATGTCATAACACTGAACATGCTTTTCTAACTACATGTCACCTAACCTTCCTTTCCATCTGGGGACAGTCAGCTCCCCCTACACACCTCACCCAACAGATGGGTGGCACATTTCTCCACCCTACACACAAGCCTTTAGGTTACTGCTAGTGTCCTTTCCATGTGTTATTCCATATTTTCATTTCCAAGATCAAGACCTCCTCTGATAATTAAGTAGTTTAATTTGCAGAGGATTTCTTATTGGACTGCAGTTTGCAAGAGATGTGAGAATAGAATGTAGAACATTAAGGTAATAAATGCAGAAGGTATAACAGAATATAATCACTTTGCAATCTGTAGCAAATAATAGATCTAGGCCAGTGGTACAGAATCCTGGAGAGTATGAGAATCGCCTGGAGAGCTTTTAAAAACTTATCAATGATTGGGCTCCATCCCAGAACTAAACAGAAAATTCTGCAAGTGATGTGTTTTAGAATTAAAAAAAAAATTCCTCCCTTGTGATTCTAATATGTAGTCAGTTTTGAGACCCACTTAGTGAAAGGCTAATGGAGAACTATAATGGATGGATCAGGCTGACCTGAACTCACTACTCAATTAGTCAATTGAAAAAAAAAAACTTTGTTATGATAAACTTCAAACACATACAAAAGTAGAGATTAGTGTAATGCATTGTCACTGAACTTAACAACTCATGACCAATCTTGTTCCATCTATATCCCCCATCCATCATCTAAGAATACGTGGTAAGTGGTATGGGGTACCTCCATCAGGAAGCACATGCTGTCTGGCTATCTTTCTTTTTCTGATGTTAACAGTCACTAATGATCACTGCCACAGTCTACTATTTCATTACAGGTTCCCAAAAGGTGATATTCTTCCATTCCTTCTGCAGTTATTAGTTGGCATCTTCCTGTAATCCCCCGGTCAATTAGTTACCCAGGAGCATAATTTGTACAGAAAAGGTCCACACCAGAGAGACAAAAGACCTAATCTAACTCCTGATGTGATGCAATATGAAGTGCACAGTAACCTATAAGGTTTTCCTGTCAAAGAGTAGAATCTGAATCTGAAAAAGGCTGTAATCTAAATACCAGTTTATTAAAGGACACCACAGGGACGGAAAGAGCAAAATCCAATTGTAGGAAACACTATAGGACAAATTTGACTTGGCTTCTTCAACCAGTAAAATACAAGGGAAAAAATAACAATAAAGAGGGAGGGGATAAAGAGATTAAAAGAGATATGAACCGTCAGCCAAATGCAATATGTGAAGCTTGTTTGAATCCTGATTTGGACAAACTGGTTAATGGGAGACAACTGGGGAAATGCAAACGTTCACTGGATAGATAGTAATATGAAATTTTTGTTAGATTGACAATGGTTTTATGTTTAAAAAAGGAGCTGTGTTTTATAAACATAAACAAGTATTTAATGGATGAAATGGCATATTCAGATTTACTTTAAAACAATCCATAGGTGATGAGGGTAAGAGACGAAAACAGATTGATCATGAGTTGGGAATTCAGCATACTATACTATTTTTGTATGTGTTTTAAAGTTTCCATAATAAAAAGTTTAAAAACAAACCAAATAATCAAAACTCTTCCACTAGGTCAGGAAGTAATTAGACATTAATTTATTTAATCAGTGGTGCATGTTTTGTGACATGCACCATTCTAAAGTGACCAAACCAGATTTTGGTCCCAGTAGTCTCGGACAAAAACAAAAACAAAAACAAAAACAAAAACAAAAAACCCAGCCGCTTGCTTTCTCAAGACTATGATCCACTTTGGAGGCAGTGCACCTTCCGGGCGCGAACACAGCACACGACCACAGTATTGTCACTTGACATTCTGGCCCAGTGATTCTCAGTCCTGGCTGCGTGTCACGATCACCTGGTGATTCTGGGGCCTCAGCATTTGGAAGGCTTCCCAAGTGATTCTACAGGCCGCCGGGATGAGAATGAGTTTCTAGGCAGGCAGTGCCCACCCTGCAATCACCGAGCGGTGCAGGCACGGCAGATACTGCCATCCTCCATTTTAAAGATAAAAGAACCGTGGCCCGCGAGACAGTGTGCGGCCAAGCCCAGGCAGGGCCGGAGGCCAGGTCTCCGACCGCTAGCCAGCCCAGGCTCTCCTCCAAGTCGGCGTCAGGCTCCCAAAAGCAGGGGTGGGAGGGGGCAGGAGCGCGGGGCGGCGGCCCCCGCCTCGGGGTGAGGGGTTGGGGGTGCACGAGGCGCGTCCTCGCTCCCGGGCGCTCCCGGGCCTGGGTCCTCCGCTCCGGGCCCGGCCCGCCAGTCCGCAGGAAGCGCGCCCGCCCGCGCGCTCAGCCCACTCAGCGGACGCCGGGGAGGCCGCGGCCGCGCAGACCCTGGCCCGCCCCCCTCCGGCGCGCCCTGCCCCACTCACCCACTCCCCGAGGCCCGCGGCAGGAGCCGAGGGAGGCGCAGGCCCGCAACGAGGCCCAGCCGTCCACGGGGCGGCGACGCGCGGGGGCGGAAGTGCGCCGCGGGCCGTGCCCGAGTGCGGCCGCTCTAGGACGCCCCGGAGGTCCGCGCTCGGTGGTTCCCGCCTGGGCCCGTAGCCGCGGAGAGAATGGGTACCAGCTCCAGGCGTCCCCACTGTCCTGCAGTGAGTCCCTGTCCTTCACTCGCCCCCAACAGCCCTCTGGGTAAGGTGGTGGCGGTAACCCGCGAGGACCCTAGCGCCCAAAGTGAAAAACGTCTACTGTTCTGCTTTTTGTTTTCAAACAAGTGTTTTCCCAGATGCTTTGCTCTTGCGTATCTTTGTGTAATGTTTGTGTAACGTCGGTTCTTTTGTGAGGGTGGATCTTTCCAACTTAATCACTAAATCTAAAAGTTTAAGCTTGAGGTGCTTTAGAATCAGAGATCCAACTAGTATTACTATAGATCCTGAGTCTCCGCTTGATTCCACTTTCCAGTTCCAGGGATACACCGGAATGTTTGCTGAAAATCTGAAGCTCCGTGCTGGGCGGCACAGGTGTGTTCTTAGCGAGCTTGCAGCATAGCCTGCCGGACGCGCGAGTGAACAGCCCGAAATGCACCTGGTAATTACAAACCACGCGGGGAAAAAGTCTTTCGGTTTAAATTGAAACTTTCAAAAAAGTCATGACCTGTCCCAGGTCAATGCTGGATGCACTGATTTTTGCCCAAATGCTCGTGGTGGTTCAAGTATCCAGCAGCTTCATAACAGGAATAGAAGACTATTCCATCTTTTTATCTTAAATACAAAGATGAGTAAGGCTAAGCAATGACTTTTGCTGTGTGGCTTCCTTCAAGGCAACAATTAATGCTTGGGATGTTATCAAAGGGAACACAATATTAATTGCAAAACTATGGTTTCAATTTCAGTTAATTTTAAGGTCATTAGGTAAAGTATAATAAAACCCTAGGCAGAAATCTTATTTTGTCGACCACTTAGCTAAAATCGGTTTCAGATATTCCTTGTTCCACACATACATTTTATATTACTTCTTTCTGTTCTAACCTTTTAATGGAAAAAATTACGGATATACACATAATACAATAGATATCATTTAAAATACATCTTACAATTCAAATTCATACTGACATTGGCTGATTCACGAAGTGTATAAGAACTATTGAAACTGATTTGCACAGTGATAGCAGTTGGTTTTGTGAAGATTACAAGATCGAAAGATGTTAGTTGATTGGAATTTTTGGTGGAATTTATCAAATTCAAAACCAAATCTTTTATGTTTATATCCAATACTTGAAATGCTTAAGACTAATGAATTAAATAGGTTTATATTGTATTTGGATTATAAATGGGAACAAAGTTAAAATCAAATGAACTGGTAAAACACATTTAAAAGGACCTAAGACTAACCTTATAAGAAGTGAAAAATTTTCATCTGAACTAACGATTCTTAAAGATAAGGTATTTAAGATCCAGATAAAATCGCTGAGGTCTGAGGTGAGACAGGGCTCTGCTTCTCAACAGCAGAGAAGTTGGGGAAAATCTCTTTAACCTGTTAATGTCTCCTTCTTTGTAAAAGAGACAGTGACAGAAGGTGATTTTGAAGATTAAATATGCTGACACATGTAGATGATTAGAAGAAAGCCCAGCACAGAGTAGAGTGCAATCCAGGAATTTAGTTTATCATTATTTGCTAACTGAATATACCTAACGTGTTGGTGATAATTCAATGACTATATGGGAATCAATGACTTGTGAGACTATACCCGTAAAATTAGGAAAGTCAGGGAGAATAGTTTTCCTAGAACATAAAAGGACATTCTGAAAACTGGGGAATACATACCCATAACTTTCCCCTTCGTCTTAAAACTTTTAAAAGTGTGCTGAATGGAGGGGTGATTGCCCAAAGAGCAAAGTGGCAAATAAGTTTTTATTTGGAAAAACAAGATCAGTTAAATAGCCATATGAAAAAGAATCAGTTTATTGGCAAAAACTGTTACAGAAAGATGCAAAGCATACAAGTCATTTAACTTAATTTGTGTATTTTATACAACTGAACTATGCACACATTTCCATCCCCTGACTTACTGAGCACTACTTTCCTTATCCAAGTAAGGAAAATAATTATTGTTTTAAAATCTAATCACTGGTTTATCTGAGTAACTCCTGGCAAGGATTAAGGGAATTATGCAGTAAGAGTCATGTCCTAATAAGGCCCAGTTGAATTTATAAAATTTGGAACAAGGCAGAGCTTTTTCTCCACTTTTATTAAAACATCTTGATTTCAAATAAGGGGTAAGTTTTCCATAGTCGAATTATCTTGAATATTTTAAATATTAAGTATGTTCCTTTTTAAACTTGTCTGTGGAGGACTTAATTCATTTTAACATTCAGATGCACATCGAAGTGCAAATCACAATTTGATTGAGAGCCAAAGCAGATAATGAATATCTCTGACGTTTTCTATGAAGTCAGCAATGTGCCTGTACCTGTCTTGGATGAAAATATGATACTGGTGCTCCTTCATTCTTTAGGACAGTCCCTTCAAAGGGATTCCACTAGAGAGTTTTAAGCCTTTTATTAATGTTCACAAGTATTATGTATGCTCAACAGAGCTGGCCCATTTTGGTGAATTCAGCAGAACCCTGGAGCTGTTCAGGCTTTGAAGAGGTTCTTTTTGAGGGATACCGAATGGGCTTGGGAAAAGCTATAGGAGCATCTGGATGAAGTATTTTTTCTAAGGCAAGACTTTTCCCACTCCCTTACCACCCCCTTTGGGCGTTCTCAGTTATCTGAGAGTAAATAATGCTCCACACTCCTTAATGATTACTGTGCTTTGCCTTGATTTACTGGCAATGCCTTTGCAAAAGAGAATGTAGAATCATATTGCCCCAGAGGCTAATAATTTAAAGAAAAGACAAAGGATAGGGTAAGTCATATCATAAGATAACCAATAATAGAAAACAAATATCCACTTGATAGCAAATCTTGTATAAATGAAAACTGGTTGCTAGGTTTTACTTAACAAGCATATTAAAAATCTAATTTAGAATTGAGCAGTATTCTAGTTACATATTTTCAGAAAAATCTGTTTAAAATTTCTTTATTTTTGTTCTTCTGAACATCTTACATAGGTTGTACATAACAAAAAGATTCCAGGTGAGAACACATTATCAGTTATGGTTTTCATAGGAAATATATACTATCTGAGCACTAAATTCACACACACACACACACACACACACACACACTGCTCAGTACTGTGGAGCAGTGCCACTCTGTGCCAAGAGAATGGGCATCACCTGGGAGATGCACCTTGTCAGAAATGCCAAATCTCAGGCCTGCCCCTGATGCACAGCATCAGCAGGAGGAATCGGATAGCTCTCCCGATGATTCTGATGTCCACTGAAGGTGGCGAATGGGAGGGCAGGGGAAGTGTGTGCAGCAGAACCACCTGGGGACCTAATGAAAACACACCTGCCACAGTTCTGCTCCTGGTGATCCACAGGGGAACAAGGGGGGCGAGGCATCTGCATTTTAAAGAAGCTTCACAGTGATTTGGTGGCAACTTCCCGGTTAAGAATCCATCCCTTAAAAAGATTTTAACCAAAATCTTGAACACTTTACCCATTATAGTCAATAAACCTAACACACTCACTGGTTATCCAATTTGTTTCACAGTACAGGTAGTGGTCTCAGATTAGAAAAACAGGTATTCTCATTTTTCTCTATTAAGTAATTTGACAGACTACAGAATTTCTTCTTCAAAAGAATGAAAATGACTGTCCATTGCTGTTTTTCAAAACAATTACCTTCTTGCTAGATCAGAGTTTCTATAGAAGGTCCAAATGTAGTTTCTTTTCCAACTTGCTGATGGTTCCTGCCTGTATTCTTAGTATAAATACTAAGACATTCTTTAATTTACATCCAAAAACTGTTACTTATTAAAATACTAGTAAGTAACACATAAGGAAAACAGGTAGCTTTTAAACATATATGATTGCTGGCTTATTTAAATAAGCAGGCTATATACCATTTGGCCTTGTTTTTCCCTAAAATATTTATAATTTTCATGAATACTGTATTAGACATATTTAATAAGCAAACATTCTAGTAAAATTACTTTAATCCAGTATGATCCTGCCTTCAATAACCATTAAAGCAAACAACAGGTTTGTAATTATTACACTCGTAATGTTAAACTAAAACCAAGATTTCAGAGAATATTTTTATGGGTGATTTTGTTTTGACAAAGGTAACATGAAAAACATAAACCTTTCATATTTAATTGAAACAAATTGTGACCTGATTGCTTATTTTACGAAACAGGTTTATATAACAGACCTCTGACTTGACTCATCTGTTATGAGGGTTTAACCATTTGCATTTCCCCATGCTATATATGGCAATGCCATTTCTAGCATTCTTAAAACACTGAATTATATTCAAAATTATTATGAATCAATCTTTACCTATAAGTAAAAGGAAAGAGGAACATAAAAATGAAGCCCTTATATCCCCATACAGAATCACACCTAACCTATCAAGGACTGTGGAGGGAAATATCAAATAATGTGCACACTGGTATGTAGCTATGAATAATTTCTTGTTGTTAAGATTTCTAGAATGGGCATTTAAAAGTTTTGCTTGTTTCCCCAAAGCAACTGTGTCAGGCTTATATATAGCAAACTACCACTCAAAATGCTTTTGGATTTTCCCTTAGAACTCTCCAATGTCAGCCACATGAAAAAATTGGTCTCACTAGCCAACTGTTACCCATTTTACTGCAATTAAAATGGCATTTACTGGTCTGAACACCTCTCTTATTCATCCCTACTTAGCTCTAAATTAATTTTGATGGTTTCAAAAAATTAAATCCATCTTCAGTGGACAAAGAGTTGTCACTACTAATGATATTCAAAGGAATGTATCATCTGAACATTCCAAAATTATCTCAAGTAATAAAGAGCATCTCTGCTCTTTAGGAGTACGGACTCTCCAGTCAATGTGAGTCTAAATACGGCTCATTTAGATGTGAAACATATGACCAATTCGTCAAAAGTCACACGATGTCAAAATCATAATTTATGCATTAAGTATCATTTACCCCTCTTCAGAATCATCTAGAAGTAAAGAAAATGAAAATATTTGTTTCTCCTAATAAGCAAACCTAAATTTCTAGTTGGGCAATAAAGCAGCATAACTGAAGCAATTAAATTTAAGATACTACCTTTATTTTAAAGTTACACTGTGATTTTTATATACTACTGGAAACAAAGACTATTTTGTTTATCTGTCTAAAGACAGTGGTAGCTCCCATTTCTCTAATGTTAAGTTTCAGTTTCAGAAGATAAATAATAGGGTAGATTTTTCATATTTCTCTCCATCTATCTGCTGGAAGGGACCTGCTGAACAGGAAGGTAAAATAAAGCAGAAATAAAAGAACATTTCTCAATATTGACAATTTGTCCTTAGAATTAGGTTAAATTTGGCTTCTTCTCAAAATTCTGTACTCATAGGCATAGAAGTAAATTTCTATCTTGGTAGCCCTAAAAGAGCTGGGTTAGAGAAGACCATGAGCTGTACTAGGCAGTAGCAAATACTCTGGCAACAGTGAACAAGAGCACAAGTGAAGACATTCACAAGTACATTTTTAATCTCTCTTTGATGTGGTATGAGTCAGAAATCAGAAATGAAAGCATTATGGTCATCTGATTGCAGGGTGCCTGCAGGCATTGACAACGTAGTCAACGCCTACCGCGTACGGGGCAAAATAAAGTGGTGGGGGAGAACAAAAACACAGAAAAACCCATGAATTTGATAACATTATCGCTTTCTGTCTGGAAAAAAAGAGTTCCGTGAAGCATGGAAAGTACTTCTCCGTGCCGTGCTTCTACTCCGCTATCGGGGGCGGGCACGACCCAGACTCGGGCCAGTCATACACATCCGGCAGCAGGGAATCATATTCGCTTCGCCATATTCGTTCTCGAATGAATTTGGCCTTGTCCTCGGGTTCTGGGTATCGGAAAGCCATTTTATTAGCGTACAGGTATTCTGTAACCTGAAAAATATAAAAGATTACTTGTGTAGGCTTTTATGTTAATACAAGGAGCATTCTCAATCAATTGGTGCTGGGGCAACTAGTTAACTACCCAGAAAAAAAAAAAAAGTTTCTCTGTTTCACATCACACACTAAAATCTCACAGGGATTAAAAAATTATATGTGATTAGAAAATGTAGGTAGGTATTTATGATTTTGGAGTGGGAGAAAGCATTAACATTCATAAGACATAGGAAAGAATCCATAAAATAAACAGATCATTCCATTAATTTTTCAAAAAATGGTATATCAAACAATTCCAAAATTAAAATATATGACAAATGGGACAATACTTGTGCCATAACAAACAGAAGGATCATTGCCCTTAATATTTAAAGAGCCCAGTATTAGAAAGCAGAGGACAAATATGGAAGAAATGTCATTGTTCAATAAGTATAAAAAATCCTTCAGATTAGAAAAATGCTTTAAGTAAAAATAAAATACAATTTTTACCTATTAAATATGAAAAATTAAAAAAATTCTAAGTATTCGCAGAGGTATGGGAAAACATACACTCATATCTAACAGGTGCAATGTAAATCAATACTTTTCTGAAGAATCATTGGCAATGTATGTGTATCAGAAGCCTTACCATGTTAATCCTTTTGTTCTTAGGAAATTTATCTTAAGAAAAAAACAACCACATATGCACATAAAGACTGCATATAAGAACATCCAAGGATGTTCACTACAGTATTATTTCTAATAAAATGAAAGATGCTAAATGTCCCCCAAAAAGAAAAATGGTTAAACAAAGTATAACAAAAAGAATTCCACAAAGCATTAATGATCAGGAGAATTATTACTGATTTGCATGGGAAAAGGCGTACAAGATATTACGTGGAAAAAAATGCAGCAAGAAACCAATTTTAAAAACAGGCACAGGTGACTGCACGTGTGTACATATGTAATATGTGTTTGGGAAGTAAGACTAGAAAGCAACAAACCCAAATTAATAATGTGGGTTATATTCTGGTAGTAAAAATATGGGTGACCTAAAATTTCTCGTTTGCTCCCTCTAAATGTTTTCAATTTTTCTCTAAAAAACTAGTGATACTTGCATAAGAAAACGCCATTAAAATTTATGTGAAAAGGTATAAATTATTACTTACTTTAATAGCAATGTTAAGAGAAACTTCCTGAATATTAGCAAGTGGTGGGTAAAGTCTCCCCTGAGCTAGCTCTTTATCCGTCAATTGACTTGTCAGAGCCTGATGAAAAAAACAGAATTTCACTTTTGTTTGCTTAAATAACAGAATAAGGACCTAACAAAATGGGAAAAGGGTTGGGGGAGCAGAGAATAATACAGGAAATTATTTCTAGCAGGAGTACACTTACAGTACTACAGAAATTAAAACTGTTCACCACTGAGCAGTATAGAAATAACCAGATTTAAAGATTTACAGACATATTCTATTCAGTACATACAGAGTTTGGCATAATTACAACAGCTACTATAAAATAGACATTGATATCTGTATTAATGTGAGTTCTTCAGAACTCATATTGCAAAGTCTGGACCTCCAACAGGCCAGCACTCCAAATAAACCAGTACTTGTCCATTAAAAAAATGCACAGAGTACAATGAATATATGTATGTTCATGTGTAACTGAAAAATTGTGCTCTACACTGGAGTTTGACACAACATTGTAAAATGACTATAACTCAATAAAATAATGTTTAAAAAAATTCATGGAGCCACATTTTATCTATGCTGTCACAATTATGTTACCTTCAGATATGTATGATACAGATACAGTATGTATATTATGAATATGAAAGGATTCATAGCTCACAAACATTTGAAAAATCATGGTGAGTTACTTTTATGCCAAAGTAGAAGGTAAACCAAAAAAGTAACTTCCTTTCCATTCCTAAGGCCAATTTAACCCATTCTCTTTCTGCATTTAAGATCCATTCTTCTTTACAATTCATCCTTTATAAAGTTCTAACAAAACACTATTTAAAACATTTACCTTTGCAGCTTCTAGGAAAACATGGTCACTGATATGCCGGGTGTTACAGAGAATAACAGCTAAAGCCACACCTGGAACACATTTTAAATGCTTTATTTAGTAAGGTCACTTTTTAAATTATGAGAGAAGCCAAATAAATTCATCGATTAAAGCAAATTAATGGTAACCAACCTCCACCCCAAACAGCCCTTCCAAAAAAACAAAGCAGCCAAGAGAAAACAGAAATTTGAGCATTAAAAATCAAATGATCTTTAACTGTTATAATTCTTATTTACTAGAAGAAGTAGTTTTAGAAATATCAAACGGCTTTTCTCAATTTAATTTTCACATTTATCACACAATTCATCAGCAGTTAACAGAAACATCAATTCCCAGCCCATCTCTAATCCTCCATTTCCTTGCTCTACAGAGGCAACTACTTTTCATTCTTTTAGCTGATTATTTTAATGCTTCTTTCTTTCATTCCTAAACAGCTTGCTTCTGTTTCTTCTGATTGACTTTTAGTTTTAGAGATCACTAACTCCTTCCTGAGGGAAATGAGTAGCTTTCTTGCACATTTCCAGCCTTCTTCCCAACAGAGAGCACATTGGTTGAATCAATATCCAATGTTTCTTTTATGGCTTCATAAGTGCTATTCACAGCTGAGCCATGAATTAACATGATATCATAACTTTTCCTCTTCTACATAATTTCAGCTACCTCATACCTCCCTAACTTCATCCCCGAGAATAAGTCTCTGCTGAAACTCTGATCTAGCCTAGTCGCTTTCCATTTCACAGAGTTATCATCCTGGAAAATCTCTTCATCTTCATGGGGATTCCCTTCGCTTCTAAGTTGAGTCCACTTTCTAAATCTCACTCGCTTCCCAGTACTTTTGTTACTGTCTTTTTGGGATAGGATATATTCCCCAGTCGTCTTCTGAAAACCAGTGCATGAGAGATACATTTTTTGAAATCTTGCATTTTTGAAGATGCGCCCCCTCCTCCACCTCCCACTCCTAATACTTCTAACTACTTTCCACTTATTTGATAGTTTGTCTGGGTTTAGAAATCTAGTTTGGAGATAATCTCCCTTCAGAGTTGTGAGGTATTGTTTCAATACCTTCTAGCTTCCAGCGCTGTTGGTGACAAGTCCGGTGCCAGTTTGATTCCAGATCCTTTTTCAGTGATTGTCTTTTGTTACATCTCTGCAAATACGTAGGATCTTTTTTTGTACCCAATGTTCTGTGCTTTCACAGTGACGTATCTTGAGGTGTGTTATTTTCACCCATCACGTTTGGCACTTGGTGGCTGGGCCTTTCCTATCTGGAAATCTGGGTCTTTCAGTTTGGGGAAATATTCATGAAGTCTCTGATAATTTCCTTCCCTCCATTTTTGTTCTCTCTCCCTGAAATTTCTATTTTCTGATATTGCACCTCCTGGATTAGTCCTCTAATTTTCTTCTTTTATTTCCCACCTTCTGATATTTGCTCCACTTCCAGGGAACTTCTTCAATTTTTTCTTATAATCCTTCTATCAAATTTTTCATTTTCCAGAGCTCATTTTTGTTTTTTTTTAAATAAAAGTTTGCCTTGTTTCTGGAATTTGTTTTGTCTCCATGAGGATACTGATAGTTTTTTTTAAACATTCCATCTCCCCACATAATCCCTTTTCTTAAACTGCTTTTTTTTCTGTGTGTCTAGCTGCTTTTATGAAATAAACTGTTCATATGAGATTTTAAATGATCGGTAATCTCTAAGTGTTTCTTACATGTAAGAGTTAGGAACTAAAAAATTCACTGATTGCAATGAGAATGAGGATGGCAAACCCCAGGCTGGGTTTCACACTATTCAGAGTGTCTCAGCAGTCTTTACCAGAGTGGAGAAGTCACTCAGTTACTCAGGGATGAAAAGAAGATCATGGAGGTTAACAGCTTCCTTATTTTAATCTAGCCTCTAGATACTCATTTTTTTAAGTTGAGTATTTGTCCCATATACATTTCAGGTAGTTACTTAAATGTTTGGGGGCAAAATCTATTGTCTTCTTACATTTGTCTTATCTATTCCATATTCCCTTTCATCTTCTTTTCTTGCCTTTTGTATTTTTTAAAAAATGATTTCATTTCCTCCCCTAACATTCTCTTACCATAATTTGGAAGTTTTTCCATTCTTCTAGTGGTTACCCTCAAATTTATAATATGCATCCTTATTAAAATTTCATGTTAATTTTTAATTTACCATCCTGCCACAAAATGCAAGTTTCTCCTGAATTTAACTCTATTTAACCATTAAGCTATTATTGTGCAATTAAATTTTGTCTCTGTATCTTTCAAAATCCCACATCATTACTGTTTTGCCCCATGTGTGCAACACTCATTTTATTTAACTCAAATATTCACAACTTTCTTTGCTCTTCATTCTTTCCTACATCTCTTGAGTTTCTAGCTGGGATTACTTTTCTTCTGCCTAAGGAATACTCTTCAGAATTTATTTTCCTTCCTTACAGGTCGACAGGTGCTCAATCTTCTGGGGTTTTTTTCCTTCTAAAAATGTCCTCATTTTGCCTTAATCCTTGAAAGATATTGTCACTGCGTAATGAACCTCCACTTAACAAGTGTCTTGTATAAGCCACTTACATAGATCACTCCACTGCCTTCTGGCATCTGGCTGCTGTTGAGGACTCAGTCGTCTCCTCGGTCTGACAGTTGCTCCTTTGAAGAAAATCCTGTTGCTCTGGCTTCATTCATAGTCTTCTCTTTGTCATTGTTTTCTGAAGCCTCACAATGACGTTCCTAGATGTGGATTTCACCGAGCTCCCTGAATATTGTATATGGACGTCATTCATCAATTCCCAGAAATTCTCAGCCATGAAGCCTGCAAATATTGCTTCTGCTTCATTCTTACACTCATCTTCCCCTGCGATCTCAGTTAAATGCATATCAATAAACGGTCCGTATCTTACTTGTTTTTCTGTTTTCCTCTTTTTTCGGTCCCTGGATCGTTTCTTCTGGCCTACCTTTCATCTTATTAATTCTCTTTGGTCTAATTTGCTATAAGCATCGTTCACCGAGTTCTTAATTTGTTGTATTTTTCAATTCTAGAATACAGTGTTACTTGGCTGCATGTGTCAAGTTTGGCTTTTATTTCCATAAATATAATAAGCATATTTGTTTCATAGCACTTGCTTGATATTTAGAGTTCCAGAGTTTTCTTTTTGTTGCACCTGCTACTTTTAGCTTGTGTTGTCTCTTTATGTGCCTCATTATCCTTCATTTTTAACTGGGATTGTATTTGAAATTTTATTTGTAAAAAGCAACTTGAGGAATAGGATAATGTCATCTTGTGGCAGAGAAGATTTGTTTGCTTCTGCTGGCACTTGTGGGCACTGGTGGGCCCCAAACAAAAGCCTGAGGTTTTTCTAGATCACTTCAAGTACAAACTATACCCATACTCCAAGGTACAGTCCTTTAGGGTTTCAGCCCAGAGTGGGAAGTGGTTCACTGTAATCCCATCCCTGGCAGGTGCCACAGTCCACCTTGTCCTCCCTCCATGAAAAGCATGGTTTTACCATCAGCCACTTCTTCCTTATCAGGAAGTCTCTGACCCTTTTAAGGTTTTATTTTTGTTGTTCATCCAGTTGTTATAATTGCTGGAGTAGGTAATGCAAACATTACCACAGCCTTAAGTTTTTAATTGCTTTATGAACAGACTTTTGGCCAATCCTCCTGTTTTTAAGCCCATTTTAACCTCCACTATCAAATCATTTTTATGGATATACTTATAGTGCTAATAACCATTATTAATAAAGTTAGGACTTTGAAATGTTATATAAAAGTAATCAATTACCGAATTCTTTATTAGTCATATGTGATATAAAAATGGCTTTGTTAAAATCAGCAGAAAAGTATTCTTTTTATGTTCTGATGACTTTATGCCATAGAAACATTGCTGGATGGAACAGACTGATTTTGAACATGACTAAGTTCTAGAAAGAGAGCATCAGTGATGGGAAAAATCTCTGTTACAGATGATAGGTCTTAAGAGACAAGCAGAGTAAAACTCCAGACAACCACAACTACACGGAGAAAAAAGGAGGAAAGCACACCTGGATATTCACAGGCCAAAGATCTCTACGTTAACAGGTTATAATAACATGCTTTACATGATGCCAGCCTCTGTATGCTATAAATCGACCTGTCGTGAAGGCTTAGTTAGAGCCTGCTGTCAGCGATTTAGGGAGAGGCCCACAAGAAGGAAGACACAGTACAAAGGAAATTCAAGCCAAATCCTTATTTTACTCAACATAAGTCTTTCATTAAAATGAATGAACTAAGGATCACCATAAACTTAAAGAAAATAAATAGCACAAAGGAAGAAATATTTAAAAGAATCTTAATAACTCTCAGGAGAGCTTTGAAAGGATGCTGCAACCATTAAAAAAAAAAGGCTGTTTAAGAGTTATTCTAGGATAAGAAAAGGTATTGCAAATAAAAAAAATTGAACCTACTAAATTGAGGATATGACAGTAAGCATTTACTGTTAATTCCCTTTGGTGTGATACCAGTATTACGGTTAATTTTTTAAAAACTTACTTTTTTAGAGACACATACTGAAGTACTTGTATTAATGAAATTATATGGTATCTCTGATTTGCTTTAAAATAGCCCAGGGAAGGCGGAGTGGGTGGGAATATAGATTCAATAATGCTGGCTACAAGTTGACAAGTGCCAAAAGGTGGGAGAATGGGACATGGGACTTCATTCTTTCCTCTACTTTTGTGTATGTTTGAACTTTTCCATAATAAAAAGAAAACAGATTGTTGAAACAAAACAAACACTAAAAGTGCTAAAAAAAACAAAAGAGAGATGAACATCCCCCATATTACAGAGCAAAAAAGACAAGAGGTAAAAATGGAAATACAATGTACCAGTCAAGGACAACAGAGGGATGTGACCATGGTCTAACACTAGTTGCATGAGGGAAAAACAGAAGTAACAAATGGAAGGAGAGAAATGAGGGGGGAAAAAACAGTAAAACAAAACCAAAAAACAAAACAAACAAACAAACAAATCCTTTGGAAAAGAAGATACAGTAAACTGGCCCACCCACAGACACGCATGGTAAGTGGAAATAAAGCCCATACCTGGATGCATCCCACTAAGCTTTCAGAAATCTAAGGATAAAGAGAACATTTAAGCACGTTTAGGGAGAAACAGCTCGTATGTATGAAGGAGTGAGAATCTCACTGACTTCAGATTTCTCATCAGCAGTACTGGGAGCTAAAAGTGAATGGAGAAATGTTTTCAAAGGTCTGAGGAAAATGACTTTGAATCTACAAATCTCTACCCAACCAAACTATCAGTGAGAGAAGAAAATAAAGAAATTTTCAGATACATTAGAAACTCAGTTATCATCCACGCTTTGTAAAAAATGTATTAGAGATGTATTCCAGAAAAATGAGACCAAGACAGAGAGGAACAGCGTACATGCTAACAGCAGAAGCACCACAGAAATGGTTTGCTGTGGAGCAGGGTCAGGATGAAGGGAAGAAAGCTGGCAAGAAATTAAAGGAGGCTTCATTATACCTGACACTTAAAAGACTCTGAGTGTCAAAAATCTGTGATACAGAATTACATATTCTGCTGTATTTATCAAACCACACTCTTGTCTAGACATCAATAAAATATAACCATGTAATTTCAGAATCAATCCATAGTCAAAACATGGAAAACAACAGAACACAATGTAAGTTTCAAAAAACTTCTCTACAATGTAGAAATACAGATGTAGAAATACTGACCAACCATAATTGAGAGATGGAATAAGAAGGGATAAGATAGTTAAATACCAGATTTTTTTTCACTGCAGTAAGCTAATAAAAAACTATCTTAAATTGCTTGCAGGAGCTCTTTAACTATACTGTATAGAGATAAAGGTAACTACTAGGAAAACTAAAGGTACTAATGTAAATCGAGAGATAGAGAGAGGAAGGGACGTTCAGGAGGTGTTTTTATTTCACAGGTTCACACATGCAGTCTGGAGTTGGAACAATGGAGATAAGGGGAGGTAAGTGTGCCAGTCGTGACGGTAACCATCAGAAAAACTCAAAGGAAACCACAACGGTTACAGCTGATTAAGTGTGGTAAGGAGATACCAAGGGGAGACAAAGAGGGTTAAACAATTTTTTTTTAACATTCTGTTCCTTGCGCATTTATATGAAACATGTACTACTTATTTCTAGCATAAAAACAAGTTTAGTGAGCAATATGAATAAACAAATTTCCAGGGGAAATAGAACAAGTTGGTTTTGCTGAATTCTCTGGCTTTTCCTGTACATTCATTCCAAAATCCTAGAGTAAATACAGTGGTTCACTTAAATGCTAAAGAATCTCATAAGGAATTTTAATGTGATTAATGATTAGTCTATAACATAAAGAATGATGGTATTTACCTGGAAATATATACACATTGTTTCCTTGACCTGGTGTAAAGACTTGCCCATCACTGAGTTTCACTGGCTCAAATGGACTGCCACTGGCAAACAAACACCTTCCCTGTTGAGAAATGAAATAACCTCAATTTTGTTACTTTATGTGGACTAGAAAATTGAGATGAGTTCAAAAAAATTAAACCTTGTAGTAAAGTAGACCAATATATTATTTGCAAGCAGGCATAATTTACTATATAACATAATCCTTTCATTAACATCCTTATTAGACTGAGGATTGCTTTATGCATAGCATACATTCAAATAAAGTTGAAGAATGTCCATTAATAAGCTTTTTAAAATGTGACACTTCTATTTCCTTTAAAACTCTGAAAAATGGAGGTGGCCCCAAAATACTATCTTTCATAATAAAACTGCTATAAACATCTGTGAATGAGGGGAAAACATCAAAAATTAAATAAGCTGTGGTTTACTGTACATCGGCTGTTTTTGGCTCTGCACCAGGTGCTTTATATGTGTTAACTCAGTTAATCTGGCCCACATAAAAGGCTTATGAGATTACCACTGTCTCGATTTAAATCAAGAAACTGAAGAAATTGACTCTGGACAATCTGAAGATCTACCATGCATAGTAATTATTGCTTTTGTAAGACATGCAATTTCAAAATGCTCTAAGGTTTAAGCGCAGAAGCAAGTCAGCTATGCTAGTGGTGGGCCCAGATGGCTATCCTGGACCCACAGCTCCAGCTGTAGCATTTTCTACAGCAGCTATTACCATTCTCAACCTGTCCAAGCATAGCTTTACTTGTGACAAAAATTTTGCTTCTTTGAAGATTAAGGTTAGGTCATGGTTAATGCTGTACGTGTTACCACAATAATAATGTATATAATAATGTAGATTATTTGGGGGCCACCATAAATTTTAATAGATTTATAAAGTGGATTATACAGTGAAGCTCTTTATGGGAAAAATGCTATGTCTTCATGGCATCGGTAAATGTGGAGATTTAGAACAATCGTGGGCATCTTCTCTAGAATGGCAAGATTCAACAGAAGTTCATTCCAGGCCATCTTTTTTCTCCTTCTTCTTCTTCTTTCATAATCAATCTATAGCTTTAAAGTAGCCAGATCTTAATGATAACATTCTGAAGTCCAACTTGGCCTATTCTTTATTCTATGAAGAACTTACCATTAAAATATGAAAACTTTTTTTTTAAAGTATTCTTCTCACAAAGCAGCAGAGGGTGTTAGAGTTACATCAAGACATCCCTCCACCGAACACAAAAGGGGACTAAAAATTTAGAGGTTAAGTATAGATACATACATTTATACCATTATTTTATGTAACACTAAGGGAAAAATTATGTAAAATTAAACTCTGACACAATGCTTTAACATTTTTAAGAGATAATAATTTCAAAGTTATAAAAATTGTGGGAAAAAACTGCAACTTAGAACTGATAAAATACAGTATGTCAAACTAATTTCCTTGGGGAATTTTTATTCATTCAAATAGTGTATATCTATTACAGAAATATTTATTCAAAAAATAAAATCCTTAAACATTTGAACAGTCTTCCACTGATACAGTGCTATTGCCCAAAACATTCAAATGTTTTATATTTTGGAAATGCCAAAGCCCATTTATACACTGAGTATATTTATCAAACAGTCATTATACAAGACTAAGATTTAACTTGGGGGGGCAATAACCACTAGTTTTCAGTAGTAAAGACTGGTTAATAGGATAAGCAATCAAGCTAAAAGTAAAACCATTCTTTGGCAAGAGGAAGGCAGTGTACTAAAGAGACTAATTTAAAAAAAAATACACATCTGTATGCTGACATTGTGGATGATTTCAAAAGAAAAGATTTCAATAATTATTAGAAGTTTCAGTAATTATTGTAACTGTTGGAAGCCAGTAATAAAGAGAATGTATTTTGACTAACAGAGTAATGATACAGAATCGAAAGGAATTTTGAGAGAATATACGAGTCAAAATAAAATCTATAACAATAGAAAAAATAATGCTAAATATATCAAGAGCATGAATACTGAGTTCAGAAAGTGCAGGGGGAGAGTTCTGCTCTGGCAACAGTGTTCCAGTTGTCGTCTCACACCAGCTGTCCCTCTGCTACCAATGAGAAAAACCGGATCAAATATATTAAAAAATACTAAATGCTATCAAGATAGGGAGAGCCTGGAGGTGGGAGATAGTCAAGATCCAAAAAAGAGGAAAGCAAGATATTCGAGCCCAGCATTTGAAGCTTTCCCCCTCAAGGTGAATGATCTCAAAAGCAAAATCTGTGACTGAGAACCAGAGCAGCAAAGCTACCAGGAGTCTCATGACGGCAGAGAAAAAGTAAAGTTCAGGGCCCACTAGGGGTGAGGGGCTGATAAATATTCCAGGGCTTTTGATTCATACCCAAGAGACAAGGTAAACTGTGGAAACAGACAAGGCCTTCCAGGGATGGCATCCTGATGAATTAAATGGGGAGCTACCCCAGACGAACAGCCTCTGGGAGGAAGGCAGAGCCCCCCTGGAGGAAGGAAACTTCATCCCTAGCTTCAAATTATTGCCGTAATTCTTCATCCGCACTATCTAGCATTCTATAAGGAAGCAAAAAACAAGTAAAACTGGGCTTACAAAACGATAAGAACTGGATAATCAAGAGGAAAGACAGACACAAAATAGAAATGGACTCACAAAGAGTGAGATATTTGTTATTATCAGACATTAATTATGATTCACATATTCAAGAAAGTAAATGATAAGATAGACAACTTTAGCAAGGAACTGCAAGCTATCCAAAAAAATCAAGTGTTTTAAAAATTATTGTTAAAATTGTGAGGTGTCATAATGATACTGTGATTATATTTTTAAAAGAATCTTTTAACTTTTGAGAGGTAGACTGTAATATTCATAATAAAATGAGACAATGTCTGAGACTAGCTCCAAAGTCCAAGATGAGCAGGATGCAGAAGAAACAAGATAGGCAGTAAGTTGGTCACTTCTGAAGCAGGGTACTGGTACATGGAAGTTAATTATACTGTTCTTTCTGATTTTGTATATGCTTGAAATTTTCCATATTAAAAAACTTTTTAAATATAAAAACATTTATAAAATTTATCAATTATTCTCAAGGGCATGACCTAGCAATTATTACTGCTATATATCATTATGAACAAGCCTTTAAAAGTCACTTCCTAGAGCCACTTAAAGATCATTTGTAAGAACAATACAGAAAGTGATTGATTACATTGTGGAGATTCCAAATATATCCCCAAGGAACAGTAGGGGAAAAAAACAACTATCGTAATGGTATATAAGCAATTACTTGCAACTGGGGTATAACCCAGTGGCACTGTCAAAGAATTCAAAATTTTAAACAATTCAGATGAAAGTAAAAATTTGTTCCAGACAGCTGTCGGATGCCTCAAAAGAAAAAATGGCCTCTCATGGTGAAGATACATTTAAAGAAGGTAAAAACAATTATTTCATGACAAGTGAGGGCGAGAAAGCAGTTTTTATAAGTTGATTGTTTTTGTAATATGTGATTTTATGTCTATGTCACTAAATTAATAAATTATTATGAAAAGAATCAAAGAGAAATTCCACAAATGAAAAATGCAACGAAATTAAGAATATAACAACAGATTAGCACAGCTAAAAAGAGAATATGAAAACTGGAAAGTAAGTCCAAAGAAAATCACCAGAGTGAAACACAGAGAGCAAACAAGATGGTACATATAGAAAATCATGTAAGAGGTATATGCGATGGTGAAAAAGACTGACACTCACATAATTAGAATCCGACAAGAGAAGAGAGAGAATGTGTCCAAATTAGAGAGATTTCCAAAAGAGACCAAAAGGGAAAGAAAAAAGAAAAAAAAAGACACTAAGCCACAGATTCAGGAGCTCTAAGATCCCCAGGTAGAATAAATACAAAGGAAACTGTACCTAGGTCTATAATAGTAAAATTGCTTAAAACTCAAGACAAAATGATGTGTCAAAAAGAAATCAGAAGTCAGAAAACAACAGAATGATATATCCAGATTGCTGAAATAAAGTATCTACCAGCTTTTACTTCTATGCACAGTATGCACAGTAAAAATATAAATACCCTTCAAACTGAAGACAAAATAAGGAAATTAGCAAGAGAATCCATCAGACTCACACTTGAGGAAAGTTCTTCTGGTAGAAGAATATAATCCTCAACAGAAGCACAGACGTGCATGAAGGATGGAATGGCAATAGAAAACATTAAAATGTAGATACATCTAAATGAATAATTTTTGTTTAAAACAATAAAGTCTCTTGGGATTTAACATATAGAGACAATGAAGGGGAGGTTATTTAGCTCAGCAGTAGAGTGCATTGGTTCAATTCCCAGTACCTCTGTTTAAAAAAAAAACTAAACAGATAAATAAACCTAAAATTACCTCCCCCTATTAAAAAAATTTTTAAATAAAATAGAGAATTAAAAAGCACAATAGCACAAAGGCATGAGGATGTTGAAACGGATATATAAAGTAACTGCTTTCCAGAATGGATACAAGCAATAATTTATATCAGAATTTGATGATCTACAGATGCACACTATCATCCCAGAGCAACCATGGAAAGACTGTATAACCAACAGGCTAACAGAGGCAAAACAACCAATTCATACTATCATTGACTAGTACCTCTGTAAGTGTATATGCTTCTTCAGCCGTGCACTCAGCCTTTGCTGTAGGGTTACTTAATGCAAATATTATAGGCCTTTCATTGATATCAGCCATGGCTTTGATTACATCAGGAGTGAAAAGTCGGCCAGCTCCTGCAACTCCTGTATTAAATAAGGGGGACAAAAGCAACTTGATTACAGGTTAAATACAACATTCTCATCAACAGCATTTCTACAATAGATTTAACCTAACAAAGGCAAAGGTAAACGCCCACTGCAAAGATAAGGTTTTACACTGCTGAGGTAACTCTGCAGGAACACAATCTCAAAATCTGAAAAGAAAAACAACAAAATGCTAACATTTTTCACTTAAATATTTATTGTCTACCGCAGACATAGTAAATTGTGGGAAGTAAAAAGAGTAATAAGACTACCGTTGTTGTCTCACAGGCACAAAGCTTCAGTTTTGCAAAATGAAATGGTATTTCCAGGGACTGCACAACAATGTGGACGCACTTAACACTCACTACCTAACTGTACACTGATAAGCAGTTATGATGGAAAACTTTATGTTATGCATATTTTACCACAAATAAAAATTTTTTAAAGAAATTTAAAACTTGCATCTCAAATATTAAACTGTTAAAACTCTATGGTACTCATTATAAAATTAAAGAAGTTCAGGAGGGATAAAAGATCTTCTTGACTAAAGCAATCCACTTTCTTGATACAGTTCAGTTTAGTGGTCTTCTATTAAGCTCCTACAACGTCTCAGACACTCTGTTAGGCCATTAGGATATAAAAAATGAGTATAATGCCGGCAGCTTATAGTTGAGAGAAAAACCACAAAGTAAGCAGAAAATCAGAAAACCTGTAACAGGGGCCAAGTATGCAGTGTATGGAAGCAGAGCGTGAAGGAAGAAAAGTCAGTGGTGGGAATTTGGGGATGACCATGCAGTGCCTCAGCTGAGTGTTTATTCAGTTCATCCAATAAGAAGACATTTTTGACTGTCAAAATAATTAATTTTTAATTCCACTTTACAAACTGGTATGTAATAAAGAAAAATACTGATCTGGAGACCACAGTTTCAGTGCTTGCTCTGTCACTCCTAGCTAAATGAAATATTCACAGATCTTGGGCAAGTTGCTTAACAGATCTGTGCTTGTTTTTCACGTGCAAAAAAGAAATTTATAGAGTTTCCTCATGTGGAAGTATGTGTACATATTCTTAGGAATCCTTAAGTTCTAAAAGAATTAAACGTTTTTTTCTTTTTGTTTCCTTGACCCTCCAGGGACAGAGTCAATTGCCAGGTTCTTAGGTTTCCATAGTGAATTGTGAGAGAAATAGACTGGACGATCTTCAAGATTATTTCTCACTCTTAAAAAATGGTGAGCTGTAATCAATGAAGAAGCTAATACAAACGTCTTTATCCTGACCTTAGAAGTTTACTGTTACAGTAAGTTTACTACTTAACATTTTATAGGGCTCCTCCAAGAAATAGGTAAAATTACAAGAAAAATTAGATTCAAATCTTACAGCTACAAAGGAAATGAAATAGTACCTCTTTTAAAGACTTTTACAATTTCTGCTGTGAACTTAATGCCATGTTGCATAGTCTAATGTCAGCTATGCAATGCCTGACTCTTGAAATATACCAAAAGCTTTCAGCTTTGTTGCCAAAGAAAATCTTTGACTCTGCATAGGATTTTCTTGGTACAGTTTGTCAAATAACCTTGGTCTTTTTCAGGTTTTGACCCCACCAGCCAAACCAACTCTAAAAGCAAAGCATGATCAATCACACAGCTTCCAGAAGTTAAAAGTACAAGCAACATCCGTTAACAGGACTTTACACACTGTACCTAAAAGCTATCACACACAACACAGGGAATATAGCCAAGATTTTACAATAACTGTAAATGAAGTATAACTTTTAAAAATTATGGATCACTATACTGTACACCTGTGACATATATAATATTGTACATCAACTATATGACAATTAAAAAAAGCCATCACAGAAAACATCCTATATGCCGAAAGCTAGGTAAAATCTGTCATTTTGTTTTTAGTAATCCTGCATGGAAGTTATGACTGGCAATGTGCAGGTAAATAATGGAACAACTTTACTTACCAATTATAGCTGAAGGCTTCAGTATATTTACTGCATCTTCAAAAGTATCAGGTATGCTCTCTGGGGCTAAGTGAGCAAATGGTTCCTGATGACTGTCTATTTTAGCTTTCCGTCCCTGAATTTTTAGATGAAATACAGGTTTTTAGTAAACGCTTACAAGGAGTAATTGAAGAGATGTCACTATAAGCCACATATTGTTTCCATAATAGGAATGTCTTTTTGTTTTCGTTTACTTTTCTCTTCAACCCGTGTTTTCCAATTCTATCTTCATATTTTGCACATAAACCCAAATATAAAACACAAATCAAATCAAATCCCATCATAACCAGAAACTTTCTAGTCCCTCTCAAAACTCGTTTATGCTGTGAAGTCCTCCTAAATCAATATGGTACAAAGGCCTAGAATCCCTTACCTGGGCTAGATGTATTTTGGAATTCAAAATTTATTTTAGAAATGTATTATGATAATATCAAAAGTACCCTCCCAATGGGCACTCCACAACTGAACAAACCTTAGGAAGGTCACACTAAATACAGAAGGTGAACATTAAAATATCCTCTTTAATTTTGCTGATAAGCTCAGGTCTGTCGGATTTGTTACCAAATGAATTTCAGGAAACTCGGGGATTTCAGAGCTTTCAGGATTTAAGAGTTACAGATAGAAATCATGGACTTACACTACCAAGAGTTCAGAAACAAGAGGAAAGAGGAATTCTGGTTCAAGATAGCTCAATGAAGGAATACACCTGTACTCCTCAAATCCCAGGTCAAAAACTTAAAAAATTAAACCCTTAGTAGTGTCGCAAGAGCAGGAGCGTACGGTACCACTGACATACTAGAACAATGAAGAATTTCTCAACAACTTAAAAAACAGACCAAAACATGCCAATGCAAAAACCAACCAGGCTTAGAAACCCATAACCTTATTTTGGCAAAAAAGACCACCTCCCCTGCAGAGGTAACTTTTTTCATCAGAACTCCAGAATAACCCCAGGTCAGAACCAGCAGGGGCTGGGAAGGGCAGCACACATAACTTGGCTGGGAAGTTAATTACAAGACTGAAATACAGGCTCAGCAGATCAGGTTCTCAGAACACTGGCTTCATATGCTTGCTCCCAGGAAGACCACAGCTCTCCCATGACCGTTTCAATGGGAAACTCTCAAAGTCTCAATGAGGAGTTCATTGTTTTGGGTCCACAGGAGAGATAGGAAGCTTAAAACTCATCCTAAAAGGAAAATATACCCTGAACTTACAGATGAACAGGGATTCTTACTTGTATTCAAGACTGGACTTGTTCAAATATGATAAATAATCACGAAACATTTGTGAAAACCAACATCACAAAAAGAAGCACCAAACTAACCGTGTACTAGTGAAAATATATATCCCCCCATAGCCTTCCAAGTATAATGTCTTATAATCCTTGCATCTTATATACAAGCAAGTATGGCAGTTACAGCTTTGGAAGGCAGCACAGCTGAAGGATTAAGAGCAGAGGCCTCACCAATTCTCCTTCTAGGTTTATACCAAAGCGAAATGAGAGCAGAGACTTAAACAGATATTGCAGATCAGTGTTCACAGAAGCATTATTCACAATACCCAAAAGGTGAAAGCAACCCAAATGTCCATCAACTGATAAGCAAAATGTGATATATCATGCACATAATGGAATATTATTCATCCTTATAAAGGGACACATACTAGCACATCGATAATCTTGAAAATATTACACTAGGCGAAATAAGCCAGAAACAAAAGGACAAATATTGTATGACTCCACTTAGATGAGGTACCTGGAATAGGCGAATTCATAGAGTCAGAAAACAGAACTGAGGTTACCAGGGGCTGGGGGAAGAGGGAACTGGGGAGTTACCATTTAATGAGCACAGAGTTTCTGTTTGGGATGATGAGATGGTTCTGGAAATAGACAGTGATGATGGTTGCATAACTATGTGAATGTGATTAATGCCATGGAACTTACACTTAAAAATGGTTAAAATGGCAAATTTTATGTATACTTTGCCATAATTTTTTTAAAAAGCTTTCATCTGAAAAACAAAACAAAGGGGGAGGGTGTGGCTCGGTGGTAGAGTGCATGCCTAACGTGCATAAGGTCCTGGGCTCAATCCCCAGTACCTCCATCAAAGATGAAAAACAAAACAAAACAAAACAAAGAGCACAGGCTTCACAGTCAGGCACTTGGGTGTGAATCCTACTTCCGTTGCCTATAAGCTAATGACCTTGGGAAAATGATCTGACCTTTTAAAACTTCAGTTTCCTCACTTGTAAAATTTCACAGGATTTTTGATCAGATTATATGAGATAATATCTGCAAAGCCTTTTTTTTAACTGAAGTATAGTTAATTTACAATGTTGTGTTAGTTTCAGGTGTACAGCAAAGTGATTCAGTTCTACATCTCTCTATTCTTTCTCAGATTCTTTTCCATTATGGGTTATTACAAGATACTGAATATAGTTCCCTGTCCTATACAGTAGGTCCCTGTTTTTTATCTATTTTATACATATAGTGGTGTGTATATGTTAATCCCAAGCTCCTAATTTATCTCCCCCTCCCTTTTCCCCTCTGGTAACCATAAGTTTGTTTTCTCTATCTGTGACTCTATTTCTGTTTTGTAACAAAGTTCATTTGTATCATTTTTTTTAGATTCCATATAAGTGATATCATATGATAATTGTCTTTCTCTATCTGATCGATTTCTTTTAGTATGATAACCTCTAGGTCCATCCATGTTGCTGCAAATGGCATTATTTCATCCTTTTCATGGCTGAGTAGTATTCCACTGCATAGATATACCATATCCTCTTTATCTATATTTTGATGGACAAGGTTGCTTCCATGTCTTGGCTATTATAAATGGTGCTGCTATGAATACTGAGGTGCATGTATCTTCTCAAATTAGTTCTCTCTGGATATATGCCCAGGAGTGGGATTGCAGGAACATATGGTAACTCTCTTTTTAGTTTTTTAAGCAACTTCCATACTATCCTCCATAGAGGCTGCACCAATTTACATTGCTAGGAGGATTCCTTTTTCTCCACATCCTATAATACCTGTAAAGTCTTATCACCATGTCTGCTACATTTTAAACTACTTTTAAAAATTATGTTTAAGCATTCAAGACTTTTCACTCACATACTTCTTCATTTTTTTTTTTTGTACTAATACAACACTGGGACTAATTAAGAAGAAAAGATTTCAGAACTGGACATAAACTTGCTCCAAAAGATGTAAATGAAAAGTAATTGCTATATCAATATACATGACAAAAATACGACAGGGCTGTGTACTGAATAGGTTCAAACATGAAACAGTTTACCTATATTTTGGTGTGTTACACAGTATAAGATATAAGGTATTTCTTAAGCTACCAAAAATGGCAATCAATGCTAGAAGGCAGGCAGGTCCAAAGGATACAGATTGATCTGGGATAGAAGCTCTTTATTATCCATGAATTGACTTTAGGAATGTGTGCCTTTTTTTCTGGGGAAACTGTCCAAAGAGTTCTATTAGATTGCTACAGGGGATTATGATTTCCAAAGGATTAAAGAATTTCTGCTCAAATATCAGATGTCCTGCTAACAATTAGAAACTTCGAGTTCCCATTAAAAACCACTGGGCTTTAAAAGGGTCAAGAGCCAGAGAACAAAGCAAGAAAGAACAAGTCTGGTGCCAATATAGAGACTATGACTAGAATGTGAAACAAGGCTGTTTATAAATGACAAAAGTTGGAGGCTGGAGGATTTCTGTTGAGAACACTAGAAAGGTCCCCAAATCATACAATTTGGATAGTCCAGTGAGCAACAAGATCTTAAGAAGTGATAATATTAAAAAAAAAAAAAAACACCTAAAAATATCATTATAAACACATTCTTCTGCTTCTCTAAGTTTTAAATACCTTACCCTGAGGGAGGGTATAGCTCAGTGGTGGAGCACATGCTTAGCATGCACGAGGTTCTGGGTTCAATCCCTAGTACCCCTGTTAAAAATCAAATAAATGAACCTAATCTCCCCCCCAAAAAAAATTTTAAAATACCTTACCTTAAATAATAAACCAAACTTGTCAACCATCCAAATTTTCTTTTGTGCCTCTTCTTCCGAGAGGCCATTTTCTACCATAGCCATAACTATAAGATTTGCAATTCCAAGTGCAGCCTGTCCAACAGAACATACATTTAAAAAACAAAGACTACAGTATGGTGCAATGCTAAGTTACTTCATTTATGACAATTATATGCTATGAGGAACACTGGGTCTATTCTTCCCTTACAAACCACACAAAACTCGATTCTTCATGATATTCTTTCCAAACATACTTTAAATTACCTACTTCACAACCGAGATCTTGAATTTAATACCCTCTATCCCAACCAAATTATAAGTTCATTACACCTCATTTTCCAATTCTAAAGGAGAGTGTTGGTTTTAAATCCTAAAAGCTTATAGAAACTTACCTCTCCTGCTCCAAGAAACAAGATTTTGTGTTCTGAGATCGATTTACCAATAACTTTTTGTGCTGCAAGCAGACCTGCTAGGGCTACTGCAGCCGTTCCTATAAGAAAAATAAAAACATTTAAAATAAAAAAGTGGGTATATTAAAAAATTTTTAAGTAGGAATCAAAAATCTAAGGTTTTCTTTTTGCTTTACCTTGAATATCATCATTGAAGGTACAATATTTTTCTCGGTATTTTCTCAAGAACCTGAATGCATTATGATTTCCGAAGTCTTCAAACTGAATAAGTGTGTTCTGTCCATACCTAAAAACAGCAAAACCCATGATCGTGTCGTTGAAAGTACCACTTTTAAACAGCTTTTCTGTCTAATACTCCTTATGATCACATTGAAAAACAATGTACTATGTTAGTTCATTTAATGACATCTGGCAATTTTCAGAGTCTGTGAAAGCCTAGACTCAAAATGTAGAAATCAATTACTCATTCAGAAAAATTTACGGGATGCTTAAAATGAATGTGGCACCTTGATGGACCTATGGGATATTAATCTAAAACTATCTCCAAGTGTCTAGGAGGGTGCCCAGCACATATAAGCACAAAATAACTTCCTAAAAAGGAAGGGATTTTTGTCTGAGTCTCAAAAAAGTATATATTTTATATGTGTATTTTCATTACATTCACAGTTAAACTGTAACACAGGAAACCATATACTAAATTACAGGTTAAAAACTAATTGCTGTGTGAGTTCACTGGCACTGAGAAAAAGATATCAATCATCTGGGCAAGGTGAAGTTAAGGGGAGACTTGAAAGGAGGTGAAACTTTATTTGGGCCCTAAAAGAACAACAAAAAGTGAAAGCAGGACAAAGAAAAACAAGATTTATTTTACTGACCTTGAATTTTCAACAGTCTGGCTATTTATTTCAGGGCTTATAGGAAAGGATAAAGGAAAAGGTAGTTTAGGTAGGTTGGAGCCAGATAAGGGGGGGATCTTGACTGAAAAATCAGGGAATGGCGACTTTCTGTATCCGATGTAAAATCACTGAAGCCTTTAGAGAAGGAAAGACTTCATCTAAGACTCCCTCTATAAAGGATAAGCCTGTCAGTGATGTGTAGCACCTACCAGCATGAGGAGAGATGAGAAAGACAAGAGAAACAGCGAGGAAGCTACTACAAGCGAGGACAAGAAGATCTGAAGCAGAAGCCACAGGAAGTGAAAGGGACAATTAGGAGAAATTAGAACGAAGGAAGAGAACTTGATGAGGACCACCTGGAAAGTAAGGGAAAAGCTGCTAAAATGCAAGGCAGCCTGGATGACTAAGAAGACACTACCTGATTGTCCAAGGGAGGGAAATTAGGAGAAGGGGAGGAGACAGAAATTTCTAGGATGATGAAAAGTTTAGTTTTAGACACATCAACGTTGACTCTGAAAAGGAGTTGATTTTTTACAAACTTCCAAATACCAGTAACCTAAAAGGTAGGGCAGGGCTAGATCACAAAAAAAGGTTGGACTTCACCCTATGGCAGTAGAAAACCGCTGATAGATTTCAAGCAAAAGAATGATAAAATGAAGTGCATGTTTTAAAAAGGTTTATCTGGTGGTGCAGGGGATATGGAATAGCGAGGAGAGAAACTGGAGGAAGGTTCTGAAGAATCCAAGAGAGATAAGGATCTGCAGAAAGGCTGTGGCAATGCAAAAGAGAAGATTTATTTCTGAGGCATTTAAGGGGCAGTACCAAACTGGATGTGAGGGATGAATGACACTGTATGGGGTCGATGGAGGAGGAGGAAGAATCAAAGATTAAACCAAGATCAAAGGTTTGGTAATAGGGTTCATGTTAATGGCCATTAATAGAGGTTGGATATACAGAAGACAGGCAGTTTAGAAAGGGAAGAGTTGTTTTGGACATGAATAAGAAGGAGCAACAAGAAGTCGAGTGGAGGATTCAGCTGTTGGAATTGTAAGCCTCATTGGGGGTGGGGGGGGGACTACAGAGATGGGTTTTCATGGAGTCACATGCATAAAGGTTATAGCTTACACGACTCAAAGAGAAGAGAACTATGTACTTATCCACATTTAATAGAAGAGAGCAAGAAGCAGCAGTGGAGATGACGAAGGAAAGAAAATCGGTGGGACAAAGACCAAGTTAGGAGAACCTTGCAGTGGTCTCAAAGAAGAGAGAATTTCAAGGATGTGGAAGTGGTAAACCTGGTCAGATGCTGCAGAGAGGAGGAGAGAGAAGACCACATGGCCAGCAAATTTAACATATGAAAGCTGCACAAGAACTCTGGAATGGTGGAGGGAGCCTGGATGCCAAGGCTGAAAGAACTACAGTGAGGATAATTTAGGAGCAGTGTGTGAAGACTTCAAGATTTCAGGGTGCTCAAGGTGTCAGATAACTCAGGAAAGCAAGGCAGAGCATAAAGGGTATCATCACGTCTCAGTACATCTCATCAGGCAGGAAGGAACCGAAGTTCTCAAACACTTAATCTCCTTCTACCTATCGTCACAGGAGACAAAGGAAAACAAAACTGTGGTTCTTTTGTTTTTTAATTAAAGATGCTTTCATGTATTAAAACATTAAAAAAAAATACCTGTCAGTAATGGCCTTCATAAATTCATCAATTAGATCATCGTAACGTTGTGATCGATCTCGTTTCTGATATAAGCCCATGTAAAATGGATCTTTTAAGAGTGCCTATAAAACAGACCAAACGTAAAAATAAAAGTATTTTGTTACATAACCAGTTTAAATATATTCTATGAATCAAAAATTGTTAAATAAAAATATTACTGATTTTTTAAACTAATTCTTCAAAAAACTTTTAATAAATAGGTTTAATTTACTATTTGTATAAATACTAAAAGGAGTTTAAGACAAAGGCTAATATCTAATCACAGAATTTTCTCTTATATTATCTTCAAAAGAAGAATGTAATAAAGCTTTTTTTTTTCACTATGGGAAAAGGATCAAAGGGGGGAAATTATTTTACTCACTGGATTATCAGTTCCTACATCAATACACACAGGCAGGCATCTATCAGGCCGTATTCCCGCACAAGCTGTGTACAAACAAAGTTTTCCTACTGGAATTCCCATTCCATAGACACCCAGATCTCCAAGACCCAGAATTCTCTCTCCATCAGTCACCACAACAGCCTTAATCACAAAAGATACATAAATTAAAGGTTGTCCAAAATGGAGCACTAAAGAAAAGCATTTTTAAAAAGACTGTCTTCATCACAAAATAGCCCGTATTATATTATTCCATTCACATGAATACGTAAATCTACAGAGAAAGAAAGTAAATTAGTGGTTAACTAGGGCTGGGTGGAGGGGGGGGTGACTACTAATGCGTACAGGGTTTTTTTTGGGGGGGGGGTTGGGGGAGCCATGGTGAAAATGTTCTAAATTATGATGGTTGCACAACTCCGTGAATATACTACAAATGACTGAATTTATATTTCAAGCAGGTGAACTGCATTGTATGTGAATTTTACCTCAGAAAAGCTACTATTAAAAACAAAACAAAAGAACACAAAAATAAGATTCTCCTCACATATTTTCAGTCTCACGTTTAAAAACAAAATTGTTTCTTAACTAACTTTCAAAGTAAACCAACCAAGCACACTTAAGATTCTAGCATTTCTAGAATCTAGATTTAAAAAGGAGCAGTAACTCGATTTGAATTTCCTCTGTGTTCAGTTTCAGAACAGAATGCTTCCGACTGAATACGTTCACCATGACTGAATAGGGGAGAGGTGAACACCCTTCTGACAGAGGTTAACCATAAGAGAAAACGAAAGAGTTTAGAAATAATATGCTACTCCAACAGTATCTGAAGCCAAGCAAGAAAAACCTTAGCAATGGTGAAAAAAAAAATCTAGTATAAAAAATATACCTACCTACAAGGTTTTAAGAGGATACTGTGAGTTTAATTTTATGAACAAATTTTCCCTAGATTAGAACTAATAATTCATCAAAAGTCATTTTGGTGAGTATGATACATAATAAAGGCAAGAAAGACTACTGCCTGTAATAAACACCAAAGCCTACCAAAAGATCTTAAGCCATTAGTTTTTATTTTATGAAAGACAGCCAGATTGACTAATGTTTATATTTGCTAAATCTGAAACGCTAAGAGTTTTATATTTGCTTAAGGATCTGAATCTACCTTGGATTTATAAGAAAAGTGGCATAATGAATCCTCCCCATCACCCACCAGAATAAAAGTTCTTCTGGCATTTTAATGTATTTCCTTTACCTAGAATAACTACTAGTTGACACAGAAAAGAAATATAGAGAAGGCAGGACACACCAGTGGTACTGAAGTGAGCAGGCTCACCTAACCAGCTCCATTTCTTTCCCAGGCCAAACTCTGCACCAATAACCCATTTTGTAATTATTAGTATCATGATTTACTCAGAGCACTAAATCTGCATGTATGTAAGTGCGAGATAAATCAGAGCAACAAAGAAAGAACCATTCTTGAAATTTAGAGTAAACTTACATAGAAAGAAAAAAAAACATTGTGAAAGGAAGGTTGTGCTATTAGTACCTTAACATGATTTTCTGGCCAGTTATCCACAATTGATCTAACATGACCTCTGTCTGAGATTGAAATAAATAATCCCCTGCAACAGAACAAAAACACCTTTGCATTTCACAACAGTTTTTTTGTTTTTTTCTGAAGTTTTTGTTCATAGTTGGAATATTTAGATATTTTAATGAAACATCAAGACACAGTGTAATTTCCACGCAGATTTAGCTAAGTCACACTGGTTTATTTTCAAATATTTTCAACCACTTCAAACTGTAATTGCATTGCTCACAGAGTAGCTGCAACAAAGATTTTTATTAAATGATGTGATCATTTTATCCAAGAAGAAATGTATTCACATTTCTAGTTCAAATAAACTCAATGCACCTCCAGTTAAAAGCAATATAAAGATAAACCACCAATGCAGGAGAGCATGGTAAGGCTAAGTAGACTGTTAAAACTCACTAAAACTGAAAAATCGAAGTCTGGAGGAGCAGGAGGGGAGAGAAGAAAACTATAGTAATTTTACATAACAGATATACTCCTGAAGCATTAGGAAAATGTGAAAAGTTATTTTAAGCACAGTATATTGTTATCCAATTGAGATAAGTAATCCAGATTTCAAAAAAGGAAGGAAGGAAGGAAGGGAGAGAGAAAAGAGAAACAAAGGTTCTAGAAGGCAGGTCAGATAGAGATGAGGGCCAACAGGCATCCAGGGCCTTCACACTGATTCTTATACTTAATTTTCTCATTGGTATCTTAACTTTGGCATTACTCTTCTAAATCAGTTTAAACAGTTTATCAACCAGAGTTGTGTATCAGAATCCGATGAGCTTTTAAAAAATGCCAGGGTCCTACCCCCAGAGATTCTGATTTAACTGGCCTAAAGCTTGGATCAATTAACCAACCAAGACTTACTGACCATCCTCTATGTAAAAACACAAAACAAAAAACCACTGCATAAAAGATACACAGCATCTGCCCTCACCCAAATGCCCTTTATGTTTCATGTGCGTTCTCAACTCGGTGCACGTCAGAATCACAGCAGGAGCTTTTATGAAACAGCACCACCTGCGCCCAAGTCTGGACTAGGAATCAAAATCTCTGTGGCTGGGGCCCAGGCATCAGTGTCTTTTTGTTTCCCTTTGTCCTTTAGTCTAGACTGAGAAACACTATTCTGAGTGAAAAAGAAACTACAAAACAGCTAGACAGCTGGGTTAAGTCGCAGAAATGTTTAGCCACATTAACTGATGGCAGCACACAGGGCAGAACAATGTTCTCAAAGTGTCTTCCAGGGAATACCTGCGACACCATCACCGACGGTGTTCATTAAAATCCGGACCTCCACACCTTTCTCTTTTTCATCAGAATCTTGGGAATAGGAAGGAGAGGAAAGTTGGCAAGGATCAATATTTTAAGTAAGTTCCACAGATGTTTCATATGCACATTACAGTTTGAAAGCCACTAGACTAGATGGGAGGAGACTGAAGATAAATGCTACCGCACGGTGTTGGAATTTCTACGTTTGTATCAGTACGTAAGCAGGACATAGGAAAGATATGAGAATAGTGGAAAATGATAACAGGTTAGAGGAACCAGACAAGAGAACTCAAACTCAGTAAAAATAGCATTTCTATAACACTTAGAAGTTTACAAGGAACCATCACATCAGTTTCCTCATCGGACCTTCTCGGCAGATCTTTGAAAGGTACCGGTATCCCTACTTTATGATAAACAGATTCAGAGGGATCAAGTTAACTTCTTCAAAGACTTGAGTCAATGTTCATCCCAGTACCCTTTCCACTTAAAATATCTAGAGGTGCTAGAACTATTTGAAATTAAAATTTGTGAGAGTTCATAAAAAAAGAACAAACAAAAGAAACTAAAGCTGATAAAAAATGAGACTCAATCTCTTAATTGGCCAGACTGTCAAAAACGTTTATGACTGTTCTGGAGAACATGCCACCAGAATTAAGAACACCTCTATTTAATTTCTGGTATCAAAATGCACAATTCCTCTAACAATCATAATAATTTAAATAAGGTTAGGAATAAATGATGCTATTTCCACAAAATAAAAGATACGAACACGTTAGTTTTTTATTAATCCCTTTTCATCCAAATTAAGCTTTTGTGTGAGGTGGGAAATGTGGTTGAGATAAGACTGCAGCACATAAAACAGAAATGTAATGGGTGTTACGGAGTGATGTTTCTCCTACACTACAGTCATTTGCAAATATATTTTTTAAAATAAGCCTTACTTAGGTCTTCTAAAGATGTGTCCATACTGGGTGCAGGCAAGACCCACTGTTGGTGTATATACAATGGGCATCAGACTTTCAATGTCATCTTGCAGTACTCTGTAAAACAGCTTCTCATTTCTTTCCTGTATTCCCATCAGATAGATGTATCTGAAATTAAGCACAGAGAATAATGTCTACATCAGCCAGCATTACACAAGATTTTGGCCTTTGAAATTAAATCTAACCATCTAAAATTAGGACTCCCTCCCCCTCAAAAACAAAACCCTAAATTATCATCATGTAACATCCAGGACTAAAAATTAACAAAAATAAAAATGTGTTTAAATGGCAGATGATGATGATGAATAGAATAATAACAGAAGCAACAGTTAACATTCATTGAGCCCTTACTGGGAGGTCAGGCTCTGTACCAGGCACTGGAAATGCAAAAACTACCATGAGGCCCCCACCTTAAAGGAGCTAATCTTCAAGGTGACGGACAAATAAAGAAGGAAACAAAATAAAGTGGCATTCGTCCAAATATTTACTAAATACTAACTATGTGCCAGGCACTATTCTGAACTCCGGAGATGTTAAGAAGTGACCTCTGTCCTCATGGAGTTTGTAACACGGGAGGCTTACAGGCATTATAAGATCTGTATGGAGCACAACAGTAGCGCATAGGAGGCAATATTCAATTCATACAAATACACAAATAACAGCTTTTAAAGAATAAAGTTTAGAAAACAGGGAAATGTTGGCTTGAAAAACCAATAATCATCTTGAATAAAATATGCCTAAAACAGATTCACTGTCTTTCCCCCGCCCTTGTTTCTCCTCCTGTTACCATTTGACCAAATGGAAATTGCAAGGTCCACTCCTGATTTCTTCCTCTCCCACCCGCCCCCACCTCAATCTAATAAGTCAGCAAGTCCTACAGGGTGTACCTGCTAAATAGCCTTCAAACATCTGTTTCCTCCCTCCATCCCCACCCAGTCCAAGCCACCATCATTTCTCCACCTGGGCTACCTAAAGAACTTTCTAACTAGTCTTTACACACACGATTTTGCTCTCTTGCTCCAATCTAGTCTCCTCTTTAAAACATATCTATTTCTCTTCTCCTTGAATGGCTTCCAAACACCAGTTTAAGAGGTTCAAGCTTCTACAGTAGTTAACTGGACCCTTGCCTACTCTCCAGCCTCATCTTCATACTGAACTTACTCCAGTTCCTCAAATGTACCATATCTCTTACCTTGGAGTCACTACTTAGGGCGATGCACCCTTTGCCTAGAACAGCCATGGTCCTATACTCACGCTCTTCGAATGCAGCTCAGGTGGCACACTCTCTGGGGTCCTTTTCTGCCCACTCCCCTCCCCTCTGCCATCAGACATATATACACGTTAGATTTTCCTGTCTTCAGGTCCCATGATACCCGACTCCTTCTTCTGTAACTCTCACTCCCCATTTTGACTTTCCATCTTCCTTCCATGGTAACATGGCTTAGTGACTATCACATTATATACTTCTATATTTCCAAGAACTAGCAAAATACATGGAATTTAGCTGGTGTGCATATATATGGTGAATAAATGAGAAGTGATTCCATCTAGAAGAGGAATAATATTTTCTATATAGTTACCATGATCAGAAATAATATCAACAGGAAGAAATTAAAGGGAAGGCAATTTTGCCTCAGTCTAGGAAGAAAACTAACAGTTGGGTTAAGACTTAATAGCTTTGAGAAGTAGACAGCAGAATGTTAAGGAAAGAACGGATGACCTATCAGGCACGTGAGAGGGAAGCTGCGCGATTCCTGGACTCCCTCACATCATCACTTTCACCTTCATTTCACCTTGGTCACTCTTCTGAGTGCCTCACATTGGCCCTTGATGTCCTCACCCAGGATTCTGACAGCTCAGATATTCTGAATGCCATTATTTCACAGCTGATCACAATCCTCTACCCTTTGGCTAGCTCTACCACCACTCGATGCTCTTCAGATCTCTAGGTCCTGGAAGGCTTCCTTTATCTCCCATTCTATTAGCATCCTTCTGGCTCCTCTTCTTTCCCCTTTCTGGGTCCCATGATCAAGTCTCTCACTCTGAACAAATCTCTCACCATCATTACCACTTAGGAAGCTTCATATATCCTTACCACTGCACTGCCCTTCCACCGTGTCTGCCTTTCCCCTCTGTGAACTCCCTGAAGGCAAGGGCTGCAAGTTTTCATTTTTGCAGTTCCAGAGCTTACAACGACACCTGGCACATAACAGCCAAGAATGAACATTAGCTGAATGAACTGACATAGCATCTTTGTCAGCCCAGCAAACCCCAAATCTGAATCAGTGTTACATTTTACCTTTCCTGTGGAAAAGCAGCACTGCTGGGCAGAGTGGCATCAATACAAACAAGATTATGCCACTAAGCCTTCAGGAACTACTCTCGGCCCTTTAACCTGTCCTTGTTCACCTTAGGGCTAAGTGGCTCTTCTAAACATCCCCCACTCTCCTCTACCAACTGTGTTCAACCTTGGCCCTTCTAAATCTTAGCCAAGGCCTCTACATTCTAGATCATAAAGAACATCAGGGTCTTCAGGTGAACTTCCGTGATGACATCACACAACCTCCACTCCATCGCCTGTAAACTGTATCCTTATTTATACATATATTTCTCTTCTTTGCTCTCACCTCAGAGAATGAGCTGTTTCTTTCTCTTCTTGTTCACAGCCAGCCTCTTTACCTCTGCACTTGACCCTATGCCCTTTTCCTTCCTCTGGGGTCTTCTTCTATCAATCATCCTTTCTCCTGGGGAAATTCCTCACAGCTATGAGTGTGCTCAACCTCCTTGCAGCCCGGATTACACCCCTTAAACCCAAGTCCTGCTTTACTTACTGTTCAGTGTCTTCCCTCCCCCTCTTACCTAAACTTCTTGAAAGTGTGTATTTCCTTCCCCTCGTTTCTCAATCTATTGCGATCTCCCTTTCGCCCCATCATGTCAAAGAAACCACTCTCCCTAGTCACCTATATCCAATAACCTCCTATATTTTAAAAACCCAATAAATATTTTTAATCCTGTTGTCAGATTGATCCCTGTACCCAGAATACCTTGCCCTTCTTTCTCATTCTGCCTGCTCCCTGTAACATATTGTTTCAAATTCAGCTCAGGCATCACTTCCTCCAGGAAGTGACTCTCCCCGCACTGAGCCAGGCGCCCTTCTTCCTGCTTTCAGAATGTACTCTGCATATCCCTTCTTCTCACTGTCCTGCACACTGCAGTACAGAGTACCATGACAGTCACAGGTTAACTATCTACTGATGAGCTCCTAAAGGCATGTGGTGCGTTACTGGGGTGGCCATGCATTCTTGTTTGCCTAGGACAGCTTCAGTTACTCCTTTTTCACTCCCCGAAGTGTCCTGGATTGGATGATATATTACATGGTCACTATCTCTTACCCACTGTAGAGTAGTGGCCAGTACAACGGCACACACAAAGTAGGCGGTCAATGAAAGTTGTTGAACAGAACAGGTGCAAATGAGATGACAGCCTCTGCTTCTAACATTCTATTAAAACCTGAAATGCTGTGATTTTAAACAGACACAAAATTGATTTCTGCTAAAGTTTACAATAGTGAAAACAAGTGAAGTATTCACTGAAGCGAAGGAAACATAATCATGAAAAGTCAACTGAGTAAAACAAACTTTGTTACGGGACTATTTCTCATGCATAATAATCATAATACTGTCAATTTTTCTGACCAGAATGTCCATTAAAAAAACTAAACATCGAATCAACTCTTACTTTTCCAAAGGGCCATTCAACTTTTTCACGTTTTTGTGGAATCGTAAGGCTTGAATATCTTGTGTCTCTATTTTGGGAGGCAGCAGTCCTTGAAGACCAAGCATCTGCCGTTCCTGCAACGTAAAGGCCATGCCCTAAAAAGGACAAGAAGAGGGTCAGAAATGATTATTTACTGGGGTGGCAATGGTGCTGTCCCACCAACTGCAATTTAAATGTAAACTTGGAAAAAAAAAAATCAATGATAACATTTTTGCCCAAACTTCCAAAAATTTTTAAGATTAATCACATCTAGTATTGGTGAGGGTAGTAAAAGAATTACTCTCTCATACCATTGCTCAGAGTATAAACTGCTTTAGTTTTTTTGAAAGAAAATTTTAAATTGTTCTTAGATTTCTTAATGCACAAACTATTTTTTTAATTGAAGTATAGTTCATTTATGATTTTATACTAGTTTCAGGTGTATGATTTACTGATTGAATATCTTTATAGATTTTACTTCACTCAAAATTATTATAAAGTAATGGCTGTATTTCCCTGTGCTGTACAATAGATCCTTGTAGCTTATTTTATACATGGTAGTTTGTTAATCTCCTACCCCTATCTTGCTCCCCCCATTCCCTCTCCCCACTGGTAACCATTAGGCTTGTTCTCTATATCTGTGAGTCTGTTTTTATTTTGTTATATTCATTCATTTTATTTTTAAGATTCCACATATAAGTGATATTACATAGTCCATGTCTTTGTCTAACTTATTTCACTAAGCATAATGGTGAAATATGTTAGACACTAAGTACATTGTTGCATCTACACTGTTGCAAATGGCAGAACTTCATTCTTTTTTATGACTGAGTAATATTCCATTATATATACACACATTATGTGTTCTTTATCCATTCATCTGTTGGTGGACACTTAGGTCACTCCCATATCTTGAAAGCACATACTTCAGAATAAAGCAATCTACTTCTAGCGAGTCATCCTAGAGAAATATTCATATTAAAGAGGCATATACAAAGAGATTCATTGTAGCACTGTTTCTAGTTCTCTTGCCCTTTAACTAACTAGTTAAAAGTCCATCAATTATGGAAGAGTTACAAAACCTACAGTATTTCCAAACAAACAGTTAAACACATATCTGTGTGTAGGAGAAAGATCTTCCAGATACACAGGGAAAAAACGTCAAATGAAAACACACATACCAAAACTTATAGGACACAGTGAAAGGAATGCTGAGAAGGAAATTTGTACCTGTAAATGCCCATTTTAAAAAAGCAGAACCATCTTAAGTCAATTATCTAATCTTCCACCTTAAGGAACTAGGGGGAACAAAAGGACAAACTAAAACTGCAGCTACAAAGGAGGAAATAAAAAAGATTAAAAATAAAATAAATATAATAGAAAGAAAAACAACTGAAAAATTAAAAAATCAAACTGAAAGTTGGTTTTTTGAGTTGGTTCTTTGAAAGGACCTACAAACTGACAAACCTTTGACTAGAATGAAAAACAGGGAGAAGACTCAAATCACTAAATCCTTTGTGACGTGTGTTTCTTCTTATAAGATTTTATCTATGGCTGGGAAACATAAAGGGGTAAAAATTCTATATTTTTATATACTTTTAAATCAACTGTGCTTTACCTATCCTATTGCCAAAGATAAATGAGTTGGCTACACAAGGTTTCACTGCCTATCTCCTATTTAGATTTAAGGAACACTTGGGGCAGGATAAAGCTCAAGCGGTAGAGCACGTGCTTAGCATGCATGAGGTCCTGGGTTCAATTCCCAGTACCTCCTCTAAAAATAAACAAATAAACCTAATTACCTCCCCCTGCCAAAAAAAGAGAATTTTTTTAAAAATTAGATTTAAAGGACACCCAAAAGCATTTTATTTATAATGTACAGTAGAAATTAAAATGATTATTAAATAATTTTATGTAATAAGTATTTATGTTAATAGCTGATAAAATTCTCAAATTTGCTAGCCTAGTGTTAGTAAGTAAAGACAACACTTTAACATGGATGCCCTGATGAGTCCTTTAACAGCAGAAACAACCTTCCTCTCACCTGTCCTTCTCCTACTCAACGCCACTTGTTCCACCAGATCTGTCGTCTTCTCATCTATGCCACAGCAATGCTCTCCCAACTGACACAGAAGTGTACCTCCTTCTGCAGATCCTGAGCTATGTCCATTAGACACAAGCCATATCTCCACATAAGTCAATCTTGATAAAAATCCCTTAGCCAGACTCTTCAATGTGCAAGTAAGCATACTAGGGGGAAATAAAAGCCCCCTTCCATTTCATTGCCCCAAGAGCATTAGAATAATCTGTCAGGGTTAGGAAATTACCAAACACTTGTTTATAAAAATGACAATATGACCAGTGACTAATGATTTATAATGCCAAAACTGGAAACACTGTACAGGAGCAGGGTCAAGGCTAACTCAGTTCTGAAACATCACTGAAGGGAGTAAGTTACATTTACAGTGCCAAAAGTAACTTCACAACTTTTCTTTTCTTCTCTACTGCAGTCGAGATGTAAAAATTGGGATCCAAAGAGGTTCTATCTATATGGAGATTTACACAAACAGTAATGGGTTGAGCCGGGACCCTCATCAGTCTCTGACTCAGTAAACAGATTCCAAATCTATCTACTGGACTATTACACAGCCATATATCATAAGGCTTATGAAACATCATGGAGATTATTTATAACATACTCTTCCCAGTGGTAAAATGACTGTATACTATAATCTTAAAAGTAAATACTGTGTACTTCTAAGAGGATCCTGGCAAAATAAAAGATAATGAATTGGGGTGGTAGAAATGTGATTTTTCTTCATTAGTCACAATATTATTTATGTAAATAATAAGAATCACAAGGAAAATTTGAATTTAGGTATTAGAAAACTAGTGAGGGGAAGTTAAAATCAAAACAAATGAACTAACAAGAGCCCTCACAGATCTGAGAACCATAAAACCAGAGCTCCAGATACAAACTAGGAAGTGAAACCTTCCTAGAGGAAAGGATGCAGAGCTGCGTTTCAAAAAAACTTCTTAAAAAAGTTAGCGAAATGGGCATGGGGAGAAAAGGAGAAATCCAGTCTCATACTTGTACCGTCTTGTAATGTTTCAAAATGCTATTACTTACATTATTTAAGTGAGAAGACTCAGATCCAGGGAGGATAAGTGATTTCCCAAAGTTTCATGGCTAGTAAACTGCAGAGTTCAAATCAGCCTCTAAACTCCTACTCAGAATCTAGCATAAAGGTGTTGAATCCTTTCAAGTATAAGTACTCAGAAAAAAATCCATAAAGAATTTCATATTCATACCAGAATAGGCAAATCCATAGGAAGGAAAAAACAAATTCGTGGTTGCCAGGGGCTGAGGAAGAGAAGGGGAGATTGGTGGGTGACTGTTAATGAATACTGGGTTTCCATTTCAGGTGATGAAAAGTTCTGGCACCAGGTAGTGGTGATGGATGCACAACACTGAATGTACTTAATGTCAACGAACTGCACACCTTTAAATGGTTAAAACTGTAAATTGTAGCCTACAAACAATAAATGCTGGAGAGGGTGCAGAGAAAAAGGAACAAACCCTCCTACACCACTGGTAGGAATGTGAACTGGTGCAGCTAATATGAAGGACAGTATGGAGGTTCCCTAAAAAAACTAAAAATAGAGTTACCACATGATCCAGCAATCCCACTCCTGGGCATATATCCAGAGAAAAACATAATTCAAAAAGACACATACACCCCAGTGTTCACAGCTGCAATATTTACAACAGCCAAGATATGGAAATAACCCAAATGTCCATCAACAGATGACTGGATAAAGAAGATGTGGTATATATATATACAATGGAATACTACTCAGCCATAAAAAAGAATAAAATAATGCCATTTGCAGCAGCATAGATGGACCTGGAAATCGTCATTCTAAGTGAAGTAAGCCAGAAAGAGAAAGAAAAGTGCCATACATCACTTTTATGTGGACTCTAAAAAAAAGAAGGACACAAAGGAACTTATCTACCAAGCAGAAACAGACTCATAAAGAACAGATTTATGGTGACCAGGGAGTAAAGAGAGTAGGAAGGGATAAATTGGTAATTTGAAAATTGTACCCTTTGGGGAGAGATGTTAGCTATCTTGATTGTGGTGGTGGTGTGGTGTCCAAGGGTGTAAACATCTATCAAAATTTATCAAAATGTACATCTGAAATATGTGTAGTTTACTGTGCAGGAAGTATATACCATTATAAAGGTGTTAAAAAAAACGGTAAATTGCACATTACGTTTACTTTACCATAGTAAGTTTTACAGACATAAATAACAGATATACATTTGAAAAGATTAAGAATTCAGTACTGCCTTTAATAACTATTTTATTAATTACAGCATAAATACTCTTTTTTCACCAAATTGATCGTAATGTATTTTTTTAACATTTTTATTGATTTATAATCATTTTACAATGTTGTGTCAAACAGCATAAATACTCTTAAAACAGTACTTATAAATATGTGAAAAATTATTTAGTCAATAATGTTTGAAACACAAACCTGATTTCTTTACATGGCAAATCCCCAAGGAATTCATGCATAACTCTCAAATTGGAAATTACTAGTCTGTGTTCCTTCTTAAACACACACATCAAAAAAACTCTTCCTAATGCTTAAGGGAATTCCAGAAGTGATCCTTCAATGAGGTAACCATACAGATACTACCCAACCAACCTTAGAGATTTCAGAAGGCCAGACGCTAGATTTTATATTCTTTATAGAAGTACTATAACGCATTTAGACTATTCTTCTCTTTCAACTTCATCTGCCACTTAATGAAGTTTATAAACCATAACCCCTCAAAGTACATTTTAAATAGCTTCTATAAAGACAAAAATAAAACCAACATATTTATCAAATGTTTACTAAACCATGGCATTGTAAAAGATACAAAACATTTAAAACAGTCCCTGCCCAAAAGGAACCTGAAGTATACTTTAAAAATATAAATTCATAAAGACGTAAATAATATCATTTCAATGACAGCTTAAGACATGAAAAGATGCACAAACCAATGGATATTGATTACTTGCCATAAGAACAAGAAGATATAAACTGTTATAGGGTTTCAGAGAGGGAGGGGTTATTCCAGTCTATGATAGTGTGAAAAGACTCTACAGGAGAACTCGATTTTGAATGAGCTCCTTCTTGAAGAGCAAGCAAGATTTGGGGAGGTGAGGTAAAAACAAGAGAGGGTTAGAATATCCCTCAATAAGCTTCATATAATTAACTGCTTGCTGAACTCTTATTCTGTGCCAGGTATCAACAATGCAAAGATAAAGTGATCTGTGTGCTCCCTGGTCAAATTTTCCTTTGAAGGTCAAACGTATCATATTACACAATTATTCCACCCCTCCCCATTATGGGAAACAGATGGGATTGGGGAATTTTTTGATGACTGTTGTTTTAAAATAAATCACACCTTAATCTGAATGCACCTTTCCCAAAAAGTAAATTCATATATTACAATAAACCCAATTTAAACTCTTACAAGCTTCCACTAAGAAATCTTCAGAATTGTATTTACTTACTATTTAATATGGCCACAAAAAAATACAGAGGAACTTGCCCACTGAACCCAGTTTGGATAAGGAATGAAGGCAAGGCAAGACTTCAGTACTGCCCATCACTTCTGCCCCAAGAGTGAAAAAAGGGTCAGAGGTCTCTCCTTTGAATCAGCAGTGTGATTAATGGGCAAAATCATTTGTGTGCAATGATTTGTGCCCAAAAAGCTGGGTGAAGGTGGGGTGTGGGTGGACATTAGATAAGATTTAATTTTACAATTTGACCCCATCTTCCAAAGACTCAACTGATTGGTCCAGGATAAGTACCTGACTTGAGCGGAGTACATCTAAATACAACAAATCTGGCTGGAAGTTCTGGCCAATCTGTTATGCTGGGGATTTTTTTTTTTTTGCTAGAAATAGAAAAATAAAGTCAATCCTTTTTGGGTATCAGAAATTGTTGAGGGTGAAATCTGGGAGGTATAAAACAGCCATGATTCTTGCAGTGTGGAGAAAAGTTCATGCAGAAAAAACAAATACTTCTGAATAGTTTTAGAATAAAGCTACAAAATACAAAACTTTCATATTTTATCAATCTAAAATACAACAAACCTTCACCAGGAAGAGAGAAAATGCATGTGAGTATTAATGTCACTAACCTTGTTTGTTCTTGGGTTCAACATAAGTGGCTTGCCTTTTTCTCTTAGGTGCAAATGACGACATGCCAGCGTACAAGAAGTGGCAACTACTCGAAACCTGGACAACATCTTTCCTTTCACCTGGGAAAAGCAAAGCAAATAAAGATGATGAGAGACACTATAGAACTGCATGTATATCAGGTATCAGTTTTCAAAAGCAGATTTAGAAAGCTTAACCTCCCACGAGTGAAAATGTCTTTTCAAAATACATTGATGTTTCTACAGGTTGTAAGGCATTGTAAAAGAGCAACAATAAGGTATTGTTGTTACAAGGCAAGGTGGAGGCAAGGATTTACTTTTCTGATAACATTGTTAAGTCCTTGGATAACAGTCACTGCTACTCTTTATGTATTTATTACCCACTACAGTGTGCTACACATTCACCTTTTTTTCTAATCCACATTAAGTGTGGCCAGGTATGAATCTCCACTTAGGAGTCATGAGAAAGAAATCAAGAAATTAAGGAAAAAGAAAACATCTAGTTCAGTGTAAACAGGTATGGGAGAGTTCAGGCTGAAGGTGGAAAAGTAAATAATAGGAAAGCCTGGAGCACACACATTCAGAGGAAGAGAAGCTATCCAGATTTTAAATTTAGACTTAGATTTTTACGGTACTAATATACTCAACATTTAAACTCAATGTACTACGTTTTTTGTTTTTATTTATTCATTTATTTTTAAAAATCTGTAATTTAATATAAAAAATTATGCAAATTGGCTAGAAAACACATTTTTGGCCTTTCACATCCATCACAAACATTAAGAAAAAATTTCAAAATAGAAAACTACATAATACATTAAACCTTAAATATTTAGTGATGGGAATGTAATAGACTCTTCTGCATACCAATCAATTCTCCCTCTAAAAATCAATTTGCAATGCCCATTTATTTCTGTAATCATTATAAACCATTGTAATTATCATCCAATAGTTTTTTAATGGAATTTCTATTTGTTGAGAAATCCATGGGCTGTATAAGGAGGTGCAGCAAAACCATTTACATTGGGATTTTTTGAAGTTAATCTTTAAGGAGCTGAAATTCACATAACATAAAATTAACTATTTTAAACAATTCAGGGGGATTCAGAAAATCCATAATTTTGTACAACCACCTCTGTCTAGTTCCAAAACATTTTCATCATCCCAGAAAGAAACACCATACCCATTTCCCCACTCTGCTGGTGCCTGCAATCACCAATCTGCTTTCTGTCTTTATGAATTTACCTCTTCTGGATCCCTCATACAAACGTGCTACCTAATATGGCCATAAAACCAAGAAACGTATATGATCATAAACACATCAAGAATCATGAGATGGGAATTGGGAGGAAGGATAGGATAGATGTGGCTTAAAGGTACAAACTTTCAACAAGAGTCCTAAGAGGTAGTAAGTGGTAAGAAGTCCTAGAGATCTAATACATAGTGAATACAGACAATATTGTATTATAATCATCAAACTTGCTAAGAGACTAGAACTTAATTATTCTGATCACTAAAAAGAAATTATAATTACCTAATGTGCAGAGGTGCTAATTACTGGCAATATTACAATACATAAATGTATCAAATTAACGTGGTGTACACCTTAAATTTACACAATATTTTATCTCAGCTACATCTCAATGATAATAAAATAGAACCATGAGAGACATACCACAAAATAATGGCTTGGTTTTCTTAAAAAGTGTTAATGTCATGAAAAATACTAAGGAACTATTGCAGTTTAAAGAAGATTAAACAGACAGGACAACTAAATGCAAAACCTGATCCAAAAAAATGTTATAAAGGACATTACCAGAATAACTGGCAAAACTGGAAGATACATTGTAATTTACATAAAAGCATAACTTAAAATTTTCTGAATTCTGTAAGAGATACCCTTGTTTTGAAAATACACAGTGAAGTATTAAGAGGCCAAGAGGTATGATGTTTACAACCAAGTCTTTCAAATTATTTCAAAATAAATTTTGAAAAGATAGAAATTGAAACTGTAGCACTGATCATGTTCGTGTGGTTCTTCCAGGAGAGACAGCATTATTTATCACAATTAAAACTTTGGTACCAAAAGACTAGATTAGTATTGCAGCATATTGGTGAGATAGGCAAATCTAAAATAGTATGGAGTATCTTTTATTTTATTTAAAATCAAAGACAATCAAAAAAAATAAAATAAAAGACAATTTGGAAAAAAATACATTTTGCAATCAGTACTTGTGGTATAATAAGAAATATATTTGGTCTCAGTCGTCAGTTCTTGGCACAGGGCTCCTAAAAATCGCTGTAATTTCTTGAGTGACAGGAGGATCTTCTGCTCTTTATATGGCGCCCCTTTTGATCACACCTGAGCTTATGCTAATGAGGTGACTTAGGATGAGGCCACTACATAACCTCCAAACAGAGCTGGTCACCAGAAAGACCAAGTGATGAGAGAGTGGAACTTTCACCCCCACTCCAGGACCCTTGGGAAAGGGGGTGGGAGTGATGGAGTTTAAGATCCACAAAAACTTCTGAACAGAAAGCTGATGCGCTTTCAGGTTGGTGAACACTTCTAGGTGCGGGGGGTGGCAAGCTCAGAGGGAAAGGACACGCTATGCCCTCCCCAACCTCCACCCACCCCATACCTAGTCCTGTGTATCTTTTCCATCTGTCTGTTCCTAAGTAGTAGCCTTTTATAATAAACAGGTAAATGTAAGTAAAGTGTCTCCCTGAGTTCTGTGAGCCATTACAGCAAATTACCTAACCTGAGGCAGGGGTTGTGGGAAGCCCTGATTTATGGCTGGTTGGTCAGAAGTATAGGTCAAAACCTGGGACTTGCGATTGGCATCTGATGTGGGGGCAGTCTTTTGAGACTGAGCCTGTTAACCTGTGGGCTCTGCAGCTATCTCCAGACAGACAGTGTTAGAATTAAGTTGGAGCACACCCAGTCAGTGTCTGCCTAGAACTGGAGAACTGCTGGGTGTGTGTGTGGGGGGGGGGGGGGGGAACACATTCGGCCGCCAGAAGAATTGAGTCGGTGAGCAGGAGTTTTTCCTTTCGTAGTTAAGTTCAGCATTCTGACATACGAAGTCTTCTATTTTCAGCTCCTGGTTAGAATTCTGCTTCTATCAAATAGTGAATTTAGTCTATAAAGTAAATTCTACCTGCCAAATCTACCTCACAGACAACTATATGACAGAACAGATACAAAATGAGAAAACAGAAGCAGAAAGTATTAAAGACTTAAAGAGTAAGGTGTTACATCACTCAACTTATTACTGTATTACTAAGTGATAGAGTAAAATAAAATATAAAAGTAATTTAATAGTGCCCTTAAAACAAGCAGACACAAATGAAAAACCAACTTAAGGAAAGAAACAATCTCTGCCAAAATTAGAACCAAGGACTAAGGAGACACAGACAGACAGGCAGGCTTAGTATCAAATGGAGGCAACAAGAAAAAAATGGGGAAAACCCACACCTGCCTCCTCATGTTATACAGATAAAGGATGAAGAACTGTAAAAATGAGTGAAGTAAAAACAGGAAACAGAAGAAGTGGGGCTTCTCACTTTGAATAAATACAAAAACAAAACAAACAAATCCAGCTGCTTGAGAGTTTGCTGGATATCGCGATAAGCCTGTGGGGTCTCCCCCTGGTGTGTCATTCACACTGCCTTGTCCTGGGCGGGGAGGGCTTAGGGAACATACTCTCTGGATAGTATTTATAAACTAGACTGGGACTGAAACTGCTAGGCCACTGGCTGCTGGAGATGACGCTCCCCGGCCCCCTCCCTAGCTGGGGGTAGAAAGCAGAAGTTCAGCGCAATGGAGACCAAAACTAGGGAGAGGTCATGACAGGGAGCTGTGACCACAGCTCTGCAGTCAGTCTGAATCGGGACTCAGCTAATCACCAGTTTGGAATCAACTGTGTCCCCCAAGCAGTTCCAAACGGTCTCTGAATTGGTGTCCATCTGAAACACGTTTTTCACTGGTCTATATCCAAATGAGAAGTAGGACAATGTAACATAGTTTTTCATAATACTAAATTCATGATCTTTGTTTTCATGTTGTAACAACGATCTTCCTCCCTTTTTGGTGGTAAAAATGTCCTTTCTTTTTTGAAAGGATGGGGATGATAGATTGTAGTTGTTTTTTTAAAAGGTCCATAATTTGACATAACTAAAAGCTGGTCATCTTATGTCCCAATTGCCTCCCTAGACACAAACTTTTTCTTTTTCAGACTTGCCCTCAAAGTCCAAAAGTCTGAGAAACCCTGATTTAAAAGTCTTACTTTTCATTTTGGGTGGGGCAGATTTCAACAAGGGGCCTACAGTATGCAGACGGCCCTAAGATTCTTGCCCCCTGAGGTACACACCTTCTAAGTCTTTCCACGAAGGGATTTTACAGATGCCATTAAATTCCCTAACAGCTTACTTTAAATTAGGGGAATTATCCTGGGTGGGCCTGACCCAATCAGGCAGGCCATTTTTAAAAATCAAAGACTCAAGGCAGCAGCAGACATCTGCCACTGGCCTTGAAGAAGTAAACCGCCATGTTGTGGAGAGGGCTGTCTATCAGAGAAGAGGGAAGTCTCTGGGAGGCCTCAGCTCCACAGCCACAGGAAACAACTCTACCAACAACCAGTGAACTTAGAAGACTCAGACACTCCAGATGAAAACACAGCCTGGACCACATCCTGATTACAGCCTTGTGTGGTCCTGAGGAGGGGACCAGCTAAGCAGTGCACAGACTCCGAGCCCATGGAAACTGCGAGATCATAAACGTGTTGTTTTCAGCCAGTAATAAATGAATGAATAAATGAATGAATGAATAAAAAGTCTCACTTTTCTTGTCAATAAAAGAGGGAAGGGGGAAGCTGTATTTTGCAGTTGTGGGTAGTAATGGTGACATACATAAAGTATCAGCCCCTTAGAGCTTTATCATCATCATGAAGAGCTTGACCACATCACCTGAAGGTCTATTCAGTAAAATCCATACCCAGGCAATCTGGCAGAGAGGTCAAGGGCAAGCCCTAGAATCAAACCTCTGGACTTAAATCCTGGTCTTGCTGCTGATAGCTCCTTTGTGACCTCAAGTCAGAGTTAAGTCACACTCTCTGAGTTAGTTATCTCATTACTCAAATGGGAATGATCAACAATAGGACCTCCTAAATAGGGCCATTTTAAGATTAAAATTAGATAATCCATGTAAGATGCTTATCACAGTGCCCTCTAAGTGCTCTATAAATGACAGTTATCTAAGCACTATTGTTAGTAGTAGTAATAAACTAAGGTGGTTGGAAGGTGCCTGTTTCTGCTTTAACATCTAATGTGAAACCCATATTAAGAGGCTATGAGGATAATCACAGTTAACAATTAATTAAACTATTTCAAGTTAAATCTCTACGTCAAGACTGAGAATTTGGATGGCATACAGATCCAGGCAACATCAAATGTCATTCTAAACAATATTTACAGAATATTTTTCATAACTTTTTAAATTTGTACATATTGACCAAGGCAGATATAATATGCAACAATATAATCAAAATAGTGACTTTCAAATAAAACAGTTAACTTTTAATAAAAGTGTTACCTTTTTTATTAAATCAAATGTAGAGTAATTTTAATATTTAGCATGAATTTTGTCCTCTAATACTGATCCTTAGTAAACATTATACATTTTAGTGCTATTTATGCTTTAAAATATGGCTGTTAGGTTGGCCTGAAATTCACCAACATAAATTATAATTAATTATAGTTTAACTTAATATAAAATATAATACAGTTTAGAATAGTTTACTTCTATATGAAATTAAATATAATTTATGCCTGAATATCATTATAGCAGAAGTTAATTTACAAAAGAAATTCTCAAATGGTAAATGAGTTTTTCCTTTATGATTTTTTTAAATATGTTTTCATAACCAATATATTGAACGACAAAATATTTACATAAACACCTTCTAAGAGTGAAATCTGTAAGCAGTTCTCTCTCAGGAATAACTACTGAGCAAGAATACATTTTAACTCTCAAGAGGATGAAGAACTTCTACAAAAGCATACAAAATTTCCTATTAACATATGATAAAGGTATATCAGCATTTCTGGCCTCTATACCTAACTTTTTAATTAATTAAGTCTTTATAACTACCATAAAAGACTCAGATACAGGTTACAAATTCATGCTTAAAGTTGATTATTTAAAGGTCCAATATTAGAAGATAAAGCTAAACTTTTCCCCTTTATTTCTGCAAACCATGTAACAGAACCTGTAACTCAACTAGTTACAGTAGCTACATATTTATCTATCATTTGTGTAACTACTATAGTGTGTGTATGTATGTGTACATATAAACACACACATATGTATATATAAGTATGTATATGGGGGAGGGAGGTAAGGGCATGATGGGTTCTCCTCTAATTTCCAGAATGCTTGGCAACTATAGATCAAAATTTATGAATACAAGATTGCAACCAGCTTTACAACATGAACAATGCTTAAGAAGCAAACAAGGTTAAGAGGGGGCTGGAGCTGTTAAGTTACCCTGCCCGAGTTTGAATCCAGGCTTTGCCACTTAAAACCTGTGATCTTGGGCAAGTTACCTACTTAACTTTCCTAACCTTCATTTGTAAACTGTAGGTAATAATAGTACCAACCTCAGAGCATTGTTTTCAGATAATTCTTGTAGAGAACAGCGCTTGGCCAAGATTAACAATTAATACGTGCTTCCACCGTTATGAACGGCAACACTACAAGAAATAACAATGCTATCAACTGTTTTGTTTCCAAGTGATTGCCATAAAAATTTAAGAAGGTAAATCAAACAGATGTGAGGTAACACACGTTTTGTAAGGAAGCACTCCTGCTTAGATTTGTTATGGTGATTACCTTTCTTCTCACCAAAAGGCAACGTAAATTTTCTAGAATTATCTTTGGAACCAAGAAAGTCAAATCCAGGACCTCAATGTAACACCACACAAGCAGAAATGGTTAACACCAGCGTCAAAGAAACACCTGCCAATTCTGGTCCACAGATGTCATTTCATAAGAATGGACAGAACCGTCCCAATCGTAGAACTTTCTAGCCTGCAACAAACTTCCTTTAAAGCAAGGAGCGGTCACTACACACACAAACAAAATACCTAGCTCCTGTCATTAATTCATCCCTGCATAAAAAGATACCTATTGATAAAGCGGTTTCGAAAAGGCGCAGAAATGAAGGGTAGAAGAGATGCTCCGTTACGGAGGCCACGGGGCCTTACCATGGGGCGGGAAGGGGGGCGCCCTGCGACCAGCGAGTCTCGACCGGGAAGTCGCGTCCCCAAACCGGGAGCCAGGAAAGAGCTGCCGATGGTCAGTAGGCGGTCGCCGAGACCCGACCTCTCCCCACGCTCGCACCCGAGACTGGGCGAGCCCCTTCCCTCCACCCCGCCCTCCCATCGCCAAGCGGGGACCCTGCCAGCCGCACGCGCGGAAGCCTGCGGCGGGTCCGCGCTCGGCTCCCCGAACTGGGCGTGAGGAGGCCGGCGCCCGCGCCCATCCCGGAACTCCCGCCCGGGCCCCGCCGCGCCAGGCCGCCCGCAGCTGCGAGCCGTGCGGAGCCTTACCCGACGTCTCGCCCCGCGACAGGTGGTGCTGCCTGCGGAGAGGCTGCGGCCTCGCAGCCCACCCGGACGATGCTCAGCTCTGGCCGCGTCCGGCCCTCTCCTTCTCGAGGCTTCCCGCAGCCGGCGCCAGCTCAGGCTCGGACTGGCCGGGGCGGCTGGACACCCGCCGAGATAGGCAGTAAATCCGCGTAGAGCTGCGAGGCAGCGGGGAGCACTGCCGGCGCGGCCCCATGGGCGGAGACTGACGGGCGCCCGGACCAATGCAGAGGCAGGAAGCCGGCTTTGAGGGGCGGGGCTCCGCCCAAAGGCTTCGCCGCCCGCGCGCCCGCGTATCAGCCGCGCAGGACCTTCCCGGGTCTAGTTGCTTAAGGTTACTGTTTGGGGCCTGGTGTGAGGCCCCATGGGCCGGATCCCGAGGAATACTAGCGGGGCTGCGTAGAGTGGGAGGCGTTCGGAGATACAGACGACAACCGTCGCTCCACGAAAAGAGCTGCAACAGGCTACCGCTGACCTCGCATCCCCGCGGCTGGCGAGCAGGTCGGGGATGATGGCAGCGCGTTCGCGCGAGAAGAGGCTCTGCGCAGGCGCGGGCGCGGCCGTGGTTGGGTGGGATGGGGGATGTTGGCGGGTACCAGTGTACGAACCCGAGGAGGCCAGAGGGAGGCTGGGAGTTTGGGTCAGTCCTGAACAGTCAGTGGAGGCAGGGAGAGGATAGGAGAGGTTTGAGGGCTGGACGCAGGCAAGGAGAATGGAGAAGCAGAAGAAAGAGGACCCAGGAAATAAGAAGCCTCCGCAGTTTAGGAACGCTGTTCTTGAGCTACTTTTGTTTGTCTTAAGAGTCGCTCTTCTGCCGAATTCTTGGCTACTCCCTATGGTTGCTGGCACACTTATTGGCCCGCAGGGAATGTACTCATGATCCCTCCTGTAACAGTAGCCATATATAGATACACTCAGTGTTCCCTCTGAGAAAAAAACTGGAACGCTGAATTGTCATCTTGAAAGCAGAAGGACCTTATCTTAACACCTATACCCACCCAAAGTTATGATATTGCAGATATTTCTTCCTATTTCAGAAAAAGTTATCACCAAAACTTTCCTGTAGTCGAATTTGTGTGCTTTAAAGTATGGTAAGAATAATTTTAAAATAAAGATGTAAAGGATAAAAACGAGGCAAGGCAGATGGAATGAGAAAAATTTAAGTGATGGAAATGTAGGTAGGATAGAGAAAGTTGAGCAGCAATAGAGAAAAGTGAATTGTCCCCTCCTAAACACTTTGACAATTATGTAAAATTTGCACAACTGTGCCACTCTGAGCACTGGGGCGTGAAGCATGTTTGGGAAACAGCAGTTAGAGGATAAATGATGTGTATGGCTGTAATAGTAACCACCACTATGAAAGGGGGACTATAAACAAGCATGACCTAAAATAACTCTGCTTGCCAGAAATTGTCAAGATGCAGCAAGCTGAATGAGAGAAAAAATTTAAATTGCAAGTGTTACTATAAATGCTTCATTAGTAGAGGTAAAATTATTTTGTCTTTGAAAGACAGTTTGTCCTACAGTAGAATAATCCCAGATTCAAGGGTTGTAGAGAACTATCATGACTTTGGTTAAATCAAGGTCAATTCATTTCTCATTAAGTGAAATATCTGTTAATGTCAAGAAGGCAGACACTGCTGTTCACTGGTCCACCCCAATTCACTTTTTCTCCTTAGTCACTTTGGTGATTGGGTTGAGGCATCCTATCCAGTACAGTGATATGTGGCTATTGAGCACTTGAAATAGAGCTAGTCTAAGTTGAGATACACACTAAGTTCCAGAACAGTGCAAAAAAAGATGAAATATCTCAATTTTTAAACTATTGATCACATGTCAATATTTTGGGTTAAATGAAATACATGATTTAAATCTATTTTGTCTCATTCTTTTTACTTTTTTAACACAGCTATATAAAGTTTAAATTTATATATGCAGCTCCCTTTTGTGGCTTGCATTATATTTCAGTTGGATAGTGCTGGTCTAAGGGGACCCTGTTGGAGTCACACATGGAAGCTGTTGGGTGGCACTTTGGAAAACGCTTTTTTTTTTAAAGAAGGAGAGGCTTTTTAAAAAAGACTCACCTGGCATGTACCTTTGGCTTTTTCATCCCACTTCTTCTTGCCAGAAATTTTTAGAGACCTGGCACCCATCTTTAGGACATAGATGACAAAAAAAGAGGATGAAGACCCTACACCCTAAAAGTATTGGCAGGAAGGAAGAATCTGGGTCCCCAGTAGTGTTATTGAGACACATTTAGCCTTGATTCCTACCACCATATTTCTTGCTTTGTGAAATAAGCCTCTGTTTGTATAAATCAACCCAATTAGGGTTTTCTGTTATTTGGGGCTCGAAATAATTTCTAACAGTTACTGTTAAAATGCACAAAAATTTTGTTTCCTGTTATAATGTCTAAATTCACACTTCTTTCTTTAGAATAACTTTTAATTCCTATTAGGTCAAATTGAGGTTATTAGATCCAAAGGTATTACTTTACTCTTGTATTAGTAATGATAATAATTCTGCTTTGATTTTGTGTGCCCCTAACCTACTATATTAGATATTGCACCTTTAAATTCATTTAAAAATAATTCTATACTTGAAATTTGTCTGTACACTCACATTATTTCTAGAGATGTAGGGATGTAGTCTGTGACTGTGCTTGGCTTTTTAAACATGAACTGAGACATCTTGGTGTCTCACTGTAACTCTTGCTGAATCAAAATAGCACCATTTACAAATGAAATAGCTCAATACAAGCAAGAATGTTGAAGAGATTAAAAGGTAAATTCAAAAGAGCACAGCATTTTTCAAAGCTTAAGAAGATTATTGTGTTTAAAGTGTTGGAATGATTTTCCACACATCTGTTTTCAATCATACAGAAAACTCACCTCTGGTTGCATAGTAATGACCACTTTGTTTAATCCAGGATTTGTATCCTTTGGTGTGGTCCTTGCCTATAGAAACGAGCAGAGGGAAACTTTGGAAGGTTTGAGGTTTTAGGTCTCTATTAACGATTACTCATGTTTTCCAATTACATTTGTCTTTTTCCTATGATTTTCATTGTTTAGATCCAGAATGTAATATATGTACTATGTCACCAAGTACCTGTGACATGAAAGGAACATGCTAATTGCTATATGAACTTTTCCAGTATACGTGTGTGTTGGAGAAGAGGACTTTCTTGTTCCAACTGGCTTTATGTTTTCCACTTTCTGGATATTGTTTAGGAGAATGAAAGAACCTCCCCTAAATGCAGGGTTCTCTTCAGTACATGGAGTTAGAACCTCATATTTCTAACACTCCTTGACTAGAAATACGACTCCAAGTAGATGAACGGATGATGAATGGATTAGACATCCCATTTGTGGATAATCTGGGAATGAGAGAAGTAAGATCGTTGAGATTTCTATGAACATGTACATATGTGTGGACAGGGTTGCAAATTATCTGAACAAATTCTTCAGTTTTCAACTCTTTTTTTTTTTTTTTTGTAAAGAGCACACTTTGGGAGTTTCAAATACTCAATTCTGGTACTATCTCTCACACTCTTGAAATACCACTCAGTATCTTTCTTCTGTCAGGTGGGCAAAATTAAACTTTCCTTACTCATATCAAAGGGCATTAAAAGGAGGAAATGTGATGAAAAATAAGCTAGAGCTTTGTAAAATTAAAAGGATACAAATGCAAACGAAGCATTCTGATTCAAGTTCCCTGCCCAGCATGTAGATGATGTTCAATAAATAATCATTGTCCTTCACTGAGCACTTACATGCTAAGCTTCGCTCTAAGGGTCCTTCTGTATAGATTAAAATCATTTAATTGTCTTAACACTGTGATGTAGGTATAATTATTATCACCATTTTACAGACTGAGAACTTACAGGTTGATTCGTCCGAGGGTACCACTAATAAGTGGGAGAGAGGTACAAACTGTGCTATATACACTCTGAATACTTCTGAGTATCTTTACGTGAAATTCAATGTTTGGAAAGACCAGAAAGAGCATTTGGAACCTGATGACCCTCCTCCCCAACCCCCAACCCCCAACCTGGAAAATGAGAAGGCTCTCTCCACTTAAACTATCTAGAAAAATCCACTTCGTAACTCGGACAAATTCTGATCGCCTCTTCAGTGAGTCCTGGTATTATACTACATATATACACATTGGAATTACCTCGAAGCTTAAAAAAAACTGCTGCCTACCTATACCAATTAAATAAGAATCTTCTGACATGAGATTCCAGCGTCTGTTTCTTAATAGTTCCCATGTTTGTATTTCTCTTTTATGCGCTGCTCAGACAGTATAATCTCCATGAGAGTAGGGATTTATAAAAGTTATTTCTCCCTGTATTCCTCCTAAGTCCTTCCATATGATTAATGTTTGAATAATTAATGGGCAAGTTTAGAATGTTGACATCTTTTTGTTCTAATGAAAATTCTCAAAGTGTGATTCTGGTTCATCATTTCGTCATCATCATCATCATTACCTGGAAACGCGTTAGACATGCAAATACTTGGGCCCCACCCCGGACGCACTGAATCCGAAACTGTAGTTGGGGCCAAGCAATCTGTTTTGACAAGCCCTCCAGGTGATCTAGATACACGCTTAAGTTTAAGAACCACTGTCTGAGGCCATGCATTGATTAAGAAATCCTCAGAGCGTAGTTTTTTTTTGTATAAAATTTTCTACTGAGACAAGCTATTCGGGAAATGGGAATGAAAAAAGACACCGTGCTTGCCCTTAGGGTGTCTGCATCGTAATATGGAGACGGCATTTATTCATCTGGGTAGATTCAAAAAGCAGTGTGTTATTAAGTACATTTACAGATGAAGTGAAATAAGCGTGATGTCTTGATTGTGCTTTACAATACTCTAGGGGAAAAAATGGGAATAGCTGAAACAAGATTTGGCAGAATGTCACCTTTTTAAGGCTGGGTGCTTTAAGGGGGCTTGTTATACTAAATACTTTGGTGTATAATTGAACGTTTTATTATAAAGGTATGAAGAATAAGCTCAAAGCATAGTAGTAGTTCAAAAGAAGTGATTACTTTTTTATTTTATTAATTATATTTATGACATCATATATTGAGATGTTAACTCAAAATAAACTCTTTAAGGGAGGTGGTTAGGAAGGGATAGACTGGGAGTTCAAAATTTGTATATACCGACAGGCATATGTAGAATAGATAAACAAGATTATATGGTATAGCACAGGGAAATATATACAAAACCTTGTTGTAGCTCACAGTGAAAAAAAAATGTGACAATGAGTATATGTATGTTCATGTATAACTGAAAAATTGTGCTCTACACTGGAATTTGACACAACATTGTAAAACGACTATAACTCAATAAAAAATGTTAAAAAGAAAAGAAAAGAAAAGAAACACTTTAAAATTATTTGCCTGCTTCCCTAGGTTTTCCAAAATATAAAAACCCCAGCAGTCTTTGTTTTTGCAACAGCAATTATAATTTGACTTCCCTCCTGAAGAAGTTTATAATAAATGTAAACAAAATTAAAACTGCTTCCACTATTTTCTAGATCTAAATACAACGCAGAGCTTTTAAAAAATATTTCCTTCTGGTTGCTGATGAGAAAAATTTTCACATAGAGGTGTGGGAAAGTCATTCTGGCTTCAACATGATTTAACTTAAACCTTATGCCAACTAGAACAGCCTAATTTGTGGCCTATTAAACATGCATTGTACATCTTTAACCATTAAAGAAAAGAATGCATTTAAAAAATCAAAATGGGATAACTGTGGTCCAAGCATCCCAAATGGCCATTATGGATGTGGTTTCTGACACGTGCCTGTATGACTAAGAACTCGAATTTCTGAACTATAATCAGACTTAAGGGCACCACCTTGTTCTCAAAACATCTGCTAGCAGCTGCCAGCTGCAACCTTGTGGTCTCAAAGTCTCCCCTGTAACTATGCAACCATCTTTAACTTCAACCAATCCTTGCTTAATAAGCACTCTAACTTCTTGCCAGCTTCAATCCTAATTATTGACAAACAGCCTAGGAATTTTGCCAGTTTTGCTTTTATAAGCCTGCCCCACTTTGTAGTCTGGGTAGAACACAATTCCAGTGCTTCTTGAATCTGTGCCTCTAGGATATAGTCCTCAGCTTGGCTCAAACAGAGCTCTTTTCTCTTCCTGTTATGGATTGTTTCCAAACACTGTTTCCATCAACATTACTATCACAGCATCTGGATCAGACTAGACTTGAATTTTGTAGTATACCTCTAGAACAGGCATCTTCCAGCAAGAGAGCTCCTCTTGCTTCTCTACTCCATCCTGTGTCCCTGAGCCTGGAAATGAGGCACAAGCTCTTCCTGGAAGGATGGATTACAAGGCAAGTTGATTAGGGAAAACCAGGTGCTGGGGCCCAAATCAACAGGAAACTAGGAGGAGGAAATAGGTTTCGGGCTTGGTCACTGCACAAATAGAGAAGGACATGGGTATGGATCAGCTTGTATGGGTCCTGCGCTGCTGGGAGTTGAGGCTGCTGTCTCTGGGTTGGTCTTTGGTTTGGCCAGTTCACCTGTGAAGTGGGAGGAGCCATAAAGAGGCCAGCTGCTGGGTGCACACCTGGCTATAGGACTTCCCTGTAAAAGTCTTTAGTAGGCAGAGTTTAGTGGTGTGAAGCTAGTTGTCTCAAAATGGGTACCCATTTGCCCACCTTTCTCAAGATGAAAGAAGATGCTTGGAAAAACTTTTGTATCAATTACCATGAAAATAGGGCATCCTGATTTAATCCAAACAGCACAATGTGTTTCCTTGAGGGAAATCCATATTATTGAGGTTTCAGAGAATTCTGAAGGGTCATTCTGTTTGTCATGAGAGTATCCATGAGCAGGATTGTTGGTTTTAGGTTGACTCACCATCTATAGCAAAAGCAGATAGACTGCTAATCATATGTTTAGGTTTACACGAAACCATTTGCCTTAGAATAGGAAAGATTAATAATGAATGCTGGCTGTGCCACCGGGAATTGTCCTTCAATAAATTAGGGCCATTAAAAATTCAAACTCTTTAAAAGCAGAAAAGAAAGTAAACAGTGTACCTAAAGGCATTTACGCTAGACATTCTGCAGAAACAAACCTCCTGTCAGCCTAATCTGGAAGTGAGACATAAAAACACTTGGTGTAGGTAAGTACTATCATTAAAGAAACAATAATGTTTTTGTTTTTCCCAAAATACAATGAAGTGCTAATGACGATAATTACCTTCAAAAACAAAAAGTACTAACAAAGCTTTATATAATCAAAATAAATATAACTTAGCAGGCTGCCTGAAAGGGTAAACTAATACCATAATAAGCAGTGTCTTCATTACCAAAATATTTTAAGGAAAGTTCTAGAAATTTTTACGAAGAACAAAGAGATTTCTATCACAGGCTTATCAATAACAGAAGAACCTTTACCCCACAAGGAAAAACAGCACTTTGATGTTTACGGATAATATTGTATCACACTTGATTTTTCTCTAGGACTTTCAAGTAACCTGGAGAGAGTAAGGCAAAAACTTACTACCGTCCTGCCATTGTGGAAATGACCTCTTTCTTTTAGTGATTGAAAGTGATTCCGTCTTGCTAAGGCTGCCCCTAAGATTTTCCTGAGCCATAGGCTGCTTCATGTTACTTGTTCTAAATCCTAACTCCATCTTTATCTCTAAGCTCTTAAGAGAGGACTCTAGGAACATTGGTGTCACCTAGGGGCTTGTTAGAAAAGTGAGATCTAGGTCCCCACTCTAGACCTACAGCATCAGAATCCAACATGTTCAGGTGGTTTCATGCACATTAGCACTTGAGAAGCATAGAGGATCCTGAAGTTCTGTGAAATGCTGCGGTGAATGAATTTTTCTCTCTAGATATGGGATAAAAAGAAGCCCTTGATACTTTCTGTACCTTCAAAAAGGTCCTGTGCCAAGGCAAACACAGTAGTTCTTTCCTTCTCACACTGAAAATGTTATGCTTAAACCATAGCTGTGCAATTTTATTGTTAATTCACTAGAAGTGTAATTACGAATGAGGCACCAGATGGAATGTTTGCTCTAAATAGAATGGATGCAAAGCCTCTGAATGATGCCTGGGAACAAAATCCCAGGAATGTTTGCCTTGATCATCCAAATAATGTTCCTGGATTCTTGAGCTTAGCTCTGTATATGGGCCCTTACTAGGCCCAGCAGGCTTTGTGGTTCTCTGACTACATTGGATGAAAAGCTACCTCTGAAGACTCTATCTCTTGGGGGCAGTACAGGGACATTTTTCTATAAAGTATTCAAGATTTCTCTGGCCAAGAGAGTAGCTACAGTAGATATAGTAGTTCAAGGGAATGTGGATAGATACATGGATTTGTTAATTCAACGTATTTTCCTACTGAGCAATAAATGGTGGGTTCTTGGTATGTGGATTAGCTGAACACTAAAAACAGCCCTGACATTGTTAGGTTAAATATTTCATATTTTTTACATCAACAAGATGTGGTCTAACCACAAAGGAAAGCTGGTGTGCCTCCCTGCCCAGTGCTGTTTGACTTTAGACTTGCTAGCATTCTGAAATGTTTCCCAAAGTGAATCATCTCTCACACCAAGCTGCACTCCTGGGTTCCAGGTGTTCTTTTCATGGCCATTGGTTACCTCAGGAATGTCTGGGGCACCCCAGGACCTCCCCGGAAGTTTAATTCAATTCAGGTGGTTCATGATGGGGTCTGCACCAGCTCTGGCAATTAATTGGGAGTATTCTGTTTTAACAGGCATCTAAAGGGGAGTAGAATATCTTTCCTTTCATACACTTGAACCAAAGTTAAATTGCACAGAACAACATAGAATAAATGATTAGTCCTAAACAATATGACCTTGCAAAAATTATACCTGGCTTCTAACTTATTAAGGGCACCAGACGGTGCAAAGAGAACCTGTTGTTCATAGTGTTACGGAAATGACAGGCCAGCCAAGAAACAAGCACCACTCGGAGGGTTGGAGTACTCAGATTTATTACGCCGGCGGGCTCAGAGGGGCTTCTGCTCCGAAGCTCTGAGCACCTCCAAGACGTGCACATGAGGTTTTATAGGGTTAATTACTAGTATGGGCTATTAGCCAATAAGGCTCAAACAACAAAAGGCAAGGAATCAGTACACTGAAGCTTATCAATTCGGAACAGATCACATTACTGACACTTGTTGAGCTTGGATTTACGAGTTAGCTTGTTAGCCCAGTAAACTGACACTAAACTTTAGATTTACAAGTTAGCCCGGCAGAACTTATATCAGTAAACCGACACTTATCACACTTAGATTTGTGACTGAGCTCGTTAGCCCAATAGACTGACACTAAACTTCAGATTTATGAGTTAGCCCAGCAGAACTCAGATCAGTAATCCGACACTTGTTGCACTTAGATTTGTGACTTAGCTTGTTAGCCCAGCTGGGCTTTTCCTTCACAATAGCTTTGTGCCTTCAACTAGAAAGGATGAACCATAAGTTCGTAAAATACCAGATCAGGGGGTTCTTAATTGTTTTTGTGCAATGGACACCCTTGACAGTCTGGTGTAGGCTATAGACCCCTCAGAATGGTTTTTTAAATGCATAAAACAAAATACACAGAATAACCAAAGAATCCAATTAAAATGAAACAAAGTTATCAAAATATTTTAAAATCTCAGATTTCCGGTATAAAAATACATAATTCTACTTTACAATACATTAAAAAAATCTAATGATGGGTCTAATAATGAGTAATGATGAGTATAAATGATACTATCTAGGATCTACAAAAATGGAAGGTGATATGAAAAATCCCTGATTTCTGTTAATCCCAGCTGTTTGTTGCCTACAACCATAATTGATGAAAATGCTAACATCCAGTTAGAGATTACTGAAAATATATTTCTCTCAGTCCAAGTTCACATACAACCTGTGGTTAAGAACCCCCTGTACTAGGCGATGTTTATCCAAGTTCAGCTAAGAACCTCCTCCTACGTGTTAGCAATTTATGGGTTCAGTTTGTGATACTGGAAAATAATTTCCTATAGCAACTTCTTTTGTCAGAGCTCTAATTTCAAGGTCACGCGGAGCTATTCTCTGTCAACAGATCTTTTGTGACTTTCAGTAAATTCTACTTCATTTTAATTTGTTGGGCGTTGTTTGGAACAACGTTACCTGGGCTTTCCCATAGCTTGGGACTCAGGTGACTTGGCATGACGACACAAGTGCGGGCTTACCTGCTTAGCACTACAGAGGTCGATTTCAAGTTGAAAAGTGGCCAAATTTCCCAACCTCCAAGGTCTATAATTTAGGAAATGTCTGTTAGTCATCTTCTGTTCCTTGTTAAGAGGAATTTGTTCATTTCTCCCCTGTGCCAGGGGCACCCATTGTTAGACATATTAAGAAAGTGATTTATTGCTGACATTCTAACGCTTGGAGTAATTGCTCCGCAATACGTGTCTGAAAGCCACCCATGAAGACTTTTTAAAAAGCATTTTACAACTTTTTTTCCTTATTAGAAAGATGTATTTTTTTAGCTCCTTTTGTGAAGAAAAATGCCTTGTTTATGTTTTTAGATTTCATTCACATTTTCTGAATAGGCATAAAAAGCAATGGCAGTCTTTGTGTAAGTTTGGGGAAGGAAAAGAAATTTCTTTCATGCCAGTTGCGAAAATAACATTCAGGACATTATGTCAACACTGAGAAAAGGGAAATACAGCTCTTCCAGCATGAATCCAGCCCCTGTTGTCCTTGTTAGGGCAGAAAGGGGAAGTAAGAAGAAAATGTGAGAAGGAATGTTCTGAAACTCTTTTTACTCTATGCAGATAAGGGACCTTGACTCACCTCCCAGCTGCCAAGCCCTTTCAGCACACAGCCCTGGGAACCTCCCCTTCGCCTCCTACAGCCTGGCTTCCAGCTCCACAGTGGTTTTAACAAGTGTGCAAAACTTCCTCTTTGTCAGTAGAATTCAAAACTTTTTTCAGTCCTCAACATCCTTGTGTTTTTCAGCAAAATTTGGTCCAACGTTCTTTACTTTCTTTCTTCTTTTATTTTTTTAATATCTTTTTATTGAAATATAGTCAGTTTACAACATTGTGTCAATTTCTGGTGTACAGCAAGATACTTCAGTCACATAGGCACATACATATATTCATTTTCATATTCTGTTTAACCATAAGTTACTACAAGATATTGAATATAGTGCCCTGTGCTATACAGTATAAACTTGTTGTTTTTACCTCCCTTCTTGAAATTCTTTTTTTTTGGCATCCCTGGCACAATTCTCCTCGGGATCTCCAGCCTCAGCTTTGCCATCTCCTCTTCCTCCTGCCCCATCAGGAAGGGTGAGCCCCAGGGTTCAATCCTAAATGGAATCCATTGAAATGACTCACAAATGTGGGTCCTATGCTGTGTTTTATTCCGTTCTTTTTCTCTCAAGAGGCTCCATTCATTCAGTAAACATTTTTTGAGCACCTGCTTGGCTTCAAACAGACATTTGAGAGTCCCTGCCCTCAGGGAGGTTTTTGGTGGTGGAAGGGGCAGCAGGTGAAGGACAGAAGAGTGAGGACAGGTGGGTAGCAGACACATCGGCAGGTAATTACATCAGTGCAATAACAGAAATGTGTCGCCATGTATAACAGAGAAGAGAGAGACACCTATACCATCTGCAATAGGGCTGAGGAAACTCACTAACTTAATTTTCCTTCCAGTTTTATTGAGATGTAACTGACACACAGCCCTGTATAAGTATAATGATTGGACTTACCTCAGGAAATGATAACCTCAGTAAGTTTAGTGAACAGCCATCATCTCATGTAGGGACAAAATTAAAGGAAAAGTCATGCATTTTAATTCAAACATTAATTAACATTCATTCAACCAATGGCAGCAAGGACCTAATACGTGCCAGGTATTAAGCCAGGCACCAAGACTGCACAAGTGAGCAAGACAGGCCTGGTCCTTGCCTTCGTGGATCTAAGTGAAAAAAACAGACATTAAACGAGTCATACAATTTTATAATGGAGATGAGTTCTTTTACAAAGAGAGAAACACAAAGTGCCAGACAGTGTTTAACAGGGAGCGCTAATCTGGCTTAGGAATCAGCGAAGGCTTTCCTGAGGGAATGACACTTGAGCTGAGGTCTGAAGCTGAGTAGGAAATGGGCAAAGTGAAGGAAGAGAATTCAGGGTGCATGATGACGCAAAGGAAGATTTTGATAAAGGACTATTTGATCCTAAGATGATGAGGTGTGAGGGACAGAAACAAGATGATTTGCAGGGCCTTGTCGTTAAATAATTTAGCCTTTATCTTAAAGAGCAATCATCCAACAGTTTTCAAACAGGTAGTTGACAAGATCAGATTTCCATTCAGAAAAGGTCATTTTGGTTACAGGGGGATGAGAGATTGGAGGGAGGCAGGAGCCAGTGAGGAGAGAGCCTATTGAAATCTACTAGAAAGCTAAGGATGACTTCGTCTTGGGGGGCGGTAGACGGGGAGAAGTGAACAGATTTGAGACATGTGTAAGAGGGAGAAACTCTAGGGCCTGATGGTTGGATTTCAATGGTAAGGAGGAGGTGGAGGTAGAAAACCTCATAGGAAAAGCTGCTTTTACAAGAAGGTAAAGGAACACCGGTCTAGCACCGTTGGGATGTTGGGGGTGGAGTGGCATGTGGACAGGCAGCAGGACTGGGCCACTAGGGAGCCCATGGTGGCTGCGGCTCTGACCGTGGTAATGGAGCATAGTGATGGAGACCGGTGGCTGGACCGTTGGAGATACTTTTCACGCCTTGCCTCTAGCATACCTGGTGACTGGAGTATCTTTTATCCGAGTGTTAGGGAAGATTTGGGGAGGAGGCATCTACTCTGAGTTTTAAAGGATGCATAGGATTAGCTCAGAGTGGGTGTGGAGGAGGAAAGGTTTTCTAGGCAGAGGAAAGAGAATGTAAGAAATAGCAATTTTGAATTGCTGGAGTGGGAACAAAGCGGAGAGGGGCAAGAGATGCCGGAGAGGAGACGGGGCCAGGTGAGGGGAGGACAATGGGGAGCTCCTGAGGGTTTTATTTAAGCGAGGGAGAGACACGAACTTTGAATTTTGACTTTTTTATTTTGAAAAGATCCCTCAGACAGCTGTGTGAGTTGAAGGGTTGGGGAGGGGTGCAAGAAGAAAGCCCAAAGAACACTGAGGAGGTCATTGAATGTACAGGGGGATCTGAACATAGATCTGAACTGGGGCAGTGGTGCAGTGATGGAACGGAGGGGAAAGGGGGACTGGAGAGACAGCTGGGAGGTGAGGAAGCCAGTAAAGTGAGGAGGAACCTCTCCCACACCCAGCTGCTGGATTAGCTAATTGGCTTAGGTGAGGCCACCAGCTGAGACAGAGGACACAGGATTAGAAGCAGCTGAGGAAGGAAGATGACAAGTCCAGTTTGTAGCCTGTTTAATTCAAAGGCCACTAGGGTGGAGATGCCTAGCAGGCAACCGGAAAAAAAATGCATCTGAAGTTCAGTAGAGAGGTCCAGATAGGTTGGGTGGACTTCGATGTCACTGAAAGAGTTTACTCCTAAAAACCAGAGACCACTCCTGAAGAATGTGTTTAACGAGAGAAGTGGACCCAGGCTAGAGCCCCAGGCTGCTCACCTGTGTAACGCTGCTCCTTCAGGCTATGCCTGGGGTTTGCACACTGTCTTCCCCAGCCTCCCTTACCAGCTGGATTTCTGCTGGCTTCCGCCAATCAGAGCCACTAAAGGAAGATGGGAAGGCATGAAGAGGGCAGAATGGACTTTCTTCCTGCTTCTGACCCTTATCATTGTCACTCAAGTCACAGAAGACAGCCACAGTGCCTGTCTTGAGGTTCTTCATTCACTGCTAGTACCAGCCAAGGAACCTCCCTCACAGCCGCCAGCATCCGCCAGCTGAGCACCCAGGGGAGGTTCCAGGTACCAGCTATGAAGGGGCTCTCTGAGAACTTCTGGTCACCCCTGAGTGGTATTGGGGAGGGGAAATTTTCCCCCTCCCCATCTTGAGGTTTTTTTTTTGGCTGGCCCAGTAAGTAAACTGACACAAGACAGTTTAACAAGAAGAAAGAAAAAAAAAAGATTTAATTTACACATAGAAATGGGATCTGAGAAGTAGCCAAAGCACTTCTATACTTTTTAGGCAAAGAAACCGTATATTTCCGAAGAATTGACTGGGCAATGACACTTAGGCTTTTGGTGCTTGATCAGCGAAGAACCTAAACAGAGTTTGGATTTGGGGAAGCAAATTAAAGAAGTAAGAAGCTTTGTTTATACAGGCTTCTCGCCTGGATGGCCAGCTCTGGCAATAAGGGTGTCCCTTCTAACTCCAGATGCAGGGAGTGCATCTTTCACACAGGAAATTCATTTCCTGCTTCTAAGGAGACAGAGAGGAGGGTCAGAGTGTCCCTCTTTCATAGGTCGTTTCTTAAGTAACTTTAATTCAAATCAATCAATATGCCATTCTGGCATATTTTGGGCTGTGAGCCCCAACAGTGAGGAGGGTTCACCTCACCTCTTCCTTTGCTTCCTAGCCCCGGGGGTGGGCGTGGCTTCCTGCAGTTACTGATCTGAGCCACCTTGACATTGCCCTTCATATTCTTTTAACTTTTCACTGTCTGCATAACCAACTCTCAGCATCAGATATCCTCTCTGTGAAAGGAAGCGTCTGTTTTTCTGATTGGACTCTGACTGGTGCAGACCCCTAGGGCAAGCAGAGGGAGAGCCAGAAAGGAGATGGAGAAGGAAGAGTACAAAGAGAACTGGGAGTGAGAACGAGGACAGTGTCTCATGGAAACAGTGTAGCAGAGAGTTTCGAGCAGGAGGAAATTATAGACTTTTAAAAACAGAGCAGAAAGAGACTCACAGACATAGAAAGCAAACTTACCGTTACCAAAAGGGAAAAAGGGAGTGGGAATAAAGGAGGAGTTTGGGATTAGCAGATACTAACTACTATATATAAAATAGATAAACAATGAAGTCCTACTGAATAGCACAGGGAACTACATTCAATATCTTGTAATAACCTATAACGAAAAAGAATATATAAATATATATATATATATAAAGCTGAGTCACTATGCTATGAAACTAACACAACATTGTAAATCAACTAAGCTTCAGTTTTAAAAAAAATGGAGCAGATGATCTGATTCAGCAATCCCACTTCTGGGTATCCAGAAGAATTGAAAGCAGGATCTCAAAGAGATATCTGTATACGTCTATTCATAGCACACAATAGTCTAAGGTGGAAGTAACTGAAATGTTCATCAACAGATGAATGGATTAAAAAAAAAGTGACCTATCCATACAATGGTATATGAGTCAGCCCCAAAGGAAGGAAGTTCTGACACATGCTAAGGCGTGGATGAACCTGAGGACATTATACTAAGTGAAATAAGCCATGCACAAATAAGACAAATACTACATGATTCTGTTTATATGAGGTATCTAGGGTCATCATAGTCAACGAAACAGAAAGTAGAATGGCTGAGGGGAGTGGGGAGTTGTTTATTGGGTACAGTTTCCGTTTGGCAAGATGGCAGCACATCAATGTGAATATACTTAACAGTACTGCACTATACACTTAAAAATGGTTAGGACAGTACACTTCAAGTTATGTGTATTTTACCACAATTTAAAAAAATAGAGCAGGAAGGTAAGAATTGTATCTCACAATTAGGAGAGGCTTTAAGATCTTCGGTACATGGTTTTGCACGCTGGTTGGAAGCGAAAGCCAGGTTGCAGTGGGTTAAGGAACACGTGTAAGGTGAGGAAGTAGAAGGTGACTCTTGAGCAGTTTGGGAAAGCAGGAAGAAGTTGAGCAAGGGCTAAGGGGACTGTGAGGTCAAGGGAGGTCAAAGAGGAGAGGTCGGAGCCCGTTTAGAAGCTGCAAGAGAGGAGTCAGCAGAAGAAGAGAGATGGCATGCAGGGTTGTGCAGGAGCAAAGTCCTGACGGAGCAGAGAAGGATGGAGCCTGGCCTAGGGTAGAAGGGATTAGAAGGGACAGCCCAACCCCTCCTGTGGGAGGAAATGTGTAAGGATGGGAGTGGATGCTGATGCACCTACAGACGGGACGGTGATGGGGTGAGCGTCCACCACGATCTTAAGGTTTTTTCCACAATATAGAAGGCAGTAGAGAGGGAACCCAGGCCGGGAACGGATTGAGGTGGGTGTTGAGGATCCAGGTGAGGTTGGAGACCATGGATTTGAAACTGTTGTCTGCAAGACTGAGAAATTTTTCTCTGGTAATCAAATAAGCAACAAGACAGATTGTAACACTGAGCCAGGCTCCAGGTGTTGTTTGAGATGTTACAGAGGGATGGGTGCCAGGGAATAAAAGGTGCTGGTAAGAGCAGGACCCGAATGATCAGCCAAGGAGTCTGGAGTCATTTGGGGAGATGGAGAAAGCTGGAAGAATAAAAGAGTGGAATAAAATAAAAATACCAAGGGGCCAATGTTTCCAAAAAGTCAAAGGCATATGTAATGGGAATGAGAGAGTCACAGACCTGGGAGGCTGGGAAGTCGTAGGCAGCAAGTAGGGTACTGGGTGGAGCAGTTGCCTGAGAGGGCAGAATCTAGTGTCAGCCAGGGGTTGGGGGCGGGGGGTGGGCCCAGGCTCTATGGAGTGGCTGCATTTATGTGAGGCAGGATGGAAAACAAGACTGTGAACCAGGTCAGTACAGAACATCTCCAGCTAGATGTTCCACCACAGCTCATATTCAAAATCAAACCCAGCCTACTTCCCTTCTGTGGGCCATTCCTCCCAACCGTGCCATTTCTGTAAATGCCACTTCTCTAGGTCCGTTATGTTATGAAGAGAAGATGGATCTGGGAATTAAGACGCCTAGATTCAAATTCTGCTCTACCATATCCTAGCCATGGGCCACAGCAAATCCTTCAACATCTCTTATAAAATTTATCTGTAGGGTTGGTCTGAAGACCAAATTAAATGGGCATATGAAAGCATCCAAGTATATAACCAGAAATACAGTAAATGCTCTGTAGGTAACAATGGAATCTCAATATGATATTTTCTTCACCTCCTGGAATAAATTTATCACAAAGACCAAATCCTTGCTCTTTACTCTGCCTTCCCTGGCCCTCATGAATTGCCACAGCTCCTACATGGTTACATTTCCGGCTCCAGTGCTTGTCCATCTTACAAATGGCTGCCTAACTTACCTTTCAAAAGCAACACTTTCATCACCTGATGCTCCCATGTGAGGGAAGTAGGAAGAAACAGTGAACTTCAAGTTAGCAACCTAGCAAACAGTTTATTTTTCTCACTTTAGGTTCTTTATCTTTCTGGAATCTGGGAAGATGCAGTGTGAAGCTACCACCAGCCAGGAAACCAGGACAAACTATAGGAGCCTAATGGTCCAGAAGGGAGCCTAGAATCTATTGCCGCTCAGGATGTGTAGCAAGGACCTTGTTGTTGGGGATTCTGCAATATTTCATTAAGCTGTAGATGAACCTGTACAAGGTCCTGGTATCTCACAGCTCTCAGGATACTTACTCTGAGGATCAGATGAGATAAGGGAGGTTTTGTCAAAGTCTGAAGTCCAACAGCCTCTGCCCACTTCCCCTCTCCTCTGTCAAGATCAGATTTTATAGCCCAATTCCCCAGACTCTCCATGAATTGGTTTCATTTTATTTCTTCCCTATTCTGTTCCTCACTTTGGTTTTTTTTTTTTTCAGCTGTATTTGTTTTGCCCTCCCTTTTTACTTCCCAGGGTCGCAACAAAGTCACTCACTCAAAATGTCTTACTGAGTGAAGAACTTGCTGCAGGTCACAGCATTAGAGCTAGAAAGGGGATCACAGTTCCCTAAATCCACTGTTGTCATTCTCTGGAGATGCAGTGAGACTCAGACAGGTGAGTAAATGTGTCCCCTGAAGACCTTCAGTGGGTGAAGACCAGGTAACCCCCAATTCCCCCGACTGCCTGGCCAGAAGTCACCCAGAACATACCACACTGGTGGGACAGTCATCCCACTCACAAGATACCTTTGTCCAGCATCATGTGTGAGACGCTGGCCGAATCTCATTGTCCACCAGTCAGCACCTTCGTGGATGACTCATCAGCTGCTCAGAGAGCCAGCACACTGCGGACCTCAGCACAGTGCCTTCCCTCAACCTTGCAAAGTTCTAAATCTCATCTCAGCCCTCATTTGCCGAGACCTTGAATATGTTCCTTACCCATCTGGTTTCCTTTCCTCTCCTAACTCACAGGGAAATATGAAAGAGTTGGTAAAATGCCAGTTAGGCACTATAGTTACCTGGAATTGAACTCACCTGGATTTATTGTTAAAGTTCATCTCTGTACAGATTAACCTGGGGACTGAGAGTATGATTACAAAAGAAATGAGTAACATAATTCCTGGCAAAATCTACCCAAATTCAAAACATCTGTAGGTTGAAGTGGAAGCTATTTACCTATATGAAAAGTTGTTGACTAAACTAGGATATTGATGGATTTAACAAATAGTTTATTCAGGAATTTTATGTAAGGAAATGTGTTGGGCATTGGAAAGTATATAAAAATCAGCGATACTTTCTTTGACATTATGGAGTTCGTGGTTTGGAAGAGCAAATAGGATGTGTACATGTTACTGTAATACAAAGTAACAGGTGCGTGCTCCAGGGAAGGTGTGTGGAAGTGCCATGAGCACACGGAGTAGGGAGAAGGCATTTCAGGTAGTGAAAATCAAGGAAGGCCTGGGTAGCAGGTGTCATTTTATGTGAGCCTTGAAAGATAGCTAAGGGTTTTTTTCTTTTGTTTTTTAATAGACTATTTTTTAGAGTAGTTTCAGGTTCACAGCAAAATTGAGAGGCGGGTACAGAGCATTCCTATATACTCTCTGTACCACATATGCACAGCCTCTCCCAATACCAACATCCCCACCACAGTGGTCCATTTGTTGCAATTGATGAACCAACATTAATACATTATTAAACCCCGAAGTCCATAGTTTATGTTAGGGTTCCTTCTTGATGTTGTACATTCTGTGGATTTGGACAACTATATAACCTGTATCCACCATTGTGATATTACACAGAGTAGTTTTGTTACCAAACCAAACTTGAGTCCACTCACCCGTGGCGCAGCAAAGCCAGTTTACTGACACCAGGTTGTGGTGAAGGAAAGCACAGCGTTTACTGCAGGTGCCGAGCAAGGGGAAGCTCATGCTCAAAAGACCTGAGCTCCCCAATGGCCTTCAAAGGCAACATTTGGGGTGAGGTTTGCAGGGTACGTGGCTTTCTTCTGATTGGTTGGTGGGGAGGTAACAGAGTGATATTTCAGGAATTTTAATCATCAACCTTCCAGCCTATCCGGGGACTCTGTGCTTGTAGTCAGCATGTAGTCACCATCCTCCACCTGTGTATGGGGGGAGTGGTCTTAGTTCTTGCGGAACAGGTCAAAGTTACGTGTCAGATTGCTATGTATATCTCTTGAGAAGGAACTAGAACTTCATTTTATCCTTGAACTACTGTGTCTTGACTACTTTTCCTTTTTTCCACATTCATTCAGTTCTTTGATTAGTAAATCTGAATCCCCTAATTAGCTTGAATCTGCTCTTTGGAACTCAGGAAAGGCCTAGGTGACTAAAGCCTCTTTCCTACAAATAAGAAACGGGGGGCATGGAAGGGCTTTCGTACTTGGGAGGACCTCACAGGGGTTTGCTAGGTTTCAATTCATCCTTTTCTTTGATGCTTGGTTTCAATCCTGAGGGGAGCAGGGGGTGGAATAAGAAAGAGAACTAAGTTTTGGATAGAGAGGTTAATCATAAATTCAGCAGGGAAGCTCGATTTTAGGGGTACTTGGTTTCAGTCCCTGCTCCTGTTTTAACCTTCTCCAAATCTTTGAGGGAATAGGGTGACAACCACTGACTGCTTTCTGCAGAAATGGGGCATAGTCCTGCCTCGATCTGGGGAATGGACAGAGTTGGAAATATTCCTGAGTTCTGAGTCTTGGATGATTAAGATTTTAGTCTTTGGTCCACAGTTTTGTTGCAACAGACCCAATTAGAAGTAGGAGGAGGAGTGACAACCCAAACTTGAATAAACCTTGGGAAAATAGATTTCATTCCCTGAGGAATTCGGGAGAATAAGTCTCAGAAACAAGTCTGGACCTTATACTTCCGGGGAGACTTGTTGTAGCTAGGTAGCCAGTTGCCTAATTTTATCTAAGTAGATTTTAACTTCTGATACATATATATATAAAAAACAGGCGCTACTGGCCACTACACATATATCTCCTTTTTTTTTGGTAAAATCTACTTTAAAGCAATTTTACTATCTTAAAAAATTTAGTAATTATATAAGAGAAGACCTTGAAACCATAAGGTTGCAGTTGACAAAAGACACTGCTTTGAGAATGGCTGGTGGCATCCCCAAGTCTGATACAGCTGAGAAGATTTAAGTTCCCAACAACACAATGTGTCTGAAATCTCATCCTAACTCCACCTTGACCACCTGAACCACAGCCACTCCATTTTGAGGGCAGAGAGAGAGCCAAGACTAGTTAACCAGTTGAGAGGATCTAAACCAGGACAATGGGAAGCGAATGGAAAGAAAGGGATAGAATATAGAGCTTGCAGGTTTGAGGAAGAGGGAGGAAATATTCTAAACCTTTATGACTAATCGGTTTAAAAAAAAAAGATGTAAGAAAATTTAAAGTAATCATTCTTTGGTCAGAGTCCCAGGATCAGCGCAGTTGTTCCCTGAGCGTTGTATACCTCTGGAGTGAAGGTCGGGCCAGAGGAGGGGGAGTGGTGAACTCTGATAAGCTTTGCCCTGGAAACAGGGCCTGGAAGCCCCACCCCCACCCCTTATGTCCCTTTTGAACACATAAACCATGTATTTTTTTCAATAGTGAACGAATGTTTCCTGTGCCATGGGAGTGGCTATCAAATCTTTCCTAGGAAAAGTGATTAAGTTTTCCTTGGCTTAACTTTGGCTTTCTTGGCAACCTTTGGCTAAGGAGAGGAACTCTGGCTTCATTCCTGGAGTTTGCAGCAAAGATGGGTGCAGGTCCTGGCTTCTGATTAGGCTCGGCAGAGAAACAGCCTTTGGGGAAGCTCTGTGAGGCTTCCTGACCTGGGAGATAGATGTTTATCAAGGGTTTAGGAATCAGAAAGAAAAGCAGTCTGGATGCGTGGAAGGATTCTGTTTTGGACGACTGGAGTTTGAGGTGCTGGCTCTGCGAAGACAGTCTAGTCGTGGGGAGCCAGACCTTAGCTAATGGGGGCTCCGTGGTGGAAACCAAGTTAGCATCAAATGAAAGTAAGCTCTGAGTTGGGACGGATGGTGGACCAGGCAGTATGTGCGTGATGTGGCCTCTTATCATCTAACCAGAGACAGAGGGTTCTGCCCAGTGCCCCTGCTGACTCAGGCTAAGTTAATTCATCAGGACAGCTCCCCGGGTGAAGAGCAGCCTGGCCTGGTGAGCCCTGGCGACATCCTAGACTCGCCTAGACTCATTTGAAGTAAAAATGATTTGGCTGAACAATATGTTCCAGTGATTTAGTTGTAGGAACAGATCTGCTCATTTGCAATGGAGAGAAGTTTCTGAGCCAGTCAGCTGACTGCTCTCAGAGGGACAGTGCTCATAGTCTAGGGACGGAACTGACTTGGCTTTCAGAGTTTAAGGCTGCCTGTGCTTATTGCATGTACACGCCTCGCTCTGACTTCTTTCTGGTAGTGAGTAACCACGTTCAGCAAGCAGACTTGAAAAGCAACAGGTGGGAGAAAGAAATATGAAGCAAAGCATCCCCCAGAAAGACGACTTGTTCCCAGGCACATCCCTCTCTCTCCTTTTCCTGCCCTTTGTTTGTTTAGACATTATCCTTTTCATTCTTCAGTTGTCTTTTTAACCCCACTCTCTTTTTGCTTCCGCTTCACTTTCTCTTGAATCCTCCCTTAAAGGACTTCTCCAGGTAGGAAGTCCTCTCCTTTAAGTAACAGCCTTCTTTTTTCTTCTCTTGCTTTGTTCTTCCCTCAGTTTGCTGAGGCTCCATTTCCTGTAGGACACTCTGCTCAGTGTGCCTGGCTACACATGATGTCGAAAGACATCGTTCCTGTCACAAAGGACTTTACAACTGAGTAGAAGAAATATGATTGTTACATATTTTGCCATAACACAAAGATGGAAAAAACTGGAAAGTGCCATAAAATAGGGTCAAATGAGACTGAGGAAGTTCAAAAGAGGGCACATTGCTTCTGTCTGGAGGGGAGAGGAAGAATTTCTAGAAGGGGAGATAGTTGCATTAAGCTTTGAAAATTGAGAGACAATTTTAAAACATAGAAACACAACATTGTAAATCAACTATACTTCAGTTAAAAATTGTTTTAATGTAGAAATCAGGTATTTTATCTGTATTATACCAAATGCATACACTTGACCACGTTCATGTTTCTCAGTCTCCTTGCAGAGTGCAGAATGCATTTGGGTTGTTCCATATCTTGGCTATGGACACTGGGGTGTGTGCATCTTTTTTGTACTTCTAGTTAAGATAGCTTCCAATGCTGAAAGTTCAGATCTTATATTTATGGATGATAAAATGGTGGATTTACTCACACCCCTAGGTTGCAAATGGGGAAGCTGGATTTATTATACCCTAGGTCACGCAGAGGGAAAAAAGAGATGTCAGGATAACAACAAATATCAGTCTGTAGTGAAATGAGAAAATTAAGGAGGCTGCAGTAAATTATTTTTTAATAAATGAAATGTATTAAACACACAGATTATCTTTTATCCAGAGATTAAATTTTTGTTCTTAAAATGTCTTATTAAAATGATATAATGGTTGGTTGGTAAGATGGTGGTGCTAAAAAAAACAAAAAACAAAAAGAGACTCCTTCCTTATCAAAATAAAAAAGGCTTCTAGTCCTCTGAAGCTTCCACAGAAATACACTGGAGATGAGAGCTTACTGGCCTGTGCGCTCTTAAAAAGAAATGCTCAAACTAATAAACTTGCTGATTTAAGGAGCAGAGGGTGGTTTTCCAGCATACAGAACAAAATAGTGTCAGAACTGAAGGGAACTCAGAGGTCATCCGGTTTGTGCAGTCGCCTTACTTTACAGACAAGGAATCTGAGGCCCAGAAATATCAAGTGACTTGCCTAAAGTTACATGTCCTTTTATTTTTATATTTTCAGGTGGCCCTATTTATAGTGTATCTGATTTGTGTGTAAGTACGTGATCAAAAAAAAACAACGTGCTTTTGTCTGACAGGGTATTTATCAGAACCTCAAACTATGTACAGTAAATGAAAAGGGTTCCTGGACCCAATTCTAACGTGTGTTCCTGGAGGCTTCCCCCGCACCAACAAGCCAGCAGGACATCTTACAATTCAATTCAATTCTGGCACTATCTCGCTGGAGATAGCATCAAATGCCACAGGCTGAGGGCCCAGCCCCACAAGACCGCCCTCCACTGCAGAGGCCAGGAGCAAGTCCAGGCTGTTACCTGTGCTTCTGACTGACTGACTATAAATCAGTTTCCCATGACCCCCTCCTTGGGTTCGATTGATTTCCTAGAAAGGCTTCCAAAACTCAGAGAAACATTTTACTTGCTAGATTACCGATTTATTATAAAAGGATGAGTCAACAGCCAGAAGAGACACCCAGGGTGAGGTCCAGAACAAAGGAGCTTCTGTCCTTGAAGAGCTTGGGGCTTAGCTCAGGGGCACGTGGAAATGTTCTGACTCCCTGAAATGTGAAAGCCCTCCAAAAACTCAAGAAGCTGTCCTTTGGGGGGTTTTATGGAGACTTCATTACATAGTCATGATTGACTAAATCATTGGCCAAAGGCAATCCATTCAACCTCAAGCCCCCTCCACCCTCCCCAGAAGTGTAGGTGGGGTGGGGTGGGGTGGGGTGGGGTGGGAGGTGGGACTGAAAGTTCCAGCCTTCTAAACACGTGTTCAGGGGCTCCTAGCAATCAGCCCCACCCTTGAGTAGGATCCAAAAGTCACATTCCCTGAAGCATTTTCAAGAACTGAGGACTAAAGGCCAAATATCACATTGCTCTTATCGCTCAGAAAAGTCCAAGGGTTTGTTTTTTTTTTTGAACTTTATGTATTTATTTTACAATATCATATTTTTAAATTAAAGTATAGTTGATGTACAATATTATATGTTACAGGTATACAATATAGTGATTCATAATTTCTAAAGGTTATGTTCCATTTATAGTTATTATAAAATATTGGCTATATTCCCCATGCTGTACAATACATCCTTGTAGCTTATTTTATACCTGACAGCTTGTACCTCTTAATCCTCCACCTCCATCCTGCCCTTTCCCCTTCCTTTTCCCCACTGGTAACCACTAGTTCCTTCTCTACATCTGTGAGTCTGGTTCTAGAAAAGTCCAAGGGTTTTAGGATCTGTGAACCAGGAACTGTGGATGAAGACCAAATATATATTTTTCCTATAAATCATAAAACTGCAGTCAACTTTAAGAAATGTTTGACTTCACTTCCTCTGAGTCTATGCTTTTTATAAGTATTCATGAAACAATTATGTTTTATTGTTCTGTACTCAGGAAGGTTCTTAAGAGCTTACAAGACCAGGCAAAACACTGACCTCTCAAAATGGCCATTCTGTGCTTTCCCACCTGCACAAAAGCAAAGCATCCGTGCCACACATTAACATCTCTGTTCAGTCATTATAATCAAATGAGTGATATGATCTGCTCCGTGGGCTTCAAGGTTTGTTGGCTGTTGGTTTATTTGGCTGGAATTTTCTCCCTGCTGACTTTGTGTTACAATGAGGGACCAGCAAGACCAGCCTTGTCACCCAGCAGTTGAAAGCCTAGTGGAGGCATCTCATTTATGAAGGACCTCAAAAACCCAGGAGTGGATTATAGACAGATGTTGGAAGTGCCAGGGGGCTGCCATCCATTCTATGTGCTGGTGCTGAAGAATGACTCAGTGCAGATGGCATTTCAGGGAACTCTGGCATGGAGGTAGCCAGCAGATGACGGGATGGAGAGGAGCCTAGGGTAAGAGTTATGATGATCAGGACCTGCCCTGCCTGAGGGCTGAGGACGGGAAGATGTTGAGACTTTTCAAGGAAAAAATACCTAGAAATTGATGACTAAAGGGATAAGTGAGTCAAAGGTGCTTTGGAATTTTAAGTGATTCAGAAATTGGTGATGGCATTGGGCAAAGGAAAGGGAGTTGGAAAAGAAGCCTCCACCTTAAACTGAGGGGAAGAAATTATGATTCCTGGTACTTCCTGCTTCTCCTTGGTGACCTGAGTCTGTCTGTCCCTTTAAGATTCTGTATTTCAATGAGTTCACCTGAAACCCAATTAATGCTGTTAATGGTACCTTCTTATTTTATTACTAATAGATACTTACATCACAGAGAAGCAGAAACATCATCTGTGTGTAAATACTGGATTATCCTTTTTGACTACCTCTGTCAAAAATAGACAAGGTCTGCCTTTGTTTTGGCTGCGGGAGAGGTACACGATTGGGCAGAGGTGCACGCCTTTGTAACGTTCCTGTCTTTTTCCTATGGTGAAGGTGGTGTATGTCTATGGTTCTATTCTTGGACCTGAAGAGCTAGAAATATGGGTGTGGACTGGCTTGTCAAGCCAGAAGGGGCGTGAATCGGGGCAGGATTACAACAGCAACTTTGACGGCGCTCTGACTTTTGATTCAGGAAGTACTATTGGGCCAGTTCCAGATTTTAGGACGGGAATATCCTCACACTGCAAAGTAAAGTCCAAGCAAGTGGCTACAAGTCTATCTCACTAGTAGGAATTTGACCCTAGCAGGGGACCATATTCAGCCATCAAACCATAGGCAATTCTGGGTTTATTACTCTATATTGCAAGCCAGCATCTACCCCACCCCACTGAGTCGTGAACAGTGTTTTCGAACTCTTGTAACTAGTCTCCCATCACGCTTTCTTTTATGGGAAACCCCACCACCCCAGAAAAATTGTACTTACTTGTTTTTATTTGTTTTATAAGACAGTAGTGTGGGTGGGCATCTTCAAACTGCACAGCGAAAATGCTTAAAATTTATGGGGCTAGAAGTTTGAGGTTGGCTGCTGAGGGCTGTGTTTGAAGTCACGTTAGTAAGTAAAAGTACTAAAAGTCTAAAATAACCAGCATCTTAGGGGCACGCATAATTAGAAAGGAAATCTCCACCTTCTTGTGTTTTGCTTTGTTTTTTTCCAACCAAGAAACCACATATCCCATGACATAATTTATCTTGGCATTTCACGTTGTCCTTTCTGAAGAATGTAAATAAAACCAATTGGTTTGTCTCTTCCGAGTGGGGATATTGTGGAAGCCATTCTGAACAATTAATATCATGGTTTTCTCACTGACATCCACATTCTGAGCTAAACCCTAGGTGTGTGGGTAAAAAGCTATTGCTGTTGACTTGGATAGCTCCTCACTCCCTGAGAAGGGCACTTTGTATATATGTCCAATGGGAAACGAGCAGGATGCTTAAGTAGAAGGCTGTAACATGCTGATGATCGAGAGTAGAAAAAGCAAATATCCAGCAGTGCAATTACACAGTTAGGATAGCCATGGGGTTTATTGACAGATGGAAAAATTCTTGGGGCTATTAATTCTTATTTTGACACTTGAAAAAAAATAGTGTAACTGAAAGGGGTAGCTGTCTATCTGTATCTCAAATTCTTCCCTAGAGGAAGCCTTGTGGTTCTTCTCAGCTAGATTCTAACCCTGAACTCATCTTCTGGCCTCAGTTTCCTTAATTATGAATAGAGCTTTAGGTTCTTCCTCTGCTGGGGGTGGGGAATGGGGAGTGACTGTTAATGGATATGAGAATTCTTAGGCGGGGTGGGTAGGGTGATTAAAATGTTCTAAGTTTGATTTTGGGTGATGGTTGTGAAGCTAAGCAGAACCCTGTGGGGCCCTCCCAGGTACAAAAAAACCCTCTATATCCCCCATTTCTTGTTTGTAGGAGAAAGACTTTAGTCTCCTAGGCCTTCTTCTGAGTTCCACGGAGTAGGTGCATCAATCACTAATTAAGGAAGTGAGGAAATGCAAAAACAACGGAAAAGCAGTTAAACAAGAAACATGACAGTAGTTTAGCAGTAAAACAGAGTCCTAGCCCCTCCTCAAGGGTGTATAACAATCTGATGCATATCTTTGAATTGTCCTGCAGAAACTAGGACCCCCACCACCACCCCACCTGGAGGAAGGATGCTGACTACCTGCAGATCACAAGCACATAGACCCTGGACCAGTTGGAAGCAGAAGGTTGATGGTTAAGACTCCCAAGACAGCACTCGTTACCTCCCCAACAACCAATCAGAAGAGAGCCATGCACCCTGCAGCCCTCACCCCAAATCTTGCCTTTTGGAACCCCTCCCTGAGAGCTACAGGGGATCTTGTGTTTTGAACACGAATTGTCTGTTCTCCTTGCTTGGCACCTTGCAAATAAATGCTGTATTTTCTTTCACCACAACATGGTGTCAGTAGATTGGTTTGACTGCACAGCATGTGCGTGGACCCAAGTTCAGTCATCCAGCTCTGTGAATATGTTAAAAAAACATTGATTTGTACACTTGAAATGTGTGAACCAAATGGTGTTCTGGGCTGAATTATTTCCCCCTCAAAATTCACTTGCTGCCCTCTTAAGACCCAATACTTCAGGAGAGAGGGTCTTTAAAGAGGACATTAAGTTAAAATGAGGTCATTAGGATGGACTCCAGTCCAATATGACTGGTGTCTTTGTAAGATGAGGAGATTAAGACACAGACACACAGAGGAGAGACCATGTGGAGACACGGGGAGAAGACAGTCATCTACAAGCCAAGGAGAGAGGCCTCGGAAGAAACCAAGCCTGCCGACAGCTTGATCTTAGACTTGTACCTCCCAGAACTGGGAGAAAGTAGTCATCCCTGTGGTTTAAGCTACCCAGTTTGGGTGTTTTGTCATGGCAGCCCACAATGGGCACTTTTAAGTGTCAACTTGGCTGGACCACCAGGGCCCATATATTTGGTCAAACATTATTTTGGACTTTCTGTGAAAGTATTTTTGAATGATATTAGTATTTGAATCGGTGGACTCTGAGTAAAGCTGTTTACACTCCCTAATGTGGGTGAGGCTCAGCCAATCAATCAAGACCTTAATAGAGCAAAGACCGAGCTCCCCTGAGCAGAAAGGAACTCTGCCAGAAGACTGTGTGCGTTTGGTCTGCAATTTTCCCCGGGTCTCCAGCCTGCTTGCCTACCCTGGACTTGCACCTCTACAACTGTGTGAGACAATTCCTTAAAAATTAATCAATAGGTCTATCTCTCTTTCTCTCACAATTTATATTTATACACACACACACACACACACACACACATCCTCTTGGTTTCATTTCTCTGGTGAACCCTGACTAACATAGTGCCCTAGCAAACTAATATAACATGTGAATTATTTCTCAATAAGTCTGTGTAAAAAGAAAAAAATCTTAGAAGGCTACATCTAAAATGTTAACAATAATTATGGGTTTGGAGAGTTTTAGGTTTCGTTTTAGTTTAGCTTATCCATACTTGTGAGTTTTTTGTGTGTGTGACCATGTATTATTTGTATGATGATAATTTAAGAAAGGATGTTCGCTCAGAGCAATGCTGAGAAGCAAGGTTAGATAACACAGAACCCAGAGGACATGGGGATATGGTGGGATGCACTGTAATACCACTTATTGTGAAGATTCAGATGAAACAGAAATCAAATTACATCTACAGTAAGAACGTCTCAGCAGACAACCTGGTTAGTTTACGATACAGGTGCTGAGGTTGTTCCCTGGAGTCTGGGCAATAAAGGAATTTCATGTGTCCTCTCAACTATATTTTTCTTCCGTGTTCAGCGATTCTCTCATTTAACCAGCTAGCAAATGTTCACTGAGCACCAGCTATGTTCAATGATTGCACTAAATATCAGACAATGAAAGACAAACAAAAGAGAATCAACCTCAGTGAAGACATTTACATTACAGTGGGAGGGACAACACGGTGCCACATCATAAGGGCTCCCATAGAGTAAGAACTGCTTGTGCACGTGGGAGAGATGAGGGGTGGAAGGAGGAGGCTTTTTAAATTATCAGCACAATCCTGCAAATAATTTTTTTTTGCAGCTTCAATCAACAAATATTTATCACTTCTCAGTTTCTGTGAGTCAGAAGTTTGGGAAGATTAGAAGGGCGGTTTTATTTCAGGGACTTTTTTTTAAGGCTGCAAACAAGATGTTGGCCCGGGCTGCAATCATCTGAAGGCTTAACGGGGGCTGGAAGGTCCTCTTCACTTGGGCAGGAGCTTCAGGTCTTCGCTGGCTGTTGACAGGAGGTCTCAGCCCTTGGCCACATAGGCCTCTCCAGAGGGCTGCCTGTGTGCCCTTATTTTATTTACTTATTTTTGATGCCACTTCTCCTGGCCCAGCTGCTATTTTTGTTAGCAAGTTAATTATTATTATTCCATTTTTGTGGATAAGTAAACTGAGGTTCAGAGAAGTTAAATAATTTGCCCAAATCTCCCAGGAAGTAGGAGACAGGGATATGAGCACAGTCTGACTCTGAGGTCCATATTCTTTCCCCTGTACTATGTGCTGTGTCTCCGATGCTTGGTCATGTGGAAAAGCAGGCAAGTAGGATACACCGAAACAGAATCAATTTAATTTTTACCTTTTAAAAAATATTAAAAAAAATTTTTTAATGATTGAACCCAGGACCTCATGCACGCTAGGCATGCATTCGAACGCTGAGCTATTCCACATCCCTTTAATTTTTATTTTGAAGTAAGGACCCTGGTCTATAAACTCTCTCTCCCTTGTCTTAGTCTTAATTGCCTTATCCTACTCTTTCAGCAATTCTTGTAATTGTAACAATAATAATTAACATTTATTGTTTCCTATGTGCCAGATACTACACTCCGTAAAGGTAGATTCTCTCCATCTTTGTGACAACCTAATGCAGTAGGCTGTGGTATTATCCCTGTTTTATAGACAGAGAAATGGAGGCTTAAGGGGTTAAGTGATGTTAAGTGATGAGGCTGGGATTTGATCCCAGATCTAGATTTAGCCATTTTGCTTCACTGCCAAAAGCGAGACAAGTGACAGCTGAAAAACTCTCTGCTGGTGGCTGGCTTTTTTAATTAGAAGAGTATTCTTGCATGTAACTGATTTCCCAGATCACACAGCAAAGATCAAGAATTTCTCTTCTGTTTCCAAGGAGGATCTCCTTCAGTGAGTTACAGCAATTCTACTTCATCTAGAAGATTTTTGTGTTGCTCATTTATGAGGTGTCCTTGTTGAGATACTGGGACTCTTGGTGGCTCTGAGAGACAGACACTGGGTGCTGGAGTGTTTGGACCAAGGGCACCAAAATGGACCCCTTTGCAGATTCTGTCTGAGCAGTGGGTTCTGGCTTTCCATCCTACCAGAGTCACGTCTCTGCTCCCACAGAAATCCAGAGGCCCCTTGAAGGCCTGGACCCTCCACAAAAAAGACCAGGGAGCATCCACAATGATGAGACACTGGGAGGACCTGTAAGGGATGGGAGAAAGGCCTGCTTCCTTGACCATTCAGCCCTGGCTGCCTGTTGACCAGGATGCTCTTTTCCTGACTCAGGATGGGAATGTGCTTAGATGAGAGGCAGGCAATGGAGGCAATGGAGGTCCCTGGGGTCCCAGGGTCCAGGGAGGTCTTGGCAGAGATGAAGGAGAACCAGCCCAAAGCCGAGGGTTTGACTGGGAACAAGGCTGAGATACACCCACAGATCCACCCGCCTTCAGCATAAGTTAGATCTGGTTCAGGGCAGAGGCAAAGAGGACTTTCAGAATGTCGACTGCTTACTGTGAAAGCATCCACCCTTTGCCTGTTTGCCAGGGAGTTCAGAATGCTCAGCAATGCAGCCGAGGTGGCTCAGAACCTAACTGGCCCAGGCTGGACTTTCACAAGGGCTGCCCAAGGTTTTGAGCTTAGATGACGTGAACACACCTGACCTTCAGGGGTGCGGACAGGGCACGTGATAAGCCCCTGCTCACACACATGCTGTGGCAGCAGCTGTGAAACCTGAGAGCCCTGGCCCTGGCTAAAGGTGCACTGATTTGGAGCAGGCGGGGTGAGAGAGGACAGGCATCTGAGAGTCTTGCCTAACTCCCTGGTCACTCAGGTTATCTGTGGACCTTTGAGATGCCATGTCTTCCATCAGACTGCAAGCAGGTCGGAGGCTGATCTTTGTTACCAACAGCATCCTTAGCCCCACACCCCTGCCACAACTCCCCCACTCCTCCCAGGCAGGCAGAGAACTCAGACATTCTCAGGAGGATCTACCACATGCAGGCAGGGAGATGGAAGAGCAGATGGTGCAGGTAACTTTAGGCTTGGCCCAGATCTGGGAAGCTGCAGTCTCCGGGTACAGCATGTGACCCTCGGAGCACCAAGAACCATTCTAGTTCCAAACGGTGGAGGCTCTGCCCACTGAGGGACAGTGAGAACGTGGCTTCCAGGAAGAGCAAAGGCTCTGGTGGCTGAGCCAGGAGGGGTGGGGGGGTCACTATAGCCAGAAAAGATCAGCACTCAGCATCCAAGACCTGAAAAAGGAGCGCAGGGGGCGGGCAGCAGTGACGTCACCAATGCCGGGGGCAAGAAGCTGGGCAGACCTGCTCTGATTGACTGTGAGGGAGGGGCTCGGATCAGCATAGGATCTAGAAGGATCTGAAGGCTCTGTTTGCTAATGACCCACTGCGCTTCAGGATTTTGTAAGATCTTTTTCAGGACACTATTTAGAAAGCTTAGGGGCTGTTTTATACAACAGGTGGGGTTACACCAGATTAAAGGTTATAAAGCAGACCCGGTGAATGGAATGGTTTATCCCTGAAAAAGAGCATTTACTGAATCTGATAACATTTGAAAGCCCACTGTTGCCCTTCATTTTCACAAATTTTAAATGAGGGGCAGCAAGAGTCCATGAGGTGCACACATACAGTATTCGCTGTGTAAACACACAAACGCACATCCAAATGAGCTCAACTCAACAACTATTTGTTACATGGCTAATAAGTGCCTTCGTGAGGATTAGAATCGAGTTCAGTGGCTTAACTTTTTCCTTGTGACATAGACGGAAGTACATTTATGTTGTGACTACACACACACATACACACACACACACACACAACTGCAACAAAAGTTTCACTAGTTTTAATTGTACTAGGCAAATTGCATTCTGATATTTTCTATTCTATTTTTTCCCTTATTCTATTTCTTTTCCAAAAAGCTGATTAAGACCCACTGAATTGATTTCACGACTGGTTAATGAGACAATCTATAGTTTGGAAACACTAGTGGGTACATGACATCACTGAATTTCTAATTTCATCTTCATTTAGCTAAAAGTGGAGGGAGTGAATTCAGAAGCTGGTGATCACGTGTGGATGCCTGCTTCCTTGCTAGCGTTGTATACAGATGCGTGTCAGGGGAGCCAAGTTGCCAAAAGGCAAAAAAGTGAGTGGTTTCCCACTGGCCCTGAATGAAACTGGGAAATCAAATTTCCCTGTGGTTACCTTCCCATGAACCAGAGATCATGGTGACAGGCAAAGGTGAACAGATCTGTCATCAATGAGAACACAGACTTTCCCCTACTAACAAGTCTTTAATTGAAGAGTTTATGGCACATGTAATTACAAGGGAAAGCAAGTCTGAACCAATCCCTTAAAGATACAATCTAGACAGAAAATGCTAGTTCTGGAGAGGTTCTCTGATGTTAATGACTCAGATTCTTAAGAATTCTGACTCATCTCATCAACAACTGACCACTCCTGCCCTTCTCTCTCCTTCACCTTTGTAATTCTCTGATAGCACCTATGATACTCAATTTCTTAAACGTTATTGGCTTATAAATCTGTCTCTCTCCCAGCTTATAAAATGCTTGTAGACAAAAAATGGTTTCTTCTGCATCTTGATATTCCCAGAGTGAAGGCACAAAACAAGAGCTTTGTAAAATGTTTGTAGAATGATTGAATGATATTGGTTCAAACTGGTTGGAAAGGCATTCATAGGAAAAGTACAGATAGTTAACTTATCGAGGGAAAATAAACTGCAGAAAAGATCTTGAAATTCTAACAGATAATATAGCTTGAATAAGGTCCGGATAAAGGCATAGCACAAAATATACTAATATAAGAAGTAAACACAGCACAGTTACTGTTCTTACATAGGACTTAAAAAAACCCTTTTTAGTTTAACTTTTTTGGGGTGAGGGGGTGAGGGGAGATAACTAGATTTATTTTTTTATTTATTCAGTGGAGCTACTGGGGATCGAACCCAGGACCTTGTGCATGCTAAGCATGCACTCTACCACTAACCTCTACCCTCCCCTCTTACATTGAATTTTGAATTGTAGGTCTCAGATCTGTGGGAAATCTCAAGAAATCATCTCAGAAATCCAGCCCTTTGCCTTTAAAGAGTTTTTTTTTAATAGAGCAAACATAACAAAATATTGAGATTTATACACGTTCAATCTGAATTACCATGAAGTATCTGAGAGTTTCACAACTGATGGAAGATATGGGTGCCAGACGAAGGGTAGAGAGCAGTGCTTCACAGTCCTGCAGGTGACTTTTGCTGAGTAGAAGTTCATGCATCAGATCGTATTACCAATATCTTATCCACCCTTAATCTTCATTCTTGCTAAAAAAATTCTTAATTTTGTTCCTGTTGGTAATGCATCTTGGTTCGGTTGATGAGTCAGTATTAGTCTTAGAAAACTGTAGGAATCCATCTTTCTTTTACCAGATACTTGATTTTCTTGCCTCTCTTGCAGTTGGAAGGAAGCATCCATGTAGCTAGTTCTGGCCAGAAATACATTAGAGAAAAGGTGCTGAGGGACTTCTGGTAAGAATTTTGCTTTTCTGGATTTTGTGTCATGCAAGATAAAATAAAACAAAAACAACTTTAATTTGTTTCAGACACTATTATGGGTTGTAGTTCCCATTACTCACAGCTAAAAGCATTCCTAATTTATATGGCCTATTGCTATGGGATACATCGGTAAACAGCGCTTCTTAGTCTTATGGGAAAAAATTACTAAAACTAATGAAAAACAACTGGATTTATTTGAATAAAATGTCAATAAGAGGATTTTAGTTTTACAAAAGTAATTCATTCATACCCGAAATAACTATATAGTGCCAAAAAGTCAACCTAAAGATATACAGTGGCCATCCTTTAGGAATGACTGCACTCAGAAAGAAAGGAAGAAAAAAAGAAAGAAAGAAAGAAAGAAAGAAAGAAAGAAAGAAAGAAAGAAAGAAAGAAAGAAAGAAAGAAAGAAAGAAGGAAAGAATCACTGCAAAAAATGGTAAAGAAAAAAACCCAAACATCTTCACATTTAATCCTCACAAATCTCACAAGATTTTTTTCCATTGTACAGATAACACACCTGAGCCTTACATGTATTAAAATAACTTGCCTAAGGCCACAGTACATCTTAGAGCCAGGAATTAGGCATAGAGAATTACTTCCGTAATCTCCGAATAAAGCCTTCAAATGAATAAGGTTTTATTCATTTGCACTGAATTGAAGGAGATCTGAATAATAGGAAAAAAAATTATATGTAAACAAATGGATTCTGATTACTGTGAAGTACGTACAGTACTTCAATTGAGTCAATAAAAATCTTAGTAGATTACTTCATGAATCTTGCTTTCAAAAATAGAAAAGATTTGTTTTTGTGGGATTTTTTAGGGGGGGGGAGAGGTAATTAAGTTAATTAATTAATTAATTATAAAATGGAGATACTAGGGATTGAACTCAGCACCTCATACACACTAAGCACACGCTCAACCACTGAGCAAAACCCTCCTTCCCAAGATTTGTTTCTTAATAAATAAATAAATAAAATTTGTTTCTTAGTACACCTTTTTTTTGGTAAAGACTATATCTAAAATACTTGAAGATACATATTTCAGATGTACACTTTGATGAATTTTGATAGATGTATACACCAATGAAACCACTATCACAATCAAGATAGATAACATTTCCATCACTCCCCAAGAGGGGCAATTTTCTAATTCCCAAATTATCCCTTGCTACCCCCTTTAACCTCTGGTAACCATAAGTTTGTTCTCTATGTCTGTAAGTCTGTTTCTGTTTTGTAGATAAATTCTTTTGAGTCTTTTTTTTTTCAGAGTCCACATATAAGCAGTATCATACAGTATTTTTCTTTCTCTTTCTGGCTTACTTCACTTAGAATGATGACCTCCAGGTTTATCCATGTTGCTGTAAATGGCATTATTTTATTCTTTTTTATGACTGAGTACTATTCCACTGTGTGTGTGTGTGTGTGTGTGTGTGTGTGTGTGTGTGTGTGTGTGTACACATACACACCACATCTTCTTTATCCAGTCATCTGTTGATGGAGTAAAAGTCAAACTGTAAATTAACCCTGATCTACATAAAATGTTCGTGTTCCTTCCCAAATCCATATGTTGAAACTTAATTCCCAGTGTGATGGTATTTGGAGGTGGGGGCTTTGGGAGGTGATTAGGCCATGAGAGTAGAGCGCTCAGGAATGGGATTAGTGCCCTTACAAGAAGAGGTGGGAAAGAGCCTGCTTCCTCTCTCTGCTCTCTGCAACATGAGGACACACCAAGAGACAGCCGTCTGCAAACCAGGAAGCCAGCGCTCATCAGACACGGCATCTGCTTGCCCCTTGATCTCGGACTTGGCTGCCTCCAGAACTGTGAGAAATAAACGTGTGTTGTTAAGCCCCCCAGTCTGTGGAAATTTGACTCTACAGCCTGGATGGACTAAGACACACACCTGTGGAAAACACTGCTGGGTCCCACAGGTTTGGAGCGAGATCTGCAAAGACTAGAACACAGGCCTTGCTTTCCAGGGGCTCGCAGCCCTGTCTCAGGGAGACAGGTTCCCATGTAACAATTTGAATACAAATTGGCTAGTGACAAGGGCCTTCGTAGGACTGTGGGCAGGTGCACAGGGAGAAACTGATCAGGCTCTTAGGCCTGGGGAGGACTTTCAGGGTGGGGTTTGAGCAAGGCCTGGAAGAAGCAGTTAAATGAGGAGTAGTTACAGGGAGTGTTGTGTACCCCTGGGCATCGAAACTTAGACACCGAGTGTAGACATTTTGGGGGAAGTGACTGAGAAAAGAGAGAGTGTGTCTGTGAACTGAGAAGGGCAGCAGAAAGTGGGGAGGTCAGGCAGCCAGGTGGCCGGGTGAGGATGCCAGCAGGACCAGGGTGAAGCTGGGAGCCCCAGAGCTCAAAATCTACTGAGACCTTCACTCTCAGGTGCCTGTCCGCACCTGCACACCCAAGAGTGTGTGTCTCCTAAACTCTGTCGTAAGCAACTCTGCTTTACTTGAGTCCTGGCCCTGATGGTACAGAACAAACATCCTAATGGACATGGGACAAAGGAGCCCATAGCCTGCCAGCTTGTGACCTCCCAGATGGCAGTGGTCATGTATTTTTAGCTGTATATTTCTCTTTCTATTCGCTATACTCTAGTATGAGCAGAGAGCCTGGCACCGAGGAGACCCTCAATAAATGTTTACTGAATGAATAAATATTTAATGACACAGCCAGGGCAACCAAGGCAAATGCGGTCAGCAATTAAATACAGGGGCTCTAAATAATCAGCCTCCAAACAGAAATTCAACAGGTTAGAAAGAGAATTTGTTACATTAATGTCTTGAGGGAAGACCTTGCCCTGGAATGCGTTCAGTATTTAAAACTTATTTTCCGATGTGTAGGACAATGGAGTGTGTATATATAACTTGTAATCAAAATCAAGGTCTGATACCCTGAACACTGGAACAAATGCATGATTCAAAATACAAAACTCTGATGCAGAAAATGTTCTGTGAAATTTATCACATTCAGAGTGCTCTCCTCCTACAACCGCCCCTGAAGGAAATCTTTTTTAAAGAAATACAAATAGTTCTTTTCTAAAAAAAAAATAAATGTCACTCTGTTGTTAGATATGGGGTTGCTATGTTACTTAATAATATTAAATGTCATTTCTGCTCATCCAAGAACAATCTCTCTTTTCCTTCTCTCTCTCTTTTTTGGAATACTGTAGATGTAGCTTAAATAAATACTCATTTGGGAAAGTGAATTCTTAGCATCAAATTTGTAATAATGAATTCAGCTTTACTTGTATTTTAATAGAGGTTTAATTTCAGGAACAAATAGAAAGGAACCATTAGAATTCTGTTTTCACTAGGGATCAAAAAGGAAGAGAGAAAGACAGCGAATCTCATTCTTCTGAGCCCACTTTGTCCTATAAAGTGAAGTAACACATGGTTAGCAGCTTTCTACCAGGTCCCTGGGTTTTAAATGATGGGCAATTCTGGAAACACTGAGTTGACACCCACTCAAATTGAATTAATAAAAGAAAGTAGGATTAATGATACTCTTGTTCTATGATTAAATATATTAGTTGTCTAACAGACACATGAATTTAGTATTTGTTTTCAGAAGCATGAATTGAGAGGCAAAAATAACCTAAGAGATACACACAGAGGCTTTGCCTTCCTGCTTTACCACCAGCCTTCCTTCTCCTTGCCCTCCTCAGCCCTCATCACTCGAAGAAACAGACAAAACACTCCAGTTTAATTTTTACCGTATTCTGTGGGTGGATGTGCACAGCAATTAAAACATATTTCTTAGATTTTCTTTGATGTTGAAAGGTGTAAGAAATAAAAAGGACCTGTAACTTTCTATTCTGATAATCCCTGTTGATTTTTTTAAATTGAAAGTCATAAATGTATTTGGTAGGAAAAATTCAAACTACACAAAAAGGTTTACATTTGAACTAAAAGCTCCCTTCCTCACCCAATGACTCTCCTCCCAGGAGACTCCTGTTAATGACTTCTTGAGTGTCTTTTCAAAAGAAAAAAAATGGCTATACAGTATATTTCTTTTTTCAAATTTACATACACTGAATTATAATATATTCTCTCCTGCATCTTACTTTTTTTACTTAATAATATACCTTGAACATCTCTGTATCAGCACATACAGATCTACCCTGTTCTTTATATAATGCTCCCTTGCATTCTATTGTGTAAAGCTACCCTAATTTACTTAAACTGTCCCCTGCTGATGGATATTGCAACAATTTTCTTTTACTATTGCAAAATAATGTTCCAATGAACACCTTTTTACATATATCCTGAAGTCCTTCCTACGTATTCTTAAGGGAACCAGGGTTAATGTACACAGTTGCATAGGTTGTACACTGCACAAAGTGCCTCATCTGTGTGGGCACCAGTCATTTTGTAAACATCATAACTTTAAATACTTATTGTGATAATTTTTCTGGAAATAGACGTAAAATGTCTTGAGGAAGGGGTTCTTTTTTTCTAATTTGCACAAGGTCACCACGGCCCGGGGTGAATGACTATCAGCAGAACTGCTGACTCAAAGGGCACAGGCACAAGGGCTTTTGATAGAGATTGTCAACTTCCTATCCAAAATGGCTGCACCCGTGGACATCAGTTTTGAGAGATTAGTGGCTGATTCTAAGATCTAAAACATACGGTGTTGTTTTGAGCACGGTCAGCTTTCATTTACCTGAGGTTGTAAGAAAGAGTGGGAACAGAATTACTTAAAAGCTACAAAAAAAAAAAATCCTCATGGGTAAAATTGGGTGATTTGCTTGTTCCCTGCTTTCCCTTCCATTCTGAGGATGACCTAATGTAACTTTCGAAGGAACGGAGACGAGCAGGAGAGAGAAACAGCTGTTCTAGGCTCAGACTTGATTCCTGAACAGATTCATGTTGATGAAATTGTCTTCTTTTGTTCTTTTCTGGAGGAATTAAATGAACAATATCAGGAAAGGTGCAGTAACACTGTGATGGGGCTACAGTGGGAGGCCGGTATTATGGGAGTCAATGGAATTGTTGGAAGACAGCCGGCGTGGGCTGTAGACAGGAAGGCTCTACCCCCGCAGTGCTCTCCAGTCCCTCAAGGAAGGGTCAATTGTCCCAACAAGAGCCCGGATTTCTAATCCAGCCCACTCTGTGAAGCATTCTGGGCACGGGGGTATTGTTCTGTTGGTCCAGTTGTGCCCGGTGTTGTTCTCATTGTCAGAAAATGTCAACATACGCGGCACTCACACCCGGATTCTGTTGGATTCCACTGTGATCGCAAAACTGAAGGAAAAGTTTCATTAAGGAGGAAGGGACCTGTGAAGCAATGCCCCCAGCAAACTGGAAATGGAGACAAGGGAAGTGGGGGGGGGAGAAAACAAGGTGAGGAAAGGTCAAGGGTGGGAGAAAGGAAGGCCAGAGAGAAGAGTGGCCCGCAGAGCTGAGTGGCAGAATCCAGCTGCTCAGAGCAGGAGAGGAAGCCCAGCCTCACCATCCAGCTTTGAGACTTTGGGCAAGTCCCCCACCCACTCTGCCTGCCCCTCAGTGTCCCTACTGGTCAAAGAGCCCTGAAAATGACCCACCTCCAATGACTTCTGGGGACAACGTGACAATGAACATTAGAATGCTTGGGGTGTTAAAAGCAGGGAGCAGATGACACGTGGTCATGTCCCTAGGGTTGATTTTCCTCTCACGGTGCGACAGATGGATCTAATTCTCTTCAACAATGAAGCACGTGGAGCTTTCTCCCTGGGCTCTTGCAGAAACAGGAAATGAACATGAGAATCTTCAAAGTTTGCAAAACTGCACGGCCTGTAATGAATCTCTAGCAATTATCAGGGGCAGATAGCCTAAAAAGGTCTTATTATGTATTTCCCTCTGGTGATAAAACTCTAATCTGTTCTATGTTTCATCTTCAAGGACCAAAGGCAGCTTACAGCCAGCCCCAAGCTTGTTTAAAGGACAGCCGTGTTCCTGGGGGTAACCACTTTGCCCTTCATCAGGATGAGTCCTGAGGCAGAAGCCGGGTTGCCTAGCTCAGGTAAGACAGCACAGAACGTTTTCTGGATTCAACTGATTCTGTTAAACCTCGTAGTTCAATGCAGTTCATTGATTGCTATCGATTTAACCAGTTGGGCTGGAAAATGTATACGTTTATGATTAGTTTTTGGAAGTAGGGGTATTGGTGATGCTGTGGGGTAGTTAATGTCTCAGATAGAAGAGGTGTGAACACTTGAACTTTTTTTTTAAACTTTTCTTTGCATTTATTTTGTGCTGAAATTATTCCTGCACTGTAAGTTTTTGTTTCTTCAGTTTCTTCTGGGATATCTTATTTCTTCTGTGCAACAATCTGCCCTTTTTCAGTAGGGCTCACCAGAAGGAGTTCGCATGGAGTTTAATCTGACCACAAGCTCTGTAAACCCGGAGCACATCTTGGGTTTTTTTTTCCCCAGATGAGCTCATTGGCCAGAGAGAATCAACGTCAGAACACTTAAGTTCAGGATTCCTCTCTGCATTTTTTAAAGCATTTGCAGCAAAAACTCAGCACTTTGTTTGGGGCCAGTGACTCCATGCCAGCCCCAGGGTTTGGCCTGGACAGTCCACTACTGTGACAATGGAGTGGTATGCATTGCTTCTGTCTAATGACATCTTTCAGAGACTTGGTGGCTTTTCAGAGATGCCTACTTTGATGGTCTGGGCAGTGAACAGGGAGATTTGAATCTCTCAACTGGCATGATTTTGTGGGTTTTCTGGTTCATGTGAGTCGCGAACCATTTTCAGAGATCATCTCAGGCTATTTATGAGAATTTGAATGTAATTTTTGCATTCTGCTATGAATGATGACTGTCAAGTAAAAAAGTCAGGAAAACAGAGGACAGCTGGATGGTGGGTTGGACAAGGAAATGGCTGGGAGCAGTTTTCCGGTCTTAGACTTTGTAGGACTGGAGCGCCTTCACTCGGCTTCTCCATCTGGGCAGCAGGAGGCGCTGGCTTCCCTGTGCCAGAGGGTGTTTGATAGACCCGGTGCTTCTCCCCGTGGTACCTGCTTTATACAAAGACTTGAGACAAAAAGTCCATTCCTAGCATATGAGAGCAGACCAGCTATGTCGCAGAGCGGCAGGCAAACGGGATGATATTTGAGACGTGCCCCCCGAGGGATGTCCCCTTGCCCAGGTAGCTCTGGGCTCTGCCATCAGTGCCGGTGGCTTGTGGAAGAGGCTGGGGAGCATGTGGTTACCTGGCTCATCCAGGAGCCTCCACCTGGGCCCCCACACCTGCACTACACCTGCCCCGTAGAACCCCTTGCTCTGTCTCTCCCTGCTAAACTGCTGAATAGTGCTGTCTGGAGAGACCTCTGCCTTGTTGAAAGTGTGATCTCCATAAACATTTGAAGAACGATGAATGAATGAATGAATTAATGAGAAGTTGGTATTCCCAGTTTGTGGCCAAGCAGGCAGCTAAAATTTCTTTTTAGAAGGGAAAAAAATCAAGAGAGGGTTTGGCCTGACCTGGGGGTATTCCCTAAAAGAAGCTGAGAGGGAGGAAACTAAAAACCATCCTTTCTAAACACATTTCCTGATGTGACTGCTCACAATCACAGAAGGAATGTCTTCTGAAAATCCTGATGCTGCAGAGAAACCAAGTTGATCAGTGACTGTCATTTGTCCTCATTTTCCAAGTCTAAATTGAAAGGGAATTGTTGATTGATTTAGTTCTGCCTGTTGCCCTTTTCATTAGTAAGGCAGAGTAAATAATTACCCTCTTTGATTTTTCCAGTGGCATCAGCCCTGTGTGCTCCTGACAATAAGGAAATATTAATTGAGAGTGAGAAATAGAGTCGTTAAACAATAAAACTAAATAATTATGGTAGGTGAAGGACATCATGCCTTTAGTACATCAATATGTTGCAGCTGAATTATCAAAGAAACTTCCCCTCCAATTCCCAGCAGAACTGTGCTGTGTCGTAAGGCCATGTAAGGAGAACCTTAGTTCTCTTGGCATCACATCCTGGTCTGGATGCTCCCCAAGCTTGTGCTGTGTCTGGGTTGCTTTGGGGCCATTAGCCCTGTCCATGCCCTTTGTGGGAGATACTTAATCGAACAGAGTTGGATCAGTAAGTTTCCTGGGTACCAATTCCGGTTTTGCCCTGATTTTCTCTGTGGCTTTAAGCCAAACGGGAAAACTTGTCTGCCTTTTAGTTTTCCCATTTGGCAAATGAAGAAGACATTATCTCTCTGCCAAATGTCTCAACACCTGAATACAAAGAAACTTTAGACAGGAGGGGTTATTAATAGTGTATCTGATGTGTTTCTGTGCATGCGGGGGGCGGGGCGGGTATATTTCAGTCCTGGGGCACCAGGGAGACTTGCCAGAGAATCCTGACCCTTGCAGTGCAGAGTTCCCTTCTCCAGCTGCCTCTGGGGCCTGGTTTAAATGTATCTGCCTTTCAGTCATCCTAAGTACTGCATGGATTAGTTCGGTGCGAGGATATGACCTCCCCCATCTTATTGCCACTCTTGGCAGATAATCCAGCTCCCATTTTACCAAGAAGACTGAGGCTAATTTGGATGAACTGAACTCGCTCATCCTTCTCATTCTCATGTTGATGTATCTCCGTCTCTGCGGTTGTCTCTCAGCTTCAGACAAAAAAGGAGTGGATGGCATTTCTCTCCTCCCCTCCTCCAGAGCTAACCCTGTCCCCAGCCTGTGCCCTTGACCCCTCCCTTCATCTCTTCCCATTCCACTTTTCACTGCCTGCACTAGACACATCTTAGGTCTTCCTTGCAACTGTTTTCAAACATGCCCAAGCTTTATTCTATTTTAAAATCACACAACAAAGCCGAAATGCCTGTCTTGACCTTGCTCCCTCTTCTAGTCTATTTATTACCTTCCCTTTGCAGCAAGTCTCCATTTCCTCTTTGCACAGAGCCCCTGAGCTCAGCAGTCTAGTTTCCTTTCTTGATTGAAATTGCAATCTCAGAGGTCACCCAGGGTGCCCTTGTGTGCCCAATCCAAAGAGGGTTTTGTTTTAGCCTCATTCTTTATTTTATTTCGCAGGGGGGTTAGGTAATTAGGTTTATTTACTTATTTATTTTTAAGTGGAGGTACTGGGGATTGAACCCAGGACCTCCTGCAAGCTAAGCCCACATTCTACCACTGAGCTATATCCTTCCCACATTCTTCTTTTTTTTAAAAATTGAATTGAATTTTTTCTAAATTTTTAAATTGAAATACAGTTGCTGTAAAACACTATATAAGTTACAGATGTACACTATGGTGATTCACAATTTCTAAAGATTCTACCCCATTTATAGTTATTATAAAATATTGGCTATATTCCCAGTGTTGTGCAATCTGTCCTTGTAGAGTATTTTAAACCTAATGGTTTGTACCTCTTAACCCTCTACCCTTATATTGTTCTAGCCTCATTCTTGTTTTCTCAGGGCATTGGTTTTCTCTCCTGCTTTTTCCTTCCAACATTCCACTCCAACATACTTCTGTGCTTTACGTTTGTCCACCTGCCTCCCAGCTGGATTTCCCAAACTTGCCCACTGCCTAGCATTGTGGCTAGGAGTCTAAGCACTGGCGTGAGCCTGCCTGTGGTTGAATTTTAACTACCACTGATTAGTGGTGCGATCTTTGTCAAGGTCACCTCTGTGCCTCAATGTCCCCGTTCTTAAAATGAGGATCATAATAAGAGTGCTAACCCAAGAATCAAACGAGACAGTCTGTGTAGTATTTACCCCAATGTTTGGCACATAGAAATACTCAATCAACGTTGCCTGTTAGCAAAACAATAAGCTCCTAGAGCTTTGAAAACACCACTTTTTCCTTTTAGGGCACATTGCCAAAGTTAACCTGACACAGAGCCAGACAATAAGTAATTATTGATAAATAGATTTATGCACTTGGGTGGATTGTCCAGGGAAGGAGGAATGATGGGGGAAGGGAGGCTCCCAAATTCTGCAAGTATTGTTATACCCAGGTTTTGGTTCGGTTTGGCTTTCCAAATAAATCATTTAAATGCTATAGAGTTTAAATCAGTCGTTTCAGGACCTGTGACGTTTGTTGGGCAGTAAGGGGCATCAACGGTCAAAGCTCTGGCTGTTGGTGCACCAGTCAGTCACAATGAGGCTGCTTGACCTGGAACACGGTGTCCCGTCCTGAGATTAAAGGCCTCTGGAATAGGATTACGGGAGGAAGCGCCTTAGCGGCGGCTTTGTGCGGAGGCTGCCTGGAACCCGTCCATTGAGTGATGCCGCCATCTAGTGGCCGCACGGGGAACGGCGCTGGGCAGAGCCGTTTCATTTGATGCAGGGGAGGGAACCTCAGAATTGCAGTTCTTTCTTTAGAAACTGTGGGTGAGACTCGGAATGAAGGACGAATAAGCGGGAAACATAGCAAAGGGAAGGAGGGAAAACACCTCAGCCCAGTTTGGGGAGGTAAAGGGCACCAGGGATGCTTGTGCCCACTGAGAACAACCTTGTGGGTATCAGAGGACAAGTCCCTCCCCCACTTCAATACCAATTAAACTTTGATTTTTTTCCTCATTATGATTTTCACTTTCCAACACTCTGTGCTCACCCGTTATCCTGAACAGAGCCTGCTTCACCCTCTCATTTCCCGTCTTTTGTGTTAGGAATTCAGGGCTGGAAAAATTGAGCCGAGTCATTCCATCTGGCTTCTACCCCGGGAACAGCGGATCTCCGCGTCGCCCAGGACCTGAGCTGAGCCACACCCGCCGCACTCACCACGTGACGGCCGCAGGTAAGGGCCGGCTGCCGGCCGGGGCGGCCCAGACGCCAGCGGGAAGAGGCCGCGGTGCACTTGGGTTCCCTAGCTTTCTCTGGAATGTCATTCGGGTCACTGCATCAGAGAGAGCTGACGTTCTCTTTGTAAAACTGAAGCGGGCAATGTTAATGAAGCCGTTTTTTTCCTTCTCACAAACTATGTCTGTCCACCTATGACCAATGGATTGATTATAGATCATTGTATTAACTCATCAAAGAGCTTTAGATGGCAGTGGGGGGACTGAAGGGAAGATACTGATGCTTCAGACTGAAGTGTCTATGCGGTGTGTCCTTACGTGGTCAGCACGCAGGACAGCGTCTAGGAGCTGGATAAAGTCTAGAACACAGTGATGGGAAGTATAGATCTCGGAGTCTGGCATTCCACTCTGCCACTACCAGCTGTTTTACTTTGGGTAAATTGTTTACCTTACTCTAAAGCCTCAGTTTCTCCTTTTCTAAAATGGGCATAATTAAACATACCTTTCAAGATTATTCTAAAGATCAAATGAAATACAGGGAAGCCTCTTATCTGAGAGATTGAGACTGGATTTTAGAGAGCTTATGGAAGAAGCTGGTTAAAGTGGAGAATCACAGAAGATGATACATAGCTCAAATATTTTACTTTAAAATATAGAACTTCCCACTCTTTAATGTAGGGTCACGGCCTTTTCTTTGAACGTGGATCCTCTAGTTGGAGTTTTTTTTTTTTTTTTTTATGCAAGTCTTTCTTGCATAAGCCACACACGTAATACTTTATCTCTGACTTCTAGTTTTGGTTTCTTTCAATGTAGTGAGACATCCCGGAAGACACAAGTAAAATCACTTTCTGCACAATCATTCCAATTCCAGTAAATCTTTTCAGATTATGAAGACTATTTCCAAACCTCTCCTGTCCACATGAATTCTAACTGGATAGCAGTTTTCTGGCGGCTTCCCCTTGGTGAATCCTTCCAAAATATTCAATTTCACTTTTCCAGAGACAACTTCCTTTCTTTGTATACTCCTATTTCATCAGTTTTTTATGGTATTTAAATTTCACAGTTATGGTAACAAGTAGAGCTGTCGTAAGCTGATTCTTGGTGAGCGTGTGAGGACGGTTGGAGCAGTAGTTGGGACTGGGTGCTATCAGCCAGTGCATTGGTTGGTACGGTTCACCGAGGGCCTGCAGAATATGGTTAACCTGGCAAGTTGGTTAAGCAGAGGTCAGCTAAAACAGTGTATATGAAGTGCTAAATTTAGCGCCTAGCATGCAGGGAGTATCCAGTAATGGTAGCTATTAATATTATTATTATCATTAGTAAGTTCAGTGTTGGAAGAATTGTTAGAAATTGAAGTTTCTTTCCCTTATTTTACAGCTAAGATCAACGTGTTTTGTAATGTTGGCCTTCATAATAAAGCTTTCGGTTTCAATAAGTAAAAGGATTATTGACTATAAACCTAATATTTTGAGTCAGAGGGATTTAAATTTGCAAAGGCATCTGGGAGTCGGCATAAAGCCCAAAACTCATCTAAGTCCCCCCACACCCACGTCTGCGGTAGAAGCACGTCGGGGTGAGGAAGACAAACAGCAGGGTTGCCGTGATGGTGAAACCTGGGGACAGGAAGGGCTGTCCCCCAGGGGAAGGACGTCCCAGAGGGAGAGGAAGTCGTGGAAGAAACTACACAGGGATGAATGAAGCTACGAGCAGAGCCTTGCCTGTGGCTCAAGGTGTGCGGGTGGCCTTCGGACTCAGTCATGCTAGACGAGGCACCCGGGATGACCGGAGCACCCCCAGAAAAACCGAGCTCTCATGGCGAAGGATAGCTGTTTGGGGGCCAATGGGCTTGTAGGTGGAGTTAAGGCACCTAAGAAATCTTAGAATCCATATACGCTGTTTCTCCGTAGTTTGTTTAAACCTTCCTCTTGGAGATCCCTTATGACAACAGATGGAAATGATCCTTTTGTTTGACTGGGTTGGGCCTAAAGGACTTAATTTGTCGGAAAGGAGGGAAGGGAGACCCGGGCAGCAGGGCAGGTGGGTGGAGGGAAGCCTTTAAGCAGCGGCAAGCCCAAGAGACACAAAGCTCGAGGTGAGGGGCTCTGCAACCCTGAATTCACTTTTACTTTTGTTTTTTAAGCAAACTTTTAATTTAAGAATAGTTCCCGAGAGGAGTGTACAAATCATAGCCTGTACAGCTCGATGCGATTTTAATTTTATTTTGCAAGAGAAATTCAATGTGCTTCACAAACCTATGCCCTCATCCCCCATTGTCTGCAAAGACACTGATGCTTTGACCTCTTGTGCCATCTGGCCCCCCGTTCCTCTCAAATCCAGGATCTCTCCCACCTGATGGCCTCAGGTGAGTGGAGGAGGCCACTCCGGAGTTAATTGATTTCCTCTGGGGTGTCCTGGAGGCCCTCCAGCCGAGTGTCTGTGCTGGCATCAGGCATTCTGTAGCAAGGTGGCAGTGCTCTGGCCCCAAGCTCCCTGAGATTCTGCTCCCATCATGATGGGGGAGGCCTGGGGCTTCTAACGAGCTCTCCAGGGGATTCTGATGTAAAAGGCCCAGCCCGCCTGGTGAGAAATGCTTCACTTTTCCTGCTCCAGAGATGGAGATGAGCTCTGACAACCTGAGACTGAGCTAGATCACAGTTTTTATCCTGTGATGGGGAGGCGGGAGGCGGAGCCTTTTTCTAACCACACGCTGAATCCTCCACGCAGGGCACTCAACCCTCATTTGCTTTGCTCTGCTTCAGAGCCTTTCATGACCTTAAACTCTAGACATGCCTATTAAGAAGTGACAAGGCTGGATGCTTGGCTTCTGAGGCCTGGGGAAGCGGCCTTGGGTGGCTAAAGCCCTCAGCTGCGGCGCTAAGGCCCGCTTTCCTCCCTATAAAGAGAAGCTTCAGGCGTGATTTTCTTTGGCCAAGAGAGACCCCTGCTGTTTTTTACTGAGGCCTGTGCCCTCTTTCATGAGAGACCCTCAGCTCGAGGGATCTTTGCTTTGTGTAAGCTTCCTGTACCCACTGTCAGGTAACCGTGAGCTGTGACCCAGCACATTCACCCTGAGGAGAGGCAGGTCTCCTTGATACAGAAGGTTGTGTCCAGAAATCCCCTGAAAGAAACAATCAAGCATGCTTTTGTTTTTGTTTTTGTTTTGCCTCAGTGTGACTTTTTAAATCCCTTCATTCTGGAGAGGCATGACCTAGTGATGCTGTGGTTTCTTTCTCCTAGCGCGCTGCTTCTCAAAGTGTGGTCCCCAGACCAGGCGCATCCCAGCATCACCTGGGAGCTTGTTGTAATTGCAGATTACTGGGTCCTCCTTCAGATGTAAGAATCAGAAACCCCAGGGATTGGGTCTGGGAATTTGTGTTTTAACAAGTCCTCCAGGTGATTCTGATGCACATTTTGGTGTGAAAACCACTGGCTTCCTGGAAAGCTCATGGGAATGCCTTTTACTCAAACAAAGAAAATCTTGCTCATTGGTGGAAGGTGCAGTTTTCTGGGTTTTTTTTGGGGGGGGGGGTTGGTCCCTCATTGTAGTGAGGGGAGGTCTGCTGGCCAGAAATGAAGAAGAGAGACTGGGGGTAAAGGTGTGAAGAGGTGTTTCCATGGATCTCTTGAGTATCTTCTGACCAAGAGAGCATTACCAAAACCAGCTGGGGAGGGGAGGGGACGACGTGGTGGAGAAACCAAATCGCCATGTACCTCCGATCAGAGAGGCAAATGTCCCAAAGCACAGCTGTTAAACAGGTCTGCGTTCTGCCAGCCCCCTGCTTTTAAATAAGTTCGAAACTCAAGTCTAATCAGTAGCGTGGCCACCTTATCCTGGTTTACCCGACTTTCCTGGTCTTAGAACTGAAAGGCCCATGTCCCAGGAAACTCCTCAGGGCCAAGCTCCAATGTGTATTTTTTTGCACACCACCAATCGATTCTCCAATTCTCAGTGGATGCTAACTGGGCGTCATTCAATTCAGTTCAGTTCAGTTCAGTTCAGTTCAGACACTGTCCTCTCAGAGACAGAGTCAGATCCCACGGGTTAAGGGCTCAATTGTACAAGACAGTCCCTCCCTCTCCTCATACTTTAGAGGCCAATTCCAAGTCCAATTTGTCATCTGTGCTTGTGAGCAACCAGCTATAGATTGGAGGTTCCCACACCTCCCCCCTTGGGTTCCATTAATTTGCTAGAGCAGCTCGTAAAACTCAGAGAAAACATTTTACTTACTGAATCACTAGTTTGGTATAAACGGCTGGAACTCAGGAACAGCCAGATGGAAGAGATAAACAGGGTAAGGCCTGGGGAACGGGTGGGGCGCCTCTGCACCCTCTCCGAGTACACAACTCTCCCCAAATCTCCACCTGGTCACCAGTCCGGAAGCTCTCCATCTTTCCGGGTTTTTGTGGTGGCTTTATTGCCTAAGCATGATTGATTAAGTCATTTGCCACTGGTTACTGGACTCGATCTCTAGTCCCTTCTCTTTTCCTGTACAGATGGGGCTGAAACTGAAAGCTCTAACCCTCCAACCACGGGACTGGTTCCCCTGGCAACCAGCCCCTCACCCTCAGGTGACCTAAATTCAGCTCATTAACATGACAGAAGATGCCCTTATGGCTCTAATCGCTTAGAAAATTCCAAGGGATTTAGGAGCTCTGTGCCAGGAATGGGGACCAAGACCAAACGTATATGTTTTATTATAAATCACAGTATCACGGGGGCAAACCAAGAGGATTGGTTACCAGTCAGCCTGTTCAGTGCCTGCCCATTAGAATTACTTGTTGAGTTTTAAAAATTACTGATGCCCAGGCCCACCTTCGGAGGTGATGATAGACTTGGTCTGGCGTGTAGACAGGGCATTAAAATGTAAAGGGTCCTTGGGTGAGTCTAATGCACCTAGGGTTGAGAACCACTGCAGCTACTTGTCTGTCATTTCTCCTACTAAAAAAAATTTTAAACCAAAACAAAGTTCGACGGCTCTGATGAGGTCGGACCCCTACCACAAATCATACACAAAAATTGACTCAAAATGGATCAATGACCTAAGTATAAGGGCTAACTATAAAAATCTTAGATGAACACATAGGAGTAAATCTTCATGAATTTGGACTTGGCAGTGGATTTTTAGATATAACCCTAAAAGCATAAGCAACAATGCCAACAACAAAAACAGATAAATTAGACTTCGTCGAAACTAAAAACTATTGTGCATCAAAAGACGTTATCAGGAAGGTGTAAAGAAAACCTACAGAATGGGAAAAAATTTGTAAAGCATATATCTGATCGGGTCTAGTAGCCAGAATATATAAAGAATAGTACAACTGAAAAAGAAAAAGATAAAAAACCCAACTGAAAAAATGGGCAAAGGACTTGAATAGATATTTCTCTGAAAAAGGTGTACAAATCATAAACAAGCACACGGAAAGACACCAGTAGTCGTTAGGGATGTGCTAATCAGAGCAATAGTGACACTTCACGTCACCCCTACTAGGATGGATGTAACAATAATAATTTTAAAAACTGTAAAATAACAACCGTTGGTGATGTGGAGAAACTGGAACCCTTGCACATTGCTGGTGGAAATGTGAACGGTGCAGCCACTGTGGAAAACAGTTTGGCTGTTCCTCTAAAAGTTAAACACAGAATTACTATGTAACTCAGCAATTCCACTCCTAGGTATATACCCAAAGAACTGAAAGCCGATACGCAAACCAACACTTGCACACCAGTGTTCATAGATGTGCTATTCACGATAACCAGAAGGTGAAAACAACCCAAGTGTCTATCAGCAGACGAATGGGTGAACACGTGTGGCACATCCATATAGTGAAATATTACCCAGACAGAAAAAGGAATGAAGTACCAACGCGTACAACGACATGGATGAATCTCAGAAACATTGTGCCAAGAGAAAGGGGCCAGACACAAAAGGTCATAATATTGTATGATTCCATTTATATTAAATATCCAGGGCCTGGGGGGAGGGCAGAACTGGGAGTGACTTCTTGATCGGTATGGGGTTTTCTTTTGGGATGATGAAAAAGGTTTAGGACCAGATAAAGTTGGTGGTTGCAGAATGTTGTTAAAATAGTTAATTGTATGTTACACGGATTTCATCTCAAAAAATAAAAAACCAATGGTTCATTCTTGTCTACAAAATATAATTAAAACTAAACTCTTCAGCAGTCAAAGTCGCAGCGGGCCTTTAACTACTTTCTGTAACCTGATCTTTTAGCACTCTCGTATTTGATTCTTACTCTCTATCGCTGCATGGAGTCCCTTTGGTACCAACGTGTGAAGTGTGCTTCTGCCTTCCTTTCAAGTTCACCCACGTGCAGTGGGACATCTCCACCAGCTCCTCCAGCCCATGGTCCTCTCTGTCTCTTATACCTCTTACCTTTACATCCTTGCCTTCAAAATGTAGTACTTGGATTGGCAGCATTGGTGTCACCTGGGAGCTCATAAGACAGGCAGAATCCGGAGCCCCCACCCCGACCCACTAAGTCCGAATCTGCATTTGAGCAAGTTCCTCTGATGATTCAGGTGCACAGGAAAGTCTGAGCAACACTGGTTCACACAACTGGGCGTCAAATCAGATTGAATCACTTTGCATACTGTATTTATTTATAATATATATTTTAAGTTATACACATGGTAAAATTACAAACTGTGTATTTTGTAAGCAAAGAAGAAAAAAGAGCATTGCTCACCACCCAGTTCTTCAAGGAGCAAGCCCTAACCTGCTTCAGTCTTTGACAGTTCACTCTGAGAGGGAATTAAGACAACAGGACAAAGCATCCTATGCTTTGGACAGACAGGCCCCTTAGATAGATGTGTATCTGGGAAAGAATTTTAATGAAGCCAGATTCTTGCATCTTCCCACAGGAAAACACTAAAATCATTAACTTGAGATATTTGTTCTTTGAGACTAGCAGAAATCTTTTAGCAAGATGTGTACTTGACCTCACGCGTTCCCTAGCCCCAAATCAACATATTTACTGGATTTTTCCCTACCTCTTTGGAGCAGCTTCCTCAGAGCTACTGCAAGGCTGTCTTCTGGGTGATGGTTCTCGGTAAGACCCTGAACAAAACTTAAACTCACAACTCTTATGTTGGGTACTTTCCTTCAAGTCGACAATATTTTAATAAAAGTGTGAAGAAAGTTAGTCTTCAACCTCAGTTGCTCAGATTTCTACCCAAGAGGCAATCTTTGTTAAAGTGTCTTGAGTATTTTTCCCTGTTTTATGCACATGCGAGCACAGACGTATGTGTAGATTTCCCTTCCTCGTTTTGTTTTTACACAAATGGTGGCATTTATGAACCAATTTGCAATGTTCACTCAACAGTGTATTTTGGAGATCATTTCAGCACATGCAGATCTGCTCAATATTCTTTTTAATGACTGCATGGTAGTCATCCCATAGTTTCATTGTTGTGATATATGTGTGTAATTTCTTTACATTACAGCTCTTAAAGGACACCATGTTGTCCACGGCCAAGCTTTGGTGCCCATCCTTTGTGGGTATCTCTGAGCATGTGATGCACCAGTGTATCTATAGGATGAAAGAATTGTTGAAAGATATGTGCATTTTAAAATTGTGAGAGGCAATATCAAAATCCCCTCTAAATGCAGCATCAATTTACCTTCTTGGGAAGCTTTAAAAAGACACAAAATTTCAGGCAACCTTTTACGTTAACTCGTGAGCAACTCTGTGGGTGGGGTCCAGAACCCGTATTTTATGTCTCTGGTGATTCTGATACAAGAAGTCTGTGGGAAGGAAAGGGAACCAGGGGGCTGACCAACCCCCATGCTGTGGTTCTTCTCGAGTTGCCTTGAATTGCTTTTATCTTTTGATGTAAAAGTTTGATCTCCTCACCAAGGATGGGTTCCTGAGGACGCGCCTCAGGGTTGCTGCTTCTGTAATTCTAACCCTAACACAGTGCTTCGTATGACGTTGCTGGTCAATGATGAGGCTTCAAAGAGCATTTATAGCTCCTTTAATGATTTTGTTTTAATTTTTTTTTTCTTTCTAGTTCCTTGGACCAAACACAGAGAAGAATGCTGGGCCAGCCCCTTTCCATCCCCACTGCCCAGCCCAAGAAGAAAAGGACGCCAATGATGTCTTTCTTCTCCAAGGTCTGAGACACACTGTCAGGAACAAATGGCTATATGCTTGCTGGTCTGCCTTAGTTCTGCTGTCTCTACTGAGTTCCTTCTTCTGAAAAAAAATTTAATGACAGTTCTTTGAATACAGACACAATGTCTGGAAGATAACAAGAAGATGGGTTGGGAAGAATGTAGCTTGCTGTGAACTTAATAATAAAATATAGAATGAACTGTAGTTAATACTCAAAAACAGTGATGAGACCTGGTCATCACCCAAACACCAGACAGGGCTGTGGGTCTAGCCTGCAGCTCCGCCCACTCCCAGGGATGGCGATGACGTGGTTTTTTCCTTCACTCTTGTCTGGATCTTGGTTCTGACTCCAGCACCTGTTGCCCTGTTCTGTGATGTGCAGAACACGGGGATTCATATGCTCTAACAACCCATCTCATGCCCTGCAGTTAATTAAAGCTTAGTCTCAGAAGTACATATTTCTGCATCAGCTACACAGGCTTCCCAGTTTGCATTATTTGTGCATTTCTTTTCCTTAATTGCTCAGCTGCTTGCCTTCTGAGGTCGGACAGCCTTTAGGGGCCCTGAAATGTTGATAGATGGCCTTCTGCTAATCATGTCAAATGCTATTGAGAGGTTGAGTGAGTTGAGCACTGAGAATTGGCACTTGGATTTAGCCACACTGGGGGCAGGGAGTGGGGAAGGGGTGGGGACATCAACCTGACTGCAGGAGGTTCACAAGAGAATGCAGGAGAGGAGCTGGAGAAAGCAAGGGCAGATACGTCCTTCAAGGTTTAGCTACAAAGTAGAGCAGAAAAGTGGGGGAGAGCTGGGGAAGAGAGAAACTCAGGGAAACCCTTTGAGACGGGAGGAACACAGCTTACCTTGTCCTATGAAAGAATCCCTATTCTCACGTCACCACGTCTAAAGCCCCCTTTCTCAGCTCTGTCACACCCACAGCTGCCCTTGAGCATCTCTCTTCATAATCCCCAAACCTCCCTCCACATTAGCTCTGCATTATTTTTCTCCACCCCTTTCCCCTTCCTCCATCCGTTTCTTCCCTGTGTAGATCAAACTAATATGTTTCCAGCAAACATCAGGTGTCATTAAGTAGAGAAAGAAGGAGTAAAAATGAGCAGGCAAGACAGGGTTTTCTTTATAAGGATGGATTAGGGTGGGCAGTGGGTAAGGGTGTGACTCTGAAAACTCCAAATCAGTACATTTTCACTTGCCACCCAGGTCTCTTGGAAACTGAGGTTCCAGAAGCAGGAACCTCTGAAGAATGCGTTTTTAATCTTGGCAGAGAGAGCCCGGGACCCCAGTGTTAAAAAGCGTCATATGGCAATGAGAGGCCTGGGAACCATGGCCTGTGAGAGCCCGGACAAGGTAGGACAAGAAGGGAAGGGGGCGCTCAGCCAGCCCTCATGGCCTGGAGTCCCCAGGCCTGGGATGTGGTCCTTCATGTGCTAGCTGTATAGATCAGCTATACAGCTATAGCTGTGTAACAGGTCAGCCCGGACCTGGCATTTATTATCTCACAGTTTTCTTGGGTGGGGAGTCCAGGGACCGCATGGCTGGGTCCTCTGCTCAGGATCTCGCTAGGTGCCATCAAGGTGAGGGCCAGACTGCATTCCTTTCTGAAGTTCAGGGTCATCTTCCAAGCTTTTGGGGCTGTTGGAAGAATTCAGTTCCTTCCAGTTGTACGATTAAGTTGTCCCTATTTTCTTGCTGACTGGCCACCCTCAGCTCCTAGGGGCTCCTGGAGGGACCCCTCTCACAACATGACGGCTTAATTCTTTAAGGCGAGCTGAAGAGTGTCTCCCACTCCCATCTGCTAAGGTGGAGTCTTACATAATGTAAAGGAACCACGGGAATGACATCCCATCACCACTGTCATATTTGTTAGGCCAGAAGCAAGTCGCCGGCTCCTTCCACACTCAAGGGAAGGAGCTTGTACAAAGGCACACATGACTCATTTGGGGTCATCTTAGGGTCATCACATCTCAGGATGGTCAGCCTTGGGAAGCAGAGCTGTGGGGAAGATCAGCACACAGCTGGACTTCACCTTCTGGTGAATTTAATTCTTGTAATCATTTATGATTGTTTAGTAAAAGATGTCCCTACCTGTTCCTGCAGCCTCTTCAACTTCAGTGACCATTTCATCTTGTCCCCTGTAAAGGTGCCCAGTAAGCCCCGGGTCCTAGATCATCCAAGTCCACCACCTGCCAGCCTCACCCACCCAGAGGCCGCGGTCCAGACTGCAACGTCTGTTCTCCTTCCAAGAGCGCGTTGGGCTTGTGGGTCAAGTTCACGGAAGCATTTGTGTTTTGATGAGAGTTGTTGTGGCAGTTGCTGAAGAAGGCCATGATCTCTTAGTCTAAGTCCTAGGTTATTGGAAGATTAGAGGTGGAGCTGCTTTTCAACTCATGGGGACCAATCCCTGTGCTACTAATGCTTTTCAAACCTTGCTAACAGGTGAGAAAGTATAAGAAAATTGTCCTGGACTTGCTGGTGCATGGACTGTATGACCCGGTGAGTTCTGAAGTCATCCATGAGAGCGTGAAGACCCTGACCATCATCCTGGGCAAGACACAGGGGAAAGGCTTGGGCTCCTTCTTCATAGACATCACGCTTCAGGCCCGGACTTTGCTGGATGACGTGAGTGAGACAGCTCAGGAGGACTGCGGGGCCTTAAAGTCAAAGTGGGATTAGAAATGGGAGGTCTGGGTGGTGTGTTGCCCAGGAAACAAGGCCTCTGTTATTCACGCATTTATTAAGAAATCTGGTTGAGAGACTCGTGCTTTGCTGGGGGTTAGGGAAGACATAGAAAGAGGTGCAGAGTTACGCCCCCAGCCCTCAAGGAGTTTTCATTGTAATAAAGGAGTATGTGTATATATATATATAATGTGATGCCCACGAGTGTTCAACGCTGCCTTATAAATGGAAGAATAATATTAGTCCCATTTAGGGAGCTCCTACTGTGTCCCAGGCACAGGGCCAGGCAGTTTACATGGATTATCTCATATCACCTTCACAATAACCCTGTGAGATCAGCACTATTATCTTCACTTTATATATGAAGAAACCAAGGCACGGAAAGGTTAGGTCACCTGTCCAAGGGTCGCAGAGTCAGTAAGTGGGTATGAAACTAGGCCCTCTGACTACAGGGCCTGCACTCTTAACTGCCAGGTGGCAGACGGGCTGGGCAAAAAGTGCCCTGATACAGAAAACGTGAGGACTCTGAGACACCTCCCTTTAGGGAACTGGTTATCCTGCCACAGTCACACACAAACACACACATGCACACGCACAGAAAGACAAGACCTGCAGAACAGGGAACAGACCTTGCATTTAGCGGGGGTTCCCCCACACCTAATTCCCCGTAGACTCACTCCCCAAGAGCCAGACGTACCCACACCGCCACATGGGAGGAAGAGAAACCTTGAAATTATGACACTTGGATTTTATATAGGACCTGCCAGTGCATTTGCCTCTCCTCCTTCTCGGAGAGATGGAGGGACCTCTGCTCTGCGATGTAAACCGGTCCTCTCCGGGAGGGGAGAGGAAGGTCTGTACTCCACCGCCCTGGATTATAAATTGATATCTTCAGGGAAATGTCTCTAAATCTCTCTGGAGGTGCTGTCTTCATGTCCGGGGCTTGTTTTCATGCAATCATTTTTTAAACACAGGTCAACTGTAATTTTGGATCAGAAAGCCCTTATCATGTAGAATCCTAGGAATACTCCCAGGGAGCTGGTTCAGCAGTTTCTATCATAGCCCTCATCCCTACCTGCCCTGTGCTGTGCCCCCATCAGATGACTGTCGGCCTCCCAGGGGACAAGCACCCCCTTACACATCTCTGTCCATCTCATAGCATTAGTGTAGTGCTTTGCGTAGAGTCAGGTCTCAACAAATGTTAGTTGAATTGAATTACACACACCCCCACACCCCCCCACACACGGGTAGAACAGTGAAGAAACTATGACGCTAAAGCAGTTTCTGTATGTCACATGTGCTAAAAATTAGTTTTAAATACTTCACAAAATGATCAGTGGTCTGTAGTCTTCCTAAGCGTCCGTGGCCAAAAGCAGGGAGAACTGACAGGGTGTCAGGGAAGAAACAGAATTGTTACTTCTGCTGCAGGTGGGAGAAACAGTCTAAAATAAAGAGAGATGGCCTGGCAAAAATCCTGGGCGTGATAAACAGGAGATGAGTTGAATGCATTATGATGCAGCCAAAAAAATCCTTTTATGTATTGACCAGGAAAGAACTCCCAGATAGGCCGTTTGATGAGAAATCAAGGTGCAGGGGGGAGGGTATGGCTTAGTGGTAGAGTGAGTGCTTAGCATGCACGACTCCATTAAAAAATAAGTAAATAAAAATAAATAAATAAATCTATAATTACCGCCCCTCCAAACAAACAAAAATTCAAGGTGTATAACCGTGGGATGGTCCACTTCCATTTTTGTAAAAATGTGGAAAAGAGCTATTTATATATATATATATATATTTTTTTTCTTCTTAATTTTCTGGAGGGATACACACAAAATTTAAGACCTTGTGGGGCAGGAAATGTGGCTGCTGGTAGAGAGAGGTGGGAAGGAGACTTACTTTTTTTTTATAAATCTTTTTGGTTATTTTGAATTTTGAACCATATAGATGTATTCTGTCTCCAAAACATTAAGTAATGAATAAAAAAGCTGAGAGTAGCACTAGTGATCTCTCAGTCTGATTAATCCTCTCCTCTGCTGGTGGAGAGATTCACTGAAGACTCCACTCCATCCCCCACCCCACCCCAAAGCACTTAGCTGGGACCTAATGGCCCACCTGTAACACGTGGCAAAGAACCATGTCTGCAATGTTCTCTGACGCGGTTACCTCTCGGTAATGACCCGGGTTTTGTTGTTCTGTTCACGGGGGACCCACAGGAGAATGACAGCCTGAGATACTCGGCTTTTGTCTTGTTTGGGCAATTGGCTGCCTTTGCTGGACAGAAATGGAAGAGCTTTTTCACCGGTCAGGTGAAGCAGACTCAAGACTCCCTCCTGACCCATTTACAGGATAGGAATCCCCAGGTTGCCAAGGTAAGTCCGTGGCTCTCCAACCAACCACGTGAACCCGCTGTGCCAGGGACTTGGGATGCAGCCCTGCAGAGTTAAGATGCCAGGCCCTCAGTTCCTGCCAGTTCAGTCATGGACACTTAGCAGTGCATCCGTATGAATCCTGGAAAGAGTGCCTCCTGGGTGGGTGATCTCGCCCTCTGAACAGGAGTGTTATTTTCCATTCACTCCTGCCCCACCTGCCCAGTCACAGCGCCCCTCAATGCTGGATGAATTCAGATTGACGGGGGTGGAGGGGTGAGGCGGGGGAGGCGGGGGAGGTGTGCTGGTTCATTCCCAGGGGCAGCAGCTCCTAGAAGGGGCTATTCACACCCAGTTAGCTTTTGTCACTGTGCCTAGTGCAGATTTCCCACCCTTGGCTTCTTAGTTCCCCATGGAGCTTTTGTTTTATTCTCAGAGAAAATGTGTCCTAACAGGGTTGAATCAACCTCAGGGCTGCTTTGGAGCAGGTGAGAGTTCCAAAACCATCAGGAGCAAAGGATTCCACCAAATCACCTGTTTTTTTTGTTTGTCAAGTTAGTGCACGAGGGAGGGAGTGAGGGGAGAGAGAGAAATTGAGACTGAGATTGGGAATTCGGAAGCCAGTACTACTTTGGATGAGCTGATGACAAGGGCTGTGGTAAACTATAATGCTTTGTCCTCCCCACCAGCAGCAAGTTATAGACATAGTCATTTTACAAGCGTAAATTCTTTAAGGTTCAAGTTTTCAGACTTCCTGGAAGTTACTTTCACACTCTCTGCGGCTCCCAGACCACAGACAGGGAGCAACGCTTTTCCTTGCTTGGGATTATACACTTCTCTAATATTGTTGACAACGAGATGGTAATCTTTCTCTCAGGCTTGCAAAACGACTTTTCGAGCCTGTTCTCCGTATCTGAGACAGAGGAAGGAATACGGCTTCCAGAGTGAAGAGGATCAAAGGAACCCTAAACTCTGCCGGCAGCTGGTGAGTGAGCGAGGGCAGGAGAGATTCTCCCAGGATCCCTGTCCTCGCGTGTTAATGCAGAAGGTGATCAGGCAAACTCCCAGGGAGTTTTCCCCATAAAAAGACTCAGGCCAATTGTGTTTCAACTGTAATTGACCCATAATACGATGTAAATGACAAAACGCCCCGGAGGACTGTGCACAAAATGTATTGGCAGTTTCAGTTCAGATCTTTAGATGAATGCAGGTAAGGTGCCTCCACCTCTGAGAACTTGAAGATTGTTTATCCTCATGCTCTGCATTTGACCACCGTCTACTCATTCTATAGTCAGGGAGGTTTACTGAATTGCTCCCTCACCTGTACCTTTGGCAATTTCTTTCAGAGCCACTATCATCCAGAGCTCCTGCAGTTTTTCTATGCAAATAAAATTCTGTGAACAGAGAGCAGCAGAGAAATGGATCCTAGAGCACATTCTCCCTCTTTTAACTGGATGTTTCTGCTTGCCTCTTGTGATTGTGATAGAAAAGGGAATGTCTGGCAAAAATAATACCGTGGAATTGTGTAATTATATCCAAAGGAGATTCTAAGTAGCATGTATATGTCTCATTTTTCTCCCCATACAAATTTGATGAGAATTTGCATATTTTTCTTTAAAACATTTAAAGTATGTATAGATTCATTGCTGATTCCTCTGCTTTTTCCGTCTTAAGTTCATCTCTGTCATCTATTTTTATTTTTAATTTTATTTTTAATTTCAAAGGCTTAGGAGAAAAACTATGACCTGAAGTTTAAAAATTTTTTTTTGCTATTGATACTTTGTCATTTGCTTATTAATACCTTTTCTTGGCAAGACCTATTTAAAGTTGGCCAAGGTACCAAGAAATCAGATGAGAGGGGTATCTTTAGCGTCTCATAATCTTCAACAGTCACTGCCTCCAAGATCATTCCAAACAAGAGTTAATAAAGAGAAAAAAATTGATGAAGCATGTGTTGAAAAACCTCAAGCTTATGGTAATGTATGGACTAATCATAATGAATAACATATAGTGAGAATGTTTATAATGTGTTGGGTACTCTGCTAAGCATTTTGCAAGTATTACTTAATACTTTCAACAATGCTGTCAGCAAAGTGCTATTAACTATCTTCATTTTATAGATGAGAAAACTAAAGTACAGGGAAATTAAGTAACTTGAACAAGCTGACCCAGTAATTGATGGAGCCAGAAATCAAACCCTGACTTCTGGATCCTACAGTCAATGACCGTGCAGTACTGATTCATTATGGAATAATTGATTGATGGTTAGAAATGTAAAAAAAATAAAACAAATTAAAAAAAACTCGCAGCTTCTGCTCTTCTGTCTAACTCAGTTAACCTTCACTTTTGTATGTGTTAAGTATACATTTCTATTTAATTTGTGAGCTATGTATATATTTTTTATCAATCACCTGTTGACTACTATGTCAGTTTTTTGGTGATCAATCCTAGTTTTATGACGGCTCGCTTTACTCTTATAAAAAGATTCCCCTGCTACCCTCCCTCCAACCAGATTGCTTCCCAAGCTTCTCCTGTAGAAATTCTAATACTGTTATGGAAACGACAGGCCAGCCAAGAAACAAGCACCACTTGGAGGGTTGGAGTACTCAGATGTATTACGCCGGCAGGCTCAGAGGGGCTTTTGCTCCGAAGCTCTAAGCACCTCCAAGACGTGTGCACGAGGTTTTATAGGGTTAATTACAAGCTTGGGGTATTCGGCCAATAGGCATGGAACAGCTTTAGCAGCATCACTATCACAGAAGTAGAGGCAGGGAGGCAGCAAACCAACATTTCAAGGCCAGATATGTCTCTTTGAAAATCCGGCTGGCTAGTTAAAAAAACATGAACAGGGAATCAGCAAACCGACACTGATTAACTTAGATTTACGGATCAGCCCAGCAGAACTCAGATCAATAATCCGACACTTGTTACACTTAGATTTGTGAGTTAGCTTGTAAGCCCAGCCCGGCTTTTCCTTCACAGTACTACCACTGAACTTGGCATTTGGGCCATACCTGGACAGACTGTGTTCAGTATTAGAAATGGAAAATGCAAGAGGGTCATAAATGCTAAGAGGGATCTTAATGTCAGTCTGAGAACCAGGAACTGTTTTCTGCCCTGGCTCTCCAGAGACAGACAGGACCACGTAAGATAAATGAGGGGGTGAGGTGTGTCCCAGGACAGACAAGGATGTGGGAGGTGGCAGAAGGGACACTGGAGCCAGGCGGGAGTGGGGTTTCCTTCTTCCTATTTTGAAGCCTGGGGACTTGACAACAGAGGCTTCTGGGGGGGACCCAAGCTTAGGAGCCCGTGGGAAAGCTCTGAGCTGAGAGCCCTCTTCCTTCTCAGATGTTGGTCTGTTTGAAACTACGTTGCAAGGTTGGTTTAGAATAGGATGCAGTCTATTAAGGGATCAGTGAGTGGGGAGAGAAATGACTGCAGTTAGCTAGCATTCAAACAGGCGGGGCTGGCGTGGGGCAGGCGGGTCACATGCTCTACAGGACAAACCTCTGTGCACTTAATGGCCCTTGGTTGATTACAGTTGTGGAGGACGCTTTGAATTATGTGACTTTAGGATTCGTGGTAGACTGCTACTTTGGTGGCCCCCAGTGTATCATGCCTCCTGACAGTCATGCCCTTGTGTAAACCCTCCCCTCGAATCTGGGCTGGCTTTGTGACTCGCTTTCCCCATTGGCACGTTCTGGAAGTGCCACTGTGCCAGTTCTTGGCTATGCTTTAAGAGCCTGAAATCTTCCTCTTTTGTGCGCTGAGTGAAGCCAGCAGCCCTGTAAGACACCAGACTACCAGGACAGAAGAATGACTGGTCTCCGTTTGGGAAGGAAGCCCAAGCCAACCACATGGAGAGCCTGAGGAACCCAGCTGTATGGTCGGGCCGCTCAGGATGGCTCTTCTCTGGCTCTCTGTGCATCCCTGCTCCACCAGGCGCTGCCTCACTCACATGGCTCTCCAAGCCTCTTGATTATAGGGCTTAATTAGCCCCTGGTAACTCATGAGCCCACCTGGTGTCAGCTCCCCCTATAAACGGTAGCCTCCTTCCCCGCCCCCGGAGTCAAGAGGACTGCTGGCATGTCCTGCCTATAGTCCGCCGCACACGGTGGGATGTAAGGTCACTCGTCCAATAAACCATCCATGTCTCTGGGCCCCAAGGCTGGGCAACCACAAGACTTGCAGGCCTGCAGGGGGCAGCGTGACACCGACCCAAGGTGAAGTCTGAGGCCCAGACGTAACACACGTGGGCCATTCCCGCCAGGGGCCAGTGGTTCAAGCCACCCCAGCAGATACCACGGGGAAAAGAGACTAGCTGTCTCCATGGGGCCCATCCCAAACTGCAGGATTGTGAGTAATCAAGTGAGTGTTGTTTTCAGTCACTGATTTTTGGTACAGACAGTCACTCGGCAATAAGTAACCAAAAAAAAAAAAAAAAATCCTTGTCTCTAGTGTCGTCTTTCGGCCAGTTTTGTTTTGCTCTCAATAAGTCCTCTGAGTTTAAGCTATACTCCAGAAAGTTACGTTGTCATGGGATTCCGTGGTGACAGCAAACCTTGTTTCCCTGTTTGTGTCTCACCGTATCCGTCACAGCACCGAGCACGTAGCAGACGACAAGGAAACGTGCTGAAGACGGGCAATTCCAGATGGACGTGGGAACAGAGTCCAAGCTCCAGTCTGCTGTTCTGGGCTGCTGGCTCTGGGCTCCCACTCTTTCTTTCCAGCTTTCTCTTCTGTTACTCACTTTGATTCAGTCAAGTTTGGCTCCTCTCTTGCCTAAACCCTGCTTGGTCTCTTACGCTCCCTGCCTTGGCGCTTGTCTGTTCTTCCTGCTTCGAATCTCCCCCCCACCCCGGGCATACGCGCACAGTGTGTCTCACATGTATCTCCTGGCTGTACTCCAAGACCTGGGTCAAATGCCCCATCCCCTCAGTCAGGAAGGACTCCCATCTCTGAACCCCCAGAACACCCTAGCAATCTTCTGTCACTTCACACGCTTTAGCTCATTTGAAATTTTTTTTACCTACAGGTCTTTTCTCCCTCTGTTAGATCAAAGCTGCGAAGTATCACATCCCATCTTGTATATTTTTGTATCTCCCACGTGACCTCAAAGGTACTCAGTAGGTGCTTAAAAAATGAATGTTGGTTGGGGGGAAAATGTCAGAAAGTCATCTGAAGCTATTACCCCTTGGAGGAGCCCGTTTTGATAAATAAGAGTGATTATTTCTCTCCTTATAACTGATCTTCATGTATTTAAAGTTTCTTAACATATTGAAAGTTTCTTGTCCCCACTGAGATGCCCGTTAATTTGAATGCCAACCTAAAGGTAATGTTCTGACATTTCTGACATTTTTAAACACTAGCTATAGAACAGTTAAATGAATGAAAGAGAAAGAAAAGTTCAGGTGCTCCCATGCTAAGGGGTCGAGGCAGGGCTGTGCATGAAACTTGGTCCCTGCTTTCAGGCCTCGGATGAGATGGGTCTTTCTTAAAGGAAGAGGAGAAAGGAGAGAAAAAGGCACAGAAGGACACTGAGGATCTAACAGGTGTGATCAGTAGTAGTAACCAGTGTGAACAGAATCCTGGGGCGTAATCGAGGGAATGTTTCAAACTTTGTATAAACACTAGCGTGTGTTTTGTAAAGAGGGAGCCGGCAGCTGTGTAGGGTGGCTGGCAGTTTGTGTAGTAAATAAGGCAGACACATATTTGTGCTTTTTTTTTTGCGTTTTCCAAGTTTTCTGCAATAAGCATGAATTACTTTTAAAATCATAAAACATATGCAAGAATGCTCTTTTAAAATAAAAATTAAGTGCCTGTCGGTGGTTAAACTGGTAGGCTTTGGAAAGCCTGGGGTGGTTATTGTTCACTCTCAGTAGTGCTGAAGGAGAATTAATAAAATGGCCACACTTAGGCTACCAAATTTTTGGCTTTATGCTTACTGCTTGCTTTTAGAACGATCAGCAAACCTGACGGACCAGGCACTGCTCCCAGCCCCAGGCCTGCTGTTAAAGCTAAAGTTGTTGGCATACTTACCGTTTGATTTGACCTTACTCTGATCATTACAATCATGTTTGGCGTCTGAGTCATTCCCCGGGAAGGGAGTCACGGGACAATAACCTCAGGAGAATTCCCCAGGAAGGGAGTCACGGGACAATAACCTCAGGAGAACGACCAGACCCCCAGAGTTTCTCCTCAGTGCCAGATGAGTCTCACCAGATGAAGGAGGTCACGGGCTGATGACCTTCCAGAGCGCCGGGAGGTCCCAGGAGACCAGGAACACCCATGCAGATTTAGAAGGAGGTTTCATCAGGGACCCTTGCTGATCCTGACCACCTTTCATGCTCCAACTTGTTCATCTATATAATCCCCCTGCCCCATCCCCAAGACGGGTTCACAGTTTTGAAGGCACTATCTTGCTGTGAGTCTCGTTTGCCCAGCAAAGTAATAAAGCTGCTTCTTCTAAGCTCCAAACCCAGTCTCTGAGTTATTTGGCTCCTCAGGGACGGGAGCCAATCCTTCGGCAATAGTGTGTGTTTGCCTTTGTCCTTTTGTGGCATTTTTGTTTTCCCTGTTGATGACATAACTTGTTGACAGACAAAATGGCTTCTGGTTGATGATCAGTGTATTTATGTTACTGGATTTACATTCTTCCATTCTGATCACAGTAGAGTAAGTCTTTTGCTCCTGTATTTACTTATGTGTTCAATGTTCTTAGAAAAATCTTAAGCTCTAGATAAACCCAATGCATCCCAATTGACTGAGGAGAGAGAGTTTGATGTTAAAAGGCCCTGGTTATTTACCAAGTCAAGAACAGACTCCCAAGCCTGATATATAAGAGTCTTCATAATAGACACCAACCTATAATTTCCTTTAGCTCTTCCTGAATTCCTACTACCTGAATACTTTACCCTCCATTTTCTTGTTTCAATTCACCGTTCCCTGGGCAGATTCCAAATGTCCTTCAGAGGAAGAGCAGAGCAGTTGGGAGGATGTGGCCCTGGGTAAGTCAGTGCACCAAGCCTCAGTTTGCTGATCTCTGAAATGGACACAGCAACTCAACTCATAGAGTTGATGTGCTTCGAAGATTCAATTAGGTAACACTGAGTGCTTTGCATAGTGCTTGGCGTACAGAAAGTGCTTAAGAAATATTAGTTAATTTTGCTCCTCACCCCCAACCAGCTCTCCAGATACTGTTTCTTCTCTTCCTGAAGCCACTCAAGTCTTCAGTGAGGTCCATTCTGGCCTGCCATATGGGGATTCAAGTGTCATCTTGATTCTCCCCAGTGAATGATGGGAATCCTGGGGGCAGCACCCTGCTCCTCACCAGGCCCCCAGACTGTGTGTAGCTTTGAGCCTGGCCCACCACCTGCATTCAGTGAAGAATGGTTGAAGTTTATTGAATTGCAAATGCTGGTGCCTAGCCCAAGCCGGAATCTGTCACCTCTTGGGCTTGGAATAGCTCCATATTTTAATAAGAATGAGAGTCAGAACTGAATGAGAATAGCATGTTGTTCTTTCCTACCAGCCTCTGGCTGGGGGTTGTGAACGTTCAGAGCAGGAGCAGGGCCTTTTAACGCTCCCGAGATGGCTTGAGTGGGCTCTGTTCATTCATTCTGCCCTGACAGTCCCAACGGCTCAGTTAATCATTCCGTGCTGTATCTTTCGGGTGATCTCCTGTTAATAATTAACGCCCCACCTTCTGTTTCTGAACTTGACAGCTGTAATCAGGTTTCTTTCAAACTAATGAGTTTCCTGCAGCACTTTACAAATGCTAACCAGGTAATGGCCTACATGTCTCCCTGCAAGAAGAAATGTTTTTCAGAAATGTAGATTAGAGAGTTAAAATGTCACTTCTAGGAGGCCCAGGCCTCTGTCGTGGTAAAAATGTGATCAGAAGTCCAAAGCTTTCCACGTGCTTGCACTGACCGCATTAGCAGATAGAGCCTCGCTGGAGCAAGAGAGAAGCTTGATTCCAAAACGTGAAGGGAGCTGGAAGGACACAGGACTTGGCCTCAGAAGATCTGCACCTGACTTTATCACTTACTGGCTGGTTATCTTCAGCAAGTCACAGAACCTTTCAGAGCCTCGGTTCCTTCATCTGTAAAATGGAGGGAAAACCCACCACACAAGATACTCTGATGATCCACTTTGCTGTACACCTGAAACTAACACAAAATTGTAAATCAACTCTACTTCGATTAAAAAAAGAGCTATTCTGATGAGCAAATGAGACAATCTGTGTAAACAGTAAATGTTACCTCAGATGAAGTGTTATTTACATGGCGGCCACTCATTATTGGATCCTATTTATGCAAGAGAAAGGGGTGGAAAAAATGAAATATAATATTAGCATAGACTTCAATTTAAAAGGAAACACTATGTCAAAATCTTAAAAATAAAAAAACAGTAAAATTAGGTGTAACACATTGTTTTATATCAGGATATTTTGCCAGATAACAAGTACCCCTGTTACTCTGTGAAATAGGATTCAGTCTGTAAGTTTAACAAGCATCTGTTCTGTACAATTTAGTCACACCCAAACTTTTTCTATATGATGGAAAGAGCAATGTTCAGAAATTGTAGAAAACCGAGCACTTTTCTTTTGGATCACTTGAATATTGGGTTCAAATTTAACTCAAAAACATTTATGATTCTGTTAGGGGAAAATAAAAAATTTCATCTGTTTGGATTGAAAACTGCCAGAGTCACAGTTTTTAGAATCTTATAAACCTGAGCAGAACAAGCCCAGGAATCTGAGATTTTCTGACCAGCAAGAAAATCTACACAATGTGCAGAATGCTGAATTCACTAGTGAGCTCATTTTACAACTTTGGCCAGCAAATTCAATTTCCTAAACACAAAATTTTATGACTTAAGGGGAAAAATACAATTTCCTGTATTAAATACAGTTTACAGTTTGCTGGTGCAGATGGCTAACCTATTTTCTTTATATATGTCGCTTCGTATTAACTCAGTAAACAAAGAAAGGCTATTATCTTGAAGAGAATATCTGTAAATCTGTTTACAGGCATATGCCATTTTATTGTGCTTCATTTTTCACAGATACCGCATTTTTTGCAGACTGAGGGTTTTGGCAACCGTGTACGGGGCCTGTCTATCGGCTTTATTTTTCCTACAGCACTTTTGCTCACTTCGTGCCTCTGTGTCACGTTTTGGAAATTCTCTCAACATTTCAAACTTTTTCGTGATTATATTTGTTATGGTGATCTGTGATCGGTGATCTTTGATGTTACTATTGTAATTGTTTTGGGGCACCACACCCATGTCCAGACAAGATGCTGAACTTAGTAAATGTGAGGGTTCTGACGGCTCCACCAACTGGCCTTTCTCTGTCCCTCTCCTGAGGCTTCCCTGTTCCCTGAGACACAACAGTACTGAAATTAGGCCAGTGAATAACCCCACAGTGGGCTCTAAGTGTTCAGGTGAAAGGAGGAGTCACACCTATCTCACTTTAAATCAGAAGCTAGAAGTGATGAAGCTTAGGGAGGAAGGCACGTCGGAAGCTGGGACAGGCTGAAAGATAGTCCTTTTGCAGGTAGCCAAGATGTGAATGCAAAGGAAAAGTTCTTGAAGGAAATTAAAAGTGCTAGTACAGTGAACACACAAATGAGAAGAAAGTGCAAAGTCTTATTGCTGATATGGAGAAAGTTTTAGTGGTCTGGGTGGAAGATCAAACCAGCCATAACAATCTTTTAATCCAAGGCTTAATCCAGAGCAGGACCTTACCTCTCCAATTCAATGAAGCTGCAGAAGAGAAGTCTGAAGCTAGCAGAGGTTGGTCCATGAGGTTTTAGGAAAGAGTCTGTCTCCAGCAACATCAACGTGCACGGTGAAACCACAAGTGCTGTTTGGAAGCTGCAGCAAGTTTTCTGGAAGGTCATGCAGGAGGCTACACTGAAAAACAGATTTTCCATGTGGATGAAACAGCCTTCTACTGGAAGCAGCTGCCATCTAGGACTTTCACAGCCAGAGGGGAGAGGTCAATGCTTGGCTTCAAAGCTCCGAAGGACAGGCTGACTATCTTGTTAGGGGCTGGTGACTCTAAATTGAAGCCAATGTTTATTTGTCATTCTAAAAATCCTAGAGTTCTTAAGGTTTATGCTAAATCTACTCTGTCTGTGCTCTACAAATGGAGCAGCAAAGCCCAGATGGTAGCACATCTGCTTACAACATGGTTCACTGAGTATTTTAAGCCCACCGTGAGATCTACTGCTCAGAAAAAATTCCATTCAAAGTATTCCTGCTCACGGACAATGCACCTGGTCACCCAAGAGCTGTGCTGGCGTTGTGCAATGAAACTGAGGTTGTGTTCATGCCTGCTACAAAACATCCATTCTGCAGTCCATGGATCAAGGAATAATCTCAAATCTTATTCTTTAAGTAAAACATTTTGTAAGATTATAGCTGCCATATTGTGACTCCTCAGATGGACCTAGGCAGAGTAAATAAAACACTTCTGGAAAGGATTCACTACTCTAGATTATTCTAGCCACTAAGAACATTAACAAGAGTTTGGAAGAAACTGATTCTAACCCTCATGGATGACTTTGAGGGGTTCAAGACCTCAGTGGAGGGAGCCACCGCAGATGGGGTGGACACAGCAGGAGAACTAGAATTAAAAGTAGAGCCTGAAATTGAGTGACTGAATTGCTACAATCTCAGGAAAAAACTTTAACGAAGAAAGAGTTGCTTCTTACGGATGAGCAAAGAAACTGGTTCCTTGTGATGGAATCTCCTTCTGGCGAAGACATTGTGAAGGTCGTTGAAATGGCAACAAAGGATTTCGACTACGACATAAATTCAGCTGGTAAAGCAGCAGCAGGGCTTGAGAGGACTGACTCCAATTTTGAAAGACCTACTGTGGGTAAAATGCTGTCAAACAGCCCTGCACGCTACAGAGAAATCGTTCGTGAAAGGAAGAGTCGATCAATGTGGCAAGCTCTTTTGCTAGTTTAAGAAATTGCCATAGCCACCCCAGCCTTCAGCAGGCACCACCCTCATCAGTCAGCAGCCATCAACACCAGCGAGGCAAGACCCTCCACCAGCAAAGAGATTACGACCCATTGAAGACTCAGATGATGGTCAGCGTTCTTTAGCAATAAAGTATTTTAAAATTAAGGTATGCACACTGTTTTTTCAACACAATGCTATTGCCCACTTAATAAACTCAAGTATAGTGTAAACATGACTTTCACATGCACTGGGAAACCAAAAAATTCATGTGGCTTACTTTATTGCAGTATTTGTTTGACGGCGATGGTCTGGACCTGCAGTAACTCTGAGTTATGCCTGTAATCTTAAAAGACCTTTAACCTACTTGGATCTGTGTTCATTTCTGGTCCTAACTATTGAGTAAACTCCTCACTCTCACCTTTCTCAAGAAAAGTAATGGCTGGCCTAGCATTTTGGATTTCACAAGGCTTTCCATTAAATATGATTTAAACTTACATGTCAGTAAATGAAGTCTGCCTGAGAAATCGAAGCCTGTAACTTCTGGTTTCCCCAACAATGATGCATGGCTGTCCCCAGCTGGCTCCAGGGAGAGCAGTTCTCAGACTGTAGAGTGGGGAGGTGTCTGTTGGGGTGGGGATGATACCCTCTAACGAGGCATCCAAATCTTAATCCTTCATGCTTCTAAGTGTTTGCACACCTGGAATGTGTGCTGTGGCAAACGGCCCACAGTCCACGGACTGAGTTAATGGTCTTTTTCCATTTACAACGTCCTTGACTAAGAGCAGAGAATGGTAATCTCTCAGCCAATGAAGGCAACAGGCAATGAGTTTTTTTCATGGGTAGGCATAAAACAACCATTCAAAATAAAAACCAGACTGGCAAGCCCCTTGCCTCTTCCCTCGCTCATTCCTCCCCCTCGTCTTTCTGGCCCTCCCCTGGCTCCACTGGGCCAACTCAGTGCAGTTCCTGTGCTCTGTGGCATCTTGCAGAAAGGGGTGGTGGGCAGGACATCACGGGTGGTTTACCGGAAGGGAGGTTCTGGCTATGATGGGGTTTGCCTGCGGGCTCCGTGTGGTGAGGCGGTGGAAACCATTTCTGGCCTCAAAACTCAGCTCCTCGCTCCCCATTCTGAACAGAGCCACCCCCAGGGGCCCAGCAGGCATACTTCCTGTTCTGAATACAGCCCGTTTGCAGGTCAGCTCTGTTGCAGAATGCTAACTATTCAGTTCAGATTTCACACCCTTCTGCTGGGTCATTTACTGTAGCCCTGCCTATTAGAGCAGGTTTCAGGGCTGCCTGAAAATCTCCAAGTCCCTCGCGCTGCCTGGCCCTTTCTACATAATAGCATGAGTTGTACTAACAGTGCAGAATCTTCGAGGGAGGCACGTGTGGACAGTTAGGGGCACTGTATGCCCCCTTCCTGATTGCCATTTCTTACCAAATTTAAGCATATTTCTTTGAGTGGCACTAATTCCAAAAATCAGAGGGGAGTGAGTATGTGGGGGGGGTGTGTGTGTACAAGGTATGTTTGGGTAACTGCAGAGAGAAAAACTTCCAAATACATGCTACTTACTAAGGGACCTGTATTTCAGAGTGCTGGAAAATTCAATGGCGCTGCTTTAAAGCCCCCTCTGTCCCACGGCAACAATTAGCCCAATCTAGCCAGGTTCCTGTTTTTTCTGCCCCATCCCTATTTTTTTCCTTCTGAGGCACTTAGGATTTGACAACTAACTTTTGGGCTCTAGGGATAAATCTCTTCTCTGATCCATCATTACATTCTTAAAAATCCAGGGCCCTTGGAAACCAATCAGGACCTTGGCACGCTCCTAATCTCTTGGAGAAGGCGTTCTATATTAAGAACTGCTGCTCTTTTCCTGGGCCCTCCATTTGGAAGTGCTGCCTGCAGGATTTGGCTCACGTGCCTGGCCTGGCATGAGCTGATGTCTTGGCTTCGGCTGTGTGGAGCACTCCCTGGAAGAGAGGTGCTCTGTGTGGGTTACTGTGTCTGTAACAGCGGCGATACCAGGCAGAGGCGGCCTGGCTGGCCGGGGATGCAGGAGGGGGTGTGGCGCGCCCCTGTCTCTGTGCGGCCCTGACACATGCCTTCTTGCTTCCCCTTCGGAAAGTCCTGGTGCAGGCTTTTTGAACCTAGGACCTCGTGCACGCTAAGCAGCCACTCTTACCACTGAGCTATATCCTCCCCTCCCATATTTCTTTCTTTTTGAATTCTTTTCTTTTTTAAATTTGCATTCTTTTTTAATTGAAGTACAGTCAGTTTACAATGCCGTGTCAATTTCTGGTGTACAGCATAGTGATTCAGTCATACATGTACATACACACACATACATGTACTCGTTTTCATATAGTTGCGTATCTTTCTGGTGGTTCAGGGATACATCAAAGTAAAGTGGTCGGCTAGTAAAGGAAATGCCTTTGGGTGGGCAAGCTACCCGTGATCTCTCCTGTTACCCTGAATGGGCAGTTCCCCTTCTACATAAAAGGTCAGGCTGTCTCAGGTTCAGGAGGCAAGGAGGAAGTTCCTGTGGTCTGGGCAGCACCCTATTAGGTCTTCAGAGATGAAATTAGACCACTTCAGACAAAGGGGACACCTGTAGCCCCAGTCTGATCTTTGTCGCTGGCCTGGGAAGAAGAGCCTTCTTGGTGAGGGGTCCCTCTGGTCATCACCAGAGAAGGAGATGTAGGAAGGTGTAGGAGAGGGTGTAAGAAGGAAGATGGGGGAGGTTCCCAGTCTGTCACCCCACAAAAGAGGAGTCCGGCGCTGCAAACAGGAAGCATTATATCTTTGTGATAATTTCTTCAGGTTCTCGGGAGGGGTTAGCCATGAACATGGAGGAGGGCATGAACTTGTCTTTTGAGCAGTGAGCAGAGGGATGTGGGTGTCTGCAGGGCCGGGTGGGAGAGGAGAGTACCCAGGAGCCTGCCTCGTGGGAGGATGGAGGGTGCAGGACACCAGTGTGTGTGTGTGTGTGTGTGTGTGTGTGAGTGTGCGCGCGCGTGTGCGTGTGTGTGTGAAAGAGTGACTGGACAGCAAAGGGCATGCTGCCTTCACGACCCTGGCTCCCCAGCTTCCTCAATGTCTCAAGACCCCAGTCTGCACACAGCGAGGGGAAACTACTGGCCACTCCGGCTGACAGGTGGTACTCACCTTAGGGAGAAGGAAAAAACCAGCGCTGTTCAGTGACCAGAGGAGGGCGACAACACCTTGCCTTTCGTCTCCTAAGAGCCGTTCTTTGGGTCGGGGAAGAGCACGGTTTAGGATTTCCAGGGCACAGCTGGTATTCTCAGGGCAAGAAAGGCTTTGTTCTTCTGCTGCAGGTGGAGGAGGGGAAGGTACCATTCTTTACAGCAAAGCAGGAAGTTTCTTCATTCCTGTCTCCAGCCTTTCGATAGGAAGGTGTTGAAGCCTTTTTATGTGCTTAGTTGGCGACCGCCTAAGGGTCCCCCTGCCTTGTTCTGTGGGAACTGCAGGTGTACATCCGGACTTCTGAGATGCCCTGAGGCTCCCCTTGGCCTGGGCTGCCCCAAGGCAAGCACCTCTCACTGCTTTCTGGGCTGGCTAATTCCCCTTCACTCTAAGCCAGCTCCCTTTCCCTACGTTTTCTGTTTTGTTTTGTCTTTTTCTTTTTTTTTGTAGTAATACTTATATGACATAAAACTCACCATTTAAATCACTTTAAGTAACCAATTCAGCAGCATTTAGAACATTCAAAATGTTATGCAATCAAATCCTTGTCAACTGCTCATCTACTTTCTGCCTCTATGAATCCACCTCTTCTGGATATTTCCTATAAGTGGAATTGTACAAAATATGGTCTTTTGTATCTGGTTTCTTTGGCTTAGCATAGTGTCTTTAAGGTCCATGCATGTTTAGTGTTGCTATGACTTTGTGACATTAACATTTGTCAAGTGGAGCGCGCGGTGCTGACGGTGAGTCCCTCGTTCTACAGACCAGAGGAGCAAATGAAAGAGAGAAGTTCATTCCTCACGGGTCCTGGAGGAAGTGCACGGCATGCCTCAGGGGGCCGTGTGCGGAGGTCAAGGGAGGGTGCGGCCAGAGAGAGGCAAGACCGGGGGCACACGCCTTTATTAGTTTGCATACAGAATGCAACATTACAGGAAGAATTAGTTTAGAAAAAAGCTCTTGGAAATAAAACTATGTAAAATGATGGGATGATAAAGTTGAAGATTGTTCTAGGAAGAACAACAAAAAGAGTAAGAAGGAAGTAAAGATACGTGACTATTCTAAGAGGCTGACTAGCCACTAGGAAAAAGGCACTTACCAAATGGCGCACGTATTTGAAGGTAAATAAGTGTCACCAAGAGCCCAGCATGATAAATGGGGGAAAATCCATATCAAGGCACATCACTGTAAATATTATTGCCACAAGGATAAAAAGAAAATCCAAAAGGCTACCAGGGAAAGAAAGAGAAAAAAAATACAGCAACAACAGATCAGACACAAAACAGCAACAAACACACTGGCAGGCGACTTCTCTATAGCAATGCTGGAAGCTGAAGGACATGGGGGACCTTCTCCTCAAAATTCTGGGAGAAAATTGTTTCCAATCTTGAGTCCCTCTCCCAGACGTTGCTCATGTAGTACAAGGTAAAATAAAGATATTTTGGGAGAGAGAGAGGTAAAGGGTGCTGTGTGAGGAGGACAGCTGTGCAGCGGGTCTGGGAGTCAAGAATGTGGGAACAGAAGAATGGGGAGCTCCGCGAGGGGCCCCAAAGGGAAAAGGGAACAGAGGAGGATCTGATAAAATGGCTTGGCAGTATAGAGATTTTAACTGAGGATGTTTTACCGAGCAATTGGAGTTCGTGGGAAGACTAAGCTATAGGTTTAAGACATGATTGAATTAAAAAGAGACAATTATTAACTCCAAGAAAAACAAAATAGAAGAAAGCAGATGTAATCATAGTTACCACTTAGCTCAACAATAAACACTGTCAGAGTAATAAATTCTAAAATGGACTTAAAAGCTAAAAATTAGGATGGAAGGAGCAGAAAGGGGTACAATATATGATCTCAAATTTTAATATAGGTAATAGGAAGTCAATAGATAATGTTTTAAATTGCTGAATTAAGAGCGACATAGTAAGCAGACAATAAGTGTTGGTTATAATCATTATTTCCTGGAGTTCTAGTAGCTGCTTTATTACGGGAGGCTGTGAATGTGTTATCTAGTGGCTTATCACACCGCTGTCGCCACCTGGCTTCCCTAGTGCGCCTCTGCTTCTAGTGGTTTCCAAGTGGTTGGCCAGTGGTTAATGGTGTTGCCGCTACAATTCTCTTCCTGTTCACAGAGCAGGGTTGACAGGAAGGGATCCAGGGGACCAGACAGTCAGGAAAAGATGGGCAAGCGTTCCTCCACCTTTTGGCCACATCTGAGCATGACTGGATTGTAACTCACAAGGATATGACTTTTTGTGGCATTTTGCAAGGTGAAGGGGATGAAAACCTATTCTCCCATTTTGAAAACTTGAGATGACCTTTGCGCAAATGAGAGTCCTTGGGGATCACACTTGTTGAGCAGAACTGAAACCCAGCGGTGAACTGAGTGTTATTTGAGAGCGTCCCCTGTGGCACAAGGGAGCCGCAGGAATGTGCACGTGTTAACCTAGACAGCAGAACCGAAGCCACGACAGTGAGCCTCCTGTAAAGGAGGCCTGACAGCATGTGACTCCCATGAGTCCTGAAAGTGAATACTGACGCAGTAGCCTTGCGCCCATGGCCCGTGGTCCACAGTAGTGGAGTTGAGAGAGGAGAGATTCTGGGTTGTGCCAGAAGGAGCAGAATTAGGATGTGGCAGGAAGGGACAATGATAGTCCGGTTGGGTCCAGAACTGCCAGCAGGATGGGGAAGGTTGGGAGTCGGAGACTTTGGGTAGCCTGAGCACTGTGTGCCTCCAGTGGGAGGTGAGGTGAGTGCTGTTTCACTTGAACAGTCTGCTGCTTGGTTTGGAGGCTGAAATCCAAGTGCTCTGAGAAGCCTCCAGAATCAACCAGATTGGTACGTTGTCTGTGCCAACTCAAGAGTATGGCTCTCCTTCCCAAGCCTGGAGCCACAGGGACCTCCCCATCCAGACTCCGGCAGGGAGGGGCCGTGGGCTCCACATAGTGAAGGCGGGATGGGAAAAGGTGAGGCAAATGACAGAACCAGGTGGTGCCGAAACCCTCCAGAGAGGCATCAGCTCTGCCCAGCCTCCCTGCACTTCCACCTGTATTGATTTGTTTAGGCTCTCAGTGCTGAAGAAATCAGGGTGGATGAGTTCTCTTCATGGCCACCTGCCCAGTTCCCACCCTCCCTCCGTCCAGCCACGGGCATCTCTTTGTGGTTTATCTGGCTGTGTCTTGGAAGTTTCCACTCTTTTTTTCCTGCTTGATCTTTTGACTAATTCAGATTCATAAAAACATATTTTGCTATTGAAGACTAAAACAGACGCTGGGGGACTTCTCCATGGGCAGAACTTTGGTCAAAGGGCCAGGTGGGGCAGCCCAGACAATTCATGCTAACTTAGCAATCATTTGCACTGCTCAGCTAGAATTGAACATCCTTCACTATATCCCAAAGACCAGAGAGAGGTCCTTAGGTTCAAAGTGATCTAGAAGCACGGAGCACTCTGATGCTTTTAATATAATTTTTTCTGATATAATTTAATATATGTTTTTCTTTTAACATAAACAAAACTGGAAAACACAGTGTTTGCCAAAGATCCACTGATTTTCTTCAAGGATTTTTTTTAAAGAGTGCATTTTTTTTTAATTGAAGTATAGTTGATTTACAACGTTGTGTTAGTTTCCGGCATACAGCAAAGTGATTCAATTATACATGTACATGTATAGATATTCTTTTTCAGACTCTTTTTCATTATAGGTTATTACAAGATACTGAATATAGTTTTCTGTGCTGTACATTAGGTCCTTGTTGTTTACCTATTTTATATATAGTAATGTGTATCTGTTAAATGCAAGCTCCTAATTTATCCCTCCCCCCAACACTTTCCCCTTTGATGACCATAGTTTGTTTTCTATGTCTGTGAGTCTATTTCTGGTTTATAAATAAGTTCATCTGTGTCATTTTTTTTTTAGATTCCACATGTAAGCGATACCACATATGTGTCTTTCTCCTGACTTACTTCACTTAATATGATAATTCTAGGTCTGTCCATGCTGCCACAAATGACATTGTTTTAATCTTTTCATGGCTTAGTAATATTCCATTGTATATATCTACCACATCTTTATCCTTTCATCTGTTGATGGACATTTAGGTTGCTTCCATGTCTTGGTTATTGTAAATAGTGCTGCTATGAACATTGGGGTGAGTGTATCTTTTTGAATTATAGTTTTGTCTGGATATGTGCCCAGGAGTGGGATTGCTGGACCATATGGTAACTTTATTTCTAGTTTTTTAAGGCAACTGCATACTGTTCTCCATAGTGGCTGCACCAATTTATATTCCCACCAACAGTGTAGGAGGATTCCTTTCTTTAAGGGATTTTAACTCTTCATTGTACAGATTTGACTTCTTGGTTCCTTACTTACTCTTCACCTGAAAATTCCTTATGGCAACAGTGAAGGTGGGTGCCCACCTGATAATATTTTTTGGAGAAGACCTGTCATCTTATGACCTTGCCATTTTATGACCTTGGAGGTTATGACTATTAATCCAGATAAAGTCAGAGAGATCTGCAGAGTCTAATAAAATGTCATTTTGATGGATTCACATGGATTCATGGATTGTAGGGAGACTCGGAAAAGATTTCATAAAAGAAAAAAGTGAACAGTCAAATCCCATCAAGTGGTTGCCAGTCTGGTTTTGAGTTGCGACAATAATCATTATATTAAAGAATGAGGTGGGGGAGGGTGTAGCTCAGTGGTGGAGTGCATGCCTAGCATACACAAGGTCCTGGGTTCAATCCCCAGTACCACCATTAAAAATAAGTGAATAAATAAACCTAATCACCTCCCCCCCAAATAAAAATAAAAAGTAAAATTTAAAAAAAAAAAGAAAGAAAAGAATGAGGTAATGTGTAACTCGAATTCAAGCAACTTAGTCAGTGAGATCACCCTGTCCAATTGTGGTTAAGTTTAATCCATTAGAACCACTTTGCTAATAAGTGCATTTTGCAAGTAGAAATGTCCCTTTAGCTGCATGCCTGATGTCAAGAAAATCGATTCAGTCCTTTTATATGAGTTGAGTTAATTTGAGCCAGACAAGTGTGTCACAGTGAATTAATTTGTCACCAAGATGGTTGGGAAAAATCAACCTCCTGTGACAAGCGTAGCTTATAACTCCAAGTGAACAAACACCATTTTCTATGATAAACATCCTTGCAAATGTAGTTACATAAAAAAAAAATGTTAGTCTTAAGATTACAAGTCAAAATCCTTGGTACTGTAAGAATAAAACTTTCAATATCACAGCAAAGCTCTTGCACTTTTTAGCAGACTAGACAGGAATTCAAGTCTGATGACAAGATACAGAAGAATATGGATAGAATTAGCTGACGTTATTTGTTCCCAGATGTGTAAATATTCACCATTATTTCCTTTTCTACCTAATAAGATTTAATGACTACCCCAGGACACGTTTTTTCAGAGCACCTGTGTCAACAACTCCTCGTATGTTCAAGATTCTTCTTTAGCAACGACTGAGTCTTGGGGATCCTGCTTCCTCCCCCATTTTCCAGCCAAAGCCAAGTGAAAGAATTTGTAGGTTATGATCTCTCTTTCCACAACCCCATTCGGAAGGTATGGACTTAGCTTCATGTCGGCGTGGTGCCTACGGAAGATGGCTCTGTTTCTCCTCGTCCTGGAGACCCACAGTTTCTGTTCTCACATCCTGCCAGAATCTCTGGTCAATTTGTAAAATGACCAGTTGAAAGGAAACCTCAAAGTTGGCTTGGAAATCCACTAATTGATTAGAATTACTTACTTGTTTCCTTAGAGGGTATTACAGATCGATTGTGTCCTCCAAGAGAGATAAATTGAAGTCCTAATTTCCAGGACCTCAGAATATGATCTCTTTTGGGAGTAGGGTCTTTGCAGATTTATCCAAGTTAAGATGAGGTCATTAGGTGCTCGCTTTGGCAGCACATATACTAAAAAAAGATGAGGTCATTAGGGTGGGTCCTAATCCTGTGAGTGGTGTCCTTATAAAAGGGGGAAATTTGGACACAGATGCACACAGAGGGAAGATGATTGAAGAAACACAGTGAGAACACCATGTGAAAACGGAGGCAGAGATTGGACCGATTGCACCTACTGATGCAAAGGACTCCAAGGATGGCCAGCTGCCGCCAGAAGCTGGAAGAGGCGAGGAAGGGCTCTACCCAGAGTCTCACAGGCAGGACAGCCCTGCTGACATCTTGACTGCAGACTTCCAGATTCCAGAACTGGGAGAGAATAAATTTCAGTTGTTCGAAACCACCCAATTTGTGGGACTTTGTTATGGCAGGTCTAGTGGGTCTTTTAACCTAGGGATGACTTAGAATTGAGAACAGAGATTATAAAGCACGCCAAACCCATGGTATCACTACTGTGTGAAATCTGGGAATAATTTGTGGGTGTTGGTATTTGTCTTAGCCTGCATCCCCCCTGGAAAGCAGAGCTGCAATGATGGCGTTTGGGCAGGTAATTGATTTTGGTGAGGAGCCCCAGGGAATAGGAGTAAACCAATAAAACTGGGTGCACAACTGAGTTGGTTATTGCTGTGGGTAAGTGAGGCTTCATCCATCAAGAACCTCTGAGGAAACTTGTGGAATTGTCTGCCCAAGGAATGGTAGAGGAGAGCACTGAAACACGGACTGGCTTCCTTCTCCCACCGGATTTCCCCTGCACGACATCAAACCCCCTCACTTCTGGGTCTGTGCATGTATGAATGCAGAGCGATTCACAGGTTCCCTTGCACTGGGTCTGAGAAGCAAGACAAGGGTGAAAAGCAAGAGGAACTGAGGATGAGAGATGCTGTGAGGCCTCACCTGTGCAAAGATGGTGGCTGCAACAGTGACTAGTGCAAAAGGTGGGCTGAGAGGATGGGCAGTGGGGCACAAGAGTTATCCAGAAGGATATGGAGAATTTGGCTTATTAGCATACTGAGTAATTAATTTGGATTTTAAGCTAAAAAGTGCAAGAGAATTTTAGTCTATAAACAGCACTGGATCATTTAGAAGCACTTAACCATCATGTTTATAAACATTATTAGATCTGTAAGAATTATTTAAGCACTTGGAAAATTTGTTTGGTTTGCCATCAACTGACTCACTTCAAAAAGGAAATTGAGTATGTTGGGTTTATCAATGTAGTTGAAATATTTTAAGGGATTTAATTAAATTGTAAAATTATCCTTAAAATTTTCTATGGGATTTTGAAAAATTTAGAAATAGAACTCATTTCTAAATTGAACTTGAAACCAGGCCTTTGAATGATTTGAATATTAACTTTAAATACCAAAATAGCTCCTGAATGTTCTTTTCTGTACAAAAAAAAAAAAAAAAAAGCCTAGAAGCTGAAAAAAATTCACTAAATTACATCTTCTAATCCTGTGGAAATCATCATTCTTTCCTATACTGTTCATCTGAAAGGTGGGCTCTCCAAAACTGGGATAAATATAACATAGCCATTTAATTTGGAACTTAAATTTTGTTTTTGTTGGGGTTCTTTGGCTGCAAACAACAGAAAGCAGTTTTGACAAAGCAAAGGGAATTTACTAGAAGGATTCTGGGTAGCTCAGGGAGTGAGTGAAAAGCCTGGGAGCCAGCCTCTGAAACGGGTAAGAGTCTTGTTTGCTCTGTGCTTGGGGGCGGGGTGCGCAGACGTGCCCCAGGCAGTCAGTCGCAGGTATCAGAAGTCACTCTGGCTCTGGCTCTTGTCTGCAGAAAACGGTATAATACTGGGAGTTGGGTGTTTACAAGATCCACGGAAAGGCCAGAGAAGTGGGCTCTAGAACACCACCAGATGAGTCACCTGCCAAGGGAGTGCTAACTGTGCCACAGCTACGAAGCCGGAGGCTCCTTCCAGCTGTCCTTCCTCCCCCATAGCCTCACCTTTCGTGGTACCAGAGCATCCGAGTCTCCCGCAGTCTCTCCTGGTCTAGGATGACTGCAGCTCAAGCCACTTTCTCCTGCCGTGCACTGGACAGTCGTCCTCACCACCTGGGGCCAGCCCAGCGCCCTCAGCTCAGGCCTGACTGACTTAGTTGTGATTGATTCACTGCTGCAGGACAACTTCATTGATACCTTGGGATATAAAACAATGACTGTGTGGGTCACGGATTTTGTGGGCCAGCAATACAGACAGGCACAGAGGAGGAAGGGGCTTTCTGCTCTACGGGTTCTGAAAGACTACAATGGCTAGATTCTGGAGTCACTGGAAGGCTTCTCTGCTCACATATCAGATGTCGCTCTGAAGGATGCCCAGAGTTCACACATGTGGTCTCTCCAGGATGCCGTCTTAGGGCAGTGGAACGTCACACGTGGACGCTCAGTTCTCCAAGGGCACAGGTTCCAGGGAGCAAGATGGAAGTCCAAGGTCAAAGTGCCAACAGAGCTTATGTCTGGTGAGAAATCACCTCCTCATTGAATGGCCATCTTCTTGCTGTAACTTCACACGGCGGAAGGGGCAGGGGAAATTTCTCAAGCCTCTTTCATAAGAGCACTGATCCCCTTCACGAGGGCTCCACCCTCATGAAATAATCACCTCCCAAAGGCCCAGCCTTCTAATGCCATCGCCTTGGGGGTTAAAATTTCAACATGAATTTTGGGAGACCAAAACACTTAGCCTATAGAACCCACCTTCTCCCCAAGACCCCCATAATAGGCTACCCCCAAACCCCTGGGCCATCTGGGCCTCCAACCTTTGAGGCCCAATTCCATAGCCCAGTCCAGCCAGGACCGAGCACTGAAGCCCCCTTCCTCGGAGTTCTCATCTGGAACTTCCCCGCCTCCCTCCCGGGTGGTGTTGAGGTCTTAACATGGATGTCCTCCCTGCAGGCTCAGGAGGCTTCCCAACAGGGAGGGGTGCTTTTAGTTGAAGGACCACGCTGTTTATCTCTTTTCCCAGCTCTTGGCCCTGTTGCTGGGATATAGGAGATCCTCACTCCCTATTTGTTCACTGAGGGAGTAACTGAAGTGATTTTAAACTGTCCTGGTTTTGCAGGTCAGGAAATGGAGGCACGGAGGGAGGAGAGGCCTGATCTGGGCTCTGGGTGACGGACAAACTTTCAGGCCGACACTTGCTGAATCGCTGATGGTCTTGGTCTCCAGATGGCCCTCATTTCTGATTGCCTGTGTCAGTTGGAACAATGAGGCCCAAGGATCAGATTCAAACCGCGGTTGCAAGAGAGCTCAGCCTTTGTAAACTCAGCATCTCTTTCTCCTGAACACAGTCGGTTCCTGTTCATTTCATTCCTTCCCTGACTCTGACGGAAGTTTGGCTCCAGGTGCCTCTGCGAGTCCGGGTCTTGGAGGCAGAGTGGACACTGCTGGCCCAACAGTGCAGAGAGGATCCGAGACCCACCTGCTGGGGGTCAGAGCTGCTGGGTGCAGAATTCTCCTGCAGGGGCCGCCTGCCAGGGGCACGAAAGGCTCATTCCGCATCTTCCTCACGTCCTCTAGCTTTCCCGCTTGGTGGGTGTGCTTTGCATTCGTCCAGATTGATGTCAGCTCTTGGTTTCCAGAAGGGCAGGTTGTGAATTAGGGGAGCTGGCGGGGGTGCGCTGTTAGAGACACTGGTCAGAACAAATAGCTCTTGGGGGTAAATACGTAAAACCCAAATTGAGTAACATTCTAATTCATATGAAAACAAGCCCCTGGGAAGCTGGTGCCAGATGAGGTAAGTGGAAAACATGATGTCATTATTCAGCAGGACGCTCTCTCTCCCTGGCGCCGCTGCCTCCCTCCCTTCTTCTCTGTGTCTCCTCTTTCTATCACCTCTTGTCGCCTCCCTCCCTCTCCCACTCCCTTCATCCCAGAGCTCCCCTCTCCGCTCTCACCACCACTCCTGGGGGACAGCTTCTCCCCTTCCTCGGGGCCTTGACAAGGCCCATGGAGGGTATCCTCCTCCTTGAAGATAAACTCAGTCTCAGTGAGATGCTAACGATTGACAAGGCATGCAATCTGTTGGTTTCCGAGGGCACTTTATTGGCCTTTTGACATATGATAAGCATCTCCAAGCCCCCTCCCCAAAGGGAAGGGGTCTCTAATAGCGGGACTTCTGTTCTCATCCTGTGAGTGGGTGGGTGCTTTTTGTGTCTGGCCCTATTCTGGAGTCTTTGCAATCACATCCCATAGACCATACCTACGAGGCTGGCAAATTCAGAATTCAGCTGAGTAGAAGCGTGTGGGGAAGTGGGAAAGGAAGGGACCAGGATAACTCAGCCCAGAAGCCAGTCTGGTCCGTCTTGTGGGCCTGTGGGGCCGCTCACTGCCCCTCCGGCCTGGAGCAGGTGGTCAGCAGACTCGAGAGGATCCTTTGTCTCCCCTTGGTCCAGTCAGATCTCATTGTCCTCTCCTCCAGGCCTTTCAGCATCTGCTGGCTGCTTTCTCCTCAACAATCCCCCATCTGCTGCCCAGGCTTCTCCTCCTCCCAGCACCCCCGATACTCCCTGCACTTCCTAGTAATCCCATTACCAGGCATTTGATCAAATTGTGGGTGCACAGCCTACCAGGGGCGGCAGATGGAAGGCACCAGAGTCCTCAAGTGAAGAGCTGACTTGGGAATTCACCTAAGTCAGACTGGAGATGCTCGAAGCCCAGGAGCAGCCACGGTGGATAAATTTCCAACTCCCCTCACCCAGCTGTGAGGTCCTTTAAGGCAGGAGCAGGTCCATTTTGATCATTCTGCATCCCAGCTCTCAGGTGCTTCGCCAGCCATGTTTAGTGTTAACCCTGTCCTGTCCTGCCTGAGGCTCTAGTTGCCAAGGAGACTTGCTCAGAAGGAACCTCTTGTGGGCGCTAGAGCCATCCATCCTGGTGTATGTCCACCTTAACTCCGTCTTGTTAAGTAATCTTTCACAATAGGCGTGTGTGCAGGACTTCATAAGGTGGTGGGTACACTTCTGGACCCCTCATCTCACAGGCTCATCTCAATCATGCAACGGATACAGGGCAGGGTCCACACTCCCCGTGATGCCGGTGGGCAGCGGAAGGACCCAGAACTCCTGTCTCCTGGCCCTAAGGTCTTCTTGCCACGACACATACATGTGCCCCAAACCTTTTTCAGCATATTTCTGCTTCCCACAGTCCGCCTCACTGGAGAGTGAATCCACTCTCCTTCCCTCTGTCTGGACCAGCCCGCCAGGCTGGAATTGGGGCTCTTTAGTCTAGCCTGGCATCGAACAACCAGCCCTGCTTTTCTTAGCCAGCTGCTTGAATTTCACAGTCATTATCCGGGGACCCTCTCCTTCTCAGCCAGAATCCCCACTGCTGCTCCCATATCCTCCTCAGCACAGCAGAGCCTGTCTTCTGGCCCAACCTGAGAATCAGCCCTCTCCTTAACCCTGCTCCCCCCACTCCGCCCTTTTGACACTGGTTCTGTGAGTATTTTCCAGTAAGTTCTTAGCATCTTGAGAAATCTAAAAATAATACACCTCCTCCCACTATTCTGAACTATTAACCCCTCTGTCAGAGTATGGGGTTTGTATGTCAAAGCCCTAATTAAAATTGCCTAATGTTCCTTCATAGTTGACTTCCCTACCCAGCAGAAGAGAGCTGGGGGTGCGGGGAGGAGGGGCAGATTACAGGGAGAGGCTGTAAGTTTTATTCAACAGTGGTCATTGTTTCTTCCTCATACCCCACTCTTCCCCCCACATCCAGCAGGAGGGAGCTGGGGGCCATGGGGGCAGGTTACAGGAAGATGAAGGATGCTCTGGGCAAGTGAGTGCACAGCGGGGGCAAAGTGCCCCTGGTGGACACCTAGAGTGACAGCTCCATGGGGCTGCTTCATCCTGGGTGGTCGCTGAAAGCCTGTCCTCTCTCAGTTGTGAAGGAGATCAGAATCCACACCCCGCCCCCAAAGTATGCCACTTTGGCATAAAGATTATTTTGAGCTGAAGGCAATGGAGAATCCAAAGATGCAGAAGGAAACCTTGGGGCTGCTTCCTTTATCTGATTAAAAGCAACGAATTCTGGGAAAGAAGGCTGCCATAAATCCCTTCTTCAGGACAGCTCCACCCCTCAGAAGGGAGAATGCCAGTAAAATCTACCCCAAGTCCCTCCTCTAACGGGGGTTTTGAGGCCCTGATGGAGATGGAAAGCTTACGCATATTTGAATAGACAAACATCACAAACTATCTTGATTGTTCTCTTAAAACTCATTTACTTTTTACTAAACCCATAAAAGCCTTTTCTTTCCCCTCCCTTTCCCCTACTAGAGGTATATAGTCCTCTGACTTCAACTACATTTGACCCTTAAGCGACATAGGCATTAATCTGCCTATAATTTATGGTTGGCCCTCCACATTGTGGTTCCCCTGCATCCATGGATTCAACCAATCCTGGACTGAGTGGTACTGTAGTGTTTACTACGGAAAAAAATCCTACAATGAAAAAGAACATGGAAAGTTTTATATGTATATATAACTGAATCGCTATGCTGTACACCAGAAACTAACAAAACATTGTAAATCAACTATAGTTCAATTAAAATAAAATAAAATAAAATAAAGACCTCTGTGAATAAGAACTCCACAGTTCAAACCTGCACTGTTCAAGGGTCAAATGTATTCAACAAGCCAGTTGCTTCTTTTGTTGGCTCCCATGTGTACACAAATAAACTTTTTCCTCTTGTTAATTTGTCTTTTGTCGATTTAATTCACAGACCCCAGCTTAAGAACATAAGAGGGGAGGGGAAAAGTTTTTTGTCTCCAGCAGTTGTATGTCACAATGTGGAGAGTGACAGCCAGCAGCCTGGACTCTGGTCCCAGGTGTGAAATCTTTGGTCAGCAGCGAGAGTCCCTTCCCAGACCCCCACCTTCCCGTAGGGACACCCCACTCACCATCTGTGGACTAATGCAGATGATTCCAACACAGGAGGGCACAGTTTTTTGCTGCCTGTTATCTCAGCCCCCCAAGTGATATTTAGCTTTCATCTCAGGTAGTTTACAGAGGTGGACTTACATGTAATAATAACAACAACAATAATAATAAACTTTTGGCTTCATAATCTTTACACACAATGATCCATACTCACAATCGTTATTTTCCACAGCATCCCTGAACTGGAAATACAGCTATTAAAATGATTAAAATCAAGGCCTCTGCCAAGTGAGGGTTTGTCACCATATCCCAGTCCGAATGTTTCAAACCCATCACTTGTTTGGTCCTCATTAAACCTGTGTAGTGCTGCGAGTCATGTAAACAGTTAAAAAGAAGCATTGCTCTTTCCCGGGGAGGTCAAGGGCTGACCCCACCACCGTAGGGTAGTGGTGTCCTCAGGCAGGAGAGATAATGGGGACAGCTGGCTTCTGACTCTCGTCTTTTGCCATCACTCTTGCCTTTGGTTCAAGAAAGACCATTTGCACTGCAAATCAGGGCCGGGAGTTAGAACCGCCTTGGGGTTACTCCAGGGCTAGTTACCTAATAAACAAATTCCCTCGAATGGAAAACCCCTCAGGGTGCCTGGACTCTCAGACATTCCTGTGGGAGTCCTCCTTGGTCTCCTGCTCTCGTTACTAAGGCAGCTGGTGGGAGCCCTGGCCTCTGGGGCGGGTCTGGGCAGAGGCCAAGATTTGCAGGTGGGGCTGAGGTCTGTTTGATGGAAGACAGGACTGAGCTGGCCCTGAGAGTAGGCAGTTCTGAGCTTGCTTCTGATTGGTCAGCCCAGCCCAGGCCCCTCCCCTGGAAGAGTCAGCGCCTGGGACTCTTCCGGGAATTCAGGCCGTGAATATTGATGGCCGATCTGTTCCTCCCGATGGTTTGTACAAAAGAAATGTCTCCCTCAGGCTGGACGGAAGCAGGTGAGAGAGTAAGAGATGGGGAGACACTGAGGCGATTGATTTTGGCTGGCGGTCCCCACAGAGGGGTGTGACGAGACAAGGGAAAACAAAAATCACACGAAGCAGCTGGGAGGCTTTCCCCAGCAGGCAGCCGGAGGTGTTCCCAGTGAGCGCGCCCTGCTCGGACCCGCCCTGGGCGTCCAGGCCGGACCCCTGCTTTGCCATTGCAGGCAGAGTGGGCGGCGGAGGCTGGCGCGGTCGGGACAGCTGGTGGGCCGCGCGATGGTCGCCCCGCAGCCAGGCCGGGTGTTCCTAAGTCTAATGTCCACCTCACAGAGCCTCATCCCATAACCTAGCAGGACCTCCCCCTCCCTCTATGAGGTCAATAGACTTTCTTTCCAGAAGAGAAGAGCCAAGGAGATGGCCTGTTTCTCACTTGCACAGCAGGGACTCTGGCTTAAGCCCCAGAGAGCAGACAGGCTGGGCCCACTCCGAGGCAGGTGGGGAGGCCCTGCTAGGAGGCCGTTTACCCCAGGGGACTGAGCCTTCCCCTTCCAGTACTGCATGATTAAGCCAGAGGAGAGACAAGAAATGCTGCCCCGTGGCTCCTGCTACCACGGGGCCAGCTTAGCCCTCTGACTACTGGGCCTGGGAAATGTGGCGATACTGTTTTTAGAAGGAGAAATGGTCAACCTGGGCTTCACTACCAAGGAGCGATGCGCTACAAGGTTTCAGATTAGTAACCAGGCCAACTGAGGAGGCAGCATCTGTAGTACTGAAGGTTCCCAGTACGGAAGGAAGGACAGTCAAGCTCTGGGGCCCCACGTTTGCTGGGGTTTCTGATCTGAATGTTCTTCCTCCAACCTCCCCACCCGTTCATATTCTCTCCTGCTCTGATCTCTTCTCCTGGGACGGATTTCAGAATCTCTGTCCCGGAAAAGCACTTTTCCCAGAGGGCCCTTCCCCACCTCTCCCTGTGGAAATCCCCCCTTTGCTCTCAGCCCAGTTCAACCTCCTTCATCAACTGGTCATGGATCTTCCACCTGGTTTGCATGCATCTCTCTTCCTTTGAAGAGAGGTTCTTTTAGGGGAGGCAAAACTTCACCTCTACACATCTTAGGTTTTCAACTGGGACTCAGACAGAAAGATTAACAAGAGAAAACAGTTTATTAATATGAAGTGCACATCACTGGGGAGATCCCAAAATGAAGAGTAACTCAAAATCATGGCTTAGACTCTGGCTTATGTAGCATCTTCAACAAAGGACAACAGATCTGTAGAGAAATGTCAGGACAAAGGAAAGCAGGTTCAGGCTTCCAAGGGCGGTAAGTGGCAGGAAGGTAAATGAATGGGGGGAAATAGAGTGAGGTTTGTCAGAAGGTTCCTCTGGTGCCTTCTCTGGGCTGGTAAGAGTCTGCCTCTAGTAAAAGGAAAATTTCGATCCTCCCTTTAGGCAGAAAAGAGGACAGGTAGGGAGAGCTTTCTTGCACTTGCTGCTTAATTGCCTTCAGTTCAATATAACTTTTACGCCCACGTGGCTTATTTTGAGGTGGCACCTTCAGCTACCTTTCATTCCACTGCAGGCTCATGCTGGTCCTGCCCATCTCACCCAAGCTGGTCTGACCTCTGTCCCTTTCTCCTGGTTCTAACTCTCAGTCTAGCTGGTGAAGGATCTCATGCTAGTGCAATGTGCTGTTCTTTCCAGGTAACGTGGTTGCATACAGGAATGAGAGGACTGGGATTCGAGAGATGTTGCCACTGGCATAGACTGAAAAAGGAGGGTCAATCAGGGGTCTTCTCTATGGTGCTTGGTCCAGCCCATTTGGGGAACATCTGCTACTCTCACAAGAGGTCTAGCCTTCACCATTTTTTTTTTTAAATCTGACTAGGTCTCAGGGTTTTAAGGGGTGAAATGTTGTTTCTGCAATTCTCCATACATGCAGATCTTTGTCATTATGAGTTATCCTAATGAGATCCCTTCCTTTTGACCTAATTTTGCAAGCTCCCTGATGGTGAGGAGGCTTGCCACCTGCCTCCCCCATTAAATCAGTGGCCATTCGTGGCATAGCACCTTCTGCTTTCTGATTCAGATTGAAATTTCCTCTACACGCACGCATGAGGCAGACTCATCTCATTGTCAAGTCTAAAAAATAGATCACAACTCAGAGCGAAAGGATCCAAATGTAAAATGCAGTGTCTGGCACCACTGGTGATAAAATAAATTACCTGTAACCTGGTAAGCAGGTCATCTTGATCCTCCACTCTGTTCTGGTGACTTCAGTGATTGATTTTGCTAAATTCAGATGAAGCAGAGGGACATTCAGGTTCAGAGCTTCGAGTGAAATGAAAGTGGTTGGGCCAAGAGATGAGATAATAAAACCCTTTGCCAGGGCAGGTGAAGAGAAGATCTCTGATTCTTGGTTTCCCCAGGGCTTCTGTTTTGTCCCTCCTGAGACTCGATTCCCCCTCTGGCCTTCAGATTTCCAGAGACACTATTGTATCTGTTTAATAGACATGGTTTTTTTGTTTAGGGCAGTTTAAGTGGGTTTGCAAACAATCTTTAAGACAAGAGGCCAACACTTAGATGATTTGACTTGAAAGAGACCTGCCCCACACAGACTGCATGGGGCCTGGAGTTCTGCTATGAGGGGCACTGCTTTAGTTTGAGTCACCGAAATGCAATATTATTGTTAAAGGCTTAAGGCCCTAACCAGCTCTTGGCATTCTAGAGCTGTGTTGTTCAACAGAAGTATAATGAGGGGAACCTATATAATTTAAAACTTTTGTATTGGCCAGTGACATTAAAACAAGTAAAAAGAGATAGCTGAAGTTAATTTTAACAGTTTATTTAATATAATTTCAAAAATGTTACAATTTTAATATATAATCAATATAAATAATTATGAGTGAGATATTCTACATTCTTTGGGGCGGGTACTAAGTCTTTGAAATCTGGTGTGTATTTGACAGCACATCACGATTGGGACCAGCCACATTTCAAGGGCTGCGTCACCCCATGTGGCCAGTGGCTACTGAACTGAGCAGTGGCTGGAAATCTGGGGTAATAGGACTTGCAGAGGGGAGCTTCTCTAGCCATTGACTGACCTCTGTGCTGCTCAGGTCAGCTCAACCTTGGCAGAGTCGTGGAGGAGATGAAGGTTTTTATACTTGCCTCATTTGTCCACCCAAACCATAAAAATCTTCTGGGCGGGCCCTTTTTCTCCGTATTCATCCTCCATGGGGTCTAGCGCAGTGCTCCATGATGTGGATGGTCACTTGCCCACATCTCCTTCAGCTGTGAGTCTGCCCATCACCCGGTGGCTGTAGGTCTGGCTGCTAAGTGGCTCACAGCTGCTCCTCGGAGAACAGCTTTTGGTGAATGGGTTCTGCTCCCCCACCCCACCCCTATAGCCTTCAACCAATAATTGGCTGACATGGAGGCACAAAAGGCTCATCTTTTCCTCAACGTGGGACCAATTCCATGGTGCAATCTGTGCTCCAGAGCTTTCTGTAGGGTCAAGCTGAAGCTGGTCTCTGGCCCAGACCATGTACTTGCTGAGCATTCTTCCTCAGCCCTAACCTGCGTGCGTTCCATACTCCCCCTCCTCTTTGAGCATCAGTCACTTGCTCAGGATTCCCCATCTCAGGATTCCTGAGAACCAAGCCAAGGCAGTAATGACCAAACTCTGATGGCCATTGGAACCCCCACCACCATATTCTGATGCAACTCAGCATGGCTCACAGTGTCCTTGTTTCTGCCAAGGAATTTCTCAGTCACTTAAACCTCCGTCTTGGTACTGAGCCCATGAATTAAAGTGGAGAAGATGTAAGCCTTGTGTTGGTGCACTTGTTAGCAGCTCTGGGAGACAGAGGGCAGAACGATTGTTGAACAGGAGGTTTTGCTTTTAGACACAAACTTGCCATTCACACATTTGCTCTTTCCCACAGCAGAGCCTGTTTGCGACAAGCCTGCCAACTAAGCCTGTCGGAAGGAGCTGGGTGGAGTAGGTGCTCCGAGGGCCGATCCGATCCCACGGTAAGGACCCTGAGGCTGGTGTCGTTCTAATGCTGAGATGCTCCTCCTGGTTCCTGAGTGGAACGGAGACAGTCACTGCTCACAAAATGAAATGAGCCAGATTGCCGCTGAGCCGCCCAGCCAGACCCCTGGGCCAGGGAGACTGGGGCTGCGGGTTCAGTCCTCTGGTGGGTTAGGCTCTGTTTCCTGACTGTGGGTTGTACTCAGAACCCTGCCACATTGTCATTCCCATGGGAATTAGGCACTGGGCGCTGAAAGGTGTCAAGGCATAAGCATGCTAACACACCTGTTAGTCAAGAACGTGCAGAGCAAGAAAGAGACATTAGTGAAGACAAAGTAACTTGAACTCTGAGATCTTGAATGTCAAAATCTGGAAGGGTTTTATGTGGTCTTAGTGAAGTTCTTAGTGTAAAAAAGCAAAATCGAAGTCTTAAGGGTCAACATGGTCCTACACGCAGGCAAGAACACAGCTCTGTACTCACACCACAGGCCCGCCAGGAGGTTCTGACACAAAGACCCCCCACTGGTTTGATACCAAAACTTCTCAACAGGATTGCTTACCCCAGAGTTGGATTAGTGGGACTAGGGGCGGGGACACCGATGGTGGGCTTGGGACATTTAGGACATTGAAAGGAATAGCCACGGGCTGCTTAGATACAACCCAGCTCAGGCAACACTGTTACTGACCCGGGCCCTTGGACTCTCCAATCAATAGAAACTGATGAGGCCAGATGAGAATTTCAAGCAAGGCTTCTTTATTGGAGCTCATGCTGCAGCACAAGGGAATGAAAGCAAGAAGCAGGTGCCCTTGCTCGCTCCTGGAGAGATGCTGCTTGGGTCCTTAAATGGGGGTAACAACGGGGGTTGATATGTAGGTTGGACAGGAGGCACAGCTTAGGCGGTCTGCCCACCCTCTTGGTGGTGCTGTGTGCAGGGATCATGCCCAGCACCCTGCTTTTGCTCCTGGCATCTCAGAAATGGCAGTTTGCTCGTGGCCTTTTTGTATCCCATTGCTCATAACTGCAGCTTGTACACGCGTGCCGTTAGTTTTAGTCACTTGTAGTTTCTTTGCCCAGGTGCAAGCACTCTGGTAGAGGCTTCCAAGTCCCAGCCTATCTCGGTACCTCCAGCTTCTCTCAGCTCTGATTACTGGAGCTTTACTTGCAGCTTCCTGCCCTGGGACCAGTTTCAATTCTTGTAGGAAGGGGGGAGGGGCTAAGTAAGAAGGGTTGAGAAAACCCAAGTGTATTGCCAGTAGTAGCAAGTGTTCTCTGCCCGGGTCCTGAACACTCTTCACGTTAAATCCCGCTGTTGACACCTGTGGGCGTTGTCTGCCAAGATCCCTTGGCCCTCATCCTTCCGCGCGTGCCACTCCAACTTCCCTCTGCAGCGCCTGTGTCCCTTTGCCTGTGGCCTTTCTCCTGCCATTGGAGCCTGTTCTGCTGCTGTGCAGGAGGCAGGCTAGAGGTGCTGGGGAAGTAACAGCCCAGGAGCCTGGTCAGCCGCCAAGGACAGGCAGGGTAGGAAAGCCCTAAGCTGGATGTTCCGCTCTGCTTGATGGAGCTCCCCACTGGGATAAAGCTGCTTTGCCCACAATGGTGACAAGCATCCTTTACTGGCTTCCTCCTCTTCTTTATCACGTCCCCATCAACATGTCAGTGTCTCCTAAGGTCATTCCTCCCACCTCTAAGTTACTTGCACTTGATTCTCTGTTTTAGGGTTTTCTCCTGAAGGAAACTAAGCCAGTGCCCCATCCGACTTTCCTTACTGTACAGATTGGACACCAAGTTAGGCAGAAGCTGTCTGACCAAGGACCAGCCTTGGTCAGAAGATTTTGAGTTGGTTCCAAGAAATGGTTTGAAATCTACAAATATGAACACCAGGCCTGACCTAGGTGATGCTGGAATGACTTCCCTGATTACCATTCGGGGTAGGTTCTCCCATCTCCTCCCCTCTAACTGCAACCCCTAAAAACGCAGGCCATCATGGGTGCAGGCAGAAGCCAGCCAGCCTCGGATGACTCAACTGCAGTCAAAGACAGGACCAGATAATACGTAAATAAATGAGGTAATAAGTACATGAACAAACAAATCTGTTCCAATAAAACTTTATTTGGCCCATCTCGATCAAGTGTAATAACGTTTAATAGATTTTTTTAAAACATGAGTAGTCATAGCAATTCCTCTGTGATAACAATTATATATGAACTTCTGGTCAAGATCAGGAGCTTGTTCCTTTACCAAAAAAGTAAAACCGCCCTCTGAGGACAAATGGCTCATGAGAAGCGGTGTACATTTCCTTTTCTTTAAAAAAAAAAAAACCCAAACAAAACCCAAACACTTCATATTTACATATTTGCCATTTAAAAACTGGTGAGTATGATTAATTGTCTTTAAATAATAAGTTTCTAACATGTTGCAGGTTTCACTGTACAAATCCTAGTTAGCTGATTAGATTTAAGGTGCTGTTGAGGTGAGGGTGAACACAGCCTAGGATAAACACAAGGGAATCCTCTGTTTACAGACTGGCTGGACCTCCTGTGGGCATCTTCGGGGAGAGCCAGTGGTGGGGATGGCAGGGCATTTCCAAGGGACTGGTCTCTATGCTTCTGCAGGGGGCCTGCTGTGCCCACACATGATGGCCCCAGGCTGTGTGTGCTAGCATGGCTCTGGGTTTGCCTGCTCCAAACTCATCCAGGCCGCAGCTATGAGGGACATGGTGGTCTCGAGTCCTTTCTTTTGTCGTGGGGTCCCCATGCTGGTGCCTGACCCCTCAGGGCCCTCGCTGTTGGCACCCCACCTTTCATACCCTCCCACTTTTCTGGATTCCTTGTCCCCAAAACCCCTTGCTCTCCAGTGCATTTCTTCAGGGCCTGCTCTATGCCAAGGTTAAGTGGATGATCAGAATCAGGGGCAGTATTGATGAAGCCGGATGGGTCATGGGTGAATCTCCCCTAATGCATCTGCTCTGTGGCAGGCACCTCATTGCTGTCCTCCAAGTAAGCAATTCGTGCTGAGAACATTAGTTCTTAACGGTAGGCTTGGAGAGAGGGTGTGTGTATAGGGGGCGGGCAGGCAGGCTGGAGGGGTTCTTGGAATTGCTGTCTTCAAACTCACCCATGTCTGAAGTTCCCTCGGGAACCAGAGCTGTGTCTTTGTATCTGCGTGTGTGTCAGGAAAGTGCATAGGAAGTTCTGGAGAAGGTGGGTGCCCAGGCCTGGGAGAACGAGTAATTTTACCCACAGACCCCAAACCCAGATTTCAGACCACACAGGAGTGAGGCAAATCCTACGGGGGAGAGGCAGATGGGAATATTTAAATACTTGAGGCGCCAGAAGAAAAATATGCTTGGTGAAGAAGCGAAAGAAACTGGCTCAGTTTCTAATTTCAGAATTCAAGGGACACTGCTCTGAATAAAAAGCACAGGGAGTGGGTCAGATGGTAACAGACAGGGAAGAAACCTCTTGGACCAAGTTTTCTGACCACAAAGCCAGAGTGACCCCAGTAGAGGAAGACATTGTATTGTGGACAGACACCGACCTGGGGGCCAGGAGACTGGGAGTCAAGGCTTGCCCAGACACCGACTAGGCCCTGATCTTATAAGCAAGTCACTTTGCCTCTGCGCCTCACTGTCCTTCCTCAACGGCCAGTTGAGCCTAACTGGGCCAGACGGTTTCAACACCATGCCTGCAAGATTCCTCTGCCCACAGCCACCCAGGTGGGGCCTGCAGACTGCTGTTTAAGACATGTTTCTTCCCTGTGCACCACTATTTAGAAAAACGCAAGGGCCTCTTCTTTGCTGGGAAAAGGATCAACCCCCAAACTAGGCTCCTGTTCAAACCTGCTCCCAGAGGTTAAAGGCTAGTTATTAAGGCAGTTTAAGAAATGGACATTCCTCTTGCTCCTCGGATCCTTCTTATGTTCTGCTAACCCCGAGGCAGCAGAGAGGGGCGGATGGGGTAGTGGAGGTGCCAAGGAGGCAGCCCCCTCCTGCCAGGCCCGGCTTTCCCGGCATGATCTCCAGGATGGCCTGGAGCGCCCCCTCGGCCCTCACCACCTTTCTTTGGAGAAGGCTTCAGTCTGCACGAGATCGCCAGGGTGCTCAGAGATGCACGCGCCGTTGAGGTCGCCCAGTTTGTTGTCTGGCAGGTCCTCGGGCTTGGTGCAGAGCTTCAGGGCGCGGGAGATGAACACGTCGAGGTCGAACTGGGGGCTGGCGCCCCCGTCGATAGGGGCGGAGCGGCCGGGTGGGGAGGCCGCCCGGCAGCGCTCGGGGCCGTCGAGGGGCGGGCTGGCGCGCTCGGGGCCGCCCTGCGTGCTCTTGACCCACTGCGCGATCTCCAGGAAGAGGCTGGCCGGCTCATCGTCGTGCGCCCCGGCGTCTGGCGCCACCGCGGCCACCGCGGCCACCGCGGCGGTGGGGGGCGCCCCGGCCGCCTGCTTCCAGTGGGACAGGTCCAGGATGAGCTTGGGCTCCGAGTAGTGGTGCGGCTTGTTGTCGCGCCACAGCAGCTTGTCCAGGTAGGACGGCGACCCCACCTTGTAGTCGCAGGAGCGCCCGTAGTCGGCCTCGAAGGCGCGCTCCATGGACGAGTGCGACTGCTCCAGGAAGCGCTCCGAGCTGCTCTGCGAGTCCTTGCGCGGGTCCACCTGCACGTCCTCCGCCAGCGGCGCCGAGCCCGCGCGCGGGTCGCGCTGCACCTCGCTCGCATCCTGGCACCGGTCGGGCCGCCACTCCAGGTCCGAAGACAGGCTCACGGGGTACCTGTAAGGGTAAGGCAGGATGGCGATTGGATCCCCCAGCCGGAATGGCTTTTAAGAGGAAGCCAACTTCCCTAATCCCTGTCTGCCACCCACTGGCCGGATTTCCATTCCTTCCCGGTCCCTCCAGCACCTCTCCGCCACCTCCCGTGGTGGGAGGGTGATGGGTCAAAGCAATGGTGAGCCGCCAGGGCTCAGGTACAGGGGCTCACTGTTTGCCGTAACTCTGGTTGGCTTTTGTATTCATTCGACATCCTACAGATACTTCTTGAGCGCCTCCTGTGTGCCAGGTGCTGTTCTGGGCATTACCAGACACAGCAGTGAACAAAATCCCTGTCCTCATGGAACTTTCTAGTGGGTCCACCTATGCATTGCTCCTCAAACTCTGAGGTGCACACAAATGACCTGGGGACCTTGTTGAAATGCAAGTTTTGATCTAGTAGATCTGAGGTGGGGTCTGAGGTCATGTAGTTCTCACGGGCTGCCAGGTGAAGCAGTAGCTGCTGGTCCTTGGCCCACACTTTGAATAGCAGGGCCCTAAAGAGTGCTCCCCAGTCCTGGCTCAGATTAGAACCATCTGTGGAAGGAAGAATTTCTAATGACATTCCATGCCTGCTCCACACCCCGAATCCTGACTCAATAGGTCTAGGGTGGAGGCCTGCATTGGCGTGGTTTTCACACCTCCTCAGGTATTTCTAAGGTGCAGCCAAGGCTGAGAACTCTTGCCCTAGTGGATCTGGCTGGGGTCCCCGACAGAGGCAGAGCAGGGCCTATGGAAAGATGACGCCCTCAGCAGAGGCAGATCCTTGGACTTCTGCCCTCTGTCGACTGTCCTGCAGCCTTGAAGAGCGAAGTCAGCTAGCCAAGAGCACATGAAGGGCAGGTGGGCAGGCGGGCAGGCCATTAGCTTGGGCTGAGCCCTCCCTCCCCGTGCCAGGTGTTCTGTGCGGAACCGTGGGGGTCAGGGAGCAGGCAAGAACAGAGGAAGCCTCAGGCAACAGGCAGCTGCTCTGGGAACAGGAGGTTCAGTGTTCACCCAGGAAAAGTCAAGGACAGGCAGGTTAGGCTGCGTGAGGGGGCAGGCGGCCAGCTGCAGTCCATGCCTTGTGGTTTTCAAGGCATGGGGAAGGCGTGGCACTGCCCGCCCTCCCCGTGATGCCATTAGGGTGGGAGTCACTCCTGGAGGTGAACACTGCCTCCTCCCATGAGGGTCCCCAAAACTGCAGTGATTTCTATGAGGAAGACCGTCGCCTTTGGCTATTACACGCCAAGGGCCAAATGTAAGTTGTCTGCTGTCTTCAGAGCAACCCTGTGGAGCGAATGTTCTCACCCACCTCACAGGTGAGGACACTAGCGTTCAGTGGTGAGCAGTTTGCTCAAAGCAGAGCCAGTAGGAAGGGGTTTGTCTCTGCCGTTGTCATCCGCTTTCCTCATGCAGGTGTGATGGGAGAGGTCGGGGGCAGAGCAGCACCAGGTTTAGATGTGGTCAGCGTTGATGGGCAGGGGCCAAGGGAACCCTGCTGTTTTCCTGCTATCAACCCCATGCCACAGCCACAAGAAGCAGAGGACAAACCTCACTGGGGGGAGGGGAGGCTACAGGGACCACAGTCAAGTGCAAGCCTAGAAGAGGGGACAGCAGGAGAGAGAGTCTTCATGTCTTCATTCATCTCTATTTGCTGGCCGCTCCTGATAACAACAGTCAACAACAACAAACCGACAAACCTGTCCCAAAATAGCAACGTTGCTCTGGCCCTCCCTCGGAGCCTCCTCAATCTGAAACCCATCATCTGTCAAATGACTGAAAAGGACAAACTGCTCATCTGTCACTTACGTAACTAGCTGTCACATTCTCCCAACAGCAGGGCTCCCGCTTAGGCCCCCTCGGAGTCCGAGCTGCTAAACCCTCAACTTCTATTTCTAAACAAGCAGCTCTCAGTGCTCCCTCCAAGGATTAGCAGATGGTGATGCCCAAATGTTTAGCTGCCTGATCTAGGAACATCAGAACGGGAAGGGACTGGAGAGAGCATTGTATGTGTACGCGGCGATGGTTGAAAATGTATCTTCTCCCCAGCTCTGATTCACTGGGTAGTGCCTTCCAGGCACACTGTGTAGAGAAGGGTTCTGAGGCCCAGCTGAGCAGGAAAGAGTGATTGCTCAGCAGTCTGACATGGATGCAGACTGGGGAGGGCCCCACGTGGGCCAGGTGTTAGCTATGTGACACGGTGCCAATCTCTAACCTCTCTGAGCTGTGGCTTCCTCGTGTGTCAGTGGGTATAATAATCATGGTGCCTCCTTTCCTGGCAGCTCAGGAGGGGCAGATGATGTGAAGGGCATGAAGGTGCTGCGTGGTGGTAAATTTCTCATTGTTTTCTTGTCTTGCGAGGCTGCGTTTTGCTCTCCTGGGGCAAATCCCTGGCCTGCTAGAAGTGAGCTCCTGCATGCTCACTGAATGTCTGCTGAACGTTGTATTGTGTGTGCAGCATACCGGGGTCGGGGGGTGGCTGTGTTGCACAAAGGAAGATCCCTGACCACACATGCAGGACATGGCTGGTCATCTACCAGGCGTGTCTGGGGACAGGAGAGAGGGCAGGAGCTAGGTTGGGGAAAGTGCCCCACGGGTTACAGAACTTGGGGGACAGAAGGAAAGGTCATGGAGGATCAGAGGCAGACAGAAATGGGCATGTGGGCTGGAGCCCCTGGAAGCGCACCTGTCCCAGTTGGAGAGCTGGCTCTGGTTGGCGGCCATCAACAGGATGTCATCAATCTCATCCTCGATGCGGAAGGGGTGCTGCGAGGTGGGCTCGTCCTCGGGGCAAGAGTAGGGGCTCATGTAGGGGTGCTGCAGCCCCATCTCGGCAGTCAGGCGGTCCATGGGGTTAAAGGTGAGGATCTTCTCCAGAAAGTCGATGGCTGTGGGGAGCAGAGCAGGACGGGGGTGGGGGTCATTCAGTGCCACTGTCAAGCTTAGAACGAGACTCCTCGGCGTGGTGACGCCCCCTCGTGTCTGTACTTTCCCATTTGTAAAAAAGGCTTTTAGCCATTTCCTTTCTCATGATCCTCCCCACAATCCAGAGACGAGTTCACAGGAGATGCTGCTTTTTGACTCCGCAAGTGAATTGATAGAGGTCCAGAGGGGGGCAGTGACTCGCTCACGGTCACTGCTGATTACAGGAGGTCCAGGGCTAGAACTCTGCCTTAGGCTGGATTTCTCCAGAGACGGGGAGCAGGGTGGTGGCAGTTTAGGTGGCAGGGACCCCTGGCAGAGAATGGGGAAGAAGCCAGTTGAGGATGTGCTGACATGCAGTTCCTTCTGAGGGCACCTGGGGCTCCTCCTGGGTCCTTTGAGACCCAGTGGGGGACACACCTCTGAAGTAGGGAAACTCCCACTTGTCATGGGCTGAATGCTGCTGAGTGGGCGCTCCTATCAGAACACAGCAGTAAAACACCATTGAGAAGGGTCACATGGGGGTGGGTGCGTGGCACAGGGCCGGACAGTCTGGGGCTCCTAAATCCAGAGCCCTTTCCACCATATACTGTCCCTGGAGATTTGACAAATAAAGGCCATCTTCAAAACATTTATCCACCCTGATGTTCCAGGCAGTAACCCTTCAGTGGCTAGATCAAGGGGCGGCCCTGGCAGCTGACCCTGGGCATGGGGACGGGCACTTAGAAGCCTTGAGCCTTGACTGTGTGCCGACCAGCATGAAAGCAGATCAAGGTGTCAGCAGCCGGGAGGCATAATGGGTGTGCACTGGCGGGACGCCAGCTCTGCGCAGGAGCTGGTGCCCTTCCTCCTGAGCGGGGTGGGGACGCCCGCCTGCCCTATGAGCTGGGCCCTGGGTTATCTCAGGGCAAGGCTAGCCTGGAGGTTTGCATTACCTGTCAGCGCTGGAGGCTCCAAGGAAATCATAACTTGGCTAATCATGTTATAGCCCACGTGGAAAGGGAGGAAAGGCACTGAGCTCAAGGTCCGGGTGGCTGTCCCCTCCGAGGGGCTTCGGGCTGGGCCTCAGCCCACACCATGACCCAGCACTCACACCCTCTCTGAACCCCTCCGCAGAAAAATTCATCAATGATTCAGGAAATTGATGGATTCTGAAGGTCACTGGCCTCCCAGGAGGACATGGTTCTGCGCCATCATTCTAGACTGAAAGATCAGTTAAGCTGCAGGAACTCTGATCACTCCCCAGTGCTCTGGTCCTCTAGCAGGTGCCCAGACACTTCTGGGGAACCCGGAATATTAGAAGATCCTTCCTTATAGCACACCTAAATCTGCCCCTTGAACTCCCTCCTGTGAGCCTAGCTCTGCCCTCTGGGGTCCCCCCAACATCAGTGTGCTGTCTCCTCCCCATGACTGTTCCTCTTATGTTTCAAGGCAGCAGTCATGTCCCATGCGAGCCCTCTCTCCTCCTGGCACACAACTGGCTTGCATCTCCCAGCCTCCCCTGTAGTTAGCAGCTGCCGTGTGACTGCGGCCAATGGAAAGGGGGTGGAAGCAATGTGTCTACCCCACTTCTAGTCCAGACCCATAAAAGCCTCCTGCAAGAGTGTCTGCTCTCTCTTCCCCTGGCTTCAGCTGGAAGTTGGTACCTGGGGGGACCTTGAAAGCTGTGATTGAAGATGGCAGGTGGCTTGAGTCTCAGGCATAACCCAGGCTCCCCGACTCTGCCTGGACCTGAGGTGAGTAGTGAACACACTGCTGGCTGGTAAGCCACAGAGATTTCAGGTTTATCTGTGACAGCACTAGCTTCACCTTAACTCGTAATTCCTTTTCTAAGTTCAACCTCCCCACATTTCGGCGCTTCTAACATAATAAGGCTTCTGGACCATCTTATCATCTTCCTGCAGCCCCAGTGGGTTCCCAGTGGGGCTTCTCAGAGCTCCAGGGGTTCTGGAAGGATTCCCAGGGGAGTCTTTGGAGACTGAGAGGCAGGTGGGCAGGCCCCTGAGCACCTCGCCCCTGCTGTGGTCAGAGCAGTCCTTTTTTTGTTTTGTGTATTAGGTTTCCTCATCACATCTGTCACTTGTGATATAATGACTTCTTGTTATAAATGGAGCTCTGAATTGAATGTCCTGGGGGTGGTCTTGGCCCTGCTCCCTCATCCTGCACCTATGGTGTGATGGCCGCTGAGGGACACAGTCCACCCAGGCTGCGTCCTTCGAGCCTCTGAGGGTGAAAACCAGAGAGGCCCCCCGCAGGCCTGGAATGTCCAGCAAAGGGATAAACCGGGGATAACCAGCTGGCTCTTCTGGGCAGGTGCGTTTGATGCCCTTTCTCCCCCCAAAATTTCCTTTCAGCGATACCTCATTACCCTAAGGCCAGAGATGGCCTGGGGCCACTTTTCAAGCCCAGAGGCAGATGAGAGACTTTGGTTGTAGCTGGCACATTAGAGAGTGAAGCAAGCCCAGCTTTCATGAACATCTTTTTGGCTATAGGACCAAGTCCACATGCATCAGCAGGGCAGTCAAAGCCTGCGGCCTCTTGGCGCTTCTCACCTCTCTGTGGCTTCACTTCCTACAACCGCTTAGTGACTCGTCCCACTGACCTGAGCCCTCTCCACTCCTCCAGGCCGGCTCTCTGTCCCTGTCAGTGCTTGATGGCCCTCTTCCCCTCCCCAAAGACCCAGAGTTCTCGCTGGCCCCTTAGGACGTGTTCCTTAGGCTGCATACTCATCTTTGACGGGTCCTCCCTGTCTTCTCAGCAAGACTGTCTCTTATGTCTCTGAATTTCCATCCTTGGCACAGCTCCCCAGTAATTAATAAATGTTGGCTGATGCTGGTGGTGACAGTGCGAACTTTACTGTCTATCAGGCACCAATTCTGATTTCTCCGAGACAGGCCCGCCACGCTCAGGGCCAAGTCACCAAGGGGCTGCTGTGTGTGTGGCTGTTTGGGGTAAGCGGACATACGTGACATCCCTGATCTGGAATTCCTGAGAATTCGGAGCCTCTTCTCACCTGGTGGAATTTCTAGAGGCCTAGGAATCAAAGTAAACGTGGATGGGCTAAGCCTTAATTTGTGGGGAATCAAATTGCCCCCCCCTTTAATGATGGAGAAACTGAGACAGTTTGTTGATTGAATAGGGATCGTGGCCAAAGACACTGCTGGTCCAAGTTCTTGGCTTCTTGATGGGAAGGAGTGGGGCAGAGATGGCTAGTTTGTACCCCATGTCTGTTCTCCTCTTTTGACAGTAGTGGACATGGTGTAGAATGAGTAACCACTTCACATCCTCACTGCAGTGAGGTGGGGCCTGTGACTAAGGTCTGGCCAACAGGACGCAGATGGAGGTGAAGTGTGCAAATTCCAGCTCGTGACATTAAAGGCAATAAGACCCGCCCTTCTTCCCCACCTCCCTCCAAGTGGTAAGGACAACACCCTAAGGTGGCAGAAATACGAGAAAGCAGGGGCTTGGGCCCCTGGATGACACTGTAGAACAGGTCTACCACATTGGTGCTGGACTGTCTGCATTCGGATTGTTACACGAGAGAGAAATAAACTTCTTAACTCCTTTTTCCTTAAGTAAGAACTTAATGTTATTTAAGCTACTGAGAATCTGGATTTCTTTGAAAATTGGCCAAACCTATATCCTACCTGATAGAGGAGTTTCCCAAGGAAGCCTCCAGCACGTATGAGCTGGTGATGACGTTAACACCTCAGATGATGGAGCGACTATCCTATGTCAAAGGCTTTCCAAATTCTATTTTACTTGCTTGCCACCATGACCCTATGTGACATATATTATTTATACCCATTTTACAGTTAATGAAACTGAGATGCAGAGAAGTTAAGAAACTTGCCCAACACCAAACAGCTAGTCATTGGTGGAACTGGGAAGTGAGCCTGGGTCTGGCTTTGAAGCTGATGAAACCGTATCACACCTTCCAAGGGAAAAAAGTAAAGGGGGTGAAGGAGGAGAGGGAGGGAGGCAAGTGAGAAGGAAGGACAAGGAAGCAAAGTCTAGGGTAGAGTGTGGAGGACCATCAGTGACTGCCTTGAAGTTGGCCTGGAAATCGTGAGGGCAAATGTCTGCTGCCAGGGGGGTCCCCAGCTTCTGTGTCTAGGACTCTGCTTGGTCCTTTCAGAAGAGACTGGCTGCCCTGGCCCCTAGAGTGCAGCACGCAGCCACCAGATGCCAGCCCAGCTGTCAGGCTCCTGTACCTTCACTGTTCACTTCAGGGAGCAGCTTGCGCAGTGGCCTCTTCACCTCCCAGGTGCTGCTGACGAAGGAGGGCATCACCTTGAGCAGTTCGTCCTTGTCTTCCTCCCGGATCACGGGGATGGTCTCCAGGATGAGCTGCATCTGCTCCAGCTCATGAGCCCCTGGGGAGACAAACACCAGAGGGTGAAGCATGCTGCCCACATGGCTGGGGTGTGTGGAAGTGCCAGCACAGCTCCAGGAGCCTGTGCAGGGCGACCCAGAACGGGTGGAGTGGCGCAGGGCTGGGAGCCAGGGGACCTGGGTTCTTGTTGCAACTAACTTGCTCTGTGACCGCGGGCAAGTCGCATGCCATCTCTGGGGCTTGGCTTTGTCGATTGTAGAAAGAAGGGGTGGTTTCTGGGGGCTCGTCCGTTCCCCTGGTGATCTGTGCCTCTGCAAGGAACCAGACTCACACAGGCTGGGTCAGCCAGCGCTAACGTGATAGGGACAGCCTGGCCCGAGGCTTTCCAAATGCCCCTTCCCACGTGCCTCTGTGTGTGTCCTCTACCAGGCTGGGAAGGAAGCGATTTTAAGGCTAGGGGTGAGTCTTACCTTTTCAGTTCCCAGTAGGAGAAAAAAGGAATCAGAAATAACAAGTTTGGGATGTGCTGCGAGCACACTGCCACTGTGCTACCTTGGGCAGAGGGAGGAAGACAGGCTGTGCCAGGTCTGTGGGACAGGATGGAGACAAGCATTCACTCACTCATTCATTCATTCATTCATTCACTGTCATTCAACAAATAATTATGGGGCAGCGCCGTCTCCTTGCCAGGCATCATGCTGGATGCTGGGCATGGATACCACCCTCATTCAGTCTTTCTGCATCTCAGAAACCGAACTCCTCTTGTATACCCTGGTCACCCCTGAGGCTGTATCAGAGCTTTGACATTGCTGGGATGGGTCTAAATCCTTGCTGTCACCTCTGACCTCCTAACTGCTCTTCCTCCCATTCCCTCCACTTTCCCTTTTTGCATAAGTAGCCTTGCCCTTTACCTCTACCAGGTTAAATCCAACCAAGCCCCATCTTCCTTAAGAAGTCCCCCTGACTCATCCAGCTGCACAGTGCTCTTACCACCAATTCCCATGGGATTCCAGTCTTCCAGGAGCCAGTGGCTAAGGGTGGGTCTCTCCCTTGCCCTCCCTCAATGCCCCGTGCAGCACTAAGCGTGTGTAAACGCTATGAATGCTGACCCGGAAAGTGCCTGCAGCATCAGGGTCCGCTCTGAACGAGTCCCTGGGCCTCTCTCTGCAGTCGGCTCATGGAGGGTCCATTCAGGGACTCTGGGAGCCCCCTGTGGGGTCCTCTCTCCAGATGAGCACCCCAGACTGACCTCTCACAGTGGTGGGAAGAGCAGAGGAAGGGGCTGAAAATGGAGGGTGGCTGTTTTCAGGGGTCAATCTCAAGGTGTTTGAATACAAGTGATTACTTAATTTTGAAAGTTTAGTGCTCACAAGGCTATTTTTAGCCTCTCCAGTATTTTGCCTGAAATGATAATGAAGTGCCTCCAAGTAGTGCCGTAAAAACCACAGAGCTAAGGTCAAAGAGAAAGACGAGCATGTTTTTACTGGGCAACACCAGAGGGGAAGAAAGGTGGCAAGGGGAGCAGCTTACCAGCAAAGAGCATGCGCCCCGTGAGCATCTCGGCCAGGATGCAGCCGGCGGCCCACATGTCGATGGCCTTGGTGTAGTTGTTAGGGGAGAGAAGCAGGCGCGGTGAGCGGTACCACTTTGTTACCAACCCTTCCGATAGGTGACCCTGGAAGACAAAATCCTGGGTTCCAGCGATCAGCCTTTTGCAGACACCCTCCCTCCCCTTGTCTCTCCTCATTTCCCTTCACAGAGAGACAGGACCTCTCCCGCTCTCCATCCTCTCTCATTGATCATCTGGTCAGAGCGGCTCAGGCTGGTTCGTGGGGCTCACAGGCTTTGGTGGGAGAATCTTATGAGGCCCCGGAGTTCTCCTCTGTAGAAAGGAATCCAGGGTGCCAGCGTTTTAGGAGGAATGCTCTTCCACCCCATCTTGATGTAACGATGCCTAACACTCTGCCCTCATCTAGGAGGAAGATGGACAAATAGGAGCCAGGCTCGAGTTCTTTATCACATCAACAGAGCAATGATGAGACCCTGGAACTTCATTTATTCAGTGCTGAATCTCAGAAATAGTTGTAAAATTGAAATCAAGCGTTTCTTTGGTGCAGATGATTAAATAAATGCTGCTCTAATGCCAGACATCAAGCCCCGGCTGAGAATGGAGGAGGCCGGCTTCATACCGGGTGCAGGCGAAAGGCTTTCAGAAGCAGCTCTGAATGGCGAGTGGACGCAGCTTTGGTTGTGTCCTGAACGCACACTCAGGCCTCCTTCCTCAGGCCTAGAGGGTCCTGGGAGTTCTACAGAGTGTCTTTTGGGGAACAGATGTTCTAGCTGGTTTCAGCCACTGCTCAATGTGTGGCCCGGGGTGAAATCCCTCACTGTGGGATACAGTGATGATGCAGGCGTTTTAGCACAGAGAGGAAAACAGAGCCAGGCAACTTGGAAATTGTTCTCTACGTAATGCAGAAAGCCGGCCAAAGAGCGAAACCTGGGAAATGTCTGTCTGGATTGTCTGGGACAATCTCTCGAAAGTGAAAAAAGAGACCTATCTGGTGGCCAAGGTCAGACAGTTGGCAGCAGGGGGCGGAATCCAATGCATGGTTCTAGGGGTAGTCTTATTATTTGCTGTTGTAATTTCCAGTTGAGCATCTAATTTTCCCCTTTGCTGATGTAAAAAAGTGTCACGGACACAGGTTAAAACATGAAAAGTTGGGAAGCCCAAGTACCCAGGAGCTTTTGGTCAGTTCATCCGAAATCTCTTTATTCGTTGAGCAAAGATGTCTTGTGTTTAAAACCTTCTGAGAGCCCTGAGTTACACTGGTTCGCTGTGACGCATATTTCTCAGAGCCGGGCCTCAAACTAGTGGAAGGAAGAAAAAAAAGACTAAAAGTGCACCCTGTCTCTGGCTTCAATGTTTCAAAATGAGCTCCTTGCAGCTTGTTAAATGTGCATCCTTTCTCTCTCCTTTGGGCCCCTGCACGTGCACCTTCCACGGATGGATGTCCTCACACCCACAGTGTGGCGAACTCACACTCAGGCCTGCTTCCTCTCAGAAGCTTCCCGACTCCCTGGGATGACGCTGGATGCCCCTCCTGGGAGCTCCAGGGTCCCTGTTTTGTTGCTATTTCTTTGCTTCTCTGCAGTCCCTCACCCCCGGGACAACTGATCGCCCCTCAAGGGCAGTGACTGTACCTTCTTTCACAGCTGTTTCTGCATTGCCTAGCCCCAAGTCTGCCTCCTAGGAAGTGTCCAATAAACACTGTTGGATGGATGGATGGATGGATGGATAAGGAACGTCTCACAGGGTCTGAGCCTCCTTCAAAATGGGGTACCTTCTGGAGGAACCACTGATCCTCTTCTTTGCCAGAACTGCTTTATGGAGAGTTCCAATTCCCACTTTCAGTGGTGGCTGAGGGGTTTACAAAAGTTGGCAGCTTTTGCCTTATGCCTTGTGTTGTTCCAAAAAGGATTGGCAAGTGTAAGTAATTTTTTTTAAAGTCAGATTTATTGAAGCACAATTTATACACAGTAAAACTTGCTCTTTTAGTGTACAGTTCCGTGAGTTTGGACAAAAGTGTAGAATCATGTAACCACCACCACAATCAAGGTCTACAGTAATTCCATCATCTCACACGTCCCCTCATGCCCCCTCCTGGTCCCCAGCCCCCATCCCCAGCCCCCTAGAAACTATTGTTTCCCATCCCTCTAGTTTTGCCTTGCACAGAACATCATATAAATGGAATCAGTGTGTGGCCTTTTGAGTCTAAATTCCTCCACTCAGTGTAGTGCATCTAGACTCATCCATGTTGTTGTAAGGACACTAGTTTGTTAGGCATTTAAGTTTGATTCTAAAAATGAAAGAGACAAGCCAGACTGTAGAAGCTCACATCTGGGTGGGTGGGTGGGTTATAAGTAAAGAATGGTCCGATTTTGTTTTCTAGTCAGAGGCTGAGACTGTCAGAGGAGGACTAGAGCAGAGCACCCGGAGGAGAGGTGACAGAGTAAACAGGCGAGTTTACTCTGATGTGCAGATGAGAAGTCTTTCATGGAATGGAATTCCCTGTAATTAACACCTGCCTATGTGCAGAGCCTGAGGCTGAAGAGAAGTGGGTGATGGTGGGGTCGGGGGGCTTCCTTCTGAAACACCTGCCTTGAAAGTGAAAGAAAGATGTTGGCATGGGCACGGCTGCCCCTGGGCCAGAATGATGGGCCAGGCCAGGATAACAGCTAAGAAAGTTCACCCCCAGCTCTTCTTAACCTTTGAATGAAAACCAAGAACCTGCTGGATTTTTGTCAGTGACTAGCTGCTTCCCTCTGGTTCCCTGTCCCTCCAGTCAGGGGATTTCCTGATGGGTTTCAGAAGCCACGGGCAGAGAATTTGGGAAGGTGTTGTGTCTTCGGCCACGCTCTGGAGCAGGAGGAGCCTGGGGAATGGGGGATGGGAACGGAGGGGAGGCTCCATCCTGGGTCTGTGGGGCAGACACGGGGTGGGGTGGGGGTCTTGCCCTGGGTGTCTGAGCGGGAGAGGCGTTGGGGCTCACAACACCATACTGGTGATCTGAATTCAAGAGAGGAGTTTCAGTTGAGTGGATAGGAAGAAAGTCAGAATTTTCTAGAATTAAAAAAAAAACCTTTAAAGAATACCCAGGAGTGGGGACTCAATTTTTTCAGAAGGGCCCATAAATCAGGAAGTATGCTGGCTCAGCAGAAACCCTGCACTGGTTTTTCTGCCCGAGCCTGCAGCGTGAGGGTAGTTTTAGCTTCACCTGGGTGCAGAGGACGCTGTCCTCAGGGATCAGACCTGCTCTCCCTAGGGGCTTGGCCATCAGCGGGCTGACCGCTGGGCGGGACAGTGGGCACGGGCAGGGTGCACTGTCCTGTGGGCATCACACATCACTGTGCTGCGGAGACAGGAAGCGGACACTCCCTCCCCAGTTCTCCGTGGCCACCTCTCCACTTGCAAGAGGCAAGACCAGAATCACCCTTTCCTAGAGTCCCTTTCCTCCTGCCACCCTGTCCCTTGGTGTTCCTGGTGAGAAGCCGACCTGGAGGCAACAAGGCACAGTGGACATGGTTTCCTGTCTAGACCCTGCCATGGGAGCCTTTGGGCTGCTTCAGCTATCACTCCAACCAGCCCGTTCCGCTGGCCTTTTAGGGTCACGTCCAGCCAGTGGGAGGCTTTGACTCTGAAAGCCTCAAAGGTGTTTGGAAATAGTCTGGTAGCAGCTGCCCTGGGAGGAGGGTAATTAGGGGCCCCCACAGATCCAGAGGGAAGGTATCATTAAAGCTCTGAGTATTTTGCAGAAGGTTCAGGCCAGGAAACCACATTCAGTCCCAGCTGACTGCCAGGGAATTCAGAACAGCGTCAGTCAAACTCACCCCAGAAAGGTGGGTGCCCACCCGCTGCTCTGGGTGGGCCTTTGCTCTGTTCCGCTTGCCCTCTGGGCCTCCGCTAGCCCAAGCCCATCTCTTAGGTCTGGGAGTCGGAAGGCTGGGGGAGAAGGCTTGGTCCCATAAACCTCTGACTTCACCCTTTAATGAGAATGTGTCTATTGGGCCCTCACAGAGATAGGGCAGATTTAAATGAGGACAAGAGTCTTCAAGAATAAAAGTGGAGTCAGCTGTAGCTCTGTGCGTGCGGTGGGGGTGGGAGCGATGACAGGGCGGGAAGGGTTGTTCCTCGGCTCACACTGAACGGCTGTTTAGGGCCACCCCCGCTTCCAGGTCAGGACAGAGGGGGGCCGGGGGGCTCTGAAGTGTCCCCTTCCCAACCAGAAGTTTCTGACGTGTGTCCTGGGAGGCCAGCATGTGTCATCCCTGCGTGGCAGAAATGCAGACGATTAAGATCACCCCTGTCTTTAAAGAGCGTGTCATGTGGTTACAGAGGTGAAATGTTCAATATGAGAAGATGATCAGAAGGACCGGGAAATTATCTCAGCCAGCACTTGTGTAGGGCGTGCTCTGTGCTGGGCACTGTTAGCATTTCAGCGGATTTCATGCAGCAGTCCCTCCATCGGCCCCTTGATGCAGGCTCTCTGCAGAGCAAGGACACAAGTTGCCCAAGGTCCCGTGACTGGGAGGTGGTCCAGGGTGTCTGGCTTCAGAGCCCACCCATACTCTAACCTGGGCACTGCTGGACCTCCACTACCCTGCAGACTAGAGTCAGTGGTAAGCCTCAAGGGAGAGGCATGCTCAGAGCACAGAGAGGGTGGTATTTGTCCTGAGGGCGGTCAGCACAGGTGTCATGGAGATGAGGTTCGAGTTGGTCATCATGGATGGGGACATCTTGGATAGTTGTGCTGGGGGACATTTGAGGTGGTGATGGAGACAGTGGGAGTAAAGGTGGAGACAGGGAGACCTAGAATGTGCTCAGAGGACAGACCATCTGGACATGTGGACAAATGGGATGTGGGGTGGGGGCGCTGAGAATGACCTTTGTTCTGAAGGTCGGGGTCCCCAAGGACCCCCCTGCAGGGGAGGTGATCGTGAGATGTGTAGGTTGGCCAAAGCTACAGACCTGCAGTCCTCTGATCGCCATCTCGGATGAGCCCCCCAGGGAACCCTCAGGCCCCTCCGTTTGAGAACTGGCAGGAAGGACACAGGGAACTGTGGAGGGTTGCAGAGCGGGGATGAGGGGCTGGTGGGTAGGACAGGCAGGCCTGTGCCTGGGGTGGGGCCCCTGCGGATTCTGATTAGTGGGAGAGATGTTGGTGGGGCCCTTGGAGCAACTGCAGTCTCTGCACTCCCGTCCCTGGATGCCTGGAGAGGCTTGTAAGCTGGGCTGGCAGCAAAGATGCTGCTCTCTGGGTAGCAGGGGGTTAACAGGCTCCGAAGGCCTGGGGAAGGTCCCCAGGCGTCACACTTCCTTGGAAGCAGGTAGGAATGCACACATGTACTCCTTGTACTCCTGTCTGATCTAGAAGAAACTGGGTCAAGGGAAAAAGAAATCAGGCTATGGACAAGTAAAAAGTTTCCACGTTAAGAGGTCAGCGGGGGCTGTTGCACGGATGCTGATTCTTGTGGAGGGTGCAGGTTACCAGCGGATCTCCCGGGGGGCGTGCTGGGGAAATCAAAAGCATGTCACACGAGGAATGGGAAAGACTGGGCACTTTGGGCCTGGAGAGCATTGCGGGGACCACGAGAGCTGCCTTTGGACACGGGCAAGGCTGGCCTATGGACGAGGGGTTAAGCTTGTTCTCTGAGGACAGATGTGAGCCAAAGTGCGAGGCAGAAGTGCAGGCAATATGATAATAACAGCTCACATTTACTGAGATCCTCAAACTGCTCTAATGCTTCATATGGATTAAGTCATTGCATCCTTGCAACAACCCCATCAGGTAGGGACTCTCATTACAGTCATTTGATGGGATGCATCTGAGGCACAGAGAGGGTAAGCAACCTATCCATAGTCACACAGGCTTGGTCACACAGGTTGTAAGCAGCACAGCTGGGATTCAACCCCAGGTTGTGCGAATGTAGCACCTTTGATCTGAATATGCAGCTCTACTGCCTTTCATATTTAAGACAGCACTCTAAAGCCACTGCGCTGTCCAAAGGGGCTGGGCTCCTAGACAGGCAGAGGCAGGCAAGCACAGAACGGACAAGCTCATGGGAAGATGTGCCAACACCACCCTCCAGGGCACAGCTCCGCAGAATTTGGTGTGTGCTCTTGGGGACCTGGGCTGAATACATGCAGATTCCACTTCATCAGGCAAACAAGGTGATGCCGATGCTGCAGGTCAGGGAACCGCCCTCGGACCAGCAAGGCCCTGGGGGATCGTTAACATCCTGTCCTGCCCGAGGGATTTATGACTTGCCTTGCTCATAGGCCAGACAGATTTCTCTAACTGAACAGCAGACTGACCTGTAATAGGGGTTAATTCTTTGTGTTACAGACACTCATCAAAAGATCATTTAGAAAAACACCACCCTCCCAGAGGCGCGGTTTAAGCAGAAGTACAGGGCCTCCCTCTCCCTCGTCTCTTTCCTCTGGAGGTATAATTCTTATTTGTGCCAATATCCATGTCAGGCATGTTAGAAGGCTTTTGGAAAAGAAAGAACACCACAGCAGAATAGCCTTTCTCATCGCTGACTTCAAACTCATTCTGTTAAACTCATTTCCATGAAAATATGCAGCAGGGAATCTCTCAGGCTGAGGGAAGGAACACACAGTCTTAAAAGCCCAGTGTGCAGCACAGGCATTGGCGAGCTACCTGGGCATTCTGTTTATGCAGCTAAAATACACATAGTGATGAAACAGTATGGTTACATCAGTGGCACTGAGTTTTCATTAACTTCTAAGATGTCTTAAATGCTGATCTGCTGCCTGCCTTTCTCAGGGCTGCCCCTACCCCACTCCATGCTCTAGCGGGCGGGGAATGGGGGGGATCCTGTCCAGTGAAATTCATCTCTTCCCTGGTTTCCATGGAAATCAACCAAAAGCTCAGTTAAGCTCCTCTAGGCCTACAGCTCCCATGTGGTCCATTCCCTTTATTTTTTTATTATGATAGAATTGCTTTAAAAGAACTTATTTTTTAATTTACTTTTTAATTGAAGTATATCTGATTTACAGTGTTATGCTAGTTTCTGGTGTACAGCATAGTGACTCAGTGATACATATATATTCTTTTTCCATTATAGGTTATTACACAATACTGAATATAGCTCCCTGTGCTATACAGCAGGACCATGTTGTTTATCTTAAAAAATAACTTATTTTTAATTGCGGGAAAATGCACATAACGTAAAATTTACCACCTTAATTGTTTTTAAGTACAGTTCGGTGGTGTTAAGTCCATTCACATTGTTGTGCAACCATCCCCACCGCTCGCAGAACTGAATCCGTACCCGTTAAAACAACAGCTCCTCATACTCCTTCCCACAAAGCCCATGCGACCACAGTTCTGCTTTCGGTCTCTCTGAATTGGATTCTGCGTAAGTAGAACAGGTAGTACCTATCCTTCTGTGACGGGCTTATTTCACTCAGCGCCATGTTCTTCTCTTAAACAGCAGGAAATGGGGGGCAATGGAGTTGGGCTTCTTTCTAAAAAGCACTTCCTTCAAATGTGGCTATCCTCTAATTCAGCGAGAGCTCACCACCACAGATGAAAGCTTTGGACATTATCCTCCTGGGGTTCAAATCACCAACTCTGAATTCTACTACAGTTCAAAGACATGACAAAATGTTTAGTTTGTTCGGAGATGTGCCAGGATCATTGGCTCCACCGCCATCCATCATCCTCACCAGGGCTGGGCTGGTTAGATAGCTGGGTGGGGGGAAGGCTTGGCTCAGCTCCCTTGGCCCCTCCGTTTTCCAGTTGGCTTGTGCTGCTGGTCTGGACGCTTCCCTCTGTGGGGCGCTAGCGTCCTGGGATTCTGCATCACAGCTGCTAGCACTCTCTCTAAGTGAGGGGCCATGCTGGGCCAAGGTGATTAATTTTTAATGGGCCGGTCTGTGAGCAAATGGCTCCTTTTTGGAAGATGCATTAACCGCCAGGCCATAATTAGAGATCTGTCTCGCTGATTTTCAAGGGGAAATCTGGCAGCACCCTGGAACAGCAGCTCTCAAACCTGACACATGTTAGAGGCACCTGGGGAACTTAAAATCCCAAGGCTCAGGCCACCCACTAAGCAGATTGCATCAGATTCTCCGGGGGACGACCCAGGCAGGCATCAGTCATTTGAAAACTCCCCAGGTGACCCCAGTGCGGCATCCTAGGGATGCTCAGCTCATCGCCTTCGGAAAGGTAAGCAGGATTTTCACAGCCCCCCAGTTAGTGCAGGCTTCTATTTCTGGCTCTGCTCAAATGAGATGAATCCTTGAGTAGCCACAGCGGTCTTCTCCAGACGGCTGACCCACGGGAGGTAAACATTTACTGGACAATAACCAATAATCACAACAGCTGCCATTTATGGAGAACTTAGGATACGCTCGGCACTGGACCAGGTGCTGCTGTATTATCAGTGCATTTAATTATCAAAATGACTCTATGAAAAAAGTATAGAGAGGTGGGTCACCAACCAAGGCCCAGCTGGCAGTGCCGAGATTCCATCCCAGCAGGGAACAAAACCAAGACCCTGTAATCACAGAGCGTACATTTTTGGTAGGAAAAACAGCTGAACAAACAGATGTATAAGATGTCTGGTGGAGAGAGTGCTAGGAATAAAAAATAGAGCAAGATAAGGAGATAGAGTGATGGGCTGCGTGGGTGGTCCAGGCTTTTCCGACAAGGGGACATGCAGGCAGAGATGCGACTGAATCACAGGACTGGCCTTGTGGGGGAAGACGATCAGAGAACCCGATCTCTGAGTTGCAAGGCTTCCCTTTCTGTCCCCCACTCCTGTCCCCAAATCAGGGCACCTTTCTCATCTTCCCCCTCCAGCAAACCCTCCTCTCATTAACTCCCAGGTGAAAATAACTGAGATCCAGTTAGAAGGGGGAGGAACTAACATTCGTTAAGCATCCATTATGTGTAAAGGATTTTGCCAGCTTTTGCTCAGCTGACCTCCTGACAATCCTGTAAGATAGGTATTCATTTTATCATTTTATATCTGGGGAAATTCTTGTAGGCCCCTCCCCTCTGTCTGGCTTAGCTGGTAAGCCTTTGTGTTCCTGGACCCCTTCATCTCCAGATTCACAATTCCATAGGAGGGGGTGCCCTGAAGGCAGGGACCAGCTGTTTTATTTGTACCTGCCATGCAGGGTAGGTACCCATTTTAAATGCAGTAAATGAACTGGATAAAAATCTAAGCCAAAGGAATGACTGGTACGCCTGTGGTGGAATTTCAGACACTGACTACCCGTCAAGAGGAGACTGAAGTTTGCTGGCCCTGTTTGAATCGCAAAACAAAGGTAGCCACCACGGTCAAGTCCAGCCTTCTGAAACCTGGCGGGTCCCTCAGGTGTTTGGGTGTGGCTGCAGATTTCTGTTTGACACCACCTTGATGCTGCGCGTGGTAGCCGGGCCCTTGGGGCTGCTCATCTTGCCCAGGGCCAACCTAGAAGTCAGACTTAGGGCTTCAGTGCAGTCCTTCTAATTCAGTTTCACAAAGAGAATATTCATCCCCAAGCACCACCAAGTAATGTGTATAATATTTTCCAGGTGCTGACCATGTGCTAGGTGCCGCCTGAGCTCTCTCTGAGTTCTTTCAATTATCAGTCTCACAAGGTGGACCCTGTTACCGCCCCTGCCGGGAGTGACTGGGGGAGCTGAAGCAGGCCAATGACACAGTACCAAGGTCACCAAGTCCCTCAGCAGACAGTTCAGCCCCAAAGTTTCCCTCCTGCTGCCAGCCACCCCATTTCTGCTCACACACCGTCCCCTCACCAGAGGATTAAATTTCTCTCCTGTCCGGCTTGCAGAGAGCCTGCCCGGAAGAATAAAAGGCACTTCGTTGGGCTATTCACTTCTCGGAAGGGACTGAGGTATAAACCGCCACCTTTATTGAAGATAACTAAGATGGAATCCACAGACTAAGAAAAGTAAGAGACCGTTCATTGTCTTGCTTGTTTCCATCCAGGATCAGGTGGAACTTGGAAGGGCAGATTTTAGAGCCCGCAGGTGGCTTCATTACATAAATGGCTGTGGGAGGGGACTGGCATTGGGCTGGAGAAAGCTTACTGAGAGGTGTCAGAGTCCCTCTCTCACAGGGTCCCAAGAAGGGCAGGAGTCTAGGGAAGGAGGCAGTGGTCATTCAGGGCTCTGGCCGCAGGAAGGCCCCTGACCAGGGCGCAGCCTCTATGTAGGAAGGAAGTAGCTACAGGCAGAACTTGGTAGAAGGAGCCTGAAAAGCCCTGATGATGCTGAATTTGACTACCTGCCTGTCCTGGTGAAAGGCTTACCCACAGTCACTGCTTTTAGTTAAGGCGGTGTTTCCTGAAACAGGCCCACATCCCAGAGATGCTAATGGAGAGGTGAGGTGTGTGGACAAACACCCCTGGGACAGGTTGGTAGCAACCAACAGGTTTATTTATAGAGTCTCAGGGATTAAGGATGTAGCACCTGCCACATCTCTTTGTCCACATAACCATTTTTTTTTCGAGGTGCATCTTGGGGACCAATCTTGCTCAGGATATGCTCTGGGAAATGCTAGGTAAAGTCCTTGTTAACACGTTTACCTGGGAGAGGAAACATACTAACCTGTTTGCCCATTGTCTTCTTTTTTTTAATTTTTAAAATTTTTATTGAAGTATTGTTGATTTACAATGTTGTGTTAGTTTCTGGTGTACAGCACAGTGATTCAGTTATAAATATATATATATATTCTCTTTTTCATTATAGGTTATTACAGGAAATTGAATATAGTTCCCTGTGCTATGCAGTAGGACCTTGTTGTTTATCTATTTTATATGTAGTAGTTTGTATCTGCTAATCCCAAACTCCCAATTTATCCCTCCCCTACCCATTCCCCCTTTGGTAACCATAAGTTTGTTTTCTATGTTTGTCAGTCTGTTTCTGTTTTGTAAACAAGTTCATTTTTGTCATTTTTTTGATACCACATATAAGTGATATCATATGGTATTTGTCTTTCTCTGTCTGACTTACTTCACTTAGTATAATAATCTCTCGTTTCATCCATGTTCCCGCACATGGTATAATTTCATTCCTTTTTATGGCTGAGTAGTATTCCAGTGTGTGTGTGTATGTATGTATATATATATATACACACACACCACATCTTCTTTATCCAGTCATCTGTCATCAGACATTTAAGTTGCTTCCATGTCTAGTCTATTGTATATAGTGCTGCTATGAACATTGGGGTGCATGTATCTTTTCAAATTAGAGTTCCCTCTGGATATATGCCCAGGAGTGGGATTGCTGGATCATATGGTAAGTATTTTTAGCTTTTTAAGGAATCTCCATACTGTTTTCCATAGTAGCTGCACCAAACTACATTCCCACCCATAGTGTAAGAGGGTTCCCTTTTCTCCACAGCCTCTCCAGCATTTATTGTTTGTGGACTTTTGAATGGTGGCCATTCTGACTGGTGTGAGGTGAAACCTCACTGTAGTTTTGATTTGTATTTCTCTGATAATTAGCGATACTGAGCATTTTTTCATGTGCCTATTGGCGATTTGTATGTCTTCATTGGAGAATTGCTTGTTTAGGTCTTCTGCCCATTTTTGGATTGGGTTTTTTGTTGTTGTTGTTGTTATTAGGTTGTATGAGCTGTTTGCATATTCTGGAAATCAAGTGCTTGTCAGTTGCATCATTTGCAAATATTTTTTCCCATTCTGTAGGTTGTCTTTTTGTTTTGTTTATAGTTTCCTTTGCTATGCAAAAGCTTATAAGTTTAATGAGGTCCCATTTGTTTATTTGCTTTTATTTCTATTGCCCAGGTAGACTGCCCTAGATGAACATTGCTAAGATTTATGTCAGAGAATGTTTTGCCTATGTTTTCTTCTAGGAGGTTTATAGAGTCTTTTTTGTCTCATGTTTAAATCTTTAAGCCATTTTGAGTTTATTTTTTGCGTGTGGTGTAAGGGACTGTTCTAACTTCATTGATTTACAAGCAGCTTTCCCAGCACCACTTGTCCAGCGTTTATCATCTGTGACTTTTGAATGATGGCCATTCTGACCAGTGTGAGGTGATTCCTTGCTGTAGTTTGGTCCATCGTCCTCTATTCCATCAGCAAAGATTGCTCTCATTATGGCTCCTGCTGAAATGCACTCTGGGTGCATGGAAACTCACTCTGCCTCCCCCACTAGTCTCTGGGCCTCTGAGGACAGGGGCCATTGGATTTGCTGTGCCTTCTGGGGTCTGCAGGCAGAAGAGGTTGAAGGCAGGGTGACTGCACATTACAAAAGCTATGTGGGGACTGCAGGCTGCTGGGTGAGTAGCACTGAGGCCACCGCTCCATAGGGCACGGAAGAAGCACAGGCTGCATGGATGGGGAGGAGGGCGGCAAACCAGCCCATCTCCGATGTTGCTTCTGTCTGGGTCGGAGCCCAGGCTCAGTAGCCCTGCCTACCCTGACCTCGAGAAGGGCCTTCTCTCCTTGGTGACCAGGTAGCCACCCTGGATCACATCATCAACCAGAACTCATATCCTCTCTTTGCAGAAACATGTCTCTTCCTAGAAAAACTGCTGGTCCCTGGCGTGTCGCACTTTTGAAGTGCCCCACTGTTGAGAGGCTGCTGGGGTCACCTGCTCCAGAGAACGCTGGTCCCATTTCAGACAGATATTTTGACAGGCATTTATGAAGTGTTTCTGGTGGGCCTGGCCCCATGTGTGGCACTCTGAGTCAGGGGACTGTCCTCAGGGAGCTTACAACCCAATTCTGGGCAGTGAGTGTGCTGGTTTTACTGCAAAGATAATCATTAAACAAGCACCAAGTCAACACTGGGCGAGTGAGGGAAGATGGGGCAGTCACCATGTGGAGGCTGAAGCAGAAAGGGGGCCTGAGTGAATCCAGGCTGGGGAGGGGGGTGTTCCTTAAAAATAGGAAATTATGAACATAAAATTAGGTATGAAAATAAGTATTTTTGAATCAGAAAATGGCAGCACATTAAAAATTATAAAAAGCTGGCAAATGCCACAAACATGACGACACTCATAAAAATAACATTTTTACTAATTAGCTGCTTGGCAAACTGTGGGTAGCCAACATGTGAAGGGACTGCAAAATCTCTGATCATCTCTTCTCTGACAATCTTGTAATATAATTTTTTGCAGACAGAATTTAAAGCTGATTCAGTCTTTGAAAGACACTGGAAAAGATAACTCAGTCTTTCCTCTGATACGGTTGCTCCTTTCGTATGGCTGATATTTTCAAAGTTTCTTTCACCTTCTAAATGAGTTATCACTAATGTCATAAAATTTCAGGATTATTGTCATGTTGGGGAAAAACCTTATTAGGTATTCCTCTGTATATGAGCTCTAAGATTTGGGGGAATTTCCAGTTTTCTTAAGTGGCGACTAAATTTCCATGCTTTGAAATGATGAGATTCATCAACTGTCCATGATGTCTTAGCTGTCACATTCCATGAGTCGCAGGGTCGGCCCTGCTACTTGTCATAACACCGTGAGTTGACCTGGTGGACGCAGAGGGATTCCTGAAAAGATATTCCTATACCAAGATGCTGGCACTGACTTAACTCTATATGGACGTAACTGCAAACTGTATCAACATATCCTACTAAATGCATTCCCTAGCCCAACCTACCTTTGATTAGAGTCTCTGAACGCCCGGTCACACCAGCACCACCGAGTGTAAGGGGAAATGCAGTGGAGGGCAAGTCAGAATGCAAATACACCACTTCCTGACAAATTGCTGCCAAAACATCTTTCTTTGCAAATATTACAAAACTACGTGACCATGCTGGACCACGTTGTTAGGGTCCCTCTCAGGGCCTTGGTGGAGGGGGGTGCGGGTTTTGCAAGTGAAAAACCCTGAGTTGAGTCATGAGCTTCACGGTAAATGTGATCCCCACCAGGAGTAAAACAGCCCAAAGAAGGGGTCAGTGGCCAAGGAGGACAGAAAGATTTGGGAGAATTTCCAAGATTTTCAAGCTAGGAAAGCAGGTACACATTCTAGGAACCCTCCTTGGAGTAAACCATGGCAGGGCCCGTCTTCTCATCGGCGGAGGCAAACTGTCTAGAGAGCTGGTCACCTGGTGAGTTTGTGAAGAGGCCTGAGGAGGAATTTGCATCAGGAAGGATTACTGGAGGTTGAAGGATGTCTCCTTTCCTCCTCATACAAACAAGCTGGTACGATTTTTATCCACCAGAAAAGGTCTGTCTGATTTTTGGCCATCTAAAAAGTCCTCGCCACCTCACTCCCTTGAATTGCTTTACTAAGGGCCCAGACCCCTTGGTTTCAGTTTTAGAGGAACAACTAGACAAGCAAATTCCTTGCTTCCTCCGAGCAAATATGCAGGGATTATATTCTCAACTCTCAGGAATGCATTGGAAAGACTTTGGAGAACTAAGGGAGGTAGGAGAACGCACGAGCCCTGGGCGCTTAGAAGGCGGTGGGGGTCTGTGGAGGGAAAGGGCCCAGGAGGTGGGAGTGGGCACCAAAGAAAAAGTCTGCCTTCTTCATAGTTTTCCACCGCCCCACTCAGTGGGTCCTGCCCGCCCTTGGCAGATGGTTCTGCAGAAGAGTGGTGATCTTTGTTTCACTGTTTATGACAAAGCATTGCCAGTGACTTGGTTTTCAAAACTATAATAGACACAACAGTTGATGTGTGAACCTGTAGTTTATTCATTTTCTTAGCTGTATAGTATTCCAGTGTCTTCAGAGAGAGAGAATTTGTGAAGAGGTACTAGGTATTCTTTTGTTAGGTTTGCTTCTAGCTATCTGCTACATAAATAAAGAATTTGGCTGGTCTTTAGTCCCAGTTCCTGGCAGGGAGCCTCTAGACCCTCTGGAATTTCCTAAGTGATAGGAGTGTCTTTGTGACTCATGAAGGACCCCTGGACAGTTGCAGGATGGGTCTGGCCCAAAAGACCATATAATTAGAGGACTAAGGGGTTGGAGATTCAGATCATTCAGGTGGTCAATGATTTAATCAATCATGCCTCAGCAGTGAAACTGCAATAAACACTCTGAACACTGGTTGAGTGATACACAGTAATCTGCTGAGAGGGTGAGCAAGAATTTGTCACATTCAGGACCCTCCTAGACCGTGCCCTATGGGTCTCTTCTTTCGACTGTTGTGATTTGTATCCTTTATAATAACACTGTCATCTTAAGTAAAGGGCTTTCCTGAGTTCTGTGAGTCTTTCAAGTGAGGTGGTATAGGAGCCCCCAGATTTGTAGCCTGAGCACTCCCAAATTTGTAGTGCATGACTTGAAGTGAGGGCAGCCCTACGGGGGGACTGCCCTTAACCTGTGAAGTTTGTCTTAACTCTGGGTAAGAACCGAATTACTAGGTTACCAAGTATTGTTTGATTGCTATTATAAGTGGTACATTATTTAAAATTATGTTTTCTGCTTTCAGCCAGTGTACAGAGATGAAGTTGATTTTTGTATACTGATCTTATATTCAGCAACACTACTAAGGTTTTTTTATTAAATCTATTAATTTGCCTGTAGATTGAGGTTTTATTTAGACAACCAGATCATCTGTGAATAATAACAATTTTGCTTGGCAAGGACTAGTGCAATGATGACAAGAAGTGGCAACCGTAGCACGTTCTTCTTAAAAAAAAAAAGCTTTTAACATTTCATTATTAAGTATAACATTGTTGAAGAGTTCTGGTCGAAACCATTTTTTAGATGAAAGAAATTCTTTTATTCCTAGTTAGTATGAGTTTTTATTTTTCACAGATACTGAATTTTCTGGAATATTTTCCCATCTTTATTCAGATGATCATGTGGCCTTTTTCCCCTCCTTTTGTTTCTCGTTAAGTCAACATAATAAATTTTCTAATGTTAAACCAACTTTACAATCCTGGGATGAATTCAATTTGGACACGATATTTTTTTTATATATTGGGGAACTTGGTTTGTTCTGAGTTTTTGTAACTATGTTCGTAAGTGAAAGAAAGGGCTCTGTCATTTTCCTTTCCATATCACACTTGTCTGGTTTTGGTAGCAAGGTTATAATGCAGGGGAGCATTTCCTCTTTTTCTATTCTCTATGAGAGTTTGATAAAAATCAGTTATTTGTTATTTAACAGTTATTTGTTATTTACAGAACTTGTCTGTAAAACTCTAGGGCTTGAGGTTTTCTTTGTGAGATTTTTTATTGGCTTTTCTGTTTATTATTGTTATTGGCGGGGAGGGAATTAGGTTTATTTACTTTTTTTTTTAATGCAGGTACCCGGGATTGAACCCAGGACCTCATGCATGCTAAGGAGGCAGTCTATCAATTGAGCTATACCCTCCCCTATGGGATTTTAAACTATTGATTCAGTTTCTTTAATGGTTACTGCGTTATTGAGCTGTTCTTTCCACTTCTTTTCTGAATGCTGGGACAGGGCAGTGAACAAAGCAGATAAACTGCAACCTGTACTGTCCACATGCTACTCTTGTAGGGCAGGTGTTTTTATTCCTATTTTGCAGATGAGTAAAGTAAGGCTTAGAAAATAATGCCGTGACCCAGCCAGTTAAGTGCTGAAGCTGTGAATGAGCCGGCTCTTGTTTTGAACAGCTGTGCTATACTCCCCATCAGCAATTCTCACACTGAATCACCTGGAGGGCTTGTTAAACTCAGATCCTTGGGCTCCACCCCCAGAGAGTTTCCGACTCAGAGTCTGGAGCGGGGCCAGAGAACGTTCATGGCTAAAAAGTTCCCAGGTGATGCTGATGCTGCTGGTCTGGGGACCCCACTTTGAGAACCGCTGCTCTGTACGCAGGACCAAGACTGAGTTCCTCGCTGCTGCTTTCACACCCTTCCCCCTTCCCCTCCTCACCACGTCTCTCTTCTGAGTGTGCACAGGGGGCCCCACATCGGGCTGACTCCCTGCATGCTCCCAGGACCTCACCCCACCGCTGCCAGCCAGTCACCATCTGTGTCTAAGTGTGTAATTGCCCCTAATTAAACACGTTCTCACTTACACTCCACGTAAACAAGTTACACTGGGAAAAGGGGCTGTTCCTGCACCTGACTTCTCAGGCTGTGTCACAGGCAGCACGCAGCTCACGCCAGCTGATGCTGACTGCGTCAGCGCCCGGCTGGATGACGACGAGGGTCCTTGGGTCCGGAAAAGACCCAGGACTGGAACCACACGGGTTTTCAGGGTGGGTGCTCCTTGGTCCTCCCTTTCTCCATCTCCGTGTTGATGGTGACTTTAATGGTTCTTTTTGGCTTGTTGCAGTACCTTCAGACTCATCAGCCCGATCCCTCTGGTTCTTCCTCATCGGCCCCCATCTCCTGCCTTCTCCCTCTTCTCCCTGGGGTCCCACTCTGCCGGGGATGAGACGTCCACCACCCCTGCCCTCATCTGGAAGGGCTCCTCCCTCCTTCCCACTGACATCCTAAAAACCCTGCGAGGCTCACATCATGCCCCACCTCCTCGGGACGTCCTCTTTGATCCCTCCAGCTCCAAATCACCTCTAACTTAGAAGGAAAAAGGGACCAGAAGGGGAGGCAGGGAAAGGAGAGGCTCCATCTGTGTCACTCATTCCACACTGGCTAGGTGCCACCTTGTCTGACTGGCTAAGATTTTAGTCATCGTTCTGTCTTTCCAGTTGGATCATCTGCTCCCGACAGGCAGGGAGCAGCAGTCATAGTCAACGCTGCTATTTATCCAGGGCTTAGCATTCAGACTGATTTCTCAGAGTGACCAGGTGAGGGAGTAGCCTAGTCTTCCTCTTATAGTGTCCAGCACAGACGTTCCACATTCTGCTGCTGGCGACTGCGGTGACAGGTTACTGACTGACATCTGAATGCTACTCTCTTTCCTCCTCTTCCAGGCAGGATGGTGTGGGTGCAGAGTGAAAAAGCGACCAGTGTCAGATCTTTCTGGTGAATCAGTGGCTACCAACATGGTGTCACCGAAGCCCGCTCTATGCAGATAATTCCCGGGGCCTGATCCTCCCACCTTCAGAATAAATTACACGGGGTAATACCCTGGGTATGCAGGAAGCCACCGTTCAAATGCAGAAAGACACCTGCCATTCATTCAACAAGTATTAAATTTTCACAGCTGGGGAGGTACACACAGACATGAGCCCGCATTAAGGAGTTTATAACAGGCTCTGCTGGGTAGAGAGGACACCACGAGGAGCAGGAATGCTTGGTTAGTTGAGTCTCATTGAGGAGTTTGCCCGTTGTCTCTCAGCAGGATTCTGGGGGAACAGGACACCAGAGGTGAGGAGGAGGGACACGTTTGGCCCATGAGACAGGGATTATTAAGGGCACTGATAGCCCTGGGTGGGCTGGGGACCCTCCGTGCATGGGTCGGGGGTGGAGGGGGGTTAGTGGAGAGTGGAGACTGAGAACCCTCCATCTAAGCTCAGTGGCTCAGCCCACCTGGGGCAGCCCTCAGAGAACCTGAACCCAGCAAGACTGGGACGTCCCTGGGGGAAGTCGTTCTGGAAGACCAAGATTTCCAGAGAGCAGAAGGTCTGCCCTGTGTGTACAAAGCCCCATGACTTTCTTTTGATTTTAATTGTTTGGGATAGAAATATTCCCTAAATATCCAAGGCAACATTTTCAGTAGCTTCACAGTCTTCTCTTTCTCCCATGCTCTTTTTTTTTTTTCCCCAAGCAGCAGGACCTTTTTGATTTTCCCCATCCAAAGTCTTGCAAATACTGAGCACTCCTTTTTGAATCAGAGATGGGAAGTCACAGTCCTGCTCAGGGGCCTCCCCTGCATCCCTGCGCCACCCCTGGGCAGAACCCCGGGGCTCCAAAGAACACATATGAAAGCATATGTGGTGGAAACAGCACTGGACGGCCAGTCAGAAGTCCTGGAGGGAAGCCTGGCCCTCCCGCTCACCAGGCACGTAAGCCGAGGCCGGCCTCTTAGCCACACTAAGTCTTACTCTCCTCATCTATCAAATGGGGGACAATAATATGAGCCCTGCCTTTCCCTTAGGATTATCGTGGGAACCAAATGATAATCAAATATGTGGACAGTACATGCACACTTGAAAGTGCTCCCCCCTCAAGGTCCTGTTGTCCTTCACGTTATACACATCACTGACTGCTTAAAATGCACTGTGATTTAACATCCTTTCTGCAGGGTCAAGAATTTGAACATCATGGTTCTGAGCCATCACACACTGCAGCTCTCAGAAATCAAAGGGAGGCAGAAGCCCCTTTCAAGAGCCTGATGCCTGTGACTCTTTGTTCTTTGTGATGTTGGCCTTTCTATTTTTCCCCGTCTCCTTCCTCGTCAGACTACCGGCTGTCACTTCCCTCCACTCTAAGGGTGCCTGTCTACTCCCTGGTTTGCTGCCTCTGATCCACCGTGGACTTGACAACCGGATAATGAAGTTTATGAGAGCTGCGTGTAAAGTGAGGGTACACAGACTCAGGCAAAATGTACAATAAACTCCATGTCCGGGCTACGCACCATCTGTTCAGCAGCCAAGGATCCTTTTGACTTCCGTTTTGCCTGTGGCTCAGATGAACGAGGCTGCAAAACAGAGGAACTGCTGTTCTCACTCCTGAGCTCAAAACTTCTGCTCAGCTTGGGAGCCGCCAGCCAATCCTCACACGTGCTGTCCCACTGCAGGACCCCACAGGAGGACCCTAGATCAAAGCTGAGGTGACAAACAGGTGTCCTTGTGCCAAGTTCTCTGACCCCAGGTTCTGGCTGCCTTTGGTTCTTTGGGTTTCATCCTTGCCGCGAGCCCTGCTCTGTTCCACCAAGTAATAAGAAGAGCTCCCATTTCTTGAGGGCTTCCCACCCCTGCCAGGCGCTTTGCATTCTTGATCTCAGTTTATCCTTAACACACCTGGCTAAAATAGATGCTGTTATTTCCTTCTTACAGGTATGAAAACTGAGCTCAGAGAGGATGGGTGACTTGCTCAAGGTCACATAAGTTTTAAGAAGTAGAATCAGGGCTGGAACCCTGACTGCTGCTCTTCAGAGTTCCTTCTCCTGGGCTCTCAACAGTGAATCCAAGGCCCTGCTACATCCTGGATGTCCAGAGTCTCTCTTACAAGAGGCAAGTGAGTGGTCTGCACCAGAAATCTCACACGTACCTTTTAGCCTGTGGAGAACAGGAAAGATGTCCTCCGGAGAGCAGGATTGGGGTGCATCACCAGGACTGGGGGAGGCCCTGCTCTGGATGAGAAAACCCAAGGCCCAGGCTACAGGGAGAGAAGAGTCAGGTGGTGTGGTTTCTGGAGCAGCAGGGAGGTTGCCTGAAAAACACGAGGCCACCTGCTGGCTGATGCCTGAAAATTCCTTAACCTGGGATTCAACCTTCTCTTTCACAGTCGAGAGTAAAACTTAAAACAGAAACATCTCCCAATTCTGTGGCCATACATTAAAATTCATGCCAAAGTGTAAATGACTGATACCAGCTCCCTTTTTAAGATCCATGGAGGGTTTTGAGAGAAGGAAGAGGTACCCAGTGGTGCTCCTGTGGGCATAAGGAAGGATGGGAAAGACAATGGGGGACAGCAAACTGAGAATGGAAGCTCTAATGTGGGCAAAAGAATGCAAGAGGGGAGACTGAGAGATTACCGGATCTACCAACTCTGCAGTATTGTCTAAAACTGGTCCTGGCTTCAGATAGTCTCACTCTCTTAAAACATGGGAGACATTCTCTGCACAAAGGTGCACTGGGCCTGCTGAAAATCTTTAAGTAAAATCCGAGAATGATTTAAAAAACCTATTTTGCAAAGGAATTCTTCAGGCTTTTTTTTTTTTTCAATGCTCTGACTTGAAGATGATTGGTTTTGGAAAATTGCCTCTACTTGAATGCCACATGGGCATTTAAATGACAACGTGTCCGTAGGAGATTCCATATATAGGCAGAGTAGGCTCTTATAAATAATATGCCCTAGGATCTATTAAGTTCAATGGCACTGCTTTTCATAACGTTTCTCCATCAGAAAACAAAATGTTAAATTTCAACTGACCAGGAATCCTTTCTTAATAAATATCGTTAAGTCAAATTCTTGCTCCTTCTCTATGTCTTGCCCTTCCTGGACATGCTTTGCCTTCTTGCAAGACAGATTTATACTTTAGTTTTTAATTGCAAAAGTGGTAGAGGTTTGTTTAAAAAATTTTCAGTCATTAAAGCAATAAGCTTTTAAGTGAAAATTATTCCTTGATTCTCAAGATACCCCCCAACCCCATTCTCTAAAGGGAATAGCAACTTAGTGTAATTCCTTCTTCCTTCCCTCTCTCCATCCATACACATATACTTTCTTTCCAACAATGAAATAATTCTATTATGTTTTACTTTAACCTGCTTTCTTCACCTCAATTACAGACGACTTCTTATTAGGGAAAAAAAGAGCTTTTTAAATGGCTACACAGTGAGTGCACAGTCCCTTTGTTATTTACAGTCTCTGTTCAAAACTTTAAATTTTTGCTCCAGATGTCTTGTTCCCTCCATGAGTTTGGGTGCTCTGAAATATGTCAGCCTAGGTTAACTCACTGTGTCAGGCTGTTGTTAGCATCACGATGCTCTTCTGGAAGGAAATGAGTGTCATTTACCTATAAACTCACACCTGGATCTGAAACAGTAGGAGTGGGAATGGGTTAGAAATGTGAAAGTCCAACCTGAACAGTATCGCTTTAGAACAGGGGTACAGCTATCACTGTCCTGTTCTGCCGTCTGTTAAGAAGGGGCCCTTCAGGGAGGGTATAGCTGAGTGGCAGAGTGCATGCTTAGCATGCATGAGGTCCTGGGTTCAATCCCCAGTACCTCCATTAAAAATAAATTAAATACACCTGTATTCCCCCTGCCCCCCCCAAAAAAAACCTACAAAAAAGGGGAGCCCTGGAGAGAAGCAAAGTCAGAGCTGCTGGCTGCATAGGTCACTGTAATGACCTTGAAACAGCCAAGGCAGGTGAAGCAGGAAAGCCAGCTTGGGAGAGCCTTCTGGGGGCTCTAACTCAGGCCTGGCCCCCCTTCCTTCCAGGCTGTCCCTGTCAAGGCTTTGTGGAGATGTCTAGGGGGACAGAGTTTAAGGTGGATTTGCCAGGGATCTCAGATCCATCCTCTCTTGCCTCCTTGGTCTCACAGTTCAGAATCTGACACCTCAGTCCTGACTCTGCTCCCCACTCCTCCAATCAGCCAAAGTGGAGCAGTACCCATCTCTTGGCTGGCCCTGGGCACCCATGCCCCTAAATAACTGAGACAGACTTCAGGAAAGTCTCACTGCATGTAGCAGACGTGTCCCTGAAAACTTGGGCCCACGCTGGCCGGAGGAAGGTCTCCATCTGCTTAAAATGTACAGGCTTAAAGGGAAGTGCGTTTGCAAAACGCACTTCGGGTTGGTAATATCAGGAGCCATGTCTGAGAAGAAAATCCACTGTACAAGGAGGAAGCAGAAGGAAGCAGAATGTTACAAAGAGTATCACGTAGACAAAGTTTCAGTGCTACTGAGGAGACGGTTTGGTATTCCAGCGAAATGAGGGTTAAGCACAAAAGGCTTTTTGTTTCAATCCCTGTGGCTGGAAATATCTCTGAAATGTCCCCATTCGATTTCCTGCCTTGGTGCATGGCACCCAGGGAACAGAATTCAATTTTGGATGACTGACTGACTTTCTTAGCTTCCGAGTCTTTGTGAATTTTAGTTCATTCTGGTGGCAGGCTACAGAAAGACGCGTAGAAAATGTGGAAGTCATTTGGCCTTTGGTGTTCAGCCTCAGAACTGATTTGAAGTGAAAAATCCAAAGAACAGTGGAATTCCTGATGAGACTTGTATTTGTTTTGTTGTCATCCATTTGCTCCACACAGCTAAAGCCAGATTTTACTATCATCTCGGGCAAGACAGTTTTGGTGGCGATGGGGGGGGGGGGGCTCTCCAGGTAGTGACACGAGCTGATTTCTAGGCTCTTCTGTTTCATGGCCCTCAAAGTCTGTGTCTGAGAACCATGCTGCTCCGGTTAGTTGAGAGTTCCTGTTAATTGCTGTTTTGCTAACTACCGCGCGCCCCTTGCTCATCAGGAAACTCATCAAGCCCGGACATGCTGGCTCCTGCCGCAGGACTCTCTGTGAAGGCTGCAGACATACGTCACTGTAACAACAGAAGCCTCCAGGGGAACTGGACACGCCAAGGGTCATTATCTGGCACCGCTCAAGAAGATGATAGTCTTTAAACCTGACCGTTTCTCCCAAACACAGTCTGAGGGTGATGTGAACAGAGCGGCCTTCCTTGGGGAGGCTGAGGTGCAGGGCAGAGACCAGACGTTCAGGGGTGAAGACTGCTTTGATCTTACACAGTCTTGCATCTAGAATTTTGGGGTCTCTGTCTTGAGATAGGTCTGAGGCGACGATGCTGGGATGGGAGTCCTTGACTAGCATGAGCATCTGTCTCGAGGCTGGTGTCCTGTGGTCACAGTGCCTCCTCATATGTGCACAGCACGTCCATATCTCTGAGTGTGTGCTCAGTTTTGAACACAGGTCTCCCCTACAGGAGCGTGTAGGATGTAGGCGCACAATCTCTTTCTTGACAGTGAGAAGGCTGAGCCCTGCAGGGTGGGGTGATCTGCTCAAGGTCACACAGTAATGCCTGGGAGGCAGGGGGGGATCCCAGGCCCCTGATGCCAGCCCCTTGGTCTTTCTTCCCGTCTTTGAGGAGATCCCATATTGCTTTAGATTCTAATCCCGCTTCTGCACCCTCAGGAGGGAAGAAAAGCAGGTCCTGGTCACCTGGTGAGTGGGGAGTGGAATGGAGTCTAGCAATCAGATCATCTGAACCTCAGGCCAGGATTTTGTTCCCAAATGAGCAACTTCTTTATGTCTGTGCACTCCTAGTGGGCTGTGGGATGCCCACTGTGAATCTCCTGAGCAGGGAGGCTCAGAAGAGGAAACAGGAAGGCGTGAAGGATTTGGGGTCGGGGTGGGGAGGGAGGAGAGAGGAGAAGGGCAGGTGAGCAAAGCCGGGGCTGGTACCGCCTCCTGGGAGCCAAGTGTGCAAATGTGATGACACCTGCAGGTCACCCCACACGCTGCTCCTGGCCCTCTGGCCCCAGTCCTGTCTTTATCCCTGCAGCAGCCTCCATCCTACTCAACTTCATCATCCTAGGACCTTTTGCTGATGGTCCCTAGAGGCCCCCATAGGGGTGTTCAGTCCAGCCTGCCTTCCTCTGGACGCCTCAGGACTATATATTCTTTTTCATTATAGGTTATTACAAGCTATTAAATATAGTTCCCTGTGCTATACAGTACGACCTTGCTGTTTATCTACTCTATATACAGTAGTTTATATCTGCTAATCCCAAACTCCCAATTCATCCCCCTCCTCCATATTTCCCCTTTGGTAATCATAAGTTTGTTTTCTATGTCTGTGAGTCTCTTTCTGTTTTTAAAATAAGTTCATTTGTCTCATTTGTTTTTGATTCCACAGATAGGGGATATGTGATATTTGCCTTTCTCTGACTTACTTCACTTAGTATGACCTCTAGGTCCATCCATATTGCTGTAAATGGCATTTATTTCATTCTTTTTTATGGTGGAGTAGTAGTACTCCATTGTGTGTGTGTGTGTGTGTGTGTGTTATATACATATCTCCAGTCATCTGTCGAAGGACATTTCGGTTGCTTCCATGTCTTGGCTATTGTAATAGTGCTGCTATGAACACTGGGGTGCATATATCTTTTTGAATTAGAGTTTTCTTTCTTTCTTTTTTTTTTTTTTTGGCTATATACCCAGGAGTGAGATTGCTGGGTCATACAATAGTATTTAGGTTTTTTTGAGAAAACTCCATACTCTTTTCCAGTGACTACACCAATTTATATTCCAACCAACAGTGTTAAGAGGGGTCCCTTTTCTCCACATCCTCGCCAACATTTGTTATTTGTGTTCTTTTCGATGGTAGCTTTTCTCACAGGTGTGAGGTGATATCTCGTGGTGGTTTTAATTTGCATTTCTCTGATTATAATGATGTTGAGCATCTTTTCATGTGCCTGTTGGCCATTTGTATGTCTTCTCTGGATAAATGTCTATTTAGGTCTTCTGCCCATTTAAAAATTGGGGATTTTTTTTGATGTTGAGTTGTATGAGCTGTTGATATATTTTGGACATTAACCCTTTATTGGGCATATCCTTTGCAAATATTTTCTCCCATGCAGTAGGCTGTCTTTTCATATTGTTGATGGTTTCCTTTGCTGTGCAAAACTTTTAAGTTTAATTAGGCCTGATTTGTTTATTTTTGCTTTTATTTCTTTAGCTTTAGGAGACAGATCCAAAAAAATATTGCCATGATTTATGTCAAAGATTGTTCTGCCTGTGTTTTCTTCTAGGAGTTTTATGGTTTCCAGACTTACATTTACATCTTTAATCTATTTTGAGTTTATTTTTGCATATGGTATTAAAGAATGTTCTAGTTTCATGCTTTTACATGTAGCTGTCCAGTTTTCCCAGCACTGCTTACTGAAGAGACAATCTTTTCTTCATTGTATATTCTTACCTCCTTTGTCATAGATTAACTGATCATAAGTATGTGGGTTTATTTCTGGGCTCTCTATTCTATTCCATTGATCTATGTGTCTGTTTTTGTGGCAATACCAAACTGTTTTGATTGCTGTAGCTTTGTAGTATAGTCTGAAGTCAGGGAGCATGATACCTCCAGCTCTGTTCTTTCTGAAGATTGTTTTACTGTTTGTGGTCTTTTATGTTTCTATACCAATTTAAAAATTATTTCTTCTAATTCTGTGAAAAATGTCATTGGTACTTTTGATAGTAACTGCACTGTGTCTGAAGATTTTCTTGGGTAATATGCTCATTTTAACAATATTAATTCTTTCAATCCATGAAAATGGTGTATCTTTCCATCGGTTTGTCTCTTCCTCAGTTTCTTTCATCAATGTCTTACAGTTTTCCAAGTACAGGTCTTTTACCTCCTTAGGTAGGTTTATTACTAGGTATTTTATTCTTTTTGATGCAGTGGTAAATGGGATTGTTTCCTTAATTTCTCTGTCTGATAGTTCATTGTTAGTGTATAGAAGTACAACAGACTTCTGTATATTAATTTTGTATCCTGCAACTTTACCGAATTGATTGATGAGTTTTAGTACTTTTCTGATGGTGTCTTTAGGATTTTCCATGTATAGTATCATGTCATCTGCAAACAATGACATGTCATCTCCAAACAAAACAAATTTGGATTCCTTTTATTTCTTTTTCTTGTCTGTTTGCTGTGGCTAGGACTTCCAATACTATGTTGAATAAAAGAGGTGAGATTGGGCATCCTTGTCTTGTTTCTGATCTTGGAGGAAAAAGAGCTTTTAGCTCTTCACTGTTGAGTATAATGTTAGCTTATATATTATGCTGAGGTATGTTCCCTCTGTGCCCACTTTCTGGAGAGTTTTTATCATAAATGGATGTTGAATTTTGTCAAAAGCGTTTTCTGCATCTATTGAGATGATCACATGGTTTTTATTCTTCAATTTGTTAATGTGGTGTATCACACTGATTTGCAGATATTGAAAAATCCTTGCATCCCTGGGTTAAATCCCACTTGATCATGGTGTATAATCCTTTTAATGTATGGTTGGATTCAGTTTGCTAGTGTTTTGTTGAGGAAGAATTCAGCACCACCAAACCCAACTTTACCTCAAATGTTAAAAGAACTTCTCTAGTCGTCAAACCACAAGAAAAGAGAACAAAAAGGAGAGGGGAGAAAAAGACCTACAAAGGATTGCTTTGGCAATTCAGGATCTTTTATAGTTCCATATAAATTTTGGAATGATTTGTTCTGGTTATATGAAAAATGTCATGGGTGTTTTGACGGGGGTTACATTGGATCTGTAGATTAATTTGGGTAGTACAGCCATTTTGATAGTGTTGATTCTTCCAATCCAAGAGCATAAGATATCTTTCCATTTCTTTGTATCATTAATTTCTTTCATCAGTGTTTTACAGTTTTCAGAGTAGAGGTAACCTCCTTGGTTAAATTTATTTCTAGGTATTTTGTTGGTTTTGATGCCATGGAAATGTCAATGCCAGTTATAAAATTCTGGTTTTTGAAGTGCAAAAAAAGAAAAAGAAAAAGTGAATGAAGGGCCGCAAGTGGCAAATTAGCCTTTTTTATGGGTGAGTTGTATTCCTTTGCATGTATATGCTATATCTTCTTTATCCATTCATCTGCTGATGTGCACTTGGGATGCTTCCATGTCTTGGCTATTGTAAATAGTGCTGCTGTTGATAGCGGGGTGTATGTATCTTTTTTAATTAATGCATTTGTTTTTCTCAGGTGTATGTCCAGGAGTGGAACTGCTAGGCCATATGGTGGTTCTGTTTTTGGGTTTTTGAGAAACCTCCATATTGTTTTCCATGGTGGCTGCACCGGTTTGCATTCCCATCAGCAGGGTAGGGGGTTCCCTTTTCTCCACATCCTTGCCAACATTTGTTGCTTGTGTTCTTTTTGATGCTGGCACTCAGGTGTGGGATGGTGTCTCACTGATTTTGATGTGCATCTCCCTGATCATGGTGATGTGGAGCAGCTTATCATGTTCCTGTGGGCATCTGCATTTCCTCCTTTAGAAAAATGCTGTTCTTCTGCCCATATTTTAAATGGGTTGTTTGTTTGCTTTTTAATTGAAGTACAGTTGATTTAAAATGTAAAAAACAACAAAGAAAAAAGAGTCTACCTGATTATTAGTGTACAAAGTAACAAATGTAAAAAAAAAAAAAAAGTAAAACTTTTGTGCTTCAAAGGTAACACCAAGAAAGTAAAAAGGTACCTCAAACAATGGGAGAATTTTTTTTTTGCAAATCATGTATCTGATAAGGGACTTGTATCTAAAATCTAAAAAGAACTTTTACAATTCTATATAAAAAAACCCCAATAACCCAATTATAAATGGACAAAGGATATGAATCGTTTCCCAAAGAAGATATACAAATGGCCAATAAGCCCATGAAAAGATGTTCAACATAATTAGCCATCAGAGAAATGGAAATCAAAACCACAATGACATTCTACTTTGCACCCAGTAGGGTGGCCAGACTGAAAAACAAACACAGAAAATGACAAGTGTGGGTAAAAGTTTAGAGAAATTGAACCCTCGCACATTGTTGGTGAGAATGTAAAATAGTGCTGCCATTTTGGAGAACATTCTGGTAATTCCTCCAACAGTACCATATGACCCAGTAATTCCACTCCTGGGTATATATCTAAGACAAATTAAAACCTCTGTAAACACAAAAACCTGTGCATGAATGTTCATAGGAGTGTTATTCCTGATAGCCCCTAACTGTAAGCAACCCACATGTCCATCAGCTGAGGAACAGATAAACGTCCAGGCGATGGAATGTTATTCAGCAATAAAAAGAAGTGAAATACTGAAACCTACCACCACATGGATGAACCCTGAAAATACCAAGTAAAAGAAGCTAGCCACAAAGGACTACATATTGCACAATTCTGTTCATATGAAACAGCCAGAACAGGCAAATCTATAAAGGAAAAAAATGTAGATTTCTTGGTTGCCTAGGGCTGGGGGAGATGGGGACTTCGGAGGGTGATGACTTGGTGGGTGTGGTTTCTTCTTTGGGGTAATGAGGATGTTTTAAAATTGATTCTGGTGATAGATAACATGACTCTGAACATACCAAAAGCCATCGGACTGTACATTTTAAATGGGTGAGTTGTATGTTATGCTGATTATATCTCAATAAAATTTTTAAAAAAGTTTAAAGGCAAATATAAGCCAGTGTTCTATTGAAAGAGATACCCTAGCTGGTAGCCTTTTTCTAACCAGCTACATGCAGGGGCAGTGAGCTCTGGGCCCATCAGTGGGAACCCTTGCTCCTGGCAAGCAGTCCCTGGGTCTCCGTAAGTTTCCAGTGGGGAGAAGATGGAAGGAGCGGGCATGTGGGAGTCCTGGGGGACAGCAGGCAGCAGGACAGGGTGGGAGACTGCGTGGCGACCCACAAAGAGAAGGAAGGGCCGAGGACACAGGGATCATAATTTCCTGTCCTGGCTCATTCATCTCTGCTCACTGTGGGGCCCAAGGAAGGTCGCAGAACTGCTCTGTTCTCCACGTGCCCCCTATTTCGTGACTCCCTCCCCTCTTCTCATCACAGAAGGTAGCAGGGGAGTTCCCGAGTTCTGAAGCCGAGCCCCGTTGCATCAGCTGCTCCTGGTCCCCAGGGGCAGGTCTGGTCCTACTCTGCTTCTTAACAGTGAGTCTTAGATGAGCCTCTCAACCCCACGGGCTTCCCAGTCCTCAGCTCTCAAGTGAGAAGAATAATTAACCTGACCTGCCTCCCTCAGAGGGTTGGTATGAGGCTCCGGAGTGATCATGGATGGGGAGGAGCTCCCAGCGTGCATGACTGTGAACTTCAGGGAATGTTCAGGGTAGGTGTGATGCTACTGGTCCCCCAGCTAGGGTAGCCACTGGCTGTTCACGCTCTCTCATTAGCTTCTGACCCACACAGCATTTGAAGATTGGCTGGGGTCGGGGTTGAGTGCTGCTGGTGACCACAGAACAGGGTCCCCACCAAAGGCCAAAGAGAACCAGAGGCACCAACTCAGTCCTCCTGGCTTCAGACTCCTCTGCATGCACCTTGTGGCCTACAGGCAGCCCCCTTCCTCCCCGGTGATCGCTCAGGCCTGTGACGCCAGGCCAGGCAGGTCATTCTGTGCTCCCGGCTGGTTCTCCTGCGCAAGGAACTGCGACTCCAACTCCAAAGTCAAAGGGGTAGGTGTTAAAAATGGGAAAAAGTCACCCCCCCAAAGATGAACCCTGCAGATCGCAGCTGCTTATCTGAGCTCACTGCCAGGGGGACGCGTGCTTTCTGCCGACGGTAGTAGTTCTTTGTGGAAGACACTGCAGTAAAATCTTCACGGCCCTGCTCTCGAGGCCCCGACATCCTGGAAACCTGCTGTCTGGGTCATCTGGGGACACAGGAGGGGCCAGCCTGGCACAGCAGGGAGAGTAAGGAATAGCTCTTTTCCTCCTGTTGGGAGTGTGATGGACAGAGCAGAGGGCAACTGTGGTGTCACGGATGAGAGAAAGAAGCAAGAATAAGAGCGCGGGCAGTTCCGGGACGAGGGCCCGGCTCTCGGCTGCTGCTGCGGGCGCCTGGGTGTGGAGTCATGGGCGCACGTCTAGATGAGCAGCTCTGGGGAAGCCAGGCCCTGCTCCCCAGGCTTTGTAAGGTGACACGTGGAGGGGTATGGGTGCTCACAGCCGCGATCCATCCCGATTAGTCATTGCCAGTGTCTATTCTGATTGGTTGGTCCCTAATCTTAGCCATCATTATGTATTTTGAATACCACTTCTCAGTGTACAGCCTCAGTCTTTGACTAAATTGCCAAAGTATCAAAATTAAGGCAGGGGTGGTGGAGGCTCCCTATTTCTGGTCTCCTTTTGGGTTAACCACACTTCCCCCAGTGTAGTGCTTTCTAACTAATCTATTTTGACAAGTTCATTCAAATAAAGGCTTTCTGGCATGTTTCTCCCTCTTCTGTACACTTTCAATTTGTATTTTAGAAGAGAAACTAAAGCATGGTCAACTGACTGCCTAAAATTTACTGTTCGCGGTAGAATTTCAAGTATCAGAACTCCTTCCTCTAATGATGATTATTAGTCATAGTAAAAAAGAGCTAATATTTACCGAGAGCTTCCCAGGTTGCTGACCCAGTGCTCAGCACTTCACACACATCATTTCCTCTCCTCCTCCCACAGCCCTGGGAAGGAGACTCCAGCATTATGAGAGGAGGGGGCCAGCCAGAGGCAGCTTGGGTAACTTGCTCAGGGTCACATGGTACCAGTCAGCATCTGCCCACCCCACTTATGAGGAGGGTGGTTCTGCTTCCCAGGGCAATGCGTCCCAGAAGAGCCTGTCCTATGTTCCCATGGAGGCAGCAGCCAAGGCAGGGATGCGACGCAGGGTGGGGAGGTAACATTTACACCCGCGACTGCGTGGGCACCTCAAGGCAGAATGCAGTCAAGGGGCGACGTGCACGTGCCCCTGGGCCAGATGCCACTGTGGTGCTGGACCCTCCTCTCTTAGGGACCAAACAATTGCAGTTGACCACTTTTTGCAACAAACATGTTCTTGGTAAACTTGCTCTTGCAGCAAACTTTCCCAAAGTCCCACCCTAAAAGGTTATTGTGAAAAAACTATGCATGTTAATGTTGCACTTTTTTTTGAATTATAGAAAAAGAAAAAAAACCCATGTGTAGTCCAATTGTTAGCATTTTTGAGTTTTTACCTCTAGCCTATTATTTATATGTCATTTGTCTCCTTGTTTTAAATTCTTAGGATCATACCATCTATCCAATTCTGTATCTTGCTTTTTAACCCTAATCATTATTACATAAACAGTTTCTGTGTTTATTGTAAATTCTTCAAAATCACCATTGAAAATGGTTGTATAACTTCCTGATTAGTGGATGAAAATGAAAAGACAACCTGCAGAATGGGAGACAATATCTGCAAATGATGCAACTAACAAGGGACTAATTTCCAAAATACACCCAAAAAATTATTGAAAATGTCCCAAATGTGGGACAAAAACCAATTTACAGAACCAAGGAGCTCAATGAATTACCTAAACAGGATAAGCACAAAGAAAAGCACACCTAGGTACATCACAGTCAAGTTGCTGAAAGTTAAAGATCAAGAGAAAATCTTGAAAGCAGAGGAAAACAAAGACACATCACATACAGAGGAACAATGATGTGACTGAAGACCTGCTTTTCAGAAAGAATAGGAATTGGAAGTAAAGCGATGACATTTTTAAGTACTGAAAGAGAAAAATATTGTAGATTTAACATTTTATATCCTGGGAAAACAAACTTTGAAAACAAGAATACAATAAAGACACTTTCTAGATAAACCAAGAATTTGTCCCCAGCAAGCCTGTACTACATGAAACACGAGCCCCCCTCCAGCATTCCTAGCTGGAAGGCTGACTTCCTGCTTCTTGAATTCTTCTGGAGCTTTAGAGCTTGCATAGGAGGTGAGGTGGCAGCTCTAACTGAGTAGATGAGTGTGCAGGCTGGTGTTGACAGTAAGGAGGGAGCTATTGATCTCTACACTATTTGACTGCAACCATTCACCCCAGTGGAGAACCAGACCCTCAGTCTGAAGAGGAAGGCAGCAAAGCATGGCTGGTATGCACTGGTACTGCTAGGCCAGTCATTAGAATAACGCAGTGGCTGCAGACTGGTTGGAAAATAGCCATTGCTCCAAGCCTCTTCTTGCTCATCGCCTTGGCCTCATTCCCAGATACTCCCAGACCTCCCTATGATCCAGGAATAGAAGGTCGATTGCTGGCAAACACGGCACCTCCAAGACCCTGCGTTAGGACTCTGCCAGTTTCCTTTCTAATTGGTTGCTGCCTGGACCATGCCAGTTATTAAAGATTTATGATATTGCGCCGGGGGGTAGGTGGGGTTGCTTCCCAGGAAGGGAGGCCTGTGGGTAGTGTTCTGGGAGCGGGTGGAAGAGGACCCCAGGAGGCCCAGGGACAGAGCGAAGACCCTGCCTCTGGGGGTGGGGCTGCACTCAGAAGGTGGGGAGGCACGGAAAGCCAACAAAGTTAGCTTTTCCAAGTCAGCCTGAGTGTTCAGGGACACTTGACTCTCTAGCACAACCTCTGTTCTAATCCCCTAGGTCATATTTTTCCCTTTTAAAAAGGGATATTTCATCGCCTTTTAAATAAATCTTTTCAGCTCCACTGATTTGGAATAACATGCTTAGAGGCTTAAGAACTTCTAGCTGGGCCCTCAGCAAGTGGTCCTTCAGCAAGGCCACTTTCTCATGAAACCCTGGCCCTTGAGAGTGGCTGGGTCCCTCCCAAGGCCAGCCCTGTGGACCACCCCAGTCGTGTTCTGAGATCCCAGGCAAGCCCTGCCTCAGTTCCTGTACCGAGGGACCTGCATCTTTAAGGTGGAGGCCACGCAAAATATAAGCACACAGAACACCAAACGGACGTTGTCCTGATCTGCAGCACAGACTCCATTTCAGCCACAGAAATGGGCAATGGGCACTCCTCGTCCTCAGTTCTGTTTCAGGGGAATCTGTGCTGCAGAGGAGCTTTCCGTCTGTCTGCCCAGGTGGACACAGGGAGGTTATCTTGGCCTAGACCAGCAAGAAGCCATCAAAGGACGGCAGAGAGGCCAGGAGAGAGAGGCAAGGTTGATCAGCGTGACTGAACCGGCATAAACGCAGCTGATCCAAGCTCTGCACAAAGCCTTTGGAAGCTGGCTGGAGTGTTCCCCATCAAGTACCTCTTTGCCTCCTTTGGGACCTTGAACTGAACCACATGCCTTAACGAACGGCAGTAATTTGCTGAGCCCTCAATCAAACACTCAATTTCACTGAGCTGTGAAAGCAAGGTCTTGTTTTTAAATAACATCCAGTGAAGTAGTTTACACCAGATTGGAAAGTGTGTTGTTCTCAAATCATTGTTCGCATCACCTAACTCTCGTTAAAGTCAAACCTAAACAGAACCAAAACTCCTTGTGATGGAGTTCCCTGGTTTGTGCAGCTTTCTGCCAAGCAGGAGTGATGGTGGACCAGGCCATTTCCAATGGATGCAGCTGAGGCCCTAAAACCATCTGCACAATTCCCTGTCATGGTGCCTGATACCCCACTATTAACTACTCCTTTTGCTGAAGGCACCAACTTCAAACACACCTATGTTGCCTGGGAGGAGTTCTTAGCCTTCTTTTTTGGGCACAAGTTTGAGAACCCCAGCTGCAGGCACCGGCAAACACATCAGGAGCATATGCTTTCTGTCCACAGACCAGCGATGCCACGTCTTCAGATCACGGTGCTTCTAAGCTCACAGGCATCAGAATCACCCAGAATTTTGTTAAACCCCAGCTTGCTGGGCCCCGCCCCAAGTTTCTGATTCCGCTGGTCTGAGACGGGACCTGAGAATTTGCATCTCTCCCGAGTTCCCAGGTAAAGCTGATGCCACTGGTCCAGGGCCTCGCTGTGAGGACCACTGTACCAGGTGATTTCTAAGGCATCTTCATGAGACACGGAGGCCGAGTGTGAAAGTATTCTGCTCATGACTCATGAGGTAAGAGCACAGGCAGTTCTGAAGGAGAAAGGGGTAGGGCCCAGAGGCAGGCCAGCCCAGCAGAGAACTTAGACGTGCTCAAATGATCCACCAAAACATACTCTAATGGGCCTCTTATGCTTGCTTTCTTTCCTGGATATTTTCTGCCTACTGCCCCTAGGAATGGCAAGACTGCTGACAGGTCTAGAAAGGACAAAAGGTGGTCCCCCTCCCAGGCCCCTTCCTGGGGGGATGTGTTCCCACAGCTAGTCAGACCATCAATGCGCTGCTCAGCCCTCTGCACCCTCTCCTGGGGGGCTCCTGGCATCTCTTAGAATTTACACAGGACTTAGTGAAGTCTTAAACTACCCTTTTTTTCTCTTTTGAGATTATCTACTACCTAATAGGATAAATTCAAAGGAAAATATGCTCTGATCCTCCAGCTGCCTCTTCTTGACACAAACACAAGGAACTAAGCAGTGGGCCTGCTGAGAAGGCGGGCAGGAGGAGGTTCGTGACGGGACCGCGGGCTGGGCGGCCACCCTCTGGCAGGGCCTCGTACTCCCCCTTTGGCCCTCGCATCGGAGTTGGTTCCATATGTCAGTGGAGGGGAAGCTGGATCCGGGTGTCTGCCTAGTGTTACCATGGCATCTACTGGGGCAAGAGGTTCTGTTTGTGAGTTAGCCCTTTGCCCATCTCAGAGCCCTGGGCTCCCCCGCTTACATTGACTCTAACAAGAATCCTATGAAACAAGCAGAATGGGAATGATGACCCCATTTGGCAGATAAGACAATTGAGAAGCGAGGCTCAGAGAAAACAGTGGACATGGAGTTGAAACAGTGTGTTGTACTCCTGGCTCAGGCACTCCTTGTGTGGCCTTAAGCGGGCCTCTTCCCCTTTCTAGGCCTCAGTTTCACCATCTGTGAGATGGAAGGAGTGGACAAGGTGATTGGAGGTCTCTGTACAGATCTCTTATTCTGAGAATGAGCGACACAAGGAAGAGGACTTGCCTGCAATTAATGACACGGAGAAGCCGGAGGCCGCTGTGCCGTCCCTGTTGAGTGAGAACCATCAGCGCACCCCACCGCCACCCACTGCCAGCTCCCTGACCGTGTGGGCCAGCTGGGGCCTCGAGCTCCACCCTGCCTTGCCAAGACCAAGACCCCTGGGAGGGTGTGGTTGGAGGACACGCGCCCAGATGCTCCCTGACCATGACTTGAAGCCCCAGTGCTGCCAGCTGCTCATTAGAGAAGAGAAACCCATATCTTTGGCACAGACAAACACAGTGACACCTACCCTCTACCAGACCCTGTGCTAGGAGAGGGGACATGGGAGTGAAGGAAACTTGCTGTCTACCTGTGACAAAGTGACAATGAGTAGAGTGAGCACCAGCTGCTGCATCCTGGGGTCCAGCCCGCAGCTGGGTCACAGAGCCTGTCCCTGACATGGGGTGCAACCCACACCGAGGCACCACCTGCAGCCCAGGTGAGCATGATCAAAGCAAGAGCGGGGTCCATGGAACTTGAGGAGGGGTCAAGTTCAGAGCCATTCACACGTAGGCATCATCTTCCAAGCCCACCACGGGGAACAGATGCACACGCCTGGACCCAACCAGTCCACTGGCTGGAAGAATTCTGTGCTCTCCTTCTGAGAGCCAAACCTTCTAGGCACGTGGAATCAATGAACCCAATAGCTTCCTATCTGTAATGTGCTGGTAAATGACAATTCCTCCATTTGCTCAAGACAGTCAACAGAATCCACTGGGTCAGGGCTCAGACTCAGGATTAGACTGCCTGGAGGAAACCAAGATGTCCGTGACATGGTCGTCAAGAACCAAAGAGCTCTCAGCCTCGGAGAGCACAAAAGACCTGGGCACAAATGCCATAAGAGAACGGCTGGTGCTAGGAGATCCAGGTTAGGGGTGGGGGAAGGTGACATGGGAATTCAAAGGAAGGAAAGGTACATTCCAGCTGGGGACCCAGAAAGCCTTCGTGAAGGAGATGGCACATGGAAAGACCATCCATCAAGGCAAGGAGGCCAAGTTCTCGTGTCCCTTCTGCCGCAGTCAGCCAAGTCATCTTGAGAAAGCCAGTTCTCTCCATTTTAAAATGGACCATTTGCCCCAAGTGCCTCACAGCATTATGAGAATTAAATGAGAACTGATTTAAATGCACATCAGATAAATAAAGGCACCATATAGAAAGCTTCGTCATCACTCAGGGAAGAGCAGGGAGGAAGCTAAAAGCAGGAAGTTTATGAAGGAGGAAGCGGTTGGGGGCGGGTGACGCCTGCCAATCGCAGAGCTGATGTGAACACCTACTGGGCTCTTAACTGGCTCCAATGATTTTTTTTTTAACCTCCCACGGCTAATTTTATTGAAGAGAGAGCCCATGAAGAGTAAGTCAGATCATCTAAATGCCTCTGCATCAGGAAAATGAAAGTCCCAACCAGAGAGGGAGGCTTCCCATCCCTGAGTAACAGGAGCACGGCCGTTTGCGGTGGTCAGGGAACCTGGGGCTCCCTTCCCCCGGCTCCCAGCACAGGGCCAGGGCCTGGTGAACTCAGCAAACACTCATTACACGAACGCATGGGGTCCTTACCACTTCCCAAGGGGCTTTGCTTTCATGTTCCATTTCGATTTGTAAGCACAAGCCAGTGGGGCAGGCAGGACATGTATTATCACCCCTGTCAAGGATGGGGAAACAGGGGCTTGCCGAGGGTGACTGTCCACGTCCCAGGCAGCACCATCAGGAGGGACCCCAGGTCTCTGCCTCCTCACACAGCATCACTTCCTCACACCACGCACCTCCTAAGAGTTGTTGCCACAGCCAGTCTTTGCCCCAACAGTCACCAGTCACCTTCCCCGGTTGTACTGAAGGCCTACTATGTGCTGTTCTGAGCACATTCCCTGTAATACTTCACTTAATCAGACCCTTGCATTGAGGAAATTCCTATTATTATCCCCAAATGTACCGGTTTATTCCAATTCAGAAGGTGGTTTTACACATCCCAGAAACAGAGTGCCATAGATTCTCTGATCCTTGTACCAAATAAGAACAGATTTGGGTTAAAACCTTTGGTTCAGTTGTTTGGAGACATTGCTTAGAAGAAAGAGAAACAGCACAGGGAGTCTGGAAGACAAGAGGGCTTTTTTTTTCTCTTTTTTCACCGTGGACATTTCTTCCTACAGAATCAGCTGTCAGTTTTGACAGATGGCCTGGCTGCAGGCCAGGGGACAGAGGGTAAGTTCATGGTTAAGACGGCACCAGGGAGCTAGAGCCAGCTGGGCCGATTCAGGGTCCGAAATTAAGGCCAGAGCCCAAGTTCCAGCCACCTCCCCTAGACGCCCCCACTGCTGCAGCTGCACCAGGCAGGCCAGTGCCTGTCTCGGTGTCTGTGACCTTCTGGCTGCAAGCAAGTAGGGTGGCAAGAGAGAGAAGAGGAATGGGGCCTCAGGGAGAAAGCTGGAGCATGTTCAAGGTCAGAGCTCCCCTCCTCTCTCACGACCCACCTCTGCCCCTTGGCTGATAAGTTTACCGTGCACCTACTTCCTGAGGGATATATTCATTCTAGTAAAAATTCATGACACAAAGATTTTAACAGGAGGCTGGAAATCACACTCACCCCACAGCTCTGTTGAGGGGCACCTGGCTGAGGTGCTCAGGGGGTCCCCTAAAGTGGCAAGAAATGGGGTAAGGGGAACAGAATTTCAGAGGACTCCCAGCTCCTGAATGAGTGTCAGTTTCTTGACCAGTGTGGCCAGGTCAGCTCTGACCTCTGCAGCTGCTGGGGTATTTAGCCGCCCACCACGTGGGGTCTCGGTACTGTCCAGACACCTGTGGCTTTAGAATCTCACTAGGGGGCCAGGCATCACTGGATCTGGGAGAACTGAGCCATTAGCTGGGTAATGTACACCGATAATTAGTTTATCAAATTAACCGTTCGTGCCTCTGTCCACTGAGTGAGAGAACAGAACACAAGAGTGGGTCAGCTCTGATGGGGAGAGGAGGTGAGACGAACCAGAGCTAAGACTCAGATGGTGGGAGGCCTCCCTGGGAGGCCTGAGCAGAGAGTAGGAAGAGGAGGTGGTCAGGCAGATGGCAGGGATAAGAGGATGCTTGCGGCAAATTCACCAACCACACAATTTCAAAGCCAAACGTAAGACTTCAGAGCTGGATCATCTGGTCCAACCCCCTCTTGTAACACCTTGAGTTATTGGTCATGGCCACGTGGCAGAGCCAAGACTAAGAACCAGAACTCCACTACTCCCCCCAAAACAGATTTTCCGGCCAGTGATCTTTCTGGCACCCCAGAGACTGACCTCAGTCTCCTGATCCCACTGGGGTTAGGAATCCCCTCCAGAACATTGAGCATTCTTGAAGATCCCATGGACCACCCCCATCAGCCATTCCAGCCAGACATACCTTGTGTGAGTAATGCTGGTCAACGATCCTCGCCAACCCGAAGTCCCCGATCTTGAGCACGAGGTCCTCCGTGCTGATGAAGATGTTGGCGGGCTTCAGGTCCCTGTGCAGCACGTTGGCGGAGTGGATGTACTTGAGGCCTCGAAGCAGCTGGTACATGAAGAGCTTCGCATGCTCCTCGGTCAGCGTGCCCTGCTCCAGCAGGCGTGCCAGGTCGGTCTCCATGTACTCCTGGACGATGTAGGCCACACTGAACTTGAATAGCTCACCCTGCAGGTCGGCGCCTTTGGGCCCCAGGACCTCATACACCTTCACGATGTTGTCATGGTCCAGGCGCCGGATGATCTTGATCTCCCGGAGCGCATGCTTCATGCTGCGGGTATCGCCCAGGGTGATCTTCTTCACGGCCACCTTGCGGCAGGCCCTGCTGTCCACGGCCGACAGCACCAGCCCGTTGACGCCAAAGCCCAGGGGTTGGAAGTCAACAAAGCGCCCGCCAAGGTCATACCCGTAGACACTGGCAATGCAGTCGCCCTTCTCAGCCATCGTTGGCTCAGTGGTCAGGGGCTGCCCGTGGGACAAAGGGGCAGTCAGGAAAGGACAAGTCCCAGTTAGTGGCTTCCCCAGCAAGCCTCATTCTGTCAAGTCCCGAAGCTGAGAGATGCTTTTTCTCTGGGTGATGTCACTGCCATCAGTTCTCTGGAGACAAGAGTGGCACATGTCCATACTCGCTGAGCTGCAGAAGCTGGAGGCTCAGACTAATTTCTTAACCTGCACTGGGAAGACTGGCCAACAACTCCTACGTAACCTGCGCCTTCCTGGAAACTTAGAGTGGCTCATGATTCTTTCAAATATAGCATCTTGGAAAGAAAATCCAGCCTCGTTATCTACGTGAACGTAATGTTTTCTGTCATGATGGACCACAAGATAAAGATGCAGAAACTCTCCCCTTTAAATTCTTTGTTAAAAGAAGTTCCTTCTAGCTGAAATGCAGAGCTGTTGCTGAGCTGGGGCTGAGCTGTGTTCCTTTACTTTCGATGGTCCAAAGCTCAGTGGTATCACAGCCTCTGGCCTGATAAAGGCTGTGTCCCGAGTAGTATGTTGGGATTCCAACAATGGTTCTGGAGGCTCATAGGGATTTCTTTCCACCTCTCTGCCAGTTCTCCTTTTCACCAGCTCCCTTAGATTCTGAAACCCAAACCAGTCTGCTGAGCATTAGTAAAGAAAGCTGGAGAAATCCAAGCACCTTTCGTGAGCTCTGTACCAAGTTACACTTTTGAAGTCCCAAACCCGAGAGCAGCTGAGCTGCCCAGCCAGGATCCTCCAGAGGCTTCAGATGTGAGCAGCATCCTCTGTCACCCCGTCATCCACGCCACCCTGAATAAGACTGTGTTCTGCTGGACCCAGAGAGGCTGCAGGAATGCGGCATCTTTCAGACCGAGTCTCCTTCCCTGTCAGAGAAATAATGTTGGGTAAATTTCCATGCTCCGGCTTCCAACACCTTCCCACTTGTGTGTCTTTTGTTAACCAGCCCAAGTGTTATTTGATCTGTCCAGCCAGCTGAAACACTGCTTGCTCAGGGGATTCCAGGCTTTGCACTGCCCAGTCACCCCTCCTGCTATGTGCAGCACTCCCCTGGAAAAGAGAGAAGATGGATTGATTTGATAAGACCATCAAACGGAGTGCCTTTTATGTAAATGCCTGCTCCCTGAAGGTTAACATGCACAATCTGTGGGTGGCAATGATCAGCTCTGACCTTTGTGAAAATCATTCGTTACGCTCTCCAAACACACACATCAGCACTAGCTGAGAAGGGTGAGTAAAAAGCAACTAGCTGCAGACAGAAAATAAAGGATCAATACTTTCGTTTTTCAGCTTGGACCCCTTTTCTTCCTTCTTTGCACATGTCTTTGCATATGTTGAGAGAATCTGCCATGCACTGAGATTTAATCTCCGCGTCTCTTGTTTTCCATGTAGATAGCAACAAACACACATACCAAGTTACAAGGAAATTTTACTGCCACCCTAGAAACAGGACTCTCTGCCCAGCAAACCAGCACACTGACCACTTAGTGTGACACCAGGACTGGCATAGTGAACTCTATTCTTTTTGATGGTGGGGATATAGCTCTTCAGAGCAATGGGTCAGATCCTGTCCTGACTGCCCTCTGGCGGCAGCTGACTCAAATTACAGGCATAGGACCTAAGTGGGAGGGTTCACCCCTGCTCCAGCGAAAGTAGCCATGTAAATTCAGACCTCTGAAGTAAAGGCATTATCATAGCTTCTAAGAGGGTGGCAGGTTTTATAAGTTTATCAAGTCCACAGACACAGAGAACAAATACTATATCCTGTGCAAAGGAGTGAAATCTCACCGGGACTGCTTCTCAATTCTCATCATATTGTAGGGATCCCTGGAGGGCTACTTTCTCATCTGAACTCTACAAATGATGAATGAAGCAAAATAAAAATAAATGCAATGCTCTAAAATAAAGGGAGCAAGTTAGGGGAACAGATGATCTGAAACAGTAAACAATCAGATGCCTCTAAAGGCTGCTAATGGAAGGAAACTTTCCAAGAGTCTGGAACAAAGCTCAACAGATGTCACCTGTGAGTTGCTACTGTTCAAAATTCCCTTACACTTGAATAAGATGTACCTACTATTTCGATGTTTCATCAAATCTCCAGCAATTCTACTCCGCGTGTTTTTACTGGGCCCAGCAACAAAATAATCAGAATTTCAGATTGGGAAGCGATCGTAGCAAACAAGTCCAGTGATCCTTAACTGGGGGTGGTCCTGCCTTCTTGGCTGCTTTGATGAGGAGTCGCTAATGGCCTTTAATGGGCCATCCCATTTGCTAACCATCCTGCCAAGCATCTCCATCAGTGAATAACTGACACTCCGCCCTAAATGCCAGCATCTCCACTGAGAGACCGATTCTAGCCTGAGATCTCACTTTGCAGATGAGGCCATTGAGGCTCAGAGAACACCAGCTCAGTGCTTTTAGCAAAGACAAAGTAGAGAAACATTTGGCGAATTGATAAATGAGCACCATTCACTCTGTGGACTACTAGCCAGTTAGAGACAGCGCTGGGGCCACCCACTGAGCCACAGCCTGTGGCCTGTGCTGCTGAAGTCCACCTGGACACCTAGTTCAGAGGAACAAAAGAGCCACCTGGGACCCCATTCCATCCGTCCTCCGACTCCTGCTGCCCAAGTCAGGTCACAGAAACTAAACTAGAGCTCCTCTCACTTTCTGCCCATATGCCTGGCCTGATTCCAAGGGCACAGCAAACAGAGGCAATTATGTATTTTGTTTTATGAGGGGAGACGCTGAAGTCGTCTCCCCTTTCCAGCCCCCACCGGGCTGTAAACAGAGACAGGAATGAGGACCTAAGCAGGGAGATGACATCACCAGCAAGCTGAAGGCAGGATTTGTTCCAGATCAGCTGCAATGCAGATAATCTGTGGATAATTAAGAGAGGCTTTATTTATTTTTAAAACTCTTTTTTCTCTCACAATGGGGAGGAGCTGTCTCGTGTGTGTGTGTGTGTGTGAGTGGTCTGCACAACACGCTGTAGGCAGGTACCTCGGTCACCTTGGTAAGGCTCGATTCCAGCCACTCCACTGTCCTCATGGATTCTAAATTTACCGTTTTAAGTCCTGCCTTGCTTTTTTGCTTGTACCTTCCCAGTTCCCGAAATGTCTCCTGCTCCCTCCCCACTTGTTGAAATGCTGCCCATCATCCAGAATCCAGAGGAAGTCTCACTCCCTCCCTGAAGGGTCGTCAGTGACATCTCTCCCTATTCTGAACTCCTGTACGTTTTTGTGTATATATTGTATTTGACGTTTATTTACCAGATACTAATCTGGATTGTTATTTAAGTTTTCATGCATGTCTATCTCTCAACCCGACTTGAAGCTTCTCAAACCCTTGACAGAAAGTAGCACTTAGAACATAACTGCGGATTAAAGGTGCCTGGGACACATTTGTTATGTCTACAAAACTGCAATGCCCACATCCCCTAGAAGGTCAGCCTCCTCTCCCTCCCATCGCTACCCTAGCGCAACAGGGCTCGTCACACAACAAGCCCCAACTACGCAGACAAACCAGTATTTCCGAACTTCAACCCTCTCGGTTTCATCTTCCGCTTAGACGTCACCTCTCTTTGCATTTCAACACAAACCGGACAGCCCTTGTCTATTTCTCTGTTCCCATTTGAATTTACTGTTATTCATCTCTTCACAAACCTCTTTATTTTCTAAGCTTTTCCCTATAATTCCTCCATAATTTCTACTGTAAACCATTTGCCTTTGTCCACAGGAGGACTGATTGTGAAACACCTATTACCTAGGAAGTCTCGAGTGAGTGGTTCATTTCTTGCACGGTGTACCAAGGAGAGGGGCTGACCTGGCACCTGGATGTGCCCACCTGGGCAGAGGAGTGAGGATGGGATGGCAGGTCTTGGTGCGATGCAGCTTCTCAGGGCAAAGCACAGACATTCTCCATTTGGAGATGGTGGCGCAGAGCTGCTCTGAATCACAGGTGTGATTCTGAACCAGGAAGCTGGCATTCCCCTTGAGGGATGGAGAGAGGGCATGGGTTCAGCTGTGCCTGAATGATACTCAGCGAAAAGAATGCACGAATTCTTCCAAGGGTAGCAAGGCTCCCACGATTCCATGGTGAACATCGTACTAAAACACAGGGGTAGAAATCTCTACCCCAGGGCTCCTAGCACTGGAGCTCCTTCTCTTCATTGACTTCTCACCGACTCTCCACCAAGATCTTATTTGAGGCCAATTAATTAGCCTCTTATGCATCCAGCCTTTTAACATGTGGAGGCAAACCAGAGATGAGATGGTGTGTGCCAACTGTCCCTTTCTGGGATTCCTGGGGTTCTGGTTTACAAAGCAGCTTTGGAAAGTCTAAATTTAGACTCACCTCCTCTGCCTGCTCTGATCCTCCTAAACCTCATGCTAGTGGCTTTCAGCAGGAACCACGGCCCCCAGTAAGATGCTGACATTTCCCAGACACTGCTTTCCTCCCTCTCCTGAGCACCCAAAAACTTGCAGGAAAACCCTCCCTGGCAGGGTGGATGTTTACAGTTAACCAGGCTGCACACTGCACAATTTCAGGGGACACTGCACATCATAGACAAGTCTGTCCGACTCTTAAGTTTCATGATCCTCATCACTAGAGTCTATGTGAATGAAATCCCCTAGACTGGAGATTGGCAAATTTTTTCTGTAAAGGACAGGAGAATAAACAGCCTAGGCTTCGTAGGACGTACAGTCTCTGTTGCAATATTCAACCCTGCCATTGGCGATACGCAAATAAAGGGCCTGGCTACATCTCAATAAAACTATTTACCCAAATAGGTGGGGGGCTGGATTTGGCTAGGGGGGTAAGTTACCGACCCCTGCTCTAGACTCTGTAGGAAGACCCTCTAGCTTGTTTCCAAGGAGGCACTGAAGTGTGTGCCTCTTTCCAGCCCTTTCTGCACCATCTCCACCCTCCTGGACTCAGTCTCTCTGTTGCCCCTCACGGTGGCGTTATCCCAGGCCTGCCCTCCCAGGGAGGTACCCCAGGTTGAGCTCATCTGCAGGTTTCATGCCCTCAGGACCCGGCTCTCTGCTTCCCACAAGCTGTCTTCCAGTTCTGGGATTCCATGGTGCTGTCCATGTGCCTTGCTCCTAAACCACACATTTAACAGAGGCTTTCTGGAGACACGGCGAAGACCGCACAACGAAGATGGACGGAACTATACATGTGGAGGGTTCACTCTGGGCCAAGGGACTGATTTTATTAGTTGGGTCTCATGAGAACCCGATGGTGTTGATATCACTCTCCCATGAAGCCCCCAGAAGGAAATGACTTGCCCAGAGTCTCACCCTAGCTGGTGATGAATCTGGAGTGTAAACTCAGGTCTGACAACAAAGCCCACACTTCTCATCACCGTAACACATTGGCTGAGCCCAAGTAAGTGATTCCCATCAAGAACCATCTAGACCCAGGAAGGACACATTTGGGGGAGGCACGCTTTGTGGTTCTTCTCAAATTAAAGCACAAGGCGGCCCCCTTTTCAGCCTGTGTTTAGCTCCAGTGTGGAGGCCATGGTTAACTAGCCCATTTTATAAAAAGAGAAATTGGGAAATAAAACATTAAAATGAGATTGAGTTAAGAAAAACAAAACAAGACCAAAAAATACCCTGCCAAGTTCAAACAACTGTAATCCTGCCTTCCAACCAGCTCCTGATCTCCTCTCTAACTGTAAGCCGTGGATGTGAGAGGCCCCGGCTGCAGGGACTGGCCACCACAGAGGGGAGCTGAGCTGAGCATTCTCCCAGCTGGTCCTGTAGTGGACACTGGACACCTACCCAGGAACCATTCTCACTTCCTCCAAATGAACAGAAACCAGGTCTGGGTCAGCCACTGAGCAGCTGAGCCCAACTCAGGGATGACCCATGGTTAGATGATTGGTCTAAACCAGGGTTTTTCAATCATTTCATTCCTTTCAGCATGATTGAGACTTTGAGCCAGATCATACTTAGCCACAGGGCTGTCCTGGGCACTGCTGGATGTTTAGTACATCACTGGCCTCTACCCACTGGATGCTAGCGGCATCCCCCTAAACCGTGACAACCAAAATGTCCCTAAACATTGAAAACTATCACCAGTAGAGGAGGCACAAAATCACTCCCCGTTGAGAACCACTGGTCCAAAGCAGCAGTTCCCAGCACAGACAGTACTGGCATTTGCACAGAAGAGTCATTTATTTTGTGGAGCTGTACGGTACAGTATTGCAACCCTGGCCCCAACTCACTAAATGCTAACAGCACCCCCTGGTTCCTGTGACAGCCTCACATGCTGCCAAAATCCTACAGTGCAATGACATCTCCCACACCGATCTCTGCCATGACCCGTGAGTCTAAGTCCTGCATGGCAATCCAGCTCCCCTCTGGTAGTGGGTGGTTTAGAGGTGGTCATATGATCCAGTTCTGGACAATAAGCCTTAAAGGAAACTCCACTGGAGGAGACTCATGGAAAAAGTTTCCTTCCCCTTACTGTCTTTAGATGCGGTTGTGGGAGGAAGTGGAGTTGGTGCTGCAGCAGCCATCTTGAGACCATGCGGGGATGAGCCTGGGGACATCAGCCAGATTATGGTTATGGCAACAGGAGTTGGCAGCTGAGCATGGGGTCCTGTAGACATTGCTGAGTCACTGAGCCAAGCCTGGAAATGCCTGCCTTCAGCTTTCTTGCCAAGTGAGATGGTCAAGCTCTATTTCTGTTTAAGACATTTTTACTGTCCTTTTTTTTAAAAAAAAAAATCTGAAGCTGTAATTGTCCAACTGATCGTAACTTGCTAAGTACATGGTTGGTCTAAGTGGGAAATAAAGAGATGTGAACATATGGCTCCTGATCTCAAGGAGCTTGTATTCCTACGGGGAGAGACAGACCACATAGCAATTACAGAAATGGTGCAAGAATATTCGGGAGCTACCTTCGTGATTCCACTGCAAGTGGAGTAGGAGTTATTAGGACCAGGCAGATCAGCCAGAGAAGGCTCTTGGAGGAGGTGGAAGGCACTTCTAAGATGGCCACCAGTGGTCCCCGCCTCCTGGCTTCAAGCCTTGTGTAATCCCCTCCCCCTAAGAGTGTGTGGAATTACTGACTTACTTTTAAGGAACGGAATATGGCAGGAGTAACGGGATGTCACTTCTGAGATCAGGTTACAAGAAAACTGGCTTCCATCCCAGTGACAGCTCTCAGGGAAGCCAGTGGCCATGTCGTAAGGTGGCCCTGAGGAAAGACCTATGTGAATGCTTGCAGGGGGATGTTCTGAGGCCCGCTGGCCACCACACGAGCAAGCTGAGAAGCAGGTCTCCCCCAAGGTCAGCTCTGAGAGGACTACAGGCCTGGCCACAGCCCAGGCACCGGCTAAAAGCTGTGCCTGGAGTCCGGACCCATAGAAACTGTGTCACAGCAGTTGCTGTTTAAGCCACTAAATTTGGGGGTGTTTGTTATACAGCAATAGGTAACTAACAGAGAGGAGGACCTGGAGGCCTCAGCCCGAGATGGAAAAGAGGCCAACTTGGCAATTCTTTGGGCAGGAGGTCCTGAGTCTTACCTGGCTTGGATCCCATCAGATTCCAGAGCCAGACAGAACCTTGGGGAGTTGGGGGGAGGGACCTTACTCTTTTTTCACTGATGTAACCCTGGGGTGAGTCCCATGTCTGGCACACAGTAAGGATTCCAGGAATAAATACCAGTTGACAAGGAATGCCTACATGTTTGCAGTAAGATTACGGTTGTGACAAAGTCTAACCCAAATGGGAAGACAAATGAAAAATGTGCCCCTGAAGCCCAGATGAGAAAGCTTTTTGAATCCCTCCAAGGTAAGCGGGGGCTAAAGGGAGGGGTTCAAGCGAGGATGCCACAGGCCTCAGGAGAGAGGGGCCAGGAAGGCGTTTCCTCCCCACTGCTGCTCCCGAGGCAGTGATCACTGTGTTACCTCCGATTTTTAGCACTGAAGCTCCACTGAGTCCTGCCCTCAGCAGCAGCAGAGCGGCTCCCAGGAATCAGGAGAAAGCTGTTCCAGCTCTTGGCGTGAAAACCACTCCCGCCACCCAGGAGGTGAGCGGGCTGGCGAAGTTCACGGGCAGGAAGGTGCCCGACCCCAGAAGCCCTTTCTCTGTGTGGGAACCCAGGCGCACGGGCGGATGTCTGCTCCCAGTGTGGTCACCCATAATGCCGACTCAGGCTGCATGTCCTGTGTCTCTCATCCCCGGGAATACTCCAGCTGAGGTCCTAGGCTACCCCTTCACACACTGGCTGGCAGGACAGCAACCAACTCAGGCCCAAAGCATTTCTTGGTCTAAAATATGTATGTCTCAAGCAGGGAGCCACTGACAGGTACTGGTCCCAGGCCAGGCCCCAGCGAGCATCTCCCCTGGGATGTGCAAATGCCTTAACATCCCTTCGAGGCAGTGATACCACCGGCCCTGGTCTGTTTCCCGAGAACATGCCGGCAGGGATGCCACCAGGTAAGAAACAGGAGGGAAACCTGTTTTGTCTTCATCCCCCTGAGAGGTGGTGGGAGGAGAGCTACAGAAGGCTAGAAGGGAAAAATGAGTGGGGCTTGGGGGTTACTGCCTCCCCCAAAAGCAAACTCTGGAAGCATTCAATTTAATCTTGTCTCTTGAGAATTATGTAACCAGGCAGGGAGAACAAAGGCTTCCCAAGCCTCGCAACAATACTGAAATAGCACGGAGAGAAATTCCGGCGGACTCATCGGAGCTCCGTGCCCACACTGGCGCGGAGCTAGGGGCGGGCGGGCCGTCTGGGTCCCTGCGTGTGGGGCATGGATGCTGGTCGCCACGGGAACAGCACCAGCCACAGGGGCTGCACCTGCCCAGGCTCGAGGCTGGGAGTCCGACTTTCTGATCACAAGTGGGTGGGGTGTGTGCGTGCGCCAAGGTCTAAAGCCTTCTAATTTTAGACAACTCCTACATTTGACCTTTGTAGGCTCAAGGGGAAATGTCTCATTCTCTCTCTCTCTCTTTTTTTTCTTTCTTTTTAAGAAAGTAAACCTAGGATTGCAGAAGATGTTCTTTCAAAATCTTTCAGAATCTAAATCAGGACAGTTAGGACTTCAGTGGCTAAATAAGACGAGGCTGTATTTGGGGCTTGCTGTGTGTTCTAAAGGGCAGAGATCCTGGCCAGGGGAGAAGCATCTCAAAAGCAGAGCCCGCGTCTTTAATTTCTCCCACACTTGCTTCAGCACCCACTGCATGGTACTCCCAGGCCCCTGTGCTTCCCTGAATTTGGAGCTGACTCTCTGTGAGTCCAGATCCCAGGAGCCATCATGTTCCTTGGAGGAGTTCAGTGTTCAGACCTGATCTTTCCTGCCAAACTTTGGGGCCCATCCAGGGGACCACTTACTCCCTGTCTGCAGGGTCAGCCCATGGCAGGGATGCTGAAAGATCTCTGGTTTGTAGCTAAAGGGTACAGCATTAAGTTACCTTTAGATCAGAAATGGCAAATGTGTGTCGTATATACTACCATCAAACCGTTTTGAACCCACGGCAAACGCCGATAATCAACAATCACTGTCTGTTTCCTGATGAGCCAGGAAAACCAGAGCCCTTCTCAATCAGCATCACAAGAGCGCCGGCTGACTGCCCGTGGCTGGCTCTCAGGGTGGAGCCTGTCTGGTGGATGGCACGGCTCCCTCTGACCTCTCCCATTGCTATAACTGGGCTCTTGCCTTGTTCCTGGGACAAAGCCCCCACTGTGCTCCCCAGGCACACAGTCTGACTCAGCCAGCATTTACTGAGGGCCTACTATGTGCTGGATACAGTCACACACGCTCGACAATGTTTGACTTAAGTTTCACAGCACATTGCGAGGAAGACGTAACTATTCCCAGAAGTGAATAAACACAGTACAGTGACTTGTGCACAGTAAGCACCTGTTTCCTGCTCGTCCTCCACTTTGTGAGAGTTGAAGTGACTTCCCCAAGATCACACACTAAAAAGGGGGGGAGCCTGCTTCTTCATCCAGGCTTGGATCCAACCCCAGTGTGTTCTGTCATGGCGTTTCCCACCTCCATCTGTCTCGCACTTGAGTGCTTGCTTTTGTTTTTCTAGTATTCCCAGTTCCTTGAAGAAGCAGCATTTACCTTGCTCCTTGAAGTCATCATGGAAACTGGCATCCCTTCTAAATGTCTCCAGCCTCTGATCTCATAGTTTCCTTGACTCAACTCACCAGCCATACAAAATGTCTTTTAGTCCACTGAAAATGTCACCCTCTCGCTTGCCTCTGGGCCTCCACACGTGCTGTTTCCTCTTCTCTTCCTCTGGCCAATTCTTACTCATAGTCTTACTTTGGGTCTAAGTGTAAATGCCCCTTTGTCCAGGAAGCCTTCCCTGATGCTCCTTTCCCTCCCCAGACTAGCTTATCTGTCAGGCTCTGTCCCCCAGCCGTCCCCCTCTCATGTTACCTTCTCCCTTTTTGTTTCAGCTTTAATTACTTGTCTTCAGTGTTTGATTGGAAGCTTGGTGACGGAAAGGACTCCTCAGCCCTGGTGCCTAATTTCTAACTTACTCAATAATAAATAATAATCATATCTGGGCAGAACAAATTCACTGAGAAGCCCCGCACTCCAGAGCATCATTTACAAATTCAGATTTGTGACACTCCCTTCTCTCCCTGTAAGAGATGCCAACCAGTTGTGAGAACTTCACAAGTCTTTCCTGATCGAATCCTACATGTGGTACAGCCTGTTTAATAAGTTTCCTAGGGTCCTGGACCTCCTTTCACTGGCCTGCTTCTCAATCAGTCCCCTGGCCCGTTACCCAGCATGTGCCACACACTGCCCCGACCATTCCCATGGAGATGAATCATTTACAGTGCTGGTGCTCAGAGGCCAAAAGAAATCATTTGTAGAGCAGAAAAAAAAGTCCCCTCTCCTGGAGATGGCATCTCCCTGTTTACAAGGGACAGAAGAAGTGGCATTTTGACTTCTCATGACTTCCTCATGGAGGGGACTCCTGACAAAAGGGGTGCCAGAGAGCTCTCTTGAGCTCCTTCACCACATGATGAGACAAAGAGAAGTCAGCCATCTGTAATCCAGAAGAGGGCTCTCCCCAGAAGCCGACCATCTGGCACCCTGATCTTGGCCTTCCCAACCTCCAGACCATAAGGAATACATTTCTGGTATTTGTAAGTCACTTGGTCTCTGGTCACTTGTGACAGCAGCTCGAACAGACTAAGACAGTCACCGAGTAAGGTAAGCAAGTCCATCATGGTGAGGCCATCTGCTCTCACTTACTGACCTTTCCTCTGTCCTTGTGAGCGCCTCCTTCACTGAAAGGTTGTAAGACCTTGAGAGTCAGAACCATGTGCGTGGAGATCACATTGCAGGAAGCTGGCGCACAGGGGAGGAAATGTGCTGATGGGTGCTGGCTTCTTCATTTTCCTCTTTGCTTTAACAGGACAGATACCAGGGAGCTTCACTGGTCTCTTAGGAACAGTGAATCCCCCACAAGCCTGTGAGGGATTCCACATACATCTAAGCCTCTTACATTTTGATTGTTAGGGCCTTGGGGAAGTCATTGAACCCTCCTGGACAGGGAAGGAGGGAGGAAGGCAGTGATCAGCCTTGAGATTCCGAGCTCCCTGGAGAAGACAGATGGCTCCACTGCCAGGGAGGGGAGGAAGGCTGGGCAAGAAAGCAATGGAGGCAACAGAGCAAGAGCAACCAGGGGGTGGGGAGTGGACCATGAGTCTGCCCCGCCCCCACCCTGGGCTTCTGAGATACATGAGCCCAGATGGTGACACTGGGTTTGCCGCCAGCTGACATGTGTGCCTTCGCTGGTTTTGATTTCATTTGGAGAAAGGTGACTGTTCTGGCCTCCAAGTGTCAGATCAGGGCCAGTTCATACTCACTGCTCCCTCGCCCGCCAGGTGAGGAGGCTGAAACTCAGAAAAAGGAAATGACTCTTCCAAGGTCACTCAGAGCAGGCACTTCTGGGTGTTTCTTGGGCCCAGTGATAAACTTGCGGATGGCCAGGCCCTCTCCAGCAGTGAGGAGGGGGGTTCTGACCCAGCTGGCCAACAGCCATGCACGGCAAGGAACGGCTGGCCAGGAAGGAGCAGCTCCTCCTCCTCAAATTATTAAGTAATCATTCTGTATCAGGAAAAAAAAAGTCACATATGGACCATGTGGCAATAGCTGTCAACCTTCCAACCTTCCAACCTTCCTCTCCCCTCACTGAGAGCAGAGCTGGGGGCCAGGCGCTTGAGGGAGTGGGGGAAGGAAGGACAGTACGGTGCCTTGGTCCCGGTTCCTACCAAGGATGCGTAGGGCTGGGACCTAGCACGGCGCCCGGCCTCTGCAGGGATGGAGCTGGTGTTTGAAAGCTCCAATTCCATTTTAGTCTCAGGGGAGCTGGACCCCCATAAGGCCAGGAGTAACAGATGCCTCTGTCTATTCAAGCACAACCAAGACGGTGAATGGATCACAGGGATGTAGACAGCCTTATGCTCTAATGCATCGGTGAGAAACCGAGTACTCAGAATCCCAATGATACAAGGCGACGTGGCAGCCTGGGTTGAAAGAGCACGGTTAAGGAGAAGAAGCTAGGGAGAGAAAGAGAAGGAGATCAGGGAGGAGGAGGAGGAGGGAGAACAGGAGAGGAGTGGGAAGAAAGAGGCATCCCCACCTCCACTGCCAGAGGAGACATTTGACTCCTTTTCAAGTCGCTCGGCTGTTGTTAGCACTTGGCACACACAGACCATCCTCACCACCTGGGAACCTTAGACACTCACGTCGATAAAGTCCTCATTGCACAAAATGCTAGAACCTTGACAAGAGCAGCAGCATGACCAACACAATACAGGATGTTAGCTTGACAAATGTAACTGTGCCGGGAGCCTCGTGGTTCTCCAAGGTTCTCCCAGGGACAGAGAGTCCTGGGGCAGGAACTGGATTTTACATGCGCAGTGTCGTTAGCTGGAAACCTGGATTGGGCTGGCACCCGGGCCCACACATTGTGAGTGTTTGGGCAGGACGGTGACACCGTGAAGCATTCCTCCGCCTCTCCCTTTCTCTATGGACTCCAGATAAATGAACCTCAGGATTTAAGGAGTCTCAAAAAACCAGCACAAACCAGCCTCTGTCCCTGTTGTAACCTGAAGTTCTCACGTGCTGGATCAAGAGGGAAGACAATGGGTGTGGGCAGGGGGCTGCCTGGGGAAGGTCTCAGCCACTCCCAGGCTTAAAGGTAGATCCAGCCTCCAAGCTGCCCTTTGGGAGGAAGGTTACTGGGTAGATAATGCCTTTACTATCTATCAATGCCAAGGGGCCAGGCCCAACTGGGGCTCACAGGAGTAGGAAAGGCAGTTGGCTGGATACGCATCGTGGATGGAGCTGCCCTCCAGAACATGAGGCAAGACATAAAGGCCAGAGAGTAAGGAGTGGCCATAAGGAGCTGTCTCCTTCAGCACTGGTCACCTCTTACTTGGAGTAAGTGGAGAGAGACAGCAGTCATCCCCCAGTATCCATGGGGATTGGTTCCAGGAACCTCTGTGGGTACCCAAATCTGAGGATGCTCAAGTACCTTATTTAAAATGGTGTAGTATTTGCATATAACCTATAAACATCCTCCCATATCCTTGAAATCATCTCTAGATTACACACATCGAATACAATATAAATGCTATGTAATAGTTGCTGGACAGCGGCAAATTCAAATTTTGCTTTTTGGAACTTTCTGGAATTCTTTTCAAATATTTTTGACCTGCAGATGGTTGAATCCACAGATGGGGGACCCATGGCTAAAGAGGACCTGTACACCAAGAGTGGTGGGAGGAACTCCTACCCTTCCAGTGAGAACCTTCTGGATGGGAAAAAGATTGCTTTTAGAGCAAAGCTTTATATTACCAATGACAAGCAACAATGTAAATTGGTTTTAGTTCAGAATCTACTTCAACCACCCACATTGCATACTAGGATCCCAAGTGTGGGCAGACAGAGTCTTGGGTCACAAAGCCTGTGCTCATCAGCTGAGCCTCAGGGAGCCTGAAGAGAAGGGCAGTGTGGGTCTCATTAGGGTGGAACCAAGAGGTTCTGCAAGAGTTCTGATCATCAGGAACTGAAGTGGAGGGTCTGGGACCCAAGGTCCACCTGCATCCCTTTGTTCAGTTTTATAAGGCGAGTTTTTCTTTGAAATAAAGCAAAAAGCAAACCAGATACTGGCTTTGATAGTCATCTCTTTGACCTGTGGATCGATTTGTTCCATCTTTCTTCGACACAACTGCAGAAAGGGATGAAGTGTCAGCTTCCATGCTATGCTCACCAGGCTCCGAGGAGCAAAGATTGGCTTTGATTTCTTTTGAATTGTCAGAAAAGGCGACTGGGACTAAAGCCTGAGATTTTCCAGAGACCTCTCACCCACTGTGCCTGTGCTCAGGGTGTTCTCTGAGCCTGGACTTACTCTTGCTCTTCCCACTCCTTTCCAAGGTCTTGCTATGGGATCACCTCCCAGGGGAAGCTGGCGAGGGCTGTGACTGGAGTGATATAGGAGGAGATAAGATTTTGTCTTGGAAATGCTGCAACCTGTCCCCTTTTCTTCAGCCGCATTGCCTTCATTTAGTTCTTGGATATCCTGACATGTCCGGATTCTGCATCCTACCACCTCTAGCTTCCTCCTTGCGTAGCAGCAGGGCACAAGAACCATACACACTTGCTTTCCTGTAGCTGAGAGCCCTGTAGCATGTGTGGCATCCTGCAGTGAATGTGTTTAGAATGAGTGGATGAATGAATGAAATCCTAAAAGCCCCCAAATGCTCTACCACCTTCCTGTATTCTCTAGAATCCATCCTCCGTTCTGCTTCCAATTATCTCTAAAACACATCTGATCATTTTTTTCTTCTGTTTTACAAAAGATTTTTAAAGCACCCCACTGGTCAAAGATTAGAGCCCAAGCTCCCCACACAGTCCCTGCCTCAGACCTGATCTATCTTCCCACCTTAGGTCCAACCACTCCCTAAACTGCACCCCACACCGCAGCCACACAGCCTGGGGCAGTCACCCCTGACTCACCACGTTTCCAGCACCTGGAGTCTGTGGATGTACTGCCCTCTTTGGGTCCCTGGAGCAATGCTACTAGCCATGTTGTACCCAAATGTCACCCTGCCATCCTCAGAGTGAACTCCTCCTTTCCAGGATCACGGAGCACAGTGCTTACACCTACGGCAGTGATCTCATGGGGTCGTGCCTCTCTGTGGGTCCTTCTGCCTGTTACTGGGAATCCCGAGAGCAAAAGCATCATAGCTGCTTCACCCTTGTATCTCCAGCCTTGTACATTTCCTGCCACATAGTAGGCGCTCAATAAAAAGCTGATGAACAAATGAAGAGATGGGTGGGAATGAGGCTAGGGACTTGAGAGTGGAAAATGTCTGCAAGAGATGCTTGGGGAAGTGACTCACAGAGGTGCACACCCTTGGAGGGGCAACCTGCTCGTGGAAGCACGGTCAGCTCTCTGGGACAAGAGCAGGATGTTTAGGGGGAACAAGGGAGCAGTTGAATGGTGAGCAATGAAGAGCAGGCTGGGCTTACAGACCGCACTGGGACAGTACCAGCCACTGTGGCCAATGTGTGGATGACAGTGAGGTCAGGTGGGAGCTGAGCGGAGGTGTAGAAACAGCAGATTTAGTAGGAGTGTTGCAGAGGGTCCAGAGGAACTGAAAGTAACTGGGAGCAGGGAAGGGATTTTGCTGGGAGATTCCTGGTAACCACTTGCTCTCTCGGGCATCACACTGAATGTGAAGCATCATGAATGTGGTAGGAACAGAGCAGCTTAAGCAAAAATAAACCTAGAACGCAACTGCATGCCATTCCCATGGGTGTTTATTCCTTTTTTTTTTTTTCCTTCTCCCAGCTTTTAGATCATCACACTGACAAATTCAGGATGCTAAATTCAGGTTGTTTAACAAGACTACCTCCTCGGGCTCACTTGCCTATATCCCTTTCTCAGGAATAGCCACGCTGAAAGATCGCGTAGCTGAGACGTCTTATGAGCGGTCTTGCCTGTTTCTTCTGGAAGCCTCAGCTGCCGTGGGCAGTTCTTTTATTGTCTGGTAGCCCCATGGATAGCAACAAAGTTCATCTGAAAACACATTTGCAAAGCAACTTTCCACTGGCCAAAACATTTGCATGTATTTTTAATACTTTCATGTAATACTGATTAAGCATCGCTTGCTATGTGCCAGGCAGTGGGGCAGACCCAGGGCAAATCAAGCAGATACAGTCCCTGGCCCCAAGGAACTTACAGCCCAGGGATGGAAAGGCAGATGTGACACAACTATTAGCACAAATAGTGTGTGCGTATGATTACAATTGTGATGAACGTGACGGGGAAGTAAAGGATGCTATGAGCCGGGGTGACAAAGAGACAATTATTTTGGGGAAAAATGGCAGATTCCCTGAAGAATTTAAAGTCATTCCTTGACTTTTAAATTGAGACTTGAGGAGTGAGCAGAGGCTCCCCAGGAGGTGGAGTGGGGAGACAGGGCACTCTGGGCTGGATGTCCTGGGGAGATCAGCCGTTTCAGGTCCTCCAACAGTCCTGCCATCAATTCATGGCCGGGGGTCCACCTTATCCAGGCTCGGGTGGCCTGAGTGGGGCTGCAGGCTTGCTGAGGTGCCCCCCTGCCTCCACCCTATGCTCCTAGTGGGCCCCTCACTCTGACCAGCCAGCTCCAGGTGTGCCCCTGGGTGCAGAGGTGGCTGGTAGAGAGTAGAAAAATGTCATCTGACTACCAGAAACCAGCCAAGGGCAAAGCACACTTGCAACATCCCATTTATTTTGGATGCAGAGCTTCATACAATTTGTTGGAAACTGCCAGGAGGAGGCAGCGTCTCCCATGGAGGGAGGCCTCAGGGGCTGCCTTGGCTTTGGCTGGGGGAAGGTGTAGGGGAGTGAGAGCTTATGAAAGAACTCTGGGTTCAAGTCTGACCTCTGCCGCTCGTGGCTTACGTGACCTTGAGCCTCAGCTTCTATATCTGTTAACTAGACTATTAATGCCTTCCATATTTACCTCACAGGGCTTTTGTGAGAGTTAAAAGCAATAGACAGGAATCGCTTCTCGGCCTTTTGGCTAAGATCAAGTGTAAAAGCAATAGACAGGAAAGTAATATGAAGAGTAAACATCACGGAACAGACTGCTGAAATAATAATCCTACAGCTCATAGTCACCTTCCCACACAAAATAAATAATAACAACAGGTAACAAGGTGCTCCGTCTCGTGTAACTTCACAATGATAGTCCCAGGAACCTATCAGTCTTACTTCCATCTCTAAATGGAGAAACCGAGGCACAGATTGGTAAAGGAAGTTGGCCAAGGATACCCAGCCGGGAAGTGGCAGAGCAGCGCTTCAGAGCCCAGCAGTCTGCCTCCAGATCCCACGTCCTCACTATTAGGCTACGCAGCCTCAGTGAACTAAATGCCCTGGGACACGGAGCACTGAGTTGTTCCAGTAATCAGACGACGGAACCAGTGTGCTAAGTGACACCACTAAGTTGCATTAGCTTGCTATGTGCCCCTGGACAAGGGACTGTCTTTCTCTTGCTTCCCTTTCCTTTTGTGACCAGGGACAGCAATCAGACTAATGGGCTTATTGTAGGAAATCCCAAGAAAGATAACAGGTGCTAGTATCAAATGGTTAGATAGCGTGCTTAATAATCACACAGCAGCAAGCTCCTGCCCAGGGTTCTCATAAGCCCATCCTTCCTCCATCCCCAACACAGCAAACCAGTTAGCCTCTGCCAACTTTGAAAGCTTCTGGTGCTCTGCCCAATACTAGGGCCACTTTGGATGGTATGTCAGCATTCATTCCTCACCTTTAATCCTATAGCTTTAAATGTTCAGCAGAAAATGAAAGCTCCCTCATCTTCCATCATCCCTCTTTCCCCGCCACCACATTTCCTCGGTGAGCAACTTTCTCTCCCGCTGCCCCCATCTTCCCTCTGTAGACGGTTGTCCCCTGCTAATCCTCACCCCATCCCATATTCTCCACTGCAACTCTGAGCGGTATTCCCTCAGGACAGCCACTTGGGAGTTTAGAGAAGAGGATGGGAGGGTGTGAGTGGGTGGGAGGATGGGGGAACAGCCAATCGTAGGCAAATGACGAGAAAACATCTATCTGGACGGCTCCAAGGTCGCTTTCTGTTCCTTTTCTTTCTCTGTAGTGTCCTGTCTACCGCCCTTTCAAACACTCATATCCCTTCCCGTCAGCGCCTACAGAAGGATCCAAGTCCAGCCATCTATACTTCTGTATGACTAAGATACTCGGCTCCCTCTCCAAGGGGATCTAAATTTTAAGCTTTCTCTCTAACCATGGAATGAAAACCTGTGTCCTGGTTAGGAAAGGTTAGGCATGACCTTGGCTATTTAGGGGAATGGTAAATTGACACCATGGAGGTCATTTCCTGGGCTGCTGAAAAAAAGGACAAGAGGGTGAGGAAGCCCCTCTAAGCAGAGGGGGAAATATAAGGCAGTAGTGCCCCCTCCCCTCAAAGCACTGCTGTCTGTCCTCCCAGCTCAAACAGCTCCTGAGTCTTTTGCATGCACAACTGAACCGGTTTGGGACCCTCCAGCTACCAAGAATAGGTGTGACTTTGTTCCCAGTCATCTACCTGATCCTAGCCACTGAGTGGTTCTAATCTGGTGCCTACCTTCCCTTCTCCCACCCCATCAAGCCCCCTGCCAGACCAGCGACATCAGCACTTCTCCCTCAACCTCCCAGGTGTTATGTACAGAGGGAGGCTGTTACCAAGGCAACTGAACATGGACAATAATTTACACTATGATATTCTCTTCTTCCTTTCCCGCATCCCCCCACCCCAAATGAAAAGTTATCGAAGAAAGGTCTCCTTTCCAAAGCAGAAATCCCAAACCTTCCTGTATTCAAGTCCTGCTGGGAGGCAGCTGCAGAGAAAGGGGGTGGCAACTCAGACGCTATACTAAGGTGTGGATCAAGCAAGCATTCCTCTCCTTTTCCACTGAGATGGCATTAACATGATAGGAAGGGGGTCTTTAAATCAATATAAACGTGTAAGAGTGATGAGAACAGGAGGGGAAACACTGGAAGACAGGGATTTCAACACATTCCTGAAAGACGGAGAATTTGGAAGTCTCAGCTCAGAAGGCATGCTGAGGGCGGAGCAGGAGAGGGGGCAGCTGAGGAACATCCTCATCAGATCAGCTTCACTGACACCCGGAGAGGCCCCAGATTACGCTTAACAAGCAGGTGGGAAGTAATTCCTGAAACTGGAATTACGTGAAGGTCTGCCTGTGAATGGCACGCCCTCCCCCAACCCCAACTTCTATGTGTAGAAAAGCAGGCAATTGCTGCCTCCCCCACTTCTCATCCTCCTCTCAAACCCCAGGTTCTGAGAGGACACTGCCTACCGCTGCAATGGAGAATGGGGCCAGGATGACAGTTAGAGGGGGATTTTTTTCCCCACAAATTTATAATGCAGATGATTTTTCCATTTACTGGCTTTCAACTTTTAGGCTCAATCTATAGGTGACTATGTCACCAACAAAATGTAAATGTCACCAACTTGGACACGTAAAAGAAAAGAGTCAGTAGAAAAAAAAAGTTGGGGAGGTAGAAGGGAAGGAGGAGGGAAGGAAAAGAAATATATTCTCATACGGAGTGGAGAGCTCCTGCTGAAAATTGATAGACTATAAGCACTTGAAATTAAAGGATAAATATAAGCTCTTTAAACAGTGATAACTACTATCAAAGGCAAGTAGACGCTGACCACAATGCTTAGGTTCTAGCGAGGGAGGAATTAAGGATTCACCAAAAAATAAGTACATAACATAATATCGGATTATTTCATGGCCAGGCAAACAGATTTTCACTCCCTATTTAAATTATTCCTCTCCCTGTCTTGTCCTATTTTCTTAAATAACAATAAAAATGAGCAAAAAACAAAAAAAAAAACAACAAAAAAAGCAGGTAAAGTATATTATTTAAAGATATGAAACTAAACAACAACACAACTAGACAAAGAAGTGCTTGAAAGTGTGGAGTCAGGGATGGGAAAGATGATGCCAGCTTTTCATCATGACTCCCTTATGAATTTTTTTTTTTAAAAAACATGGCTTGCATTGTTTAGAATGAGAAAGACCTGGGAGTCATCCACTTACTGTCAATCTCATGATCACCAGGGCAAAATGGGAAAGATGCTCCAAAAATGGGAGGCCGTCTTGGTCCCATGGGACAAGATGTTGGGAAGGACCCAGTTCAAGTCTTGCTGTTGGGAAGAAGAGTGGATGCCCTATGACAGCTGCCTGGGGAACCAGCTTTTGACAGCTGGTGCCTCTTTTCAGTGACTGGGCATTTCCCTCCCTGCCCTACCTACCCTCACCTTCCCCTTCACCTTCATCAGGTGCCTTGACATGTTAACCCACTGATTCTCAAACTCAGCAGCATATTAGAACCACTTGGGAAGCTTTTAAAATCCCAATGCCACGAGAGGATGAGAAGATAAGCCACAGACTGGCAAAGAAATATTTGCAGAAGATATATCTGATAAAGGACCATTATCTAAACTTTTCAAAGAACTCTTAAAACTCAACAATAAGAAAACAATCCAATTAAAAAATGGGGTGAAGACCTTATTGGACACCTCACTGAAGAAGATATAAAGATGGCAAATAAGGATATGAAAAGATGCTCCACATCATATGTCATTAGGAAATGCAAATTAAAACAGCTACTACACACCAGTCAGAATGGCCAAAACCTGGAATACTGACAACGCCAAATGCTGAGAGGATGTGGAGCAACAGAAATCTCTCACTCATTGCTGGTGGGAATGCAAACTGGTACAGCCACCTTAGAAGACAGCTTGATAGTTTCTTACAAAACTAAACATAATCTTACCATACAATCCAGAAGTTGTACTCCTTGGTGTTCACCCAAAGGAGATGAAAACTTATATCCACACAAAAATCTGCACACACAGATGTTTACAGCAGCTTATTCATGACTGCCCAAACTTGGAAGCAACCAAGATGCCCTTTGGTAAGTGAATGGATTAACAAACTGTGGTACACCCAGACAATGGACTATTATTCAGCACTATAAAGCCTTCAAATCATGAAAAGACATGGAGACACAGATGGCCAGTAGGCATATAAAAAGATGCTCAATATCATTAATTAGAAGAGAAATGCAAACCAAAATTACAATGAGGTTATCACCTCATGCTGATAAGAATGACCATCATTAACTAGTCCAAAAAAGATAAATGCTGGAAAGGGTATGGAGAAAAGGGAACCCTCCTACACTGTTGGTGGGAAGGTAATTTGGTGTAGCCACTATGGAAAACAGTATGGAGATTCCTTAAAAAACTAAAAATAGACTTACCATATGGTCCAGCAATTCCATTCCTGCGCACATATCCAGAGGGAACTCTAATTCGAAAAGATACACACACCCCAATGTTCACAGCAGCACTGTTTACAATAGCCAAGACATGGAAGCAACTTAAATGTCCATCAACAGATGACTGGATTAAGAAAATGTGGTCATATATATAATGGAATACTACTTAACCATAAAAAAGAATGAAATAATGCCATTTGCAGCAACATGGATGGACCTAGAGATTATCATACTAAGTGAAGTCAGGCAGAGAAAAGACAAATATCATAGGACATTACTTATATGTGGAATCTAAAAAAATGACACAAATGAACTTATTTACAAAACAGCAAGACTCATAGACATATAAAACAATATGGTTACCAAAGGGAAAAGGGGATAGGGAAGGATAAATTAGGAGTTTGGGATTATCAGATACAAACTACTATATACAAAGTAGATAAACAACAAGGTGCTACTGTATAGCACAGGGAACTATATCCAACAGCTTAGAACAACCCACAATGAAACAGAATATATATATATATATATATATATATATATATATATATATATATATATATATATATATATATATAACTGAATTACTATGCTGTACACCAGAAACTACACAACATTGTAAATCAACCATACTTCAATTTAAAAAAAGGACAAGACATGGATGAACCTTAAATGCATATTATCATGTGAAAGAAGCCAATTTGAAAAGGCTACATACTGTATGATTCCAACTACATAACATTCTGTAAATAGCACAATTATGCCGACAGTAAAAAGACTAGTGGCTGCCTGGTGTTGGGGAATTGGGGAGGAATGAATAGACAGAGCACAGATAATTTTTAGGGCAGTGAAAATACTCTGTATGATACCATAATGATGGGTAAATGTCATTATACACTCACCCAAACCCACAGAATGCACAAGGTCAAGAGTGAATTACAATAAAATGACAGTACTTGGAGGTGGGAGGGAAGTAATTAGGTCATGAGGATGAAGCCCTTATAATAAGATCAGTGTCCTTAGAGGAGAGGCATGAGTTTACTCTTCTCTGCTCTACACCATGTGAGATACACGGAGAAGACACCATCTACAAGCAAGGAAGCAGTCCCTCACCAGACCCCGTTGGCACCTTGATCTTGGACTTCCCAGCCTCCAGAACTGTGTGAAAGAAACGTTTGTTGTTGTTTAAGGAAATAAAAGGGAACTGTAATGTAAACTATGGACTTTGGATAATTATGATGTGTCAATATAGGTGTATCAATTACAACATATGTACCACTCTGGTGGAGGATACTGGTAATGAGGGTGGCTCTTCTTGCATGTGTAGGGGCACAGGTATATGGGAACCCTCTGTACCTCTCTCTCAGTTTTGCTATGAACCTAAAATTGCCCTAAGAAAACAAAGTTTTAATGGAAAAAAAAAACCCAATACCCAGGCTTCCACCCTGACCATTAAATCAGAATTTCTGGGTGCAGGCATTCCCAGGTGATTCCAGTGTGGAGCCATGTTTGAAGTTCACAGCAGAAGATGAAGACTGATTTGCAAAATGGGTACCTTTCCAAATAAATAGCACACAGCCGAGGGGAACTGGTCTTTTCACTGTTAGAGACAATCGTAGAGTGCCGTGGGAGATGCGTGTGTGTGCCTGTGTAAGTTAAAGCCAATGGAAGGGTTGAAAGCAGCCACCATTCCTGCCCCTTCAGCAAAAACATCCGCACCATTTTTTTGTAAGCAAGAGGAGGACCGTCTGGAACCAGAGCAACGAAGTCAGGGTGTCAGCCCAAGCTTCCTCACAGGTCGGTTGGTGTGACATCAACAGAGTCCCCAGACCTGACTTCTGAATGGCCACCCTGCCCGTGTGAGCCATGACCCAGAGAAGTGGTGCTTGAACTTGAGTGAGCATCAGAATCACCTGGAAGGACAGTTCAAACACAGATGACTGGCCCCACCCCCAGTGTGTCTCATTCAGGAAATCTGTCCTGAGACTGGAGATGCCACTTCTCTAACAAGTTCCCAGGAGATGCTGATGCTACTGGTCCGAAGACCAGACTTTGAAAACCACTGATTTAGGGGGACTTGGAGGAGGGACGGTAGGTGCAGAAACCCCTTCCCAAGGCAAATGGGAGCCATCAAGAGGATGATGGCACAAAAGAGTCTCACTTTGAAGGCTCAAGACTGAGGCTGATTGATTACCAGCAACCCCCTGCAAGGTGTTAATCACAAAGGGACCATTTGGGCTTTGAACATTGTATGATGAACATGGTTACAATGGTCTCTGTTCAGATATGCCACGTTAGATCACACGCCCAGCATCACTTAATCCTTTAATAAAAATAATCAAATGAGGGGCATCTGTTCTGTCCAGGGACATCAGCCTTAAAAAGGAGTTCTACTTACTGCTTCACTGAATTTATATTACGGGGCAAAGCTGCTCCTGAAAACAACTTTCTGACAGTCCTGACTGCTTGACTTAAGGCAATTTCTTGGAGTATTTCTTCACTTTTATAAAATAAGAGAAGGCAGGCAAAATGCATATACCGGCAAAGTTTCTCTAAACCAAATTTGGAGTCGGTACTGAGTAAATTAATTTAGAATGATCAATTGAGCAATTGCCCAAAACCTATTCCCTAAAATCCCCTGGAGTGAACTTCTTTAGCTCTGGTGGGTAGGCTAGCCTTTGCAATCTTCAAGTAAATTTCCTCTTTCCAAATAGACAATAATGTGTTTCAGCTGATAACCAGACAGCAGCCAACAGGGCAAATTAGCAAGTTCATTAATTAGGATGCTGTTTACACTTCTTTCATAATGGTTATCATTTACTTATTTTAATTAGTTATTCTAATCCCCTGTCTTTTTTCAAAACCATTAATGGCTATTAGTATATACTACTGTTTGGAGGGCCACAGATACATGTTGTTTTACATGCAAAAATGTAATTTATATAGAATGTTGGGTCTCAGGGGTTCTCAGAGGTAATGTTGCAGAACACTTTTTTTTTTAAAAAAAATCATCTTACAGGAAACCAAATACATACAACAGAGAACTGCCAACAGTTCTAACTGCTAACAACACATACTATGAGACATACTCTGGACTGCTATTTAATTTGCACCATTTTTAGTATAAATCCTAATCATTTAGTTATAAAGACAATCAACAAGAACACTGAGCCTGAGTGGGAATGCAGTTTGGTGCAGCCATTGTGGAAAACAGCATGGGGATTCCTCAAAAGACTGAAAACAGACTTACTATATGACCCAGCAATCCCACTCCTGGACATATATCCAGAGGGAACCCTACTTCAAAAGGACACCTGCACCTCAGTGTTCATAGCAGCACTATTTACAATAGCCAAGACATGGAAACAGCCTAAACATCCATCAACAGATGACTGGATAAAGAAGCTGTGGTATATTTATACAATGGAATACTAATCAGCCATAAAAAATGATAAAATAATGCCATTTGCAGCAACATGGATGGCCCTGGAGAATGTCATTCTAAATGAAGTAAGCCAGAAAAAGAAAGAAAAATACCATATGATATCACTCATAGATGGAGTCTAAAAAAAAAAAGAAATGAACTTACATATAAAACAGAAACAGACTCACAGTCATTGAATATAGACTTGTGGTTGCCAGTGGGGAGGAGGGTGGGAAGGGATAAACTGGGAGTTTGAGATTTGCAGATACTGACTGGTATATATAAAATAGATAAACAAGTTTATACCGTATAGCACAGGGAAATATATTTAATATCTTGTAGTAGCTTATGGTGAAAAAGAATATGAAAATGAATATATGTATATTCATGTATGACTGAAGCATTGTGCTGTACACCAGAAATTGACACATTGTAAACCAACTATACCTCAATAAAAAATAAAATAAAATTTAAAAAAAGAACACTGACCCTGAATCTTATGTAATTACTTATCCAGTTTATTTCTAAATGTTGTTAAATTTATATTATTGAAAAAATCCTGATTCACAGAGATAAGTTATAGTACATGTGTAATAGATTTAAAATAAAAAAAGTTCACACTGACAATTTCAAATTACTTTTTAGGTTAAAAAGAGATGGCAGAATAAACTTTCAGGTGAGCTGAAAGTCGAATTAACACATCAAGTGTGTTATAAACAACACATCTGAATGTGGTTTGGGGGGGTTATAATTCTTAAAAGAAATTAAAAATATATTTTAAAAGAAGTTCAAATCATACGACTATATAACACCAAAACACCTTCAAACACAACTTAAAACTACAAATCTTTATGAACTACTTTTTTTCTTTGTTTTCTTTTTTACAATGAGGAAATCAGGGCCAAGAAAGACCAGATTTGTCCAAATCCCACAGAGGGATTTAGTGACAGGGTGAGATTAGGACCAATTTCTGACAACACGTCCAGGCCACTTTTCATGTTTCACGTTTCAGAGAGAGAATACTTGGAAGAGATTTTTTTTATGGAAAGTGGCTCCTCCAGGGTCCTCAGTGAACTAGTGAGAAGGAAAAGAATGGAGCCTGATTTTGTGTGTCACAAACTGGACTTCTCATCAACCAACATTTTTTTTCAGCTCATATGAGTCTCCTGAAATTGACAAATAATGGTCTTGGGCAATAGCAAAGTGAAAACACAACAGTGATTTTTGAATTTGCAAATAATTTTTGTTTGCTGTAAGACATTCACGTTTTCCTTGTTTTTTAGATACATTCATGGAAACTGCTCCATCTGTAGGTCTGTAAATTGTCCCCTCTTCCCCTCCCCTGGCTGCATAGCCCCTTATACATAGGGGTGTGTGTGTGTGTGTGTGTGTGCAATGGAAGGGCTGAAAGCAGTCACAATTCCTGTCCTATGGCAAGGTCATTTGTGTGACTTTTTTGTAAGCAGAAAGAGGAATGTTTTGGGAATCTGGGATTGGGGTATAAATCCAAGTTTCCTCGGTGTGACACTCTAGGTGGCAGAGCATGGCTTCTGAATGGCCACACAGCTGATGTGGACCCCAAGAGTGTAAAAAGCCCATTTTGTAGTACGTCTCTGATTGTCAGCCTCCTTCAAAGCATCTCATTGTTATAGGAACTTTCCTATTGCTGACGTGGTAGTGTTTTTTTGTCCTTTGCTTTTATATCTGTGCTTTTCATATATGTGCTTTATATATATAAAGATTACACATGTGCATGGATGTATATAAGTTAACATTGGGTTGTGCCCACACTTCCCAAGCTGAATTACCTTTCTCCACCATTCACTTCCAGAATAAAAGGTTTGTGACACATTCGAACTGTTTCTATTAGGAGGACAAAGGAATGTGAGGTGGCTATAAATACCAGATACTGACACTAGTTCAGATCTCTGTTAGTTGATGTTAGAGATGATTATTAACAGAGTGTACTGTATTATAAATAGCATAGACTTCCCAAAATAGACACCTTGTTCTGCTATTGGGAGGTCCCTAATGGTCACCTACAAGGTGAGCTAATCAAGAGAAGAAACTCTCAACCAATGAGGAAGGACTAATTAGATTATGGTACATCACCCAATGGGAAACAGTTCTGTTCAAAAAGAACATTAAAAGATATTGGTTAAGTTTATTTCTAGGTGTTTTGTTGTTTTTGGTGTAATGGAAATGTCTCTACCAGTTATAAAATTCTGGTTTTTGAAGTGAAAAAAAAAAGTGAATGAAGGGCCACAAATGGCAAAATATACTTCTTTTTATGGGTGAGTTGTATTCCATTATATATATATATAATATATATATATATATAATATATATATATATACACTGCATCTCCATTATCTATTCAACTATTGATGTGCACTTAGGATGCTTCCATATCTTGGCAATTATAAATAATGCTGCTGTTAATAGCAGGGTGTATGTATCTTTTTGAGTTAATTCTTATTTTGTGGTTGGCTTTATTCCTTTGAAAACTATGTAAGCTTAAAAAGCTAAAGCTCTAAGCATTCTTAGAAACAATGAACAGTACATATATGTAAATTTTAAAATATATGTGCAGTAAAAAAAAAAGACCTATTAAGCCATAAAAGACATAGAAGAAACTTAAAAGATATTACTAAATGAAGGACCCAGTCTGAAAAGGCTGCAAATTATGATTCCAACCAAATGACATTCTGGAAAAGGCACCGCTACACAAACAATAAAAAGATCGTGGTTTCCAGGGGTTTGGAGAGAGGGAGGGAGGGAGGAATGAATAGATGGAGCACAAGGGATTTTTAGGGCAATGAAATTATTCTGTATTATACTATAGTGGCTACATATCATTACGCATTTGTCAAAACCCACAGAATGTACAACATCAAGAGTGAACCCTAATGTAAACTATGGACTTTGTTTGATAATAATGTGCCCATATTGGTTCATCGATTTACCAAATATGCCACACTGATGAGGGATGTTGAGAGTAGGGGAGTATATATGTGTGAGTGGGGAGGGCTCTGTGTGAACTCTCTGTATTTTCTGCTCAATCCTGTTGTGAACCTGAAACTGCTCTAAAAGAATAAGGTCTATTAAAAAAAAAAGAACATTAAAAGATACTGGAAAGTGTGCGTGATATAGCACTAAGTGATAAAGATTACTAAATAATGCAAAGTATGATCTCTTTTCATTGTTGTTTTAAAATTGTTTAGAAAAGTGATTGGAAAGGTAGGCTTTAAAATTCTTGATGTTTCTCTGCGAGTGGTAGATTACAGAAATTGTTTTCCTCTATAATTTTCTGTATTTTTCTCCCTAATTTCCTGCAGTAACCATACTTTTACAACCAGAAAAAGATGAATAAAGGAAAAGTGGTTTGACCTTAAGATTACAGCTCTTTCTCATTTTCTCTCAACCTCTCTTAACAGAACGCCAAGCTCTGAGCCCACGCAAATCAGCAACCAGGGAATAGGGCCCTTTCCGGGTGCAAATTGCACTCGCCCTTCCGTGTCCACGAGTTCTGCACCTGCAGACACCAAAGACTGACTATGGGACTTGAGCAGCCTCAGATTTTGGTATCCACTGGGATCTTGGAACGAACCCTCCCGGGGATATCAAGGGATGACTGTACACACAGAAAAGGCAGATGACAAACTGCTATCTTAGAATTTAGCTAATTTGGCTTAAGTGTAAGAATTTCTGTTTTCCAGGTTCACTTCCACTTCCAGTCATCAAGCTTGGAGCCAGCCCTGAAGGAATTACTTTAGTTTCTTCAAGGCTGTTCGCTTACTCTCCCCACAGGCTGAGGTTGAGCTGTGTTTTTCTCCCTCCCCAGGATATGTGAAGGGCCAAGGTCATTTGAGCTTTGGGTACCAGGCACTCCCTTCTGATATAGAAGGCAGCTGTTCAGCCCCATCCATCTGGTCACCTACATGAGACGTTCCCAGGTTGTGCCCCCGGGAGCCCCTGAGCAGGTGTCCTCCTCTGCCCAGCTCTGCAGATAAGCAGGCCTGGCTGTGGATACTGGCTCTGCTAGTTACGAGCGGTGGCAGCTCGGGTGAGCTGTTTAGCCTCCCCAAGCCTCAGTTCCTCGTTTGAAGAAAGGGGATCCTTAAACCTACTCTGAGGGCAGAGGAAGTGCACTTCAGGAGCTTTGCTCAGTGCAGGTAACAGGCACTCAGTCCACCCACAGCAGCTGCTGTTTTTCACAATGCTGCTGCCACTGCTTCTCGGTTCTTCCTTCCGGAACTCGATCTTTCTCTAAAGGCTCCTCCATCTCTTTTCACATCCACCGCACCATGCGAGAGCATCTTCATGAACTCAGCACTGCTAAATCCCATGTTTACTCTCCTGGCTCCTCTTGGGCAGCTCACCTCTAACCTTTGGTGACTTTAGAAACGAGGGCTCCCAGGACAGAAAGAGGCCAGGAGCAAATAAAGGAACCCTCAGGGTACAGCAGCCGGCAGGTCTGAGATGCCCCTTGTTGTTTGTGTGAAAAGTGCTAATGCCTCAGCTATTCAGCGGCAAGGGGAAGGAGGTGCTGCCTTACGGGGTGGGGGTGGGGGGGCAGAAGGAGACGTTCACATTTGAAAGGCAAGCTACCATCCTTGGATAAAGTACGTCATGCAAGTCTGAAGGCTTGCGATTTATCATAATACTTTTCTAAGACTTCAAGGCCTCTGATGTTAATTCTAGGACTGTAAACCATAATATAAGTGATCTAAAATGAGGGAGAGATTTTTTTTCCACTCTAGAAATAGCTGTCAAACAGACAGATTCCACCCATCGCTCACTCGCATGCTGCCAACGGAGCACCATGTCTCATCATTACCCAGGAATAATAAAGGGATCATTACCCGAGAATAATAAAGGGACGCAGAGAGAGAAGGAAGGATCCACATTAACCGAGTGCCTATGCTGTGTCAGGTACTTAACCCAACAAAATGTCCCTGAAGGTGCACAAAACTCTCTCGTTATGGGCAGGGTTATGTATCCTCTGAAATTCATCTGATAAAGCCCTAACTCCCAGGATTGCAGAATGTGACTATACCTGGAGAAAGGGCCTTTAAAGAGGTAATTAAGATGAAACGAAATCTCACGGGTGGGTCCTAATCCAACGTGACTGGTGTCCTTGTAAGAAGAGATTAGGACGCAGCCATGCAGGAGCACAGAGGAAAGAGCATGTGAGGACACAGAGTGAAGTGGCCATCTGCAAGCCAGGGAGTCCTCAGGATAACCCAGAGCTGCTGAGATCTTGACCTTGGACATCTAGGCTCCAGAACTCTGAGAAAATAAACCTCTGCTGTATTTTGTTATAACAACCCAAGCGACCTAATACACTCGATGCAGGTGTTATTCTCATTTTACACGTGGGAAAGCAGGTGTACAGAAGTACCCTGGCCGGGATCACACAGCTGATAAGTGGCAGAGTCTGTCTTCAAACCAGATCTGTTTGACTCCAAAGCCTGGTCTCCGCCTTCTGCTCCAGCCTGTGTTCCTGGGTTTGAATCCTAGCTCTGTGGCTTTGAGCAAGTTGCTTCACTTCACTGTGCCTGAATTTCAACATCTGTAAAACTGAGCTGCAGAAATCTCCACTTGTATGCTTGCAGAGGGGATGAAGGAATTCAAAATTGAGTTATATATGTATGTGAAATAATAAGCAAGGTATATATTGGTCTCTGCACCTGGTTCCTGCTAATATTTGCTCTTTGATCCAATGATTTGGTTCCTGACACAAGGCTGCCAAAACCCTTGTAAGTTCTTGAGTATTTAGAGTGTCTGACACAGAGCTTCCACATCCCTTGGAATTTCTTGAGTGATGGGAGCATCTTTTGTTCTAAAGAGGCAACTCTTGGTGGGCTCCTGGATGGGGGCTGGTCACCGGCAAGACTAAGCCACAATTAGAAGCTTGGAACTTTCAGCTCTACCTCCCATCCTCTGGAGAGGAGAGAGGGGCCAGAAGAGAAGTGAATAATAGTCAATTATGCCTACGTGACGAAGCTTCCATAAATCCCCAAAGTCTGGGGTTTGGAAAACTTCCAGGTTGGTGAACAAAACACATCCAGGTGTTGGAAGATGGCACACCCCAAACTCCACAGGGGCAGAAGCTCCTGTGTTTGAGACCCTTCTGGACCTCACCCTATGGATCTTTTAATCTGGCTGCTCCTTCGTATCCTTTAATAGCCTTTGTAATAGACCAGAAATCTAGTACATAAATTGTTTTCCTGAGTTCTGTGAGCTGTTCTAGCAAATTAATTGAATCTAAATAGTGTCATAGGATTGATTGATTGACAACCTGGACTTGCACCTGGTGTCTGGAGTTGGTGCAGTCTTGGGGGACTGAGCCCTTAACCGGTAGAATCCGACACTAACTCCAGATAGACAGTGTCAGAACTGAACTGAATTGTAGGACACACAGCTGGTGTCACAGAACTAGTCAGTGTCAGAGAAAACCCCACACATACCTAGTGTCAGAAGTACTGTGAGATAGAATAAAGAAAAAACATAGCATTTTTCCTAGACAATGAAAAACACTTAGTACTTAACACATGGTAAGTACCCAAGAAATGATAGCTAGTATTATTATTATTTTTATTATTTTCAGCATTATTATTACTAAGGATCCTTAATAATCTGGTCCAAATTTCTCATTTTACCAAGTCAGTAAACTGAGGTCCAGAGAAGAGAAATATCTTAGAAGGTCACAAACCAGGTAACTGGGATTGAGTCTAATGTTCTATCCTTGTTTTGGTGAGGTTCAAAGAAGCAAATGTTCAGATGCAGGGTTTAGTTTCCAGCGGATTTTAAAATGCGGGGAGGGTAACAGCTCAGTGGTAGAGTGGTGCTTAGCATGCATGAGGTTCTGGGTTCAATCCCCAGTACCTCCATTAAAAAAAAGAAGTAAAATAAAGTAAGAGGATGGAGTGCTGGGGATTAAAGGCAATCAGGAGGCTGTGATGGGAATTGGGAGACTGCGATCCTGGACCTCGTGTTCTCATCTATAAACAGAAATTCCTCCCCCCTACTCCACCCAGCTCCCTGAGCACCACTGTGAGGCCACAAACACTAGTATGTGTAAGACACTGTGGCATGGGATTCAGCACAAAAAAGAGCAACTCCTGAAAACCCTTGTGAGCCAAGAGGCAGAACAGAAGATACACTTTAAAGCCTAAAAATTAAGATTTGGGAAAGTTCTAAAGAGATTAAGATCAAAAAGTTCCCATGGAAAGGCAACTGATGGGCATGGATATTAATAGATCTTTAGGAGGTTGCTGAAAATAGGGCAGAGCCGACGAGTCATGTGGAATCTTTCATATAACTGTGCAGTTAGGAACCACCACAGGGTCGCAGGCAGGAGAGGCAGCCCCTGCCTAAGAGCAAAGGGGACAAGAGAAGCCAGTGGTCACGGGGCTCCTGGACCAAAGAGGCCTGGAGCTTTCTGCACAAGCATCCAGACATTCGATCAACAAGTATTTACCCAATACGTTCTAGGTGTTCTACCTTTTGCTCGGCACTGGGGATAAAATGAGCTAAATCAGACAAAGCCCCTGCCCTCGTGGGCTGCAGTCAGGCAGGGCAGGGAGACACGGGTCAGAAAACCACCCAGATGGAGGGCGAGCTACGAACTGAGGTACCTCTTATGGAGAAGCGAGCCTGAAGCTCCAAAACCACGGGACAAACCAGTTTTTGGCTGAGGCCTGAGAAGCCTTCACTGAGATAAGGGCTCTTGGGCTGAGAACTGAAGGATCAGCAGCAACTCATGAGGCAAAGAGGTAGAGGGAGATGGGGAGAGTGTTCCAGACCGCGGGAGATGCGTGTGCAAAGCCCCCAGGGCGGGAGGGCAGGCGGGATTCAAGAACTGAAAGAAAGCAAGAGTGGCTGGAGTGCAGAGAACGTGGCAGAGTGGAGTGAACTGAGACTGAGAAAGTAGGCCAGACCCTGGGGTCTGTGGACCAGACCCCGGGGACCTGAGAACCAGACGGTGGGGCTTTGTCAACAGGGTTAAGGAGTTTAGTCCCCAGCAGCAGGGGAAAGTCACTGAAGGGCTGGAATCAATAGACCACAAGGTCACACTCACTTTTTGTAAAGATGATTCTGACTACGGTGTGGAGAATAAACTGGTGGGGCTGGGCTGCCCACAGGCTGCTGGCTAGGGGGCTTCTGAGGTAGTTCAGGGGCCTGATGACGGTACCTTGGATGAGGACGTGCTGGTGAGTATGGACACAAATGCAGAGAATGAGCGATTTCGTGTGTAAAACCCCCAAACACAGTGAAGGGCTGGGATGTGGGGGAGGCAGGGAGAGGCGCATCAAAGGTGAATCCCACGTTTCTGGCTTGTGGCTTGTACCACTACACAGAGATGCGAACACTGAGACGGGAGCCCTGGAAGAGGTCTGAGAATCACGTCGTCTGCTGTTACATGACATCCATGAGGAGATGCTGGCAGGAGGCACTGACATTTGCTGAATACTCACTCTGTGTCAACTACTCCAGGAAGCCCTGGAGATTAAATAATTAAGAAAACAGACTCCCTGCCCTCAAATAGCCCCCTTTTCAGGCTTGTCTGCACACTGGAGTCACCTGGGGGTCTGATAGCTACCAGTGCTTGGATCCCACCCAGGGAGTCTCAGCTTATTGGGCACCAGGGTGTTTAGGAGTGGTCCCCCCTGGCAATTCCATCATGCAGTCAGGGTTGTGAACCACCGCTCTGGAGCCTGGAAGACCCAGCACGGCCTGCGTCTTATCACATAGGAAGGGGGAGTAGCAAAATGACTCAGGATCTTAAAACTTACGGATTCAGAACAGAAACATTAAAGCACATGGTGTAATAGGGATAAAGTTATTTGGATATTGAACCAATATGTCTTCATCCTTCATAATTCCTGGTTCCTAGCTGTTCCCTGGCTCCCTTATTAAGAACTGAGCCTGGCTGTCTCAGATCATAGAGCTTCTTCCACGACACACGGGAACACCTCTCATTCCTACGGGGGGATGAAAGATGGATGACAGAGGATCCTTCCTCTAAGAGAGCTGATGCTCTAATGGAAGATGTAAGTCGAATATAACATAAGGCAGGGTGCGGTCCATGCCAATGATCAAGGAACAAAATAAACGCCAAGGAATATCGAAAAGCAAGAGACTTCTTGTGTTGGACTCCACTTTCCAAGTCACTACAATGGACCACTGAGACTTTTCACTCCTGGAACTGAACTCACTGTGCCCTTGAACTCACTCTGAAAGCACACATTCCTCAATTTTCCTGGAAAGAAAAAAAAAAAACCTGACAGCTGGGCTGAAAAGAAGTTGCACATGCCAGACAAACACCACGTCAAGGTTGATGCCAGCTGCCCGTATCACGCCCACTCCAGGAGCAGTGCCCAGCACTGCTCAGAACATTCCTGCTCATCTTGGCTGGAAGCTGATGGGAAGGGAGGTGCCGGTTTTCATTAGGCCTGTTTGCAAAGGAGAGAAATGATGCCTCTGGGAGATATGAAAAGGTGGTGTCAGGTAGTTAGAGAAGTGGGGGCAGCGGGCAGATAGGTGGAGGAGAGGCAGGATGGTCTGGGAGATGGCAGTCTGCCCGCCTCCAACTTTACTTCCTTTAAATGAATGCCAGCAAGAAATCGGTTAGAACCCGACAGCCGCTACTGCGCAGTAGCAGAAAGGACTGAACCAGACATGACCCAATGTTCATTATAATATAATGAAGCTTAGGCTCCCCCATGGATTTTTCTGTGCGCACCATGGGTAAGGACATGCGCAAAAGGGGCCAAACGGGACTGAATGTTCCAAGGACAAGAGCTGTCAATCACTCAAAAGAGCTGTCAGTCAATCAGAAGACCATCTCTAAGGGAGGGTATCAGAAAAAGGGGAGACAAAACCCTCCGCTTTCCTCCCTTGGACCAGCCCGCCTCCCATTCTTGGAAGTGTATTTTTCCTTTTCTAAATAAATCTTTTCAAATCTTTCGCTAGACAACACACTATCTCCCGACTGTGAACTTCTCTTTTGAGTACAACAAAACCCGGGGTCTTTTTGGGGTAACAGTGGGAGCAGCAGGGACCCAGGAAAAACAAGCCTGAACTTCAACGTCCAACAGAACTGCTGTTCCCCACCCTCTGCTCTAAATCCGCACTGTAACCTTAGTGTCCCATGTTCCCTGGGTTCTTCCTAATGCCCCCCCTCCCTGATTATAAGCAGAGCAACACCCTGCAGTTGAACCCTCATCTTGCTGGACTGTACTTTCTACCTTAGGATGGAGAGCCAGCTGACGGACAGAAAACGCTATAGCCCCACCATGCTCCAGAAGTGACCACAGATAAAATCAAACCAACACTCAGCTCGTATCACCAGCCACGGCTACTGTCCTGAGGACACTAGTAATGAGGATCAGAGAGAGCCCCTGATCTCAAGAGCTTCAGTGTAAGATTAAAGGAGTTAAGATTTTATCCCTTCGTCAGCGTGAAGTCACTTGGGGTTTCTGAGTGATAGGATGCAGGTGCTTTAGTGCGACTACCCTGGCAGCATCGGACCCAAGTGGCTTGGCCTGGCTTGCCGCTAAACAAAGGGAGGCCCCTGACAAGAATCAAACCCTCAGAAGCCCACATGTTATTAAGTATCCCAGAGATGCACTAGAACATTCTCTGAGCCAGTGCATGTTATGATATTTATGTCAACAAGGACACCTGCTCATTGCTATAAGAAGCAGACCTCCTGGACCCTCCTGCCGCAGCAGCCCAGGCCACTGGGCCCAGCCATGGCCGCATGGGAACAGCTGTCCCTTCCCAGGCAGGCCCCTGTTTCCAGGCAACCATTCCAGACAGATGGATGTCACTTTTTCCTAAAGCTTTCCAGCGAAAGGGATTCCCCAGTGCCCTCGAAGTTCTTCTAGGCATGACAAGGACTTCCCTGTGTCCCTCCCCGCTCTCTCATGCCACAACCAGCCTCCTCCCTCACCACAGAGCAGAGCTGACACTTCCCTGCCACATAGACACCTGGGATGGATAAGGAGCATGGGTTAGTCCATTTCTTTATTGCCCCAGCAACCAGGTGTAGACACTTAAACGTCATTAAGGTTTTCATTAAATTACTCCAACCGTTCAAAAGACAGTAATAATAAATCTATGACCTTCCGGGTGTTGGACCAGGCATGGTGGTACACATAAAGAACCAAGCCAGACCCAGGCTCTGTCCTCAAGCAATGATCCTAGACCAGAAGGTGCTTGATATTGCTCACAAACAGCCGTAATGAGGGACAGAATATGGCCGAACGGGAAAGAATCCAAGAGAACCAGCTGAGGGAAGCAGCACAGGCAGAGGGGATGCCAAAGGGGCCTCTTCCAAAGGGAAAGGTTGGGGACAGCAGATTCTGACAAAACACAGGAAAAAAAAAACCTTGCAAATCTAATTATGTAAAAATTAAGCAAGAGGAAGGAAAATCAACCTCTCCCAAATGAACAGAAGAAGAAACACAGGTGTTGGTGCAGCCCACCACGGCAGGCTCCGGGCTCCCGGGGACTCCTGCAGGGAGTGACAGCCGAGCCCCCCTGCCGCCCCCACCATCCGAGGCCGCATGCAGGTGGACCAGAAATACACGGCCTCTGCCAGCGAGGAGGCAGTTCCAGCAGGCAGCAGCCTGAGGACGTCGAACTCCAGGCCACCTGAAATCTCACTTCCTCCCCCTCGCAGTACTTGGCGGGTTCGACACTGTGGGGTCCTGGCTGGAATAGGGCCGAGTCAGCCTCTCCAAGCCACACGAGCTCCCCATTGGCCTGGAGATCGCAGGGAGCACCCCCTGTGATCCCTTCCTCACGTCAACACCAAAGAACACTGGCCACTTCCATGGCACTTTCAAAGTGCCCTTTGTGCTTTTACAAACATCTCTGGTTCTCACACATCCCTGAGGGGGCAGGCACGCTGAGGTTTTTCTTGCTGATAAAGGTTCTGTTGTACTGTTTCCCGCTGAGCCTAGTATCTCTCTGCAAGCACATTCCTTTCTAACCATTTCTCCACCTTTGGCTTCAGCACATCTCCATTGTCCACCTCCTGGCGGTGAGGAAGCCAGTGGTTATTTCACCCTAAAGGGACTTTCTATCCATGGCGGGGGTTGGGGGGGCACACTTGGAGAGTTAAAATAACAATGATGGGACATCAGGAGGCAGGGTTTGTGTGAGTATCAAATAAACGCACAGACACTAGTGCAAAGTCAGCTCACAGGACAGAAATCACTGGTCTGGACCAAGCATGAAGCTACAAAGTACCAGAGGGGCTTGAAAGATGTCTGATACTTAGTAGAAACCTTTTTTTTTTTCTTAATTTGATACAGTTGATTCCCATTATTCGTGATAGTTATCCTCTATAATGTCTCCACAAACACAGAATGCTGAATTAGTGACTACCAAACCATTGCTCCCAGGGGAAGTAAAAGGTCAGGTCCCTTGGAGCCTCTGGTCAAAACAATGGAGCAGCCTCACATATGTTTTGCTGAATTTCCTCTTCCTTTTTTGGATGTACCATATTGTTGATTCATTAACTCACTGAACTCAGAATCAGCAGCACCATGATGCCCGGCTGACGGACACTCATCTAGCTGATGTATTTTCTCCACAGGGCACGCCACAGTCTTCTTGCTCTTAGGAACACTAGACAGCCCTCCAGCGCTATGCTTAGGGGCATTTTTAACAGTGAAATCAGCAACAAAAAGCACCAAAATGCACAAAAGTGGCATTAAGTAGACACAGAAAGGATGCTTGCTGACAGTACGAGAGATGAAATAAGGAGGCAGAACATTATTACCCTGTTGGATCTCAGCTGGGGACGTGCAAGTCGGGCGACTCAAATTCTCTGCCTTTCTGCTTATGCACATGACGGTGAATGGCAGTGAAAGTACCAGGAGTATAGTATTGACTAGACTTACAGGTAAACATCTGTGGGAAGGCAAACTGGCAAATACAGAATCCGTGAGTAATGAGGATCCCCTAGAAGGGATGTAAGCACTCAGCCCTTTTGTGGGACCGAATTTAACTGCAAACAGAGGCAAGGCTCTCCAGTGGAGAAAATGACTGAGGCTGATGAACTGAGGGTGAGAAGGTGGTTCTGCGTCCTGGAGTGATGGGAGGGGAAACGGCCAGCAAGGCAGGTGTGATCAGAGTGGGGAGGGCTGTGAATATTAGGATAAGGAATAACAACTTTACCCAGCAGAGCACAGAGAACCTGGCAAGTGTAGGACTGGAAAAGAACAGAAATTCAGAGCCTTGAAGGATGGGTCAGAGAAGAAGTTATGGGTAGAGAGGCCGGGTCAAGTCAGCACCGGGACACCCCTGGGTCCCCAGGATGGTGATGAGAGGCTGGTTGAAAGGGAGTGAAAGGAGGAAACAGCATTGTGGTGTAAGTTACACCCCAAGTCTCAGTGTCCATCCAAAAGGAACAAGCTAGGACGCAGGCAGGCCGAATGCCCCAAGGGCAGGTGTCCCCAGTCCCATCCTCCAGCTCCCTCCCATCCCTCCCCATCACACATCATGGCTGTTTACCGGCCTGTCTTGTTTTCTGACATTCAGTAAAGCCCTTGATGTGTCCAGACATTTGCACATGATAACTGGTAATGTGCTTAGTCCTCACAACAGAGGTGGGCGTTATTCATTCAGCGCATTTACAGATAGGAAATGGAAAAGGTCAGCGGAGCTCTTGAAACTCTGAGCTGATGGTCTAATGCCGCACACCTGGCAGCTCTCGCTTGCTCAGAGCTAAATCCCAGTGGCTTAGAACCGAGTTGGGGCATCCAAGTGACTCCAGAAATGTAAGTGAAATGACTTTCCTCTCTGACCTTCCAGGCAGCTCCACAGCGCCCACCTACGCTCAGAAGGACTTCACATTTGGTTAATGCTCTGCTGTGGCCCCCTTGAAATTCTTAATTTTCAAACAAGGGAACCAAATCTTCCTTTTGCTCTGGGCCCCTCAAATTCCATAGCCAGTCCAGCTCGTGACTCCCCAATCTCCTCTCCCACAAGTCTGCAAGCAGCCACAGCTTTGTTGAAAACTTCCTATCCTAAATTAACACGTACACTTCTATTCTGGTCATGGAGCCAACTAACGCGTGTAACTTAATCACACTGTTGTTTGCTCAATCTTGCTGTAAACCACGTAAACCCCATCCTCGCGGGAGCTTTCGCTGCCGGCTGGGGAATTAACAACACACGTCAAGCTCGTTACCTGACTCTCGCAGGGTTCTGCTCGATTCCTGCTCTCAGAATTTCTAACCCTGGGCAGGCTGCATTTCAGCCTCGAGAGATGCCCTCCCTTGAACTCCTGAATGTGAGCACCTACACTTAAAGTCCCCACAGATCAGAAAGAAAGGCCAAAGAAACTCTAATCGTATATTGTTGCTATCCCTCCTCACAAGGTGTATGACAAGGCTTACGACCTGAAATGTCTTTCCAGAAAGTGTTTCCAAAGCGATAAGAAGAATGCATCCTTTTCTCCTCCCCAGTTTAATTTGGATATTAAAATGAAATTAAAAGCAACAAACAGCTAACAGTGCCTGAGCTTTAGTTTATTCATCGAACAAATGGGCTGAGCAACTCATCTAAATACCACGGCCAACAGAACAGCAGTTGGATGTTAGCCATGAGAATTGTGAGACACAAAGATCTAGCACTGTTCAGAGACACTGCAGGATCCAAAGGAAGAAAGTGGGTGGGAGAGGCTGAAGGGGTGGGGTGGTCAGGACACCCTGGTTCTGCTACTAGTTAGCTCTTGAAGTTGGGTTTGTATCTCTTCACTCTCTGGGTCTTGGTTTCCTCCTCTGAAAAACACTGACGTAAAAATATTTGGTGACAGTACAATTACTTAATAAGACCATGGATCCAAAAAACACTTTGTGAAACCTTAAAGTTTTATTCTAAAATACAAGCAGCTACTGGGACCAGATCTCATGGGCCTTCAGAAAGTCCATATTTGATTCGAGCAGGTCCCAGGGCAGCTGCCAGGACCCTGAAAGGGTTTCCAGAAACCCAGGCTCCAGGAAGGCAAGATCAGAACGCAATGGAAAGAATTTCTCCTCCCCTGGCCTGCCAGCCCTCGGCCTCCTAAAGCGATCAGATGCTGGATTTGGAAACAGCCAACCCGCTAGAATTCTTCACACTTCTAATTACTTCATGATTTGTACACATTTTGGCAGTCGCTTCAAGGCTGTTTTATTAATTCACAGATTTTCACTATTTTTGCTTCTCCTTCTCTTGCCAATTAGCTGAGCTAGCTGCAGCTTGGCATCTGGGGAGAGCTACAATGGGAACCAGCCCTCCCCCTCCCCAGGTCCCACCCCCGGGAACCGATACCTCAAAGTGAGAGTCACAAGTCACCATGGGGGACAGACAGGTGGGGGGTGGCCTGGTGGGAGCTCATTCCCCGGTGACTACACCTGCGCTTTGAGAATAACCCGTAGCACGTCCCCCACCATCTGATGCTGACACCTCGCATGCTCCCAGGCCCTGCGGCTCACACTCAGAACCCATCACCTCAGGGGGATGCTGCAGTCCCCAGACTCGTTTCACTGACCTCACAGAGATGCTTCCATCAGGCCCCCCAAAATTGGGAGAGAGCACCCTCTGCGGCCAGGTCTCTGGAGCGGCCTGGCAACACCATCCAGACTCACAGCCAAGTGAGACCCTGGCCTCAGCATCGTTCCTGGGCAGGCGGGACTGGGCAAGGGATCTCGCCCAAGTCCTGGCACTCGCGGGCCTCATGTCACCTTTAGAGAACAGGGATGATGACACACCCTGTCCTCCTTGTCCAGCTGCTGCGAGGAAGAGGGCTGGATGCTGTCGGCGCAGAACACAGGCAAAGGGCCGTTACAACTGGTTCAGGGACCATTGCAACCAGGCATTGGTTCAAGGAGCCATCATAGTCAGATAGCTTTGCTTTGAATGCACCCTAGTGGTGGGGTGTTTGAGCTCCGTTTTCAAATCAGAAGGATCTCAAGGCTGGGTCTTGGAAGAAGGAAATGTGGCTGAAACCTCTCCTTCCTCCAGGCCCCAGGCTGATTCTGAAGCTGGTGGCAAGGAGCAGGAAGGAATGTTCTGGAAGGAAGTGCCCGTGGCCTCATCGGGCCATTGCTGTCCATTGTACCCTCCTCAGATGACTTTTGTCAGTTTTTTGCTTCTAGAAACTCCACCCAGAGTCCAGGCAGGATCCAGCTGAGGAAACACACCAGGAGCTAAAATGCAAGCCACCTGGCCAAGACTAGAGCGGGGAGGACTTCGCCCTCCAGTCCCTCCCGTAGGTGAAGGACATAATGAAAACACCCACTTGCTTTGCAGATTGATGCGGGGCTGGGGAGAGTGCAGAGCGGCTTCCTTAAATTATACCTATGTGATGAATGACACCACACACCGATTAACGTCAGCAAAGCGCCACTTGGGCCCAGGGTTGGGGATACCAATGAAGCCTTTTTCTGAGCATCACGAAGACCTAGGGGCACGAATGACACCAGGGCCCGAGGCTGTGACTTACTCTGAGGATGTGCAATGAAGCTCATTTGCTAGAGCCTCCTGTGATCTCCAGGAAGCCAGACAGGTCTTGTCTGGCCTCAGGTTTAACCTCAGGGAGGAGGGCAAAGACAGGGGGCAAAAGGAGATAAAGACAAAGGGGAGGGGAAGGAGGACAAGAAAGAGGAAAGACAGTTTCCTGTGGTGGGACAGTATGGGGGCAAATAGGCCACCATGAACGGCCTTGATGACCACATGTGCTAAAGGCCACCTATCCCTTTAGACATCCTAGAATCCTCCCAGCCTCTGGTGAGGTGCTTGGTAGAGGGCCATGGGACTCGGATCCCCTAGTCCTTCCTGTGGTTTAATATACAAGGACAGCGGGCACCATGAAGCCAATCCATCCACCAAGGCTGGTTCAAGTCCGTCTCTCCCAAGAAGCCTTCCCTGACCGTTTGGTCCACAGCGTTCCTTCCCTCTGCTGACCGCACACTGGGATGCGGACTTACCAGGCGTGATGGTTAACTTTATATGTTAACTTGGCTGGGCCAAGGTGCCCAGATATTAGGTCAATCACTATTCTGGAAGTTTCTGGGAGGGTGTATTTGGATGAGATTTATATTTAAATCAGTGGACTCTGAGTAAGGCAGACTGCCCTCTACGCTATGAGCGGGTCTCATCCAATGGAACAAAATGCTGACCTCTCCCGAGCAAGAGGGAATTCTGCCGGCAGACGGCAACCACACGCTTTCTGGGTCCCCAGCCTGCCGGCCCACCCTGCAGATTTTGGACTTGCCAACCTCCACAATCAAGTTAGCCAGTTCCTTAAAATAAATCTCTTCACATATATTTCTCCCTCTCTCTAAATATATACACATATATATGAAATCTCTTTATGTATATAGACACATACATCCTGTTGGTTCTGCTGCTCTGGAGAATCCTGACCGTCACACCAGAAAACTAACAAAGCTTAAGCCAAGGGCTCCTCACTTGCAAGGGCCCCTTTCTGCGTCCGGGGAGGGTGCCTGGCAGTTCATCTCTCTCCTTTTTAAGAAGGCCTCCAATGTGGCAGAAGCTTCAGGACTCACCGGTCCTGGATCCAGCCTGGCCTTTGATGTGGGCGTTAGCTGCCTCATGTCCACCCTGGTGTCCGTGCCTGACACTGTCTCAGCGACACGAGCAGGCCTGCCCTCTCTATTTCAAGTGGAAGTTCTGCGACCACGATGAAGGGACATTTCTGCTCCTTGGCCTCCTCTGCTGCCTGTGTCACAGCCCTGGCACCTGCCATGCACAGGATGCACATCTGTTCACAGGATGTTGGATCTTGACTCTTGTGGGTCCATGGAGGGAGGAGGCTCCACAGGGGCTCTCAAAGGATGACGTTAGGGGCCCAGGAAAGGAGAAGGATCAGAGGTGAGGGCAAAGGGAGGAAGGAGACAAATCTCACCACATTTCACACCCAGCACATTTGTTCTCCCAGGACTCCGATCACCCAAGGCTTGGTCTCCCGCGGTCACGGAGGCCAGCCCTCCGTGACGCAGACCATGCATTTCCAGGGCCAGGCTTGCTTCCTCCTGACCTGCACTCCCTCCGTGCCTCCCGAGTCCGCTCACGGGAGCACAAAGCTGACTGAGCCTCCGCTTTTCACGCCGCTGTGCTGGAGTGAGGGCAAGTCAGCCGGATGGGAGGTTCGTTTCCAGATATTTTCCATCTTCCAGGTACCCCAGAGAGGGAATTAGAATGGAATTCAGAGCCACAGGCTGAGGGAGAGGACACAGCTCTGGCTCAGCTGTGCGCTTTGACAAAACTTAGAGCTGATTCAGCACTCTTTCAGCAGGCCACCGGGTGCTCTCAAGTGTCATTTTCTGAACACACCAGGTTCTCTGGAGATCCTGAGGCAGCCACAACTTCCCGGGAGGCTGCACCAGGAGAGAGTACCAGACAGGGCCCTCAGGGAAGGATCCACACATCTTAGAAGGGGTTTTTCTTAACATTATCACCAATGACACCACCATCATCACCTCCACAGAACTCCTAATTCAGAGCTCACTTATAAAACCCAAGTAAACCAAGGCATAAAAAGTTGGACTTAGGGAAAGGACAAAGATGATGCTCATTCTTAACTCCACAAAAGGATTCACCATTGGTATGTTTAAGAAGAAAAACAACAAAAATAACTGCGCTTTTTTAAAAAATTACAAATTTCACCAAATAAAAATTAGATAAGAAAGATAAGAAAAACAAAACAAAGAGTAACTCTAACACTCCGGATAATCCTGGCTAACACTTTGGTAACATCCTTCCAGCCTTTGCTGTATAGATAGAGCAACACCTTTTTTTTCTTTAAAGGAAAATAGGCTCATACAGCATATACTGTTTCAAAAGCAACACACTATAAAAAAATTATAGGGGGGTGGATACAGCTCAGCAGTAGAATGCGTGCTTAGCATGCACGAGGTCCTGCCATGGACCTTCAGTCCCCAGTACCTCTATTAAAAGAAACTATAAACGAGGAGGCTGCTGCATCATTTACTAGCTCCACGGCATCATCATATGGACGTATTACAATTTATTTATGCGTTGGTTTCCTTTAGACAGTGTATTCTTCTGGAATCTTAAATAAAGATATTTGCAAATTATAATTTTATGTACAAATGTCTAGGAATGTAATGGGGAAATCATAATTTGCCTGGTGCTCTTGTATTCTGCTTCCATTTGTACAACAGGCCCTAAAAAAACTCACATATTTATCTAGTCATTCATTCTTTCACCATATGCTGATGACATCCCCATTACGATGTTAGCAATGAGATACAACAATAAACCAGTACACAGCCAAGTCCCTGCTCTGGTGGAACTTACCCTGCAGTGAGGGAAGACAGACAACACATAAGGAAACAGTGATTTAAAAAAAGAAATCTAAAATAAATAAATAAATTAATTAATTAATTTAAAAAAGAAATCAGATTGTGATAAGGGTCATGAAGGAAACAGAGACAGGTGATATATCAACCATCTCCGGGGAGAGGGTTATTTTAGCTAGAAAGCCTTTCTGAAAAGATCATTTGGGCTGAGCCCTGAAAGATAAGAAGGAGTCATCCACATAAAGAGCTGAAAGAAGAGGAAGCAAAGCAGTGAAAATAAAATAGCAAGTGCAAAGGCCCTGGGGCAGGAAAGAGGTTGGTATGTTCAGGAAAGAGGCTAGTGGGGCTGAAGCAAGAAGAGCAGTCTGGGATGAGGAGGATCACACACGGCCTTACATGTCATAAGTAGGAGTTTTAACTTTATTCCGGTGTATCTGGAAGCCATGAAGTGTTCAAGCTGGGGAGTGATGTTACCTTCTTTGCATGTTTGTAAGTTCCCTCTGGCTGATTCCTGAAATGTGAAGAACGTATTGGGGGGAGGCAAGAGTAGAAAGAGGGAGACAAGTAAAGGAGGCCATGGATATGGGCCAGGTGGGTGATGATGGGGCTTGAAGTTGGAGGTCAGGGTCGAGGTGGAGGGGTGGGGAGAGGTACAAGATGCATCCCGAAGTGGAACTAATAAGATGTGCCAACAGGTTAGCTACCAGGAATGCGGGCACAAGAACTAAAGGAAGATTGCTAACGATTTTGCTTGACTGAGTGGGTTTTTATGGTACCACTGACACAGATGGGAAAGTCTGGGGACAAGCAGATTTGGGAGGAGTCTAAGTGAGTTTACAGAAAACACTACACTGCTGCACAATGTTAATAAATTCTTTTGAGATCCATTCTCCCCTCTGCCTCTAAGGAAATTGGTGCTTCAAGCACTGAGATCCGGCTGGTCCAGGTTCTGCCTCAGAATTAGTCACTGTCTGACCTGAGACTTCAGGGAATTTACCCCGTGTCATGGAGGTTTCCTCATCTCCGACAAATCAAGTAAGTGCACCCTTCTCAACTCCTACAGGTCTCTTAAAGGCTGAGAAATGATACCCTAAGCTACTTCCGCTCTTGGAAAGGAGGCTTTCTATAAATCATTTTCTTTCCTTAGCTGTCTCCTGAATTAACTAACAGTTGTGTACACAGGAGATGTTTACCTTACTCCAAGGGCTCTGTCTCTGGAAAAAAAAAATCTCTGGGGGACAGTATTTGAAATGATACCATTTATCGTGTTATCATTCAATGGCCTGACCATGTACAGGTCATAAATTCCTTCCCAACCAGCAGTAATTGGCTTGGGAACACTGCCTTCCCTCTCATTACGAATGATGCTGCTTTTTGAAGCCTGAAACCCACATACTTGCCCATTTGTGGTGACTGCTACTCACCCCTTTGCAACATGGTCTTTCTTGGCCTGGAAAATTTTTATTTTTGAAACAAATGCTGCAGTTCCAACCTTACTCTGTGATGTAGTCCCAAGTCAGGGACCCAGTGCCATTCGAGAGAGCAGTTCGCAGTCAATGCGGCCAGGGTTCTTGGAAAGCCTGCATGCTGACCTGCCCGTGCTGCCAGGGCCCCCTTCAGGAATGGAGGACTTACTGCTCCGGCTGCCGGGGGCACCACACAGAACTCCTGGGCTGAGGAGAGCTGAGGTCATGCTCCCTCTGGGGGCAGCCCACATCCGAGGACAAGCTGACATGAGGGTGTAAAGGCCTCCGAGTTGGGGCAATTCTAAAGGCCACCTCAGCTGCAGAAGTCCCTGGAGAGTCAGATGAGGCTGTCCCTGGGACTGCTTCACAGCCCAACTTACCCTCAACCCGGGTCCCCTCTCTCTGCTGTCCCAAGACCCCTCCCACACAAATGTCCTTAACATGATCTTTGTCACAGAGACTGCTTCCCAGTAAACTCCAGTGGCCACCGGCTCCAATGTGTCACACACGGGGCAGGCTGGCAGGGGGATGTGGTTGGACCCTGCATCCCTTCCAGAGGCTACGGCCCAGGCAGGAAGACCGACCTCATTACAGCTTCTGGCATAACTCCAGTCCTTCCTTTTGAGCAAAGCCTCCTTCTGAGGCCTCCCTTCCCCAGAAGACAAGTCCCTCACACCCCAGGCCTCACCCAGGCCTCATGGCTTCTCCCTCCTCTGATTCTTTGGCTCACTTTTTAACTTTGTTTTTTGGTTTTGGGGTTTTGTTTGTTTTGAGAGGGAGGTGATTAGGTTCATCTATTATTTATTTTAACAGAGGTACTGGGGATTGAGCCTGGCACCTCATGCATGCTAAGCACGCACTCTACCACTCAGCTTTATCCCCCGCCCCCTGCTTTGGCTCACTTTTGATCTGTCCTCTTAATTTATGGCCTGTATCTTCCTCCTCTTACAATAAAGTCAATTGAGATCACAGTGAACTATGAGGGCTGTTAACTGGTATTGTGAATGTGTCCTCTCCTCCCAGACAGGCCACACACATCAATGGCAGGGACTTAAGTATCGTCCATTCCTAGCACAGTGCAGTGCACAGGACAGTGACTGTCACACATGAAAAGATGCTCGACATCACTAACCATCAGGGAAATGCAAGTCAAAACCACGATGAGGTATCACCTCACACCTGTCACAATGGCTACCATCCAAAAGACAACAAATAATAAGTGTTGGCGAGGATGTGGAGAAAAGGGAACCCACATGCACTGTTGGTGAGAACATAAATTGGCATAGCTACTGTGGAAAACAGGATGGAGGTCCTTCAAAGTATTAAAAATACCATACAATCCAGCAATTCCACTTCTGGGCACTTATCTGAAAAAAACAAAAACGCTAATTTGAAAAGATACACGTGCCCCTGTGTTAACTGCAGCATGATTTACAATAGTCAAGACACAAAACCCACTAAACATCCATCGATAGATGAATGAACAAAGAAGATGTGGTACAAATATACAACGGACTATTATTTATCCATACAAAAGGATGACATCTTGTCATTTGTGACAACATGGATGGACCTAGAGGGGATCAGGCTTAGTAAAATAAGTCAAAGATAAATACTGTATGATTCCACTTATACATGGGATCGAAAAAACAAAACAAACATAACCAAACAGAAATAGACACATAGATACAGAGGTTGCCAGAGGGGAGAGGAGGGAAACAGGCGAAGGGAATTAAAAGGTACAAACTTCCAGTTACAAGATAAACGAGTCACGGGGACGAAATCTACAGCATAGGGAACAGAGTTAATAGTATTGTAACGGTGGAGACAGATGTTAACTAGACTATCGTGGTGATCATTTTGTAGCGGAATCACTATGTTGTACACCTGAAAGGAATATAATATTGTAAGTGAATTACACTTCAAATTTTAAAAAAGGAAGTAAATGTCAGTTGACGTCATTGGCGGTAATGAGCAGCACACGAAACAATGCACGTCTAATGCTAAAGCCAAATGAAAGCATCGTGGACACTTGGAGAAGAGAGAGATTAAAGAAACTCCAGGGAAATCAGAAGAAAAACTTTTATACTAGCTAACTCAACCGGGGACGATGGAGATTTCATTTCTGGGAAAAATTTTGCTCCTGGTAGCAGCTCTACCCTGAAATATTAAGAGCTTAATCCTCCAGCTTGTCATCCCTCTTTCCTCCTGTTTGGGGTCTTGCCTGTGCTGATTAACAGCTCTAGAGAGAGAAAAAGAGTCAAGTCTCACATCTTTAGTGGCTCTGGCAAAGGGTCTGTTTGAGGAGTTGGCCAAAACAGATGGCTTTGTGGCAAACTGGTGCTCTCTGTGACTTTTCACTTCACTGAGTCACTCCCTTGCCCCCACACCTGTCATAGCAGCCCCTGCCATTAGGATAGAGGGCCATTTCCCTCCCTTCCATTCAAAGCATCTAGCTCAGTAGGTAATTCCCTGCTTTCACTCCCTACAGCACCAGTACCTTTAGCACATACTTTACAAATTAAGTACAGTTGTTATTTTGTCCTCTGGTTGTTTGCTGTTTAGGAATGTCTCCTTTCTTCATAGAGATGTGGGCCTGAAGATGTGGGCATCTCTGTCTTGCCTGCATGTCTGGAAAGCAGTGTGGTGAGGAAGAGCACACGCTTTGCAGTCAGAGGGTTTGAATCTCAGCTTTACTGTGTACCAACCAGAAAACTTGGTACAAGCAACTGAGCCTTCCCAAGCATCAATTGCCTTATCTGGAAAATGGGGTAGCAGGAGTTTCTTTATAGGGTCAATGTAATTAAATTCATATAAAACACTGAACACAGTGTCCAGTAACATAGAAAATGCTCAATAAAATTAGTATTCTTTTCCCACCTGAATAGCTCTTGAGGACCTATTTCCCAACAAGTCAAATAACAAAGAGACTACTTAGTTCAAAAGAAATAAAAATAAGATATAATTATTAGGGTGCTAGATAACCTCTCAAAAGGTTAAAAAAGGGAAAGGAGATAGATGTACAGTCGGGGAGTTGGGCTATGGGTGGATTTTTTTTCTCTTTCTGTAAGTTATTTTAATGTTTTTATCCTGTTCTTTGTGCTATAATTCTTTTAATGAGTAAGGGTATACAACCATCTTCATATTTAACTGTGTAACCTCACAGCTGAACACAAGTGGAAGGTCAATGTTGATAAGCCGGTGTGATCTAGTGCACACGAGGTACCTCAGAGCATGAAGATGCCCGCTCAACAGGCAGACCTCATGTCAGAATTTCTTAAGAGGGGACCTAAGGATCTGCATTGTATTAGATGAGTTCCTCGGGTGCTTATATGCTCCCCAAAGTTTGAGAGATTCTAGAAAGAACTCTGGATCTGGGATCCAAAGATCCAACTTCAAGCCTTAGCTTTGCTGCTTACTGCTTACGGTCTCTTAGCAAGTCATGTGTCCCCCTGGACCCCTGTCTGCTCTTCTACCGAGACGCTTCCAACTCGATGAGCGTTCAGGCCCCTTCCGAAGGAAGAAGGGGTCAGTCACATTCCCCACTGGGAACCCATGCCAAGGGAGAAAAGTTGGCCAGAGAGCCTGGATTCCTGAGGATAACTAAATAATCTTCGGGACAAATAAATATTCAGCAAGTGATCGGGCCTCAGCAAAAGTGAAGCACATGACTCCTGCTGCCAACGCAAACAGAGAAGTTGCAGGGCCTGCATCTCCTCGGGAGGCCCGTCCCCCCGTTTGGTTTCGTGGCTGGCAACTCAGCAGCTCAGTCCAGCATCCCTGCTCAGGCCAAGCTCACCAACACTGCAGAGAGAAAGGCCTGTGTAGGGCAACGAAGAGGAACATCAACACAGCTTGTGGTTCTCAGCTTTGGTGAAAGGATGGAGTAGTTAAAAATAACGCCTAAAAGGAGATTTTCATGAGTGTAAGTGTGCTCCTGCTTGGCAAAGGAAGGATTACTCAAAAGACACAGCAGGGGAGGGGCAGTCATCAATGATAATTAAGATTTGCTTGTGTCGCTGGGTGACTCAAGGATTCTAGGTCCAGTTTAATATAAACTCCTGAATGTTGATGAGGCTGTTCATGTGCTGGGTAAACAGAATGGCTCACAGAAAAACACATCACGGCTGATCATTTTTTTCTGATGAATATTTTGAATCTTTTTTTTTTTTCAGATAATCATAATTGCAGACTGATGGAGATATAACATAGGATCTCATATGCCCTAGGCTAGGAATCTCTGGCTGGGTCCTGTTAATCCAGATTTAGAGAAATTCGAGCCTTCAGAAAAGACCCTTCAAATAGTTCTTCCTTTTTGCAGGGGGATGTCCTAATTAAAGTGATATGTTTGGCACTTCTCAGTTTCCATTCACCTTCTTTTTTTTTTTTTTTTCTTTAAATGACATGCAGTGACTTTAACCCACTTAGATCACAGAAAGACACTCTAAAGAAAGACAGTTACCCAAGCCTGAATCTTGGATGGGGTCAAACGTCCAATGCACTGACTTTCAGACAGTATTCTGTAGAGCACAGTCTTTGCATTTTCTCTCAAGGCTTGGGATGGTCTTATTCACCCTGATCCAGCCCTCTAAGCACCTGTGCCACGCGGGGCTCACTCCATTACGGAGCTGTTGTCAATAAAGCAAATGCTTTCTCATCAGGCTGGTAGATGGTGCCTAATTGCTTGTGGTCGCTAACACTTCTAAAGATAGAAATAGATTTTAAAAGTACCTTGATACATCTTAGAGGTAATTAAAAAACACAAGCACAAGCATCCTCAAAGCCAAGGGAAATGTAGCACGGATAAATAGAAGATGCAGCATTTGCCCCCGGTTTTATTATGAAGAGCTGAAACACAGGAACAGCCACTGCAAAAGGCCCGAGGGACTTGGAGGACCCCAGGTTTATATCTGAATTATGGCAAAACTATTTTTTAGAAGCCATCTGGTACAGAAATGTATGCAGAGAAATAAAACTTAAGGACCTGTACATATTTCTCCTCTTATTTTCCCCAACATTAATCAAGCCATTTTGGGGGGTATTGCATGCAAGTTTTCAAGTGAAATGAGGAGAAATGGAAAAGAACAATGAAAGTAGGTCCAGAGTATGATCACTGGTTTGGTTAACTCACTTCAACAAGCATACTTTCATCAAAACCAAGGAAGCCCAGAGGGCAATGACCAGGTGGGTAAGGAGCATCGTGACATATGAGGGATGCTGAGAGAAGAGAGCATGTTAAGGCTGGTGATGGAGATGGGTTGGCTTTAAGTATTTGAAAGACCACTTGAGAAGAGGGATCAAATTCATATGGGGCTGATCTGGAACATAAAAAAGGCTGTCAGATATATACATACACACACAATGCATATGTATCAGAAAAGCAAGTTTCGGGGCAAAGGAAGAAAGTTTTCGAGTAAGTTAGCTCTCTTCTCCAAAGGAATGGTTGCCTTCTTATGAAGCTGTGCGCTCCCCACCATGGGACATGGTCAGGAGGGAGCAGTTAACAATCTGTCAGGGATTATATGAAGATGACTCTGGCACTGGATAAACTGTGAGCATCACTTCAGTGCTAAGACTTTCAGGTTCTATAAACAAGAATAGTTACAAAGCTAGAAAACAAGATGGATGCGGTGTAGTCTAAGGTCTTACGGTTACAAGTCGGAGTAAAGATGCAACAGGGATGTGCTAGAGAGGACTGTAAATCAAAAGAGAAGTAAGTGGATATGAAGGCCTGGTATGTTTCTTCCATTTGATTCTAGGTTTAACATCAACTGGCCCAGAAGGATGGTTGCAATCAATGATCTCCAAGCCTCTCGGCTCCAGGATCACACGGTGCTGAGTTGCTGCTTCGCGGGCTTTGTGATGGGGACTGTCACGTGACCCCCACATGTGGAACCACTGAGTGGAACAGACTGGAGTCTGTCAAGGGTTTAACAGACTGGAGTAAGCAGGGGTCTAAATGCAAAAGCGGCTTTAATCCCTGGAAAGTCAAGCCTGACAAAAAGTCCTATCACGGGATTTTCTTGCTTATCCTCCTCTTTAACTATTTAAAGTGCTATGAACACTGCGTTTTATTTCCTGCCGTGTGCAGCATTAAAAAATTGAATCACTTTCTCTGTGAATTACAAGACTGAAATTGTTTTCTCTGTCGAAAAAGTTACTTTAATATTGCCTCTGAAATTACAGAACCCTACGTCTTTCTTCTGTTTAAATCGTTTCACCCAGGATGGGCTAACTCCAGTGTGCCTCATTCTGAGAAAACCTGGTATAAAGAGAAAGACCCACGGATAGGTATTCACTTCATAAATGGGCCCTTCATTTTGCACAGCGATTCACAGAAACACAAAGCCTTACAGCCCAAGGCTGGAGCCTCAGAGGTGAGGTTGGTGATGATGCCAATGATGGTAATTGTTCCCATTTATTAAACATGTCTGTTACACCAAACGCTCAAAAATAAGCCCTCTCAAATATAGTATCTCACTGAAGCCTCGAGACAATCCCAAGAATAGTAACAGTATTTTACAGATGGGGAAACAATAGTTTAGAGATGAGGCTCAGGAAAGGTGAATGCCTCAGGCTGAAGTATCACAGAGGATAAGCGGTAGAGCTGGGGTTTAAATGCAGGCCCTCTGACCCCACATCATGCTGTCTCCACCAGGCACCACAGTGTCTGTCCAACCAGTAAAAATGGAGTTGCTATGACTAATACACAGGGAAAAAAATTTCAGCATCAACCCCTAGCACCTGAAGTGACACCGAGGAACCCTAGGGTTCCTTGGAACCCAGTTTGCAAACCAGCAGTCTAAGCCAATGCTCTCATTTTACTGAAGAGCAAACTGAGTCCAAGAGGAGTCATGTAACTGGATCGAGGTCACTTTACTAGTTTGTCTGGTTGTGGATCTGACTCCCATTCAGTCCCTGCCCCCTGTGCATCCCCCGTCCCCTACCCTTCACAGATGTTCTGAAAGAGCTAGGAACCTCTGCTTAACATTTCAGGTAGCACCCAGCCTGTGACGTGCTTAAATCCACTCAAAGCTCTTTCTTCTGTCTGCGTTTTGATGAAATCTACTGAACTTGGGCAACCTTGTATCCGTGACTCTGAATTATCATCCTTCCTTCCAAACTGATATAAAAATGTATACACCTGTGGCAGAGATTCCCAGCTGTCACCCAACTTGTGTTTTCCCCTCCTCTCGTAGAAACATAATTTTAGTTGGGCACAAGGACATCCAGTGGAAGACTGCATTTCTCAGCTGTCTGTGGACAGTGGGATGTGTGCAGAACTGGTGTGTGCAACTTTGGGGTCAGACCCTTAAAAAGAGGGGCATTCCCTGCTTCTCACCCTTTTCTCTTCCTTCTGGCTGAATTGTAGATATGGTGAGAACCACACTGAACCATTCAGATGAGGGCATCATCTTAGGGAAAGGGGAAAAACCAGAGAGAGTGCCTGGGTCCTCTAGACTGGCGCTGCCATCCCATCATGGACTGTTGTGCTGGCAAAAAGGAAACCGCCTGCTATATTGTTTAAAACATTAATATTTGGGGCAGGAACCACCCCCTTGGACTTAGACAAGACGGGCGTGTGCATGGGGCCCCACACTTCAGAAAGCCCTGGAACTCCCATGCGTGCGCGTGCACGCACGCGCGCACACACACACACACACACACACTTGTTAAAGAACACACGGGTGCTCCAATTACTTAGGACCCAGTGCTGAGCACGGACACAGCATGACCAGCACCTTAAACATCCGCTTGCATGACTAACACCATTCAAGCCCCAGGGAAACATTTCTCCACATCTCTTGCTTTAGTCCACAAAACAAAAGGCCACTGTGTCCAAATGTTGTGAAAGATTGGGGACTTTGCCATTGCCAGGATGAGGGACAGATGCAGCTTCAGAGTACGTGGAGAATTTCAGCCGTGCTAGCACTGGGGTATTAACTCATCAAATCCTCCTTCTCCGATAGCATCAGAGCAACAGATTTCTGCATAATGAAGAAGTATTGTTTCCCAGAAGGGCAAATTATCTTTTTTTTAGTTTCTCTTCATCTTCTAGTTCTTGGTTCCAGAAGTATCATTGGTTTTAGTGGTATTTACAAGAGTTGCATATGGAAACAGGTGCAACAGTTTGCAATATTAAATAACTCACATAACTCTTAAATTCACACATATCTACACAGGTCTAGATATAATATATATGAAATGTGGCCCTGATTCTCTATATTGGCACCTAGATGGACTTTAGAGCTACAATTACAAATAAGTTTTATTTTTATAAGAATGTTTAATAAGATCTTGAGTAAATGTTCAAGAAACTAAATAATAATTCAGCTTCATTTAAATAACTTTAATTTAAAATTTAAGGCTTTTTTTATTATTTATAACTTGTATTTTTGCTTTTTAGTTATAACAGATTTTTGAATATTTTGGAAAACATCTTTTGAAAACTTTCACTTAAATTTTAAATTTTTTGACTACTTTGAATTTGTATTTTAATGAAAATACATTCAAATTTGGCACATATTTTATTTTTTAATCCTTTAGGTTCTGTCAATTGAACACCCACCGTGTTAAAACAAAATTAGTGATTTTTTTTCTTGAAATGAAAGCAAGAAAATATATTTTATGGAATATATAATAATATATGAACTATATGTTTATTTATTTACTCTAGTTAGCATTTTCCATCAGCAAAATATCCAAGCATGCAAAATAATTACATTCCATTATCTTTAATTCTTTGCCATTTTCAGTGATATAAAGACATTTACACATATTTTGTTATTATAAAAGTGTATGTGTCAACATAGCAGAATATATTATAAGTAATAGTGGTTTATAACATATCATTTTTTATGACTTATGGTGTATTCTCAGGTATTCTTGCCCTGAGCCCTATAAATGTTAGAAAAGGGGCTGATTTAGGGTCTCCCTCAGTGTACCTAAATTATGTCCTAAATAATGCAATGCCCTTGTTTATTTCTTAGATAAGTCAGAGCCCAGGATAATGTGAAAGTAAAATGCTAAATGGCAATCTTTAAAGGAATTCATTGGCTACTTCTACATCCTCTGCAGAGTGTCTGCAGAGCCATGTGTCACTGACAGGTTATTTTGATACAACCAACGTTTGCAGGTAAGTACGTGTGCTAGTTATCTATTGCTGTGTAACAAATTATCACAAAGTTAGCAGCTTAAAGTAACATACATTTATCATCTCACAGTTTCTGTGGGTCAGGAGTCTAGACACAGCTTAACTGGGTCCTCTGCTCATGATGTCAAAGCTACAATCAAGGTATTGAATGGGATGCATTCTCATCTGGAGGCTTGACTGGGCAGAATCCAGGCTCATTCAGGCTGCTAGTAGACTTCATTTCCTTGCAGCTGTAGGACTTGGGGCTCTCTCACAATATGACTGTATGTTTTCTCAAGGCCAACAGGAGAATCCTTCTCTCCAGTCTGCTAAGGCAGAGCCTTATATAACATAACATAATTATGAGAGTGAAATTCTGTCATGTTTGTCACAGAATGTAGCCTAATCAAGGAAATGACCCCCGATCATGCTGGCCCTATTCTGTTGGTTAGAAGCAAGTCATAGTTTCTGCTATGATCAAGAGGAGAAGTTTACACAGGGGTATTTTAAAGGGATTATACTCACTAGGTGCCACCTTAGGATATGTATGCCACAGTGTGTCTGTCTTACGTTCTGACAGGAGGGAGAAATCTTGATCAAGTTCCTACCTACCTAGAGAAGCAAGCTGATGTACGTAATTTTCAGAAATTCATACAAGGCCTTATGTTTACCCTAGCTAGAAAATTCCACATCAGGAACTCTCCTGAAACTGTCATTGTTGTTTGCCATGGATCTGTCTAGTTACCTAATCAAATCAAGATAGTAACCTGTCACTTTCTGTTCCCTGCCTAGTTAGAAAGTTCTAGGTGTACTAATCATGCTCTTAGAGAAGATGTCTTGTAATGTTTGGAGGTTTGGGGTCATAAATTCCCACCAGTTCTTCACCAGAATTGAAGGTCCTATAGGATATACACAGCATGTGACTCCCTACTTACGTGTCTTCTTAAATTTTGCAGCTCTGTTGATAAGGAAAGACAAGAAAAACGAAATCCTGTTCTAATGTCATTTCCTTCTCCCTGAGCCCTCCAGTCATAGCCACCTCTGCCTCCTCCAGGCATCCACATAAACACACAGCTTCTTGTGGACTTCTACCCCCTCTGCAGCTTAGTTATCCTCCGAAAATATTTCCCTCCCATTACACTGGGAGATCTTTGAGGGCAGGCTGATTTACCATGTCTACATGTCCAGCATATGGGAGCCATCCTTGACCTAGACCCACCTCTCAGCACGGGTTTGGATGGATGGTAGAGCTGTGCAATGGTAAACGGGACAGGACTGCAGGTGTCAAACCTTGTTCAAGCCATGTCACTTCTCTGAACTTGTTTCTAGTTTTCCCATTAGTTTAAAAAAAAAAAAGAATGGTACAATATTCAACAAAAGAAACAGACATAATTGACTACTCTTTTTCTATGATTCCCTTTTATATGAAGTTCAAAGCCAGACAAAGCTAATCCTTAGTCAGAATGGGATGATGGAGAGAACTGCCTGGGAAGGGGCTTGAAGAAGCCTTTAAGGGAACTAGAAACAGTCTCTAGTCTTATCTGCTCACATAGTCTATACTCGTGTAAAAAATTCATCAAGCTATATGTTTAAGATTCATAAGCTTTACTTCAGGCAACATACTTCAATCTTTAAAAATCTAAATTAAAACGAGAGAGGAGGGGAATCGTAAGGGCTCTGTGTAAAGAGCACAGCCCAAGCCCTGCATAAGGAGTCAGGAAAGTGGTGTCAACAGTGTGACCATCTCAAAGGGATCCAGCATCAGAGTCCTTCTCGTTTAATCCGGTGTTGGTTCCCACGTCTTGCTGACGTGGACAGTGCTGCTGAGGGAATGTTGCCATTTCCTCTGGGCCACTTCATCATTCTCTGTGGACCCTGAAGATCAAGAGCTGCTTCATTAAATGATTCCCTGAAGCCTCCTTCCCTGGAGCCAAGGAACAATGTCCCAGCTGTAGAGAGGTGCACAGCTCTCCCTGGGGTGACCTCCGCAAGGTTAGACTCTGACCCAGACCTGCATAAGGAGCTCAGGGACATCTTCCAGTAAAAGGTCTGCTCTGCTCACTCATTCGGTGGAGGTATTCATGTGAGGATGCATTCCGGGCCTCCCCCGAGGGACTTCTCTGTTGCAGATTTTCTGCAGCCATGAACAAGTCACTATGCTGGGTGTTCTCTGGATATCTCCACATTCATTGTCTTTTTAACATAGGAAGTTGCACACTACTGAGCTCACTACACAGAGATGATGCGGAGGAAAGCAGAACAGCAGTGGTGCCAGATGACAGAGACGGCAGGAGCAGTTTCTTCTTCCAAGCACACCTGTTTTTGGAGAAATTATGTCTCCAAGCTTGCACATGGGAGGTTGGTAAGGAACCACATCCTCTTGAAAACCTCCTACTCCAAGCAACATGGATCTCTTTCCCTTCCCTGAACTCAAACTCCACCTGAACCTATGAAAACTGGAGACGTTTCATCCGGTAGGTTAAAAAAAACAAATCTGCTCTCTGCTTATTGGGTTTATCTTAGTTTACAACAAGACTGTAAGCTCCTTCATAGCCAGGCCATGCCTCATACATGTCCTGCTTCCACATAGTTCCTGGCCCCAGCCTGGGTACACAGTCTGTGGTCACTGAATATTTGGTGACTTACATACATGTAAAAATCCAATAATTAAATAATTCAAACATACAATGAATGTCCAAGCACTGTCCTTGGCACTAGACAAGTATTGGGGGGGAAAAGGACATATGAGGCCTCAAAATGCTCACCGCTAAGTGCAGAGAGAGGAGAAGAGGGTTAACTTGATTAGCTTCATCTTTCGCTGTGATTGAAGCCTAGGAGAGGGGTCAATGGAATGCCGTTCTGCACACCATGGGTTCGGTCTCATCACTTTATAAATAAAGAAGTGGAGGCAGAGGGGTGTACCTGTTGTGAAGCGCTTCTCTCAACTCTGAACCACCTGTCAATGCTCTGCTCAGCAGTGCTGGGCTGGGAATTGGCAACATGTAAACCACAAGACTCCTCTGCCAGCAGGTGCTCTGTCACTTTCCGCCAACAGGGGGCACTAGAGGGAAACTGCAAGGTGGCAGGAGGGCTGTTCCTGGCAACATGGCCTCAGCAAAGGCTCTTCAGCCAAACACTGGAAGTTGGTTCTAGTCTCCCTTTGTCCCACAGTCCCAGAACCAGCATAGATAATCTACTCTGATTCTGAGTCCAAATGGGTATTATGTCCAAGTGTCAAATAAATCCTGTTTCCCAACAGCCAAAGTAAAAAGGGAATGCATAATCACTTGCGTAATTCTCATTTTTGATTAGGGAAAAGGATCATTTTAATGAGAGAAAAAGTTCCATAACACTAAATAGAGAAATTTAATTAAGTGGGACTTTTAATAAGAAACAGTGACCAACACAACGGACAGTATCTTCAGTGGTAACTCCTCAGAGTTACAAGAACTCATTACGTGGCTTCTTATTACTTGATCAAACAGAGCTAGGCCTTTGCAACACGACATGGATAAATTACCTGCAAAACTATCAAAGATGACAGTCATAGCTTGATAGCTTGTTTAGTGCTTTGTCAGGCCAGGAAGGAGAGTAACACAATTTCTCAAGACAGTTCCAGAATTTAAATTACACTTTCCCATTGAAGAAAGGCAAGGATATGGCTGAGAATGGACAGAGGACAGAATGCCTTGGAGAGGACTGATGGAAATACAGGAACACACGACTCAGATTTGCCAGTCTCTAAAGTGGTCGTCTTCCCATGTGTGTCTGAGCTGCCAACCCAATCCACCCCTCTGGCTGTTTCCAGCTCCCTCGTCCACTGCTCAGACCAGCACTCTTCTGGGAAGAGGGGAAGCAAGTCCCTTCCCTCTCACCTGCCACCAGAGCCACCGTGGGGCATGTCGAAATAGCACGCACTGCCAAGAGCAGTGATCAAAGAGGTGAGGGGATAAAAGAAAGAAATAATAATCCAAAGACCTGAACCCGAGGCGGGATACACAGAGGTTAAAAACTTAGGATTTAGAATTAGGAAACCAGGGCTCAAGTCCCAGTTCTCACACTTAACCATCTGTGAGACCGTGGGCAAGTTCGTTCACCTCTCTATACTTCCCTTTCCCGTTTCTGTAAGAATGGGCAAAATAACAGTACCCGGGTCGCGTGACTGTGGGAAGGAATTATTGAGAGTCGGTAAAGGCCTCCAGGTGGTGCTTGGCACAGAGTAAGCGTTCAGGAAACATCAGCTGTGATGGGGAGGACTAAGAGAACAGGGATGGTGACGGATGCTGGTGATCCTTTGCATGCAAAGATGATAATACAGTTATCATGTGGCAGAGATAGGTTATGCTGCAGTAAGAACCAACATCAAAATCTCCGTGGCTTAACTGCCTAGTTTAGGTCTCATTCATGCCATGTGCTCACCTAGGGTCCCAGAAGGCTTCACTTCCACGTGTGCCTCACGGTCACCACATGCCACGATCAGAGCTTCCATCCAAAAGTGTCACTCCTGCTCACAATACATTGGTCCAGGCGTCAGCAAACTCTGGCCCACAGGCCAGCCGCCTACTTTTCTACATGAAATTTCACTGAACGTGGCTGCACCTGCTCCTCTGCACATCTCCTGAGGCTGTGTCTGCGTTTCGGCAGCAGAGCTGAGGACGCGCAACAGAGAATGTGGGGCCCGTAAGCTGAAAATACACATTTACTCTCTGGTCCTTTACGAAAAAGCTTACTAAAGCCAGCATTGGTCTAAGCAGGTCACTCATTCACATCTAACTGTGAAGTAGGAAAGTGTAATCCTCCTATGTTCCCAGAAAGCAGAAACCTAGAAACACTTGGTTGGCAGCACTAAGGACTATCAGAGACTCATACCAGGCCACCATCAGGGCAGCATTTTTGAAACAGCAGAATTTTTTCTCCAGGAGTGGGCAGGATCTGAACAGAATGTTAACAGTGCCAGGCTAATCTCACCTGAGCACTATTTCAGCAGGTGACATCTCTGCTCGGGAACCTTGAATGGATCCCTGGTGTATAGAAGATAAAATTCCAACCTCTCTTCTTGATACTCAAGGCCCTCAAAAATTCGGCCCCGTTCACCCATCCTATAATATTCCCCACTATTCCTAACCAGGCTTCCTCATTGCTCTCAAAAACTAAGAAAATGTCCTGGCCACATGGTCAGGGGCAGGTGGCCCTCTCCCCATGTCTGTCTGACTCCAGGGAGAGGCCCATCCTCCACAGTGCTCTTGCGTCACCATGATTCCTGCTCCTACCCCTCCTTCTTTCTTGGGCCCTTGAGAAACACAAGCCCTCACTTCCTGCCGCGGCCCAGAATTCCCAGTGTTTCAGGATGCCTCACAGAGTTTGGGGACTAAGTGATGGTCTGCCCACACCTCTCTTTCCCTTTGAGGTCATGGCCCTCATCCACCCATGACCTTTCCCTCTGACTGTCACTTCCCTAAGGGACAGGAAGACCCGGAGGAACTGGGACCAGGCTGAGGCAACAGACAGAAGCTGCCACGTCCCCCAGGGAAGCAGGGCAGCAGGCGAGTCAGCCGGAAAGAAGAGGAACGGAAGGCCCGGGACTCCCAGGAGAGCAGGCATCCTGCCCCGACGGCCCAGCCTCCGGAAGGAAGCTTGGGAGGATGGTCCTCTTCCTCTCCACCTCCTGGGAAAGATGGAGGCTCCATCACTCCTGAGAGATACCCCACAAGAATACAACAGGAAGCCTGAACTGAAAATCTACGGCGATCAGTAATGAAACTGCCCAGTCAGCATGACCCCCAAAAGCCCCGACTAAAGACACACTGGCCACGGGAGCAGGGACCCAGAGAGCTTCCCTCGTGCAGTGGGAGGGGACACTGTGCTGCCACAGTGCTGCATTCTGGCTCCTGGAACACAGGGCCCGCTCTGGGAGAAGTGTCACCACCAGGCAGTGTCCCACAAGGGCCCAGCCAAATGGATCTATACCTTCATCCCTGGTGCTTCCCCCTCACAGTGGGGCCTGCTCACTCCTGGGTGCCCTCTCTTGGTTCCTTACTCTAAGCAAAGACAGAGGCAGGGCTGGTCCCCAGGAAAGGGGATGACCCCAGGCACTTACCATGTGATTAAAAGCATGGCCCTTGGAGGCAGGCAGATCTGGGTTTCAACTTCAGCTCTTTCTGTAGTTAGCTATGTGACTTTGGATAAGTCACTTAAACTCCCTGAGCCTCAACTTTCTCGTTCTGCAAAGTACCTACCTTGTAGGGTTGAGAGGATGTGAGCTGAAGCGTTGATGTGTGCACAGTGCCGGGTATACAGCAAGGGCTTAATAAACGGTAATGGCTATGGCAGGAATGTCAGGCAGTAATTACCATTCTTCTCCTCAGTGGGGGAAGCATGTTCAGTAATTTGAGGCTCTGTCTCTTGCATGTGTCACAGATCTTCAAATCCCTTACCTATTTACCGAGCCGTGTGTCTCTGTGGAAGACGCGAGTCAGAATCCAGACTGGGTCAAGTCTGAGTCACCGGCGGGGTACAAGCCCTGCTCCAGGCACTCCACCTGTGCTCCCAAAAGACCACGGCAAACTGGAGCACTGTGACCAGGAAACAGTCTTTGCAGCCCAAAGCAAAATAGCCCACAGACCTTCCCCTGTCACCTCTAAAGTGTATCTGCTCCCAACTTGTTAAAACGTAACAGTACATAAGGCCTTCTAGGGCAAGACAAAAGCAGAAGTTAAAAATAGAAGCTAGGAGAGAGCTGCCTACCCCGCCCCCCCCCGCCACAGGCATCAGTCTCTTCCCCAGATCCACTATCCTCCATGCTATGTGTGTCTGGAAAATTCCTTCAGATCCAGCAGGAGTCAGATTTGAAGTTGTTTCCCTGAGAGAGTAACCAAGCTGTGTCTCCTGAATTAGGGGGTATTTTATCATCATTAACTGCTGTAACTATGTACAGTGATGCCTCATCTATCCAGTATGATCTGGGCACTGGCTATGTTATACAAATTGCCTTAACATATAAGGGTGATTTATCACTTTCTGCATTAAAACGAACGCTTACCACCTTGTTGGGAGTTCTAAAGCTTGTCACTTACTTTCTGGCCTCATTAAACAAAGCATGCCAAAAATCATTTAATCATCTCAGTAACTCAGGGCCACCATTATAAACATCAACCATTACAGTGAGCTTTGAAGCAATGGCACTACTCAGGAACCACTCAGGTACAGGATTATATTGTCTTTTTTCTACCTCAACAGGTCCTAGAATTGAGAAGTTCTTTTGTCTGATTTTTGTATTCATACGCCTCTTTCTTCACTATCAGCACTCACTTCTTGCTGCTTTGAGTATGCCTGCCACAGATTCTTTCTAATTTGCTGTTTCCAACCTTCTGCGAAGTAGGAAAGCAAGTCAAGCCTATTAGAACTCCACGTAAACAAGAGCAAATCAGCCCTCAGGAAAGGTTGAAGGGACTGTTCTCTGAGCGAAGAACTGAACACTAGTACAAGGTCTTCGTGACATCTATTCTGCTTAATAGAAGGCCGTTACAAACTTCCATGGAGGAACAAGGTTCATCCACTCTATAAACCTTTGATAAATAAGAAGAAAGAAGGAAAGGGGAGGGAGGGGGGAGGGAGGGAGGGAAGAGGGAGAGAGTTAAAGTAGGGAAGAAAGGAAGGGAGGGAAGGAGGGAAGGAGGAAGGAAGGGAAAGGAATAATGAACAGGTACTAGTGTACGAAGTGCTGGGCAGTGTTCTAGTAGTTTGCATATACCAGCTACTTTCCTCCACAAAAGGCCCATGAAGGTGGTACTATTATTATACCCATTTTGCAGGCATAGATTCTGAGGCACAGAGAAGATAAAACTCACCATAAGGGGCCGGAGTGGAAAACTGGGTTCTGGAGGAGCAACACTGTGCTACCTGGAGGTACAAACATGGCTCCTGAAAGAACCCCAAGAATGTGGGGACAGGGGCAGAAGGAAGATGAGGAGGGCAGGACACGGCAAGGAGCTGGTGTGTGACTGCCGAGCACAAAGGTCCCCTCTTTGTGGCAGTCGCAGGGGAGAGGAGATGTAGGGGTCCCTTAAACGAGTGCCCGAGTTGCTCAGAGGTCTCTAATGAAGCCACTTTGACTCCGCGGGACAAAGGAGGGATGGGAAATGAGAGCCCACTGAGCCGGCAGAGCTCTGGGCTGGCTGATGACCCCCTGTCCTGCTCAGCGCGAGCAGGATGATGACCCCCTCACCGCGAGCACTGGAGGGGGCTGGGACAAGGACTGAGCCTCCTGTCACCGCCTGCGGGGCTGACCCCTCTGCTGACCGGCTGAATTGTCTGCGAGGCTCTCCTGGTAACTATCAGCAGCCTCCAGTCTAGCTGAGGGCTAAAAGCCCCTCTCCATACCTCCCTACCAGGTAGTAGGATACTATTTAAGCAAGTCTTCGATGAAATCCAGCCAACCGTTTAATGTTTCTTAGCGCGCCTGCAAACACAGTCACAATGAACAGTTTCTGAAGCTCAGGAAAGTCCCCATCTTGGCCCTTTGACACCTCAGCCAGCACCTTGCTTCTCAGGATCTCCCGGACACAGGCAGCAGGAGACCTCCACCAAGCGGGGCTGCAGGACCCCCAGGCACCCAATGCCTAAGCCTCTTTCACACAGGAGGCGTGGCCAAGCCCATCTTTCTAACCAATCACTGATCTCGAACACCACTCCTTACACCAATGAAAAATCACTGCTCACATACCTTATGCTAATTAACTCTCAGGTATAGGTATCAGCGATGGCTGGAATGCTGAGTAAATCTCTGGAATGTTGATTCCTGATTAGGATAACCTGAATAACAAGCGCTTACCCCTAGGATGTGGACTGGAATTAAACTGTGTCCACATTCCTGCTGCAACTTCTATATGGAAATATTTTAAAGGAAATCATCACACACTCACCCGCCCTGTGCTCAAGGGCAGGGATGGCCATCCTGATAGACAGCGAGCAAGGATGTTCTGGGTAAGTAACCCCCAAAACAGACGCTTAGAGATGGCAAAGCTCAAACCGGTTCAGGGAATTCTGAGTTCTACTGGGTGAGATCCACACAGAAGGGGAGAGGCAGAGGGAAGAAGAGGTTGAAGGGAGTTTTGGTCACGTAGTTAAGCAGTTATCTTTTGTCTTCATACAGGATTCTCGAGACCTATAATGTGTTAACATGCATGGGGACTCTGGGGAGGTCTGCTGCATTTCTCACTTAATCTCACAGATTAAGACCACTTTTCTACAGAGCACCTTAAGGGACTACATTCTGAGGAAGATAATTTGAGAAACACGAAATATCCCTAGAGTTGGATCAAACCAGCTGGGGAATATGGGACTGCTGGCTGGAGAGAGAAATTTACTTACTGGGCTAAGGTTTAAGATAGCAAATGAATGGGTCTTTTCCTTAGGATGGAGAGGAAACAAACTGAAGTGTCCCTGGAGATGGAGAGAACTTCCCTCATAAGTGCCTGACAATGAGTTGCTGCAGAGGCAGCAGGCATGGCAAAGGAAGATAAGCTGAGTGGAGAATGTGATCAGGCAAATACGGGAAAAGGGGACAAACAATATTCCTGCGCTTGAATTCCTACAGGTCTCAGCTTGCAGAGCCTCGATAAATAAAAGTCATAAGTTAATGCCAGGAAGCAACAAACAGGATCTCCAAGAAATCATAAGGGAAGCTCAAGGGCGGACTCTAGTGAAGGGTGCATTCTACTCCCACGACAGTGGGGCAGAGGCTAACCCTGCGTCCCAGAAGACAGCTCCATGGACCCACATGAGGATGGCCAGAAGAAGAGGAAAGAGAAGGGATGCCCCATGGAAGGGTGGAAGGGTTTGAGACCAAACAATTTTTGGAGGAGAGATTTGCATGTGTTTCAGAAGAGGTGACAGTCAAGACTGGTTCATGATCCCAGAATCCATGCTACTGGTACACTAGAACCAGCAGACCAGTCCACTCCACCCCCGCTATTTTATTTTATATCTTCAAACCATGAAAAACACCGAGTTTAAAATATCATTTAATGACAGATACAAACTACTACATATAAAATTGATAAACAACAGGGTCCTACTTTATAGCACAGGGAACTATATTCAATATCCTGTAATAAACTTTAATGAAGAAGAATATGAAAAAGAATATATGTATAACCAAATCACTATGCTGTGCACCAGAAATTAATACATTATAATTAAAAAATAATTTTTGAGGGGGGAGCGGGAGGTAATTAGGTTTATTTATTTATTTATTTATGTGTTTACTTAGTGGAGGTACTGGGGATTGAACCCAGGACCTCATGCATGCTAGGCGTGCACTCTACCACTGAGCTATGGAAAAAAAAATGTTTTTAAATATCATGAAATAAATAAGTTTATGAAACAGGAATGAATAGGAACAAAAACTACATATTCTTTAAAACATTCTAACTGGTATGAAATTACTTTCCCAAAGTGAACTAGTACTTCTTATTCGATATTAATCTCTTCTTCCAAAGAGGACCTGTGGCACTCAAATCAATGAAATAAAAATATTTATTGATAATTCTCTCTCACTGAAGATGCCTTTGGCTGCAAGTAACAAGAAACTGACCTCAAAGTGACTTAAATAGTAAATACATTTACTGTTTCACAAAACTGAAAGCTACAGCATCGCCAGGGGCCCCAGTCCTCCCCTGAGATTTTCCTGGCTTCAGGCTCCCACTGGAGGTGGTGGCCCCTGCAGCTCTGACCTTCATAGTTACGAACGACAGTGTGCACAGGCAGCGGGACCACCTCACATCTCCCTGTAGCTTTTCCTTAAATTGGAGGAAACTTTTGTCCGAAGCCCCCAGCAAGCCCTCTCATGGCCTGCCTGGGGTCATGCGCATATCCTAAGCTGATCAGAAGCCAGGACGATGAAGGCCCTCAAACCAACCAGGTCCACCCTTGCAACCAAGGGTGGATCAGTTTCCTCTAAGATGCCTGGCTGAGGAGGGGGAGATGGAACCTGAATAAACTGGGATTGTGCTGTACAGAACGAGAGGCACTAACGGATGGTGGGCAGACAACAGACAGCATCTCCTACAAAGGCCACAAGCCAGTCCCTACAGGAGACAAAGCCCTAAGCCACAGACTATTCTCTCAAAACATTTAGAGTGTGGCTGGGGAAAGCACGGATGCATATAAACAGGAACAAACACAATGCATTCCACTGGACGGAATCCACAGCAGGTTCATCCTAAACCTAACTCTGTCCTATTGGATACCAAGTCATAAGCAGACTGGGTTTTTGTTTTGTTTTTGCTTTTTTTGAGAGGGCAGAAATTACCTAGTTATATATCATAATCCGCTTTGCATTCCTTAGAGAAAGGTGTTCCATTTAGAGGCTGTAATATAATAAACAGATTAAAATCCAAGGCTATTTCCACACACATAGTCTTTCAAGTGACTTAGGATAATGCTCCACAGGAAAGTAGAAAATAACAAGAGAAATATCTGCAGAAAGTTACTCATGCTGAGACTCTGTGGATAAGCTCCTTAAGATACAGACTTCATTGATACCACCACTTTTAGCTACATAAATCTCAGCTTAGAAGTGAAGTAAAGACTGATGGGTTTTTAGAAACACTTCTATTTACAGATCAGTGAAGTGGGAATTAGTGACATCCTGCTATAATGTCTAATCAGGATTAATTAGCTAATGTTCTCAAAGCACAGAGCAAGGATGAAATACAGCACGAGTTTGAACTGTCCCGTCGCAGAGAGGCTGAGTATTCACTCTGTTCAAGAAACAGTCACCCAAATAACATACGGAGCTACTCTCTGCTCGAGGAGGTGAAGCTTAGGGTGTGCTGGACTTGGTGGCCCACTTCCACAGAATAGAGTATGGAAAGGGAAGAAGAATCGCCTTGTGGTGGAAAAACCAGGGAAACACCTCCTTAAGCAAGGGATCAAGGTGAACATCACCAGTGATGTCTGTGGAAGCCATGCATCCCAAGACCACGTGAAGAGAAGGGCACCTCACCTCTCTGGTGTCCTTTCCAAAAACCCATAACCCTAGTCTGATCATGAGAAGAACATCAGACCAACCCAGACTGGGGGGCCTGATACTGAGCCAGCACTCCTTAAGACCTCCGAGGTCACAAACAAACACAGGAAGACTGAGACATGATCACAGTCCAGGGGAGGCTGGGGAGACATGACAACTGAAGTGTGATGCCTGACTCCAGATCGGCTCCTGGAACACAAAGAGGACATTAATGGAAAAGCTAGTAAAATCCATATAAAGTGTGGCATTTAGTTTAAAAAAAAATAAAAAAGAGTCAGCTCAGAGCATGAACTATGAAGATAAAGGTGCATAGAAATTTTTTTCAGCAAAATTCATCCATAAATTAAGAACACACCAATATCAAGTTTACTTAAGCTCTCTCAAAAGGTATAGTAATTATTGAATTTTTTTTTTTTTGGTCTTGTCTTAGAAGTTCAGGAAAGGATTTTTTTGTTGGCTAGGCCACTGCTCACTGTAGACAGGAAACTCAGGAATTATTTAATGTGTGAAAAAGCAGAGACTCAGACAAATCAAGATGAACTAGTAACTTTTCACAGTAGTATTGGTTTGTGAATGAAATAGGAGGCATGATTTGTTTGGGATCCATCTCTTGATGTAAAGTGATGTGACCAAGTTGTACATTCCCAGAGGGCAGAAAGCTATTTCTTACTCCTTTTTACAACCTTCAGAGTGCTTGGCGTGTAGTAGATATTTAATATTAAAATGAGTTGACTCAATTCAGAAGATCAAGTTTTAGAGTCTAACTTTTCTCAAGAGGATTTAGCTGGGAGGGGAAGGGGCCTTGAAGAATGAATGACTAAGGGTGAATTTTCAAACACTGAGGGACTGAAAAGGCTGTTTTATGGCCCCAAATATCGCTATTGGTTTTTGTTTCATTTTGTTTGCCCACTAGCTCAGCTTCTTCAAGGAGCCATTGTGATGGTTTTGACAGGCAATGCTTACCAATGTCACACCACTTTTACAAATTTCACAACTCCAACTACTTTATTTGACCTTTACCGGTAATCTTTAGACAGAGAAACCCCTTTAATCCTAATTTTCAGTTGAGGACTTTGCAGCCCAAAGAAGGTATGCGTGCATGCAGAGCTAAACTATGATGGAGCCCAGGGAAAACCTAGGTATGCCTTCTCAATCAATTATACACATTAGGCATCTCTCTCACACATAACACCACCCCGTGTCCTGTGGGTGCCTCCTGGTCCAACCCGTCCTCATGCCTTCTTTCTGTCTGACTCTAAGGCCTACTTGACATAGGCTATTAAGAAAGTAAATCATTCAAAGGTTTAAGTAAGACTTATAATCCACCACCTGGAACTTTCTAAAGTAAATGCTCCATGACAGCTTCCTTTGGCATGCAAAATCAGAAACCTATGCTTTGATCTAGCAAGACTCCCTGGGGCCACTGGTCTAGAAACAAAATGAGCAGGGTGGAGCCATGATTTTAGCGCAGGCTGGCACCATCCAGGACCGGCCATGAGGTGTGGACGTCAGTATTTCCAGTCGGTAAAATCAGATCTGCCTCTGCAACATGCTCTTTCCAGCCTCTGCCACCCACTGCCAAGGGACTCATCCCCTAGGTCTGTGACCTGCACAAAGTGCTTGGGAAAAGTTAGTAAATGAACATTCCAATCTGGTCCAGAAGACCTCTTGTCTCTGGATCAAAATATGCTTTGGGTAAGAGTGGGCGGAATTGATTAGAAGGGGGCATGAGGGAAAGTTCTGGGGTAACAGAAACATCCCGTATCTTGATTGGAGTGATGGTTATATGGTGGACAAAGTCATTAAACACTTAAGAGCTGCGTAGAAGTCGACCTAAACGTTAAAAATAACAATAATGACATCTGAAATTGAACATGTTAAGATCTACTCTAAACTGTGATGGGTGCTTTGGGGCTGTTAATGCCATAATATGAACATTCTACTTCTATTAATGTGGCTTGAGTTTAAGTTCATTTTGTTGTTGTTTTTTTTAGCAGGCTTGTCACATTCTTGCCATCTATGGAATCTGTGGCTAATGATAACAGCCAAGTCCCTCTTCCTTTTAGGCATGAGTTGCTACCAGGCAGCACTTTCCTGATCTGACTTTAAGTAGCTGACATCTATTTGGCTAGATGCATAGACCGGCAGCACGGACCTCAAGGGTAACTGATAGAATTGAAGGAATTCTTTGAATTTTGGTGTGTGGAGAGAGACTACGAAGGCTGAGCTTGGAATAAGGTCTGGAGATCATGAGAGACATTTCCCATTACTGGTCCCAGCTGCTCTTTCATAACTGGTTCTCCCGCAAGAGTCTCGTAAGGAAGCCATGAAGTGCTCTAGGTACGATGTTCCTTAGGGGAGTGACCTAGGTTGAACTATTGTAAGAGGATTAACCAGAGACAGATCAAGTCAATGAGAGTCAAACCATCAAGCAGAAGCAAACCAGAGATCAGGCATAGTGTAGCACAGCGGCTAAGGGCACAGTTTGGGGCATCAGACCAACGAGGATTTGAATTCCAGCTCCATCCCTTACTGACCGTACAACTTTGAACAAGAAGTCATTTACTCTCACTGTGACTGAGATCAGCTCAGCCATGAAATAGGGGTGATAGTAGCTCCTGTCCCATGAAGCTGTTCTGAGAATTAAATTGGCGAATACGCGTAAAGCCCAGAAGAGTACCCGGCAGTAAGTACTACTTAATTTTAAGCTATTGTTATTATTTACAGCATTACTCTCTTCTGAAATATCTCCTTTGTTTATCTAAGTTCTATTCATTCCTTCAAGGGCTACATATAGACCCAATTAGACAAACAAAGGAGGTATTTCAGAAAGGAGTGCTGCTTGGTAGCAATTCACGCTTAAAAGGAAGAGAAACCTGGCAGTTTTCATTATCTACAAATTCCATAAATGGCAAGAGTGTAATGAAGTTGCTGCTTTATAAAAAAAAAAAAAAAAGGGAATGCAATCTCAAGCCACATTAATAGAAGTAGAAAGTTTAAATCATGGGAATAACAGCCCCAGTGCACTTGTCACTGTTTAAATTGTAACATATGCAATTTCAGATATCATTATTGATTTTTAACATTTAGGTAGAATTTACACAGATCTTGAGTATTTAACATAATGAGTTTTGATGACTATGACCACCCCTATAACCATCCCAATCAAGAAACAGAATGTTTTCTTACCCCAGAAAATTTCCTCACAGCCCCTTCCAGTCAATTTCCACCCACTCCTGACAAAGGCAACCACTGTTCTGATTTCTATCACCATATATTACTTTTGTCTGTTCATGAACTTCATGTAAATAAATCATTTAGGAAGTACTCTTTATTCCGGCTTTTTTCCCAACTCACTACGTTTTGAGGTTCCGCTGTATTTATCAGTATTTCTTTTCTTTTTCTTTTTTTTTTTTTTTTATTGCTGAGTATGATTCCCTCTTCTGTGATCACATCACAATTTCTGTATCCATTTCCTATTGAGGAGCTCCTGGGTTGATTCCAGTTTGGGACTATCATGAATAGAGCTGTCTTATATGAGTCTTTTTATGGACTTATATTTTCATTTCTCTTATTTAAGGATCTAAGAGTGAAACAGCCAGGCTATAGCATAACTTTATAAGAACTGCCAAACAGTTCTCCAAGATGACTGCATCACTTACACACCCACCAGTATTGTACAAGCATCGCAGTTGCTCCACATTCTTACCAACATTTGATATTGCCAGTCTTTCTGATTTTAACTACCCTAGCAGTTGTGAATAACATCTCATTTAATTTGCATTTCCCTTATGACAAATGATGTAAACCCTTCACTGGCCTTTGTATATCTTCTTTTGTCAAATATCTGTTCAAGTCTTTTGCCCATGTTTTTCACTGGGCTGTCCTTTTATTATTGATTTGTAGAAGTTCTCCATTACATTTTAAGTATGCCTTCCTTATTCATATGTGCTGCAAATATTTCCTTCCAGTCTATAAATTGCCTAATCATTTTCTTAATAACATCTTTTCATGAATAGAAATATCCAATTTTGAGAAACTCCAGTATATCCTTTTTTTTCTTTTACGGTTTTCTTTTATGGTACTTTTATAGTGCTTTGCTGTGTCCCAACGTCAGACTATCAAAAATCTTAAAGATAATCGTCTATGTTTTATTCTTTAAGTTTTATGCTTAGTTTCCACATTAGGTCTATGATCTAACATTAGTTTTGATGTATACAGTGGAGTCAAGGTTAAGGTTCATTTTATTTACAGACAGATACCCATGTTTTCCAGCACCACCTGTTAAAAAGCCATTCTTGACTCTGCACTTTGTCAAAAATCAACTAATTGTAGATGTGTGGGTCTATTTCTACTGTTTCACTGATCTATTTGTTTTATCTTATGTTGGTATCATATTATAGCTTCATTACTATAGCTTTAGAATAAATCTTTTTTTTCTTTTTTCTTTTATTTTTATTGAGTTATAGTCACTTTATAACGTTGTGTCAATTTCTGGTGTACAGCACAATTTTTCAGTCATACATGAATATACACAAATTCGTTTCATATTGTTTTTCACCGTGAGAGAATAAATCTTGAATCAGGTGGAGTCTTCCAGTTTCATTCTTCTTTTTCAATATTGTTTCGCTGTTTTAGATCCTTTCCATTTTCATATACATTTTAGACTGGCTTGTCAATTTCTTCAAATTAGCCTCCTAAGGTTTTGACTGAGATTCTATGACTCCATAGCTCAGTTTGGAGGGAATGAATATAGACGTTATTGTAGTTATATAGTTTATAGCAATAGTAATGGACACCCTGTATGGAGCACACACCATGAGTCCTTCCCTCTGTTCATCTTTACAATGGCCCAGGAAGCTTAGAATTAGTCAAACTTCACACATGGAGGACTTCTGATCAGAAAAGATTGATAAAGTATCTGCTCAAGTATATACAGCTAGCAAGTAAGGAGGCTGATCTCAAATTTCAGGTGAATCTGAGTCTGATCTTAAATCTCAGGTGCTTTTCACCAGGCTACCTGAAATTGCATGTAACCAGAGGAAACATAAGGAATATGCAAATCACATGAAAGATCCCGGAATAGAAATTGCAAGGGGCCAATTTGATGCAAAATAAGAAAAAAAAAAACTGTAATTACTCTAGATGCCTTATCAGAAAGGCAGCAAAGTTGGAGGTTAAGTGCACAGACTGTGGAGTCAGGCTGCCTGGGTTCCAATCCCAACTTTGTCACTTACTAGCTGTGTGACCTTTGGTAAGTTACTTTTATCTCTGTGTCTCAACTTCTTCATCTATAAAATGGGCATAAAAATTGTGTTGGTTCCATGACTTAATAAATGTAAAGAACTCACACTAGTAAGTGTCTGGTACAGAGTAGGTGCTATATAAGGGTTAAGAGGCTTAAAAATTTAGAAATAGAATGGGCACTCTCCCAAGACTGGCATACATTGGAGATATCGTGGGTTCCACTCCAGACCATGGCAATAAAGTGACTATCGCAATAAAGTATCGTTTTTTTTGGTTTCCCAGGGCATATAAAAGTTGTTTACACTATACTGTAGTCTATTAAGTGTGTAATATTGTTATGAGTAAAAAAATATACATACCTTAATTAAAAATACTTTTTGCTAAAAACGCTAACCCTCATCTGACAACACAGGGTTGCCACAAACCTTCAATTTGTTAAAAAAAAAAAAAAGCAGTATCTGTAAAGCACAATAAAATGAGATGTGCCTGTGCCTCTGAAAAATGTTCCAAAAATGTCTGAATTGCCATCTATTCATGTAGTTGCAGAAAAGATTCCTGCCTTAGATGAAAAATTGAGCTACACATTCTACAGGGCTCCTTGTTTGAGTTCCAACATCCAGTGAGTCTAAGTCGACTCCTTCAAAAGTCAGGACGTCAACATCAGGCATGACCACCTCTTTCCTCAACCAGTCAGTCCATCCTCCCTTCCCTACATCAATAAATTTCCAGCCTGCTTGGAAACGAAAGCCTCTAACTGGTGAGAGAAAATCTACATCAGCCTGTGCCCTTAGTCACACAAGGAAGACAGAAAATAAAGTAGAAAGAAAGAAAAGACGGCCACCAAGAGGAGGAGTTATAATTAATTTGCTCACAACGTGAGTTAGTTGCTTCCTCTGATGTGTCCTGGATTCTCTTATGGAGATCTTTCAAAGTCCGTGGCGAGGGGAAGGGCATTACTGTAACTCAGAGCCAGTGAATATTTTGGTCCTCAGTTCCACACTGGGGACTGTTTCTTCTCCGGCTCTGGTCTTCATCAATTTGTATTTGTCTAAAATTCCTTTTCCCTCAAGTCCCTGATCCAAATGAGGAACCAAACCCAGCTTCCCTGCAGAAGGAGCCACTGGCCTGTCCTTGAACTCTTTTCTGGGCCTTTACTTATAATCTTCTTCAGCCTTTGTGGGCCTCTGGTGTTTTCCTAACTCCATTTCTCACTCACGACAGGCAGGAATGAGAGTGTTTTGAAGGCATGCAGACTCTAAGTCCTTTGCCCTTTTCTAACTGCCTTCTGTCCACTTGACTCCATTTGAAAATGAGGAGCTTAATTAACTTCCCAGTCCCTTTTGGTTGATTAAATTCACCCATCCCTGTAAGAGGCCGCTGCATTTCTCACCTCTGTGGCATCAGAGACCATACCTGTCCCTCTTCTTTGAGGAGAATCAACCTCGGCCTTTCACAAGGTACTTATTCTGAGCCCTGTGGCCTTAGAGTCAAACCATCTCTCCCGAGTTTAATAACACGCTGGAGACGCTTCTTGAAATCAAGAATGAGGGCCCAGCAGAGGGTCAACTGTCAGAAATACTTGACCTCTGGGCCAAGCACTGCTATTTACCTCACCTTGAGAGCCACCCACTTCATCTTTCAGAGCCTCTTTCCTCCTCTGTTAGGGAAAAATGGTGATCGCAGGACCTCTCGTGTTCACCTGTACCTTCTGCTTCTGATGCATCAGCAGATGCTGCAAATGGACACGGCAGACAAAATGCTCTGCAGACCATAAAAGCACTAAACAAACAGAAGGCTTGTTTAATGAGGGTGCCCCTTGGCCACACTAGATAAATAAACCAGCAACAATGCAGGTTCTAGAGTAACCAAACTCCACACCGTCACCTAGGTCAGCACGCTACATCTTTGCCAATTTCACCGGGTCCTAAATTTTACTGAGGGTTAAAAGAAACGTCTTAAGCCAACATGGCTATGGCCACATACAGCTGCTGGGAACATCTGCAAGAGACAGGATTAAGGGAAAGATGCAGAATCAAAAGGTGGGAGACGCCTGGGTTCCAGTTCTGATTAACAAGTTGTGGGATCTCTGTATCTCCAGTTCCACTGAATAGGGCTGCTGTGAGATAAAGCCATGTATGAGAAATAATTTACTAAGTTATAATAAGTACAGCAGACAATACTGTCATGAGGATGTTACTGATTCGACTATGAAGAATCGGGGACTCCTTTTCCTATGTGCTCAACCGAATCCAAAGCCAGCAAAGTCAGGCCAATTATTGTGCCAATATGAATTCGAAGAAGCATTATCACTTTTAAAAAGACGAGCTTAATCAAGGGAAAAGCCCTGATTTCGACCTCTAGTGTCAAGAAGAATAGGTTTATTAAAAGCCCAAAATACACCATTTGTGTGGTTACTTCTCTGTAGATGTTACTGGCTTGTCAAGGAAAAGGACTAACCTTCTCTGAGCATCTACTTAGGGCTGAGCTCCATGCTTTAGGGGCCCATGTAACTTATCACCCAAACCTGAACACTTCTGAGAGTAAAAGGAAACATACTACATAATTACACAAGGACAAGAAACTGTACTGAGACTGTCCCCTGCAAACCAGAATGCACTGTGCCCCCCATCCCTGCACAGCTCATAACAAAGTTTTGAAGACCTCCAAGGACAACAGAATCACTAATCCATGCTAGACTCTTCCCATGTGGCGTAACATTATTATTCCACTCCAATGATATATCTGTTTATCTTTCAGCTCTAATTTTCGCACAGGAGGAAAACCCATCCATTGTGTCCAGAAAGTTTCCTCACTAATTTGTGTGCGGTGCTCTGAGCTGGTTGATGGCTCCACAGACTGCCAATGGGGCCCTAAAGTGTCCACCTCCTGCTCAGCTCTGACCTGAGGGGGCATCGTTCAAGTCCTTCAGCAGCTGACGTGAGTGCTGCCCTTGCTCCTCTCCTGGGTGATGCTCAGGTCCACGAGGGAGTGAGCTCAAACCCCCCTCCAAAGAGAAAGCTACCATCAAAGCTAAGTAAAAAAATATGTTTCCTGGTGGCCCCTCCACTGGCTGCAAAAAACAAGTTTTTACACCACTAACTGAAATCCAAGTTAAAGACGCATGTCTTTGCATCTTAACTTCATGACTGAGGCTGCTATTAAAGCTACCAACAGATACTTTAGTCATAAGAATGGCTCCTTCCTCATCACGACTGGTCATCCTGCCCTGGGCATTAGGAAAGGCACATTATAAGTATGCAACAGAGGAGAAAACACTGAAAAAGAGGACATATGTCTGGATTTGATCAAATTCTTAACATCCCTGGGCTTCTGTTTCCTTCTTTCTACAATGGAACAATTCTACATGGGCGCAATCAGTGCTATCTTATGGAGCTGCCCTGAAAATTAAATGCAATAAGGCATCTGAAAGCTCTTTGAAAAAACAAAGAGCTCTACAAATATATTGACAATACAAATGTGCAGGTGAGAGGACAACCACACAGAACAACAGAAGCTCCAGCTGTGAATTCTCTGTTAAATGCATGAACTCCTGTACCCAATTCTCTCAATGCAATTAAGAGCTAACAAAAGCTTCCTCAGGGAGTAAGAATGTGGTTGGATGGATGGATGGACTGAAACTAAAAGAGAGGACCGTTTTCTAGACATAAACAATTGGAGAAGTGCATATCTGACCATATTATTTGGATTTGAACTATAATCCAAATCCAAATAAAAGGCTCTAGACATACCATTATCGTGACATTTACAGTTCATATTTTTCTACTATCTGATGGGCTAACTTTTTGGCCATTTCTCCAAGTTTTCTCTTCTAGCCATAAGTGTCTGAATTGAGTTTGAGTTAGATGTAATCTTTAGGATCAAGGTCATGATTCTTGGAGCTACAGGCAGTCCCAGAGAGCAGCCCAAATGGGATCCTGGACTGCCATTAGTCAGAGAGAGGACACATGTCCCAGGGCTGTTCCTCCACCTTATCTTCACATTGGGCTGAATGTGCTGTTCCTGAATTTTCACAAATGCCTTGCTCACACTTGGCAGATTTAACAGATAGTCTTCCTTGTATCTATGGATGGTATATAGTAGTAAAAATGTCTGAGTTTCTCTTAGCAAGAGGGTACAAGAATGTTACCATGATAAAGAGATCTCTGATTTGGCCACCAACATCCCGTCCCATCATTGTATGTGCATGCGCCCTGCACATCAAGAAATGGAGCCTACTTCTCCTCCTTGTGAGTCTGGGCTGGCCTTGTGACCTGCTCTGACCAACAGAAGGTGGTGGAAATGATGCTCATTCTGAAACTCTGGAGACTGGGTCTTAAGAGAACTGGCAACTTCTGCTTACTCCCCCAGAAGCCAGCCTCTACATAGGAAGTCAAGCTATCCCAAGACCACCATGCTGTGAGGAAGCCCAAGCCAGACACAGAGAGAGATCACAGAGGAAGATGGGGTATGAGACATGTGAGGGAAGCCTTCTTGGATCTTCTGGCCCAGCCCAACCCAGCCAGCAGCTGAGAGCAGCCAAATGAGGAATCTCATCTGAGGCCACATGGAGGAGAAGACCCCCCCGCCCAAGTACTGCCCAAATCACACAATTACATGAAATAAAACGTCACTGTTGTATTAAGACAAAATGTTTTTGGGTGGTTTGTGATGCAGCAGTAAGTAACAGAAACAGCAACGTCTCTTCATTCTACCACAAAAAAGAGCGCTCAGAAATACTCACACAACAGGCTCTGGTCAGGCTCTGGTCACACCACCAATCACACCCCCTATCAAGGGGATAGTAGCCAACACACACTTAAGAAAGATGTGGCAGGCATCCATACTAAAAACAGCCCTCGCACCAAAAACATTGGACTCACGCAAGCTACACAGGGACACTCCCACACAAAAACAGCCCTTCGAGACCACAGTAGATAACTATTTCTCCTAAAGTGGTAGAGTCTGAGAAATAAGTAAAATGAAGAAGTAGAGGAACCACTCCCAACTAAAAGATCAAGAGAATTCCCCTGAAAGAACAAACAATGAAACAGACCTCTCCAGTCTACCAGACCCCAAGTTCAAAAAGAAGGTAATAAAAATACGGAAAGAATTAAGAAAAGCTATTGATAGAAATGCAGATTACTATAAAAAGGAACTAGAAACTAGAAAGAGGAGTCAATCAAAATTAGAAAACTCATTGGCCGAGACAAAAGCTGAGCTAAGGCAATATATACCAAACTGGATAGAGCAGAAGAATGAATAAGTGATCCGGAAGACAGAATAATGGAAATCACCCACTCAGAAGAGCAAACACTATGGAAAATAGATACTAACTACTACATATAAAATAGATAAACAACAAGTTTATACTGTATAGCACAGGGAACTATATATTCAATATCTTGTAGTAACCTATAAAGAAAAGAATATGAAAATAAATATATGTATGTATACGTATGACTGAATTATTATGCTGTACACCAGAAATTGACACAACATTGTAAACTGACTGTACTTCAATTAAAATAAATAAATGAATAAAATTTTAAAAAGAAAACAGTATGGAAGTTCCTTGAAAACTAAAAATAGAGTTGCCGTATGATCCAGCAATCCCACTCCTGGGCATATATCCAGAGAAAACTCTAATTCGAAAAGATACATGCACCCCAGTGTTCATAGCAGCACTATTTACAATAGCCAAGACATGAAAGCAACCTAAATGTCCATTGACAGATGAATGGATTAAGAAGATCTGATATACACACAAAATGGAACACTACTCAGCCAGAAAAAAGAATGAAATAATGCCATTTGCAGCAACATGGATGGACCTGGAGAATGTCATTCTAAGTGAAGTAAGCCAAAAAGAGGAAGACAAATACCATATGATATCACTTGTGTCTGGAATCTAAAATATGATACAAATGAATTTATTTACAAAACAAAAACAGACTCACATACAGAAATCAAACTTATGGTTACCAAAGGGAAAGGTGATGAGGGAGGGATAAATTAGGAGTTCAGGATTAGCAGATACAAACTACTATATATAAAATAGGTAAACAACAAGGTGCTACTGTATAGCACAGGGAACTATATTCAATATCCTGTAATAAACCATAGTGGAAAAGATTATGAAAAAGAACATATAAAAGTGTGTATATATACATATAACTGAATCACTTTGCTGTACACCAGAAACTAACACAACATTGTAAACCAACTATATTTCAATTAAAATATATACATATATAGGCATGCCTCAAAAAAAAAACACATGCAATTTAAGGGTGTCACCAACAGATGGCAATGGTATATAAACAGAACCCCCATACCAAAAGTACAAATTAAATCAAAAATGAAGAACGACTTTCATATTCCCAAGAATATATAGAAGTATTTGCCTGCAGCGGCTGTACTGAGAATATTTTGAGGCATGTGTGTGTGTGTGTGTGTGTGTAGATCCTAGTCAATAATTGATGTCAGAGTAACTTTAAATTCTGTAACTGGGTACCCCAATTGTTTTCCGCCCTCAGCAACTCATATGGAGTTCACCAGAGCAGGCTTCAAGCCACACACATGAAGTGAGTTCTTAGCAGAAGATGGACTCTGCCAATCTCTGCTCATCATTTGGTCAGACTCAGGAGCCATTCTTTACACAATGACTTAAAATGTGTTTAAAAATTATCTCACACTCCCTTCAAAAGGTGGGCATGATTCCGCTCTCCTTTGAGTGTACGCTGGACTTAGTGACTTATTCCTAATGAGCAGAAAGAAAACGAGAATGACAGTATGCAGTTTCAGAGCCCAGGTCAGAAAAGGTACTGCAGTTTCCTGGTTGGTCTCTCTTGGAAAACTTGCTCTGGGGGAGACAGGCGTCATGTCTCCAGAGGGCCACACAGGGGAACCGAGGCCTCTAGCCAACAGCCAGAAGTGATCTTGGAAGTAGACCTGTCCTGTCCAAGACAAGCCTTCAGATGTCTGTGGCCCCAGCCAACATCTACAATCTCATGAGAGACCCTCATCTAGAACCACCTAGCCAAGCTGCTTCCAAATTCCTGATCCAGTTTGTTACACAACAATAGATATTCAATACATCTTGTTTCCTCACTTTTTAAGTAAAAGCACTAGTGCATTTTGGTGTGTTGAGAGGACCCAGAATGAATATGCAAACGATGCCCCTTATTGCTCAGAGTGAAGGATGAATAAATTCATCAAGCAGTCCTGCTGAGTCAGTATAAGGCAAAAGGCCCCATAAAAAGCATTTAATGGATACTGGAAAGGCGGACATGCCAGGGGGAATTCAGACACCTCGATCAAGCACCCAGGTACTGTGTGATGGTAGGCAAAACAGAAAGCAAGAGGGTGATACAAAAGAAGCTCTGTCATCGGTTTGCGTTCTTGCCTTTAAGGTTTGCTAAGGTGACTAGCACAATCAATGTCATTAGAGAAGAAGACAATTTTTATTCTAGTGCTGGTCCACTGAGCAGGGCCGACAGTGAACACCATGGAAGAGAGTAGGCAGAGCCCCTTCACGTGACTTAAGAACAGACTTCCAAGATGGTACCCACTGTATGATGAGCTTCGTGCACAAACAGCAGATGGAGTCAGAATAAAAGCAGCTCTGCCTTATCCAGCCAAAGGTTGAGGAAAATTCCCCTGGACGTTGCGCCAAGTATTTCTAGCAACGCTCCAGCAAGAGAATCCCGGTTGGGCATGTTGCTAGCAAAATGCCTGGGACAGCCCTCAGAGGGGCATTCAGGTTGTGTCTCTTGGGACAGCGTCCAGCAAACAGGGAAAACACCCACAGCAGCTCACACCCGTGACTTTCTGCTCTTAGTCTTGCAAGCTGAGGCGGGCTGCCAGCTCCCTGCCCTGTGATCTTCTCTCCCGCATCTACCGCGTTGGTTTGAAGCAGCGAAGCCACCTTGGCTTCAGTGACCTATAAATCTTGATGCCATTACTTCAGAGCACAGACTGCTCACTGATGCTGGTCATCAATCTATTCAGTGTGACCACTGTCTCCCCCTACAGCCACCCACTCAAGGCTTCGACTGCACCCCTGACTCAGCCAGCGGTAAAACTCCACATCCTGCAGGAGGAAGGGGCAAGACCTGGAGATGGAGCCTCCAAATTCCCTGGACGTTCTCTGGATCCTGATGATACCTCTAAGAATCGATTTCCTCAAGAGCCACTTGTTGGGGGGTGTATCAATTACACTGTGATGAAGAGCCCTATGAGAGGAAACCACAAATCAAGTTTTCATTACCAGATGAAGCGTGAAGCACCACGGGTGGAATCCATCAATGTTGATTTTTTTTCTTTCAAGATGGGTCAGGGAAAGATGAGAACTCGCTCTCCCCGACTCCTCTCACACTTGTTTCTACCCAACGATCAGCTCACTGCAGCTCTCTTCCAGGTCTTCTTCATGTATAACCCGTTCACAGCCGCGGCGGGCATGGAGGGGGTCTTATCTGTTTTGGACATCCCGGTCCCTCCATAATGTCCAGCACTCGAGCCATCTTGGGGGTATTAGGAATTCAGGAGGCTGCCCTGGGTAAGCCCCCAAACAGAAGGGCTGGGAGGTGGAGGATGTGGCTCTGAAGACTACTACCTGGATTTGTAATCTGTCCTCAAGGTAGGAGCAGGAGAGGGAAGAGTGTCCCCTAGTTAGAACCAAAAAGGAAGAGCTCAGAGCTCCCCAACAAACGCACGACATGCAGAGAACGTCCATCCCTGACCTCACCCAGGTGGGACCGTCCACTCCCTTCCACACAGGCCCCTTACGCAGTGGCATTTTTGAGGCTCACCTGCTCCAAGATTGCCCTTGATATTCATTAGAACTTAACTTTCCTTGAAACACAGTATCTCTATGGGGGGAACACAAGATTGATTGCCTGGTTCCACCCTGAAAGCACACAGCAGACGCTCAAAGAGTCAGTTAATGCACCCATTGGAAATGGCTTTGAAAAGTTTGAAATACTCAGCAGAGGCAGAGGGTGATGTAAGGATGAGATGATGTAAAAGTCACGTCCCCTGTGGCCTCATCACTTCCCAGGGGTGCTCCTGTGACAGCCTCCCGGGTCTCTTATAGGCGCATGCTCCCTCCAGCCCGTTTTCCAACTCGCAGGCAAATCTTATGTTACTTGCCTACTTAAAATCCAGCAGTGACTTCCTTTGCTTTTGGATCAGCTCAGGCTCCCCTACCTGGAGGACAGGCTCCTGGGATCCGGCCTCTGCTCGCCTGTCCAGATGAAGCTCCCTCTCCCCATCAATCACCCGAAACCACATGTGGCTCCCCACACCAGGCTTACTTGTGTCTGTTCCCTCTTATCTCTGCTCATGCTGTCCCTGGAACACGGGCCCACCTTTTTCACCTGGCAAAGCCCTAGTCATCCTCCAGGACTCCATCCCCAAATCACCTACTCCTCGAAGCTGCCTCTGAGCCACACTCCTCCTGCCCATGTGTGTCCCCTGAAAGCCCCGGGCACTCCCCCTACAGAGCACTATGGGGAGGTACTGTGGCTGTCCCTTTACTGATGCATCACCCACTCCCCTGGGCTAGCTGCTTAGTGAGTAACTGCATCTTCCTCTTGTACAACACCTAGCACATAGTAGGTGTGCCATAATTTTAAAAAAATCAATTATAGTTGGCTGGGAGGTCATTTCAATTCCTGATCTTGTGACTATGAGGTAAATTTGCAGCAATCAAGTAATGTCCTTTCTCAAAACAACACAGCTGCCATGTGTGTCCTTCCTCCTAGAGCAATGGTTCTCCAAGGGG